>NC_053390.1:118949707-120149707 GCF_905171765.1 Bufo bufo
AGACGTGTAATGTCATGTCGTGGCAAATCATCTAAAAAAGTGTTTACTATCTTCAAATAGTTCTTATTATCCGTGTGGTGTATAGCGTGACGTAATTGTTCATATCTAAATTTATCCATAAATCCTAGTTTAGTGTCTAGTAGTATTTCATTTAGGGGCTTAATCTGTCCCTTATGAAAAACTTGTGTTACTAAGTGTATCCCATATTTTTCCCAATATTCAGCTTGACCCAATTGCATAACTTGTGGCAAGTGTGCATTGCCCCACAGTGGGGTGTACTGAACTGCTTCAGATGCACCTACCATATCTCTAATCTGTTGCCAGATGTAACCAAGCATTCTACTAAACGGATTTGTTATTGTTTTCTTCTTAAAGATACCGGTTTCGAGAATATGGAAGAGGTCCGACCATGGTCTACAATGCTCCCCAAAAAGGAGCCGAATGCATTTATTCCTTCGATTCCTCACACACCATCTCAGTTGAGCAGCAAGATAATATCCTTTTATGAACGGGATGGACATTCCACCCCCTTCTTTATACAGATACCGTATCTTGATTCTGACTCGTTTACGGCCCCAAATCAGTTAGTTAAATAGGCTCTCTAACTTATTAAAGAATTTATCTTCTATCGTAATTGGACTGGCATTGAAAACGTATAGTAACATTGGTAGTAATGTCATTTTGATGAGGGCTATTCGGTTAATTTGTGACAGGGGAAGTTTAAGCCATGTTCTAATTTTTTCCTTAACTTTATCTATTATTGGGAGTATATTCAGTTTCTTATAATGTTCCAACTTGGTCCCTATCTGGATACCCAGGTAAAGTAGGGAGTCTGCTGGGGTCAGTATACTGACCCGAACATTATGGCCCTGTGGAACCGGGCGTCTCAATGGAAGAAATTTTGATTTTTCCCAGTTTATATCGTATCCAGACAGGCATCCAAACTCGTCCAGACTTTCCATAACCCTGGGTAAATTTGTATACCCCTTCCCCAAAAAGAGCAGCATATCGTCCCCGTATAAACTAATTTTATCAGCTTCTCCCTCGCACCCGAAGCCAAATATTTCCACATCTGATCTAATTTTACATGCAATTGGCTCCAGGAACAGTGAGAAGAGCAAGGGGGAGAGGGGACAGCCCTGACGTGTTCCTCGGGTCAGAGAAAAAGGGGCAGAGTATTCATTATTAACTCGGACCCTGGATACCGGAGTTTGGTACAGAATGCGCACCCATCTGGAGAAGTATTCGCCTATCTTTACCCGGGACATTACCCTCCAAAGGAAGGGCCACTCCACCCTGTCAAAGGCCTTAGCGGCATCCAGTGACAGGATGGAGCAGTCCTCCCCATCCCCCAGCTGGATGTTCAAAAAGGCCCGCCTTATATTGTCCTGTATATTCCTTTTGGGGATAAACCCGGTTTGGTCTGCATGAACGATTTTATGAATGACGGTTTTTAATCTGTTGGCTAGCAATTTTGCAAGAATTTTATAGTCTGTATTCAACAGAGAGATGGGGCGGTAGGAAGTAACCAACAGCGGATCCTTCCCCTTCTTGGGGATCAGTGTGATGGTGGCCTCCATCCATGAGGGTGGAAGGGAACCCATTGTCCAAGATTGATTTAGCACCTCCAGCATTTGAGGGAGAATGGTTCCCTCATGTTTCCGGTATAGTTCAAATGGAAAACCATCCACCCCTGGAGATGTATTGCCCTTGATGGAGTGCAACGTAATCTGTAGCTCGGTCAGTTGAATAGGTCTATTCAGCCAGTCGATATCTTGTTGACCAAACTCAGGGATCTCAATATTATCCAGGTATTGATCTATTTCCCCCCCCCTGATTTTTGGATCCAGATTGATATAGCGTCGAAAAATACCTGGTAAATTCCCTTAAGATATCGTCGGTATCTCGGAGGGTATCTCCTGCCTCTGTCTTAATTCCAGTAATGTTGGTACCACCCCCTTGATTTCTTACTATGATAGACAGTAGTCTACTTGGCTTACCGGACTCACTGAAGGTCCTTAACCCTGAAAAGAACATTTTGTTTTGTGCTTTTTGATATAGATATTTTTTATATTCGTCTTGTGCTTTTTTAAATTGAAGTTGTTTTTCTGGGGTATTTACGTGTCTGATCTCGTTCAATATCTGATCCATTGTCCCTTCTATTTCTTTTTGGGTTTGGGCAAAGAGATTTTTCTGTTTCCTGATTTCATGTGAATATGTACCCCGAAGAAATGCCTTAAGTGAGTCCTAAACCATATGGATATGTGATGAAGTAACATTGTCCCTCCAAAAATTTTTAATTTCCTCATTGATTTTTCCTAGATCCCCTATCAATGTCAACCAATGAGGATTAAGTTTAAAAATTCTATTGGGGTTTGGTTTATTCGGACTGTCCAGTACAACCATAACCGGACTATGGTCGGAAATACCATGACATTCATAATTCATTTTTTTAACTCTGTTGATCAACCCGGGGCTGGCGAGGGCCAGATCAACTCGGGACATGGACCTGTATGTGTTACCAAAGCATGAGAATGCTTGCTTATTCCCATAAATAGATCGCCATATATCGACCAGTGCCATCTCTGTACAGATTCTGGAAAGTACTGTACTTGAACCTGAATTCGGTTCGTAGTTGGATATGGTGGAGATCCTATCTTTTTTAATATCCATGACCGAGTTGAAATCGCCCATCACCAGCACCGGGCACTCCTCTCGTGCTGCGATATACTCCATCAACTTGCACAGTACAGTGGTTGTGAAAGGAGGTGGTATGTAAATAAACGCAATAATTCTCCTTTGCCCCTGCCAATGACAATGTAAAAAAATATACCGGCCCTCTTGATCAATTAGCTGATCTATTGGATCATAATCTACCAATCTATGAATATAAACACTGATTCCCCTAGAGTATATAGAGTGACAGGAATGGTATTCGTGAGAGGCCCATCTCCTTCTGCCCAGTGCTGCAACTTTTTCACCTGTAAGGTGTGTTTCTAACAGGGCCACTATTGCTGGTAAATGTCTAGAGACTAAATCAAACACTGCGCACCTCTTAATTTTATCCGCAAAACCGTGGATATTCCATGTCAGTATGCTAGACATTGTAAGGTAGTGAGGCAGCACTGAGCAGAAGGGCAGGGGAACCCCCAGCAACCTACTCTCAACACCACGACAGCCCTCCGCGGAAAGAAACCCCCTCCCCCAACCCCCCAAACCCCACTCCCATTCTGACCTGCGAGTCGCTGCTTGCGGCTCATAGGTCTCTAACTATAGGCTATCCCCCCCTCCCCGCAGTAAACCCCCCCGGCCCCACCCCCCACCGCCACCATGAGCAAATTATTTATTTAATTCCCTGGACATCCATCCAGTCAACTACATCGCCTGGGTTAGTGAAGAATTGAACGGTTTCATTGTAGATAACCCGTAGTTTCGCAGGGTACATCATGGAGTATTTTAGTTGGGCTTGTATCAGTCTCTTTTTAACATCCTTATATTCTCTTCTTTTATCTTGGGTGAATTTGGAAAAGTCCGGGTATATCTCTATATTGGCGTCGTCGTATTTCACCGTTTGGGTTTCTCTCTTCCATTTAAGGGTATTATCCCGATCCCTTGAGGAGGACATTTTAATTAAGAAAGGCCTTGGTGCTGATCCTGGTGGGTGTTTTCTTGTTGGAATGCGGTGTGCTCTCTCCACTGTGGGCCCTATGACCGATCCTGTAGCTGTTAAGTTGTCTGACAGCCATTTTTGTATAAATTCTGTGGGGTCGTCTTTTCTGCTCCTTCAGGGAAACCAACTAATTTGAGATTGTCTCTCCGTGATCTGTCCTCTAAATCGGCCATTTTTTCCTTCAGTGCCCTGTTATCACTCTCCACTATTGCCATCCTTTTTTTAATCTGACTTGATTCTTTTTGCAACTCCACAGTCAGAGTTTCATATTCTTTAACTCGCTGCCTCATTTTATTTACATCGTCTCGGATTACCGAGATATCAGTCTGCACTGCAGCCACCGTTATCGTTAGAGTGCTTAATGATTGGTTGGTTGTTTTAAATGCCTCCAATATGCCTGCAAGTTTGTGGTCAATATTGCTCATCTGATTGTCTGCTTCTGCTACCCGGTTTTCTCCCCCCTTATTTACAGGATTTCCATTTTCTTCATAGTCCCCCATCTGTGTTGTCTGTTTCTGGTTACCCCTTGTCTTGGGTAGTGGGGGTGGGGATTTAAGATATTTGTCAAGGGGTGTCCTTACAGCGCCACCTTTGGGTGAGGAGGTTCCAACCGACTTTCTATTTTGCTGTTTTGGGGCCATTTTTTTTTTTTTTCCCCCTCTTACACAGTGATATCAAAGCTGATTTTGCGCAAATCTCATTATTCCTTCTAAACACCGCAGTGGAAATCTTATATCTACCAGAGAGGGTAAGATAAATCAGAGGTATTACATATGAGCACCCCCAGGCTCCTACATCAAAGAGAGCCCCTTAATTGGGTATGTCCCAATGCTGGAGCTGGTACATTCCGGGGTCTGGGGATCGGGGGTGATGATGAGCAATTTACCATAGAATGGTGCGGAGTCCAGCAGCGTAGCAGGGGTGGAGAGGAGCAGTTTACCATAAAATAGTGCGGGGTCCAACAGCATAGCAGGGGCAATAGTAGGGGGGATAGTGATGTGCACTGAAATGGCCGATATGAGGCATAAAGAAGGAGGCTGTTTAAACTGTTTAAACCCAACAGCTATTACCGCAGCTCCACAAACAAGTCAATAAGGCAGCCGGCAAGTGGGACAGCGTGTAGCGGAGCATAGCAAGGGGCAGCCAACACAGCAGTGAGGGGTACAGAGCAGCCTCTCCAAGCGACCCCCCCCCTCTCTTCAGGGCTACAAACGACCTCTCCTGGCGGACATCGCCTAGCAAGCAGGGCTCCCAGAAACGACCGAACGCTTAGGGGGCATCTACTCACACCTCCCGGACTCCAGACACACGTGGAACCTCCACTCTCCAGCGGCGTGAGCCGGCACAGATAGACAGCCTGCAGCAGAGAGGGCCCCGGATATCCGACTTCAGGAGCTAACTCAGCGGAGAGGGCAGCAGCACTCCACAGCGCGGGGACGGGCCAGCGGACCAGCAGACACAGCGGTCAGGTAAATCTTCAGCTTCAGACCCTCAGCCAGGGGACGAGTTGTTCACCATGTCGGGTCATGTCGGCGTCATCGCCCAGGTAGCAGCGAGAGCGGGAGCCGGAGCCGGCACCACGGGAGGGGGGAGGACCGCCGCACACACGTCTTCTCACGTCATGCCGCTGCGCCTCCTGTGCCAAGATGATAGTATCCTTGATTCCATTATGATGTCACAATGTATGGTCAGCAGAAAATAGTATTGAGGATTCCATTATGATGTCACAATGTATTGTCAGCAGATAAAAGTATCCAGGGTTCTATTATGATGTCACAATGTATGGTCAGCAGGTAATAGCATACAGGATTCCGTTATGATATCACAATGTATGGTCAGCAGATAATAGTATCCAGGGTTCTATTATGATGTCACAATGTATTGTCAGCAGGTGATAGTATCCAGGATTCCATTATGATGTCACAATGTATGGTCAGCAGGTGATAGTATCTAGGATTCCATTATGATGTCACAATGTACGGTCAGCAGATGATGGTATCCAGGGTTCTATTATGATGTCACAATGGATGGTCATCAGATAATAGTATTCAGGTTTCCATTATGATGTCACAATGTATGATCAGCAGGTGATAGTATCCAGGGTTCCATTATGATGTCACAATGTATGGTCACCAGATAATAGTATCCAGGATTCCATTATGATGTCAGAATGTATAGTAACAAGATGATAGTATCCAGGATTCCATTATGATGTCACAATATACGGTCAGCAGATGATGGTATCCAGGATTCCATTGTGATGTCACAATGTATTGTCAGCATATAATAGTATCCAGGGTTCTATTATGATGTCACAATGGATGGTCAGCAGATAATAGTATTCAGGATTCCATTATGATGTCACAATGTATGATCAGCAGGTGATAGTATCCAGGGTTCCATTATGATGTCACAATGTATGGTCACCAGATAATAGTATCCAGGATTCCATTATGATGTCACAATGTATAGTAATAGGATGATAGTATCCTTGATTCCATTATGATGTCACAATGTATGGTCAGCAGATGATGGTATCCAGGGTTCTATTATGATGTCACAATGTATGGTCAGCATTTAATAGTATTCAGGATTCCATTATGATGTCACAATGTATTGTCAGCAGATAATAGTATCCAGGGTTCTATTATGATGTCACAATGTATGGTCAGCAGGTAATAGCATACAGGATTTCAATATGATGTCACAATGTATGGTCTTTAGATGATGGTATCTAGCATTCCATTGTGATGTCACAATGTATGGTCAGTACATAATACTATCCAGGATTCCGTTATGATGTCACAATGTATGGTAAGCAGATGATAGTATTCAGGATTCCATTATGATGTCACAATGTAAGTTGAGCAGATGATAGTATCCAGGATTCCATTATCATGTCACAATGTATGGTCCGCAGATAATAGTATCCAGGATTCCATTATGATGTCACAATGTATGGTCAGCAGGTGATAGTATCCAGGATTCCATTATGATGTCACAATGTAAGGTGAGCAGATGATAGTATCCAGGATTCCATTATAATGTCACAATGTATGGTCAGCAGATAATAGTATTCAGGATTCCATTATGATGTCACAATGTATAGTCAGCAGATAATAGTATCCAGGATTCCATTATGATGTCACAATGTATAGTAACAAGATGATAGTATTCAGGATTCCATTATGATGTCAGAATGTATTGTCAGCATTTAATAGTATCCAGGGTTCCATTATGATGTCACAATGGATGGCCAGCAGATAATAGTATTCAGGATTCCATTATGATGTCACAATATATGGTCAGCAGGTGATAGTATCCAGGATTCCATTATGATGTCACAATGTATAGTAATAAGATGATAGTATCCTTGATTCCATTATGATGTCACAATGTATGGTCAGCAGATGATGGTATCCAGGGTTCTATTATAATGTCACAATGTATGGTCAGCAGACAATAGTATTGAGGATTCCATTATGATGTCACAATGTATTGTCAGCAGATAATAGTATCCAGGGTTCTATTATGATGTCACAATGTATGGTCAGCAGGTGATAGTATCCTGGATTGCATTATGATGTCACAATGTATGTTCAGCAGATAATAGTATCCAGGATTCCATTATGATGTCACAATGTATTGTCAGCATGTAATAGTATCCAGGGTTCCATTATGATGTCACAATGGATGGTCAGCAGAAAATAGTATCCAGGATTCCATTATGATGTCACAATGTATGGTCTGCAGGTGATAGTATCCAGGATTGCATCATGATGTCACAATGTAAGGTGAGCAGATGATTGTATCCAGGATTCCATTATGATGTCACAATGTATTGTCAGCATTTAATAGTATCCAGGGTTCCATTATGATGTCACAATGGATGGCCAGCAGATAATAGTATTCAGGATTACATTATGATGTCACAATATATGGTCAGCAGGTGATAGTATCCAGGATTCCATTATGATGTCACAATGTAAGGTGAGCAGATAATACTATCCAGGATTCCATTATGATGTCACAATGTATAGTAATAAGATGATAGTATCCTTGATTCCATTATGATGTCACAATGTATGGTCAGCAGATGATGGTATCCAGGGTTCTATTATGATGTCACAATGTATGGTCAGCAGAAAATAGTATTGAGGATTCCATTAGGATGTCACAATGTATTGTCAGCAGATAATAGTATCCAGGGTTCTATTATAATGTCACAATGTGTTGAGGGGAGTGTTGGATTTAAATATATATGTATATATGCCCTTACATATATGCATATATATATTGGCCCTTTTGCATGGGCTTGTCCAGGTAGTAAGTGTATACATAGAGATGTATGTGTTATATAGTGTCAGCATACATCTCTATGTATATAATATATGTATAGTTGGCCTATTGCTGCCCATTGAGACCCCCTGTGTTATATATACATATATATATACTTAAGGATGTGCCCCAAGCATCTATAATTGTATATATATACAGTTAAACTGTCCCCAGAAGCTCCCAAGGATGCCCCCCCCCCCCTCTGGAATGTGCCTGCTGGGTGGGGAGAGACCGACAACTGGACAATTATGTCCAGTTGTCGGCCTCTTCAAAGGACAGATGATCAATAAAGATCCTCTGCCCTTTGTCACCATCTCCGGCAGCGCTGGAGATGGTATGCCTAACAGGGACATGGGAACAGAGTTCCCATGCCCCTGTGTGCCGCTCACCTCCGGCGCTGTAATTACAGCGCCAGAGATGTGCGATATCTCCACAGGCGGGAGGATCAAAGGATCCCCCTGCCTGGGAGCGCGGGCTGGCGCAGGGCAGTAAAACGGGCGCGAGCGCTGCAGGGTTTAAATACCCCAGCAGCACTGCGCTCGGACAGATCGGTCCCCCCCGGAAGCTCAGCGCACCCGGCGCTGGGATAGAGAACCCCTGCCTGCCTGCCGCCCAGCAGAGCGCTGTGCTCTGCGCTCAGGAGTACCCCCTGCATGCCGGAGTGAAGATCCCCCCCCCCCCACTAAGAAGGAGCTGCGCTAACCCCATACAGCCTGCACATACCTGAAAGGCTGGCAACGCTCTGAAGAGAAGTGGAGGAGGCTAGCCTGAGTAGTTGAACCCAGAGCAGCCCAGAGGAGGAGAGCAGAAGGACTGAGCAGCTGGCTAAGTATCGATTTCCCCTGTCCAGTGGCGACTCTAGGAACAATATATAGGGGGGGCACAAAGATACCACAGTCAAAAATGGGGGGGCAAAAACAAAATAAGTCAATATAAATAAGATTACAAAATACGGAGAATTGCGGTCTGCAGGGATACATTTATACTAAAACTATTTACTTACAAAAGAAGCCATTCAGTCGTCTGCTGTGCTGTCCTCTGCTTGCTTCCGCGGATTCTTTCCTATTCTTTCTGTCTCTCATCAGTGCGCAGGCGTACTGTTATGGTGGATCTGTGGAAGACACACTGTTATGGTGGATCTGTGGAAGACACACTGTTATGGTGGATCTGTGGAAGACACACTGTTATGGGGGCATCTGTGGATGACACTGTTATTATGCCTCTTATTAGCCCCCATTATGCCTCTCATCACTCCCATATCAGCCCCCTTTGCCTCTCATTAGCCCCCATATCAGCCCTTATGCCTCATTAGCCCCCATATGCTGCCTCTCATCATTAGCCCCCATATGCTGCCTCTCATCATTAGCCCCCATATGCTGCCTCTCATCATTAGCCCCATATGCCTCTCATCATTAGCCCCCATATGCCTCTCATCATTAGCCCCAAATGCCTCTCATCATTAGCCCCACAAATGCCTCTCATCATTAGCCCCCCAAATGCCTCTCATCATTAGCCCCCCAAATGCCTCTCATCATTAGCCCCCCAAATGCCTCTCATCATTAGCCCCCCAAATGCCTCTCATCATTAGCCCCCCAAATGCCTCTCATCATTAGCCCCCCAAATGCCTCTCATCATTAGCCCCCCAAATGCCTCTCATCATTAGCCCCCATATGCTGCCTCTCATCATTAGCCCCCTTATGCCTCTCATCATTAGCCCCATATCCTGCCTCTCATCATTAGCCCCATATGCCTCTCATCATTAGCCCCATATGCCTCTCATCATTAGTCCCATATGCCTCTCATCAAAAGCCCCATATGCTGCCTCTCATCATTAGCCCCATATGCCTCTCATCATTAGCCCCATATGCCTCTCATCATTAGCCCCAAAAGCCTCTCATCATTAGCCCCCCAAATGCCTCTCATCATTAGCCCCCCAAATGCCTCTCATCATTAGCCCCCATATGCCTCTCATCATTAGCCCCCCAAATGCCTCTCATCATTAGCCCCCCATATGCCTCTCATCATTAGCCCCCCAAATGCCTCTCATCATTAGCCCCCCCCAAATGCCTCTCATCATAAGCCCCCCAAATGCCTCTCATCATTAGCCCCCCAAATGCCTCTCATCATTAGCCCCCATTATGCCTCTCATCATTAGCCCCCCAAATGCCTCTCATCATTAGCCCCCCCAAATGCCTCTCATCATTAGCCCCGGCCCCCCATATACCTCTCATCATTAGCCTCCCTTATGCCCCCAGCAGCCACATATTTTATAAAATAAAAAATCACTTACCTCTCCTGCTCCTGGACGCCGTGTGCCTCTCCTCAGTCGACTGTGCTCTGAACTGGCGCGCACAGCGTGAGGTCACAAAGCGCCCTCACGCTGTGCGCAGCCCTGCACAGCCGACAGCCGAGGACCAGGAAGTGGTAAGTACAGAGCGTTCACCACTTCCTGGTCTCTCGGTTCTAATGAGCGCTTCCATAAGGGAAGCGCTCATTAGTATTCACCTGGGGGAATCAGCGGGGGGGCAACCGGGGGGGCAAAGGACAACATAGGGGGGGCGATTGCCCCCCCTCGCCCCCTCCTAGCGACGCCACTGCCCCTGTCCTGCTTCCTCCTTAACCCCTGAACCGCTGTTCCTGCTGCCCTGATACCCCTACAACACAGAACCCCTGACATGCTACACCACCTCCACATTAACCCCTGCTGAGACCCTGGCAGACCTCCAGCAGTAACCCCTACACTGCCTGTCCCATGTTGCCCCAACATTAACCCCTTCAGTGCCCAGCAGTCCCCCTGTGGACCCTGTAATCGCCACAGCATGGTTGCTGCCCTTATCCCCTACCCTCCTGCCCCAGTAACCCCTGCTGAGACCCTAGCAGACCTCTAGCAGTAACCCCTCTGAAGAGCATTAACCCCTTCAATGCTCTGTAAGTCAGCAGAGCATTAACCTCCCAGAACCCTGTGTCCCTTGGCCTGCAGGTATTAACCCCTGCAGAGCCACCATTGTGTTTAACCCCTTGTACCCCGTAGGGACAGTGATTAGTCAGGCGGGTGGGTTACTGATATTTGTGTGTATAAATGTATTATTGTAATGTATAGATAGTATGTGGGGTGGAATTTGGGATTGTGCTGTGTAGTGTAGTTAGGCTTATATTGTGTTTATTGTAGTACTATTTCTGTGTGTACGTCTATATGTATGTATATTCATATCCATTGATCCATAAATATATATAGGTATAGCGTATTGTTAGACTTGTATAAGTGTATTGTGTAATAAATATTTCTTATGGTTCATAATACAGTGTATGGTGTTTTTAGTAGTCGCCGCCGTAGTATAGTGATAGTAAGGCGCATGCAGCTAGTTTAGTGAGTAGCGTAGGGCAATCAGTAGTGTTTTGTTGTTAGGTAAGGCATAAATAGGCGGAGCTATCACAAGACGACTCACGCCTATTTATGAATATTAATTATTGAGATTTGCATAAATATCAATAATTAATACCCCCTTTAACACAATATATGGTCAGCAGATAATAGCATACAGGATTCCATTATGATATCATAATGTATGGTCAGCAGATAATAGTATCCAGGGTTCTATTATGATGTCACAATGGATGGTCAGCAGATATTAGTATTCAGGATTCCATTATGATGTCACAATGTATGGTCAGCAGATGATAGTATCTAGGATTCCATTATGATGTCACAATGTATTGTCAGCATATAATAGTATCCAGGGTTCTATTATGATGTCACAATGGATGGTCAGCAGATAATAGTATTCAGGATTCCATTATGATGTCACAATGTATGATCAGCAGGTGATAGTATCCAGGGTTCCATTATGATGTCACAATGTATGGTCAGCAGATTATGGTATCTAGGATTCCATTGTGATGTCACAATGTATGGTCAGTAGATAATACTATCCAGGATTCCGTTATGATGTCACAATGTATGGTAAGAAGATGATAGTATTCAGGATTCCATTATAATGTCACAATGTAAGTTGAGCAGATGATAGTATCCAGGATTCCATTATGATTTCACAATGTATGGTCAGCAGATGATGGTATCCAGGATTCCATTGTGATTTCACAATGTATGATCAGTAGATAATACTATCCAGGATTCCGTTATGATGTCACAATGTATGGTAAGCAGATGATAGTATTCAGGATTCCATTATGATGTCACAATGTATGGTCAGCAGGTGATAGTATCTAGGATTACATTATGATATCACAATGTATAGTAATCAGATGATAGTATCTAGGATTACATTATGATGTCATAATGTTTCCAGGATTACATTATGATGTCACAATGTATGGTCTGCAGATAATAGTATCCAGAATTCCATTATGATGTCACAATGTATTGTCAGCAGATAATATTATCCAGGGTTCCATTATGATGTCACAATGGATGGTCAGCAGATAATAGTATTCAGGATTACATTATGAAGTCACAATGTACGGTCAGCAGGTGATAGTATCCAGGATTCCATTATGATGTCACAATGTAAGGTGAGCAGATAATAGTATCCAGGATTCTATTATGATGTCACAATGTATTGTCAGCAGATAATAGTATCCAGGGTTTCATTATGATGTCACAATGTATGGTCCGCAGATAATAGTATCCAGGATTCCATTATGATGTCACAATGTATAGTAATAAGATGATAGTATCCAGGATTCCATTATGATGTCACAATGTATGGTCTTCAGATGATGGTATCTAGCATTCCATTGTGATGTCACAATGTATGGTCAGTACATAATACTATCCAGGATTCCGTTATGATGTCACAATGTATGGTAAGCAGATGATAGTATTCAGGATTCCATTATGATGTCACAATGTAAGTTGAGCAGATGATAGTATCCAGGATTCCATTATGATGTCACAATGTATGGTCCGCAGATAATAGTATCCAGGATTCCATTATGATGTCACAATGTATGGTCAGCAGGTGATAGTATCCAGGATTCCATTATGATGTCACAATGTAAGGTGAGCAGATGATAGTATCCAGGATTCCATTATGATGTCACAATGTATGGTCAGCAGATAATAGTATTCAGGATTCCATTATGATGTCACAATGTATGGTCAGCAGATAATAGTATCCAGGATTCCATTATGATGTCACAATGTATAGTAACAAGATGATAGTATCCAGGATTCCATTATGATGTCACAATGTATTGTCAGCATTTAATAGTATCCAGGGTTCCATTATGATGTCACAATGGATGGCCAGCAGATAATAGTATTCAGGATTCCATTATGATGTCACAATATATGGTCAGCAGGTGATAGTATCCAGGATTCCATTATGATGTCACAATGTAAGGTGAGCAGATCATACTATCCAGGATTCTATTATGATGTCGCAATGTATAGTAATAAGATGATAGTATCCTTTTTTTTTTTTTTTTTTTTTATATATATTTTATTTTCCAAAAGACAAAAACAAGAAGAAAAAACGACAATCTTCCACTTCAGTGTCACATAATAATAGAGTCAGTATATTAGATTCATCTTGTATTAAATTTCTCTTTTACTAATCATCCCCCCTGTCCCTCCCTCCACCCCCCCTTTTCTTTCCGCGGAGCTGCCGTGTCTACATTGATTGTTAATTCATTATTATTTCTAGTTGTCCCCTTTCTGTTCCATATCTACATCAACTATCATTGTTTCCAGTTACCCCAGATCCGCAGCCAGACTACCTTTTTCCGAGCTGTTTGGGCTAATATGTGTTCATACTGCCTAACCCTGTTCATCCACTCCATCCACTCCCAAAAACTGTGGTATTTCATTGTGCCCCAATGTTTAACAATTATTATTTTGGCTAGTGCTGTGCCCCGTAACCAGAGTGTCTGCTCGGTTTTATTTTGATCTGTCTCTGGGAAGATCCCCAGAATAGCATAATCAATGCATGCCTGGTACTTCATCGGGGAACAGTCCTGCAGTTTCCGAAATATTTTGATCCAGTATTGATTTATCCCTGGGCATTCCCACAGCAGGTGTTTATAATCTCCTCTATCTTTGTTACATTTATAGCAGTTCTGTTTCCTATCTTTATAAATGGTATGGAGTAATGCTGGTGTGTAGTAGAGGCGGTGTATGATTTTCAAAAGAATCCATGCATGGGCGGGCGACACAGTCGATCTTTTAATATTTCTATAAACCATATTCCAAACAATGGATTCCCCCTTCTGTAAATCTCTTTCCCATTTTTCCTCACCTCTAAAAGTGATAGTTTTTGTGTATTCATATTTTAACTTAACATAAATGTGCGATATAGACGTGTTGAATGTCATGTCGTGGCAATCATCTAAAAAAGTGTTTTTTACTATCTTCAAATAGTTCTTATTATCCGTGTGGTGTATAGCGTGACGTAATTGTTCATATCTAAATTTATCCATAAATCCTAGTTTAGTGTCTAGTAGTATTTCATTTAGGGGCTTAATCTGTCCCTTATGAAAAACTTGTGTTACTAAGTGTATCCCATATTTTTCCCAATATTCAGCTTGACCCAATTGCATAACTTGTGGCAAGTGTGCATTGCCCCACAGTGGGGTGTACTGAACTGCTTCAGATGCACCTACCATATCTCTAATCTGTTGCCAGATGTAACCAAGCATTCTACTAAACGGATTTGTTATTGTTTTCTTCTTAAAGATACCGGTTTCGAGAATATGGAAGAGGTCCGACCATGGTCTACAATGCTCCCCAAAAAGGAGCCGAATGCATTTATTCCTTCGATTCCTCACACACCATCTCAGTTGAGCAGCAAGATAATATCCTTTTATGAACGGGATGGACATTCCACCCCCTTCTTTATACAGATACCGTATCTTGATTCTGACTCGTTTACGGCCCCAAATCAGTTCGTTAAATAGGCTCTCTAACTTATTAAAGAATTTATCTTCTATCGTAATTGGACTGGCATTGAAAACGTATAGTAACATTGGTAGTAATGTCATTTTGATGAGGGCTATTCGGTTAATTTGTGACAGGGGAAGTTTAAGCCATGTTCTAATTTTTTCCTTAACTTTATCTATTATTGGGAGTATATTCAGTTTCTTATAATGTTCCAACTTGGTCCCTATCTGGATACCCAGGTAAAGTAGGGAGTCTGCTGGGGTCAGTATACTGACCCGAACATTATGGCCCTGTGGAACCGGGCGTCTCAATGGAAGAAATTTTGATTTTTCCCAGTTTATATCGTATCCAGACAGGCATCCAAACTCGTCCAGACTTTCCATAACCCTGGGTAAATTTGTATACCCCTTCCCCAAAAAGAGCAGCATATCGTCCCCGTATAAACTAATTTTATCAGCTTCTCCCTCGCACCCGAAGCCAAATATTTCCACATCTGATCTAATTTTACATGCAATTGGCTCCAGGAACAGTGAGAAGAGCAAGGGGGAGAGGGGACAGCCCTGACGTGTTCCTCGGGTCAGAGAAAAAGGGGCAGAGTATTCATTATTAACTCGGACCCTGGATACCGGAGTTTGGTACAGAATGCGCACCCATCTGGAGAAGTATTCGCCTATCTTTACCCGGGACATTACCCTCCAAAGGAAGGGCCACTCCACCCTGTCAAAGGCCTTAGCGGCATCCAGTGACAGGATGGAGCAGTCCTCCCCATCCCCCAGCTGGATGTTCAAAAAGGCCCGCCTTATATTGTCCTGTATATTCCTTTTGGGGATAAACCCGGTTTGGTCTGCATGAACGATTTTATGAATGACGGTTTTTAATCTGTTGGCTAGCAATTTTGCAAGAATTTTATAGTCTGTATTCAACAGAGAGATGGGGCGGTAGGAAGTAACCAACAGCGGATCCTTCCCCTTCTTGGGGATCAGTGTGATGGTGGCCTCCATCCATGAGGGTGGAAGGGAACCCATTGTCCAAGATTGATTTAGCACCTCCAGCATTTGAGGGAGAATGGTTCCCTCATGTTTCCGGTATAGTTCAAATGGAAAACCATCCACCCCTGGAGATGTATTGCCCTTGATGGAGTGCAACGTAATCTGTAGCTCGGTCAGTTGAATAGGTCTATTCAGCCAGTCGATATCTTGTTGACCAAACTCAGGGATCTCAATATTATCCAGGTATTGATCTATTTCCCCCCCCGATTTTTGGATCCAGATTGATATAGCGTCGAAAAATACCTGGTAAATTCCCTTAAGATATCGTCGGTATCTCGGAGGGTATCTCCTGCCTCTGTCTTAATTCCAGTAATGTTGGTACCACCCCCTTGATTTCTTACTATGATAGACAGTAGTCTACTTGGCTTACCGGACTCACTGAAGGTCCTTAACCCTGAAAAGAACATTTTGTTTTGTGCTTTTTGATATAGATATTTTTTATATTCGTCTTGTGCTTTTTTAAATTGAAGTTGTTTTTCTGGGGTATTTACGTGTCTGATCTCGTTCAATATCTGATCCATTGTCCCTTCTATTTCTTTTTGGGTTTGGGCAAAGAGATTTTTCTGTTTCCTGATTTCATGTGAATATGTACCCCGAAGAAATGCCTTAAGTGAGTCCTAAACCATATGGATATGTGATGAAGTAACATTGTCCCTCCAAAAATTTTTAATTTCCTCATTGATTTTTCCTAGATCCCCTATCAATGTCAACCAATGAGGATTAAGTTTAAAAATTCTATTGGGGTTTGGTTTATTCGGACTGTCCAGTACAACCATAACCGGACTATGGTCGGAAATACCATGACATTCATAATTCATTTTTTTAACTCTGTTGATCAACCCGGGGCTGGCGAGGGCCAGATCAACTCGGGACATGGACCTGTATGTGTTACCAAAGCATGAGAATGCTTGCTTATTCCCATAAATAGATCGCCATATATCGACCAGTGCCATCTCTGTACAGATTCTGGAAAGTACTGTACTTGAACCTGAATTCGGTTCGTAGTTGGATATGGTGGAGATCCTATCTTTTTTAATATCCATGACCGAGTTGAAATCGCCCATCACCAGCACCGGGCACTCCTCTCGTGCTGCGATATACTCCATCAACTTGCACAGTACAGTGGTTGTGAAAGGAGGTGGTATGTAAATAAACGCAATAATTCTCCTTTGCCCCTGCCAATGACAATGTAAAAAAATATACCGGCCCTCTTGATCAATTAGCTGATCTATTGGATCATAATCTACCAATCTATGAATATAAACACTGATTCCCCTAGAGTATATAGAGTGACAGGAATGGTATTCGTGAGAGGCCCATCTCCTTCTGCCCAGTGCTGCAACTTTTTCACCTGTAAGGTGTGTTTCTAACAGGGCCACTATTGCTGGTAAATGTCTAGAGACTAAATCAAACACTGCGCACCTCTTAATTTTATCCGCAAAACCGCGGATATTCCATGTCAGTATGCTAGACATTGTAAGGTAGTGAGGCAGCACTGAGCAGAAGGGCAGGGGAACCCCCAGCAACCTACTCTCAACACCACGACAGCCCTCCGCGGAAAGAAACCCCCTCCCCCAACCCCCCAAACCCCACTCCCATTCTGACCTGCGAGTCGCTGCTTGCGGCTCATAGGTCTCTAACTATAGGCTATCCCCCCCTCCCCGCAGTAAACCCCCCGGCCCCACCCCCCACCGCCACCATGAGCAAATTATTTATTTAATTCCCTGGACATCCATCCAGTCAACTACATCGCCTGGGTTAGTGAAGAATTGAACGGTTTCATTGTAGATAACCCGTAGTTTCGCAGGGTACATCATGGAGTATTTTAGTTGGGCTTGTATCAGTCTCTTTTTAACATCCTTATATTCTCTTCTTTTATCTTGGGTGAATTTGGAAAAGTCCGGGTATATCTCTATATTGGCGTCGTCGTATTTCACCGTTTGGGTTTCTCTCTTCCATTTAAGGGTATTATCCCGATCCCTTGAGGAGGACATTTTAATTAAGAAAGGCCTTGGTGCTGATCCTGGTGGGTGTTTTCTTGTTGGAATGCGGTGTGCTCTCTCCACTGTGGGCCCTATGACCGATCCTGTAGCTGTTAAGTTGTCTGACAGCCATTTTTGTATAAATTCTGTGGGGTCGTCTTTTTCTGCTCCTTCAGGGAAACCAACTAATTTGAGATTGTCTCTCCGTGATCTGTCCTCTAAATCGGCCATTTTTTCCTTCAGTGCCCTGTTATCACTCTCCACTATTGCCATCCTTTTTTTAATCTGACTTGATTCTTTTTGCAACTCCACAGTCAGAGTTTCATATTCTTTAACTCGCTGCCTCATTTTATTTACATCGTCTCGGATTACCGAGATATCAGTCTGCACTGCAGCCACCGTTATCGTTAGAGTGCTTAATGATTGGTTGGTTGTTTTAAATGCCTCCAATATGCCTGCAAGTTTGTGGTCAATATTGCTCATCTGATTGTCTGCTTCTGCTACCCGGTTTTCTCCCCCCTTATTTACAGGATTTCCATTTTCTTCATAGTCCCCCATCTGTGTTGTCTGTTTCTGGTTACCCCTTGTCTTGGGTAGTGGGGGTGGGGATTTAAGATATTTGTCAAGGGGTGTCCTTACAGCGCCACCTTTGGGTGAGGAGGTTCCAACCGACTTTCTATTTTGCTGTTTTGGGGCCATTTTTTTTTTTTTTCCCCCTCTTACACAGTGATATCAAAGCTGATTTTGCGCAAATCTCATTATTCCTTCTAAACACCGCAGTGGAAATCTTATATCTACCAGAGAGGGTAAGATAAATCAGAGGTATTACATATGAGCACCCCCAGGCTCCTACATCAAAGAGAGCCCCTTAATTGGGTATGTCCCAATGCTGGAGCTGGTACATTCCGGGGTCTGGGGATCGGGGGTGATGATGAGCAATTTACCATAGAATGGTGCGGAGTCCAGCAGCGTAGCAGGGGTGGAGAGGAGCAGTTTACCATAAAATAGTGCGGGGTCCAACAGCATAGCAGGGGCAATAGTAGGGGGGATAGTGATGTGCACTGAAATGGCCGATATGAGGCATAAAGAAGGAGGCTGTTTAAACTGTTTAAACCCAACAGCTATTACCGCAGCTCCACAAACAAGTCAATAAGGCAGCCGGCAAGTGGGACAGCGTGTAGCGGAGCATAGCAAGGGGCAGCCAACACAGCAGTGAGGGGTACAGAGCAGCCTCTCCAAGCGACCCCCCCCCCTCTCTTCAGGGCTACAAACGACCTCTCCTGGCGGACATCGCCTAGCAAGCAGGGCTCCCAGAAACGACCGAACGCTTAGGGGGCATCTACTCACACCTCCCGGACTCCAGACACACGTGGAACCTCCACTCTCCAGCGGCGTGAGCCGGCACAGATAGACAGCCTGCAGCAGAGAGGGCCCCGGATATCCGACTTCAGGAGCTAACTCAGCGGAGAGGGCAGCAGCACTCCACAGCGCGGGGACGGACCAGCAGACACAGCGGTCAGGTAAATCTTCAGCTTCAGTCAGCCAGGGGACGAGTTGTTCACCATGTCGGGTCATGTCGGCGTCATCGCCCAGGTAGCAGCGAGAGCGGGAGCCGGAGCCGGCACCACGGGAGGGGGGAGGACCGCCGCACACACGTCTTCTCACGTCATGCCGCTGCGCCTCCTGTGCCAAGATGATAGTATCCTTGATTCCATTATGATGTCACAATGTATGGTCAGCAGAAAATAGTATTGAGGATTCCATTATGATGTCACAATGTATTGTCAGCAGATAAAAGTATCCAGGGTTCTATTATGATGTCATAATGTATGGTCAGCAGGTAATAGCATACAGGATTCCATTATGATATCACAATGTATGGTCAGCAGATAATAGTATCCAGGGTTCTATTATGATGTCACAATGTATTGTCAGCAGGTGATAGTATCCAGGATTCCATTATGATGTCACAATGTATGGTCAGCAGGTGATAGTATCTAGGATTCCATTATGATGTCACAATTTATTGTCAGCATATAATAGTATCCAGGGTTCTATTATGATGTCACAATGGATGGTCATCAGATAATAGTATTCAGGTTTCCATTATGATGTCACAATGTATGATCAGCAGGTGATAGTATCCAGGGTTCCATTATGATGTCACAATGTATGGTCACCAGATAATAGTATCCAGGATTCCATTATGATGTCAGAATGTATAGTAACAAGATGATAGTATCCAGGATTCCATTATGATGTCACAATATACGGTCAGCAGATGATGGTATCCAGGATTCCATTGTGATGTCACAATGTATTGTCAGCATATAATAGTATCCAGGGTTCTATTATGATGTCACAATGGATGGTCAGCAGATAATAGTATTCAGGATTCCATTATGATGTCACAATGTATGATCAGCAGGTGATAGTATCCAGGGTTCCATTATGATGTCACAATGTATGGTCACCAGATAATAGTATCCAGGATTCCATTATGATGTCACAATGTATTGTCAGCAGATAATAGTATCCTTGATTCCATTATGATGTCACAATGTATGGTCAGCAGATGATGGTATCCAGGGTTCTATTATGATGTCACAATGTATGGTCAGCAGTAAATAGTATAGGATTCCATTATGATGTCACAATGTATTGTCAGAGATGTATCCAGCATTCTATTATGATGTCACAATGTATGGTCAGTACAAATACTATCCAGGATTCCATTATGATGTCACAATGTATGGTCAGATGATAGTATTATCAGGATTCCATTATGATGTCACAATGTAAGTTGAGCAGATGATAGTATCCAGGATTCCATTATGATGTCACAATGTATAGTAACAAGATGATAGTATCCAGGATTCCATTATGATGTCACAATGTATGGTCAGCAGATGATAGTATCCAGGATTCCATTATGATGTCACAATGTAAGGTGAGCAGATGATAGTATCCAGGATTCCATTATGATGTCACAATGTATGGTCAGCAGATATAGTATCCAGGATTCCATTATGATGTCACAATGTATGGTCAGCAGATAATAGTATCCAGGATTCCATTATGATGTCACAATGTATAGTAGCAGATATAGTATCCAGGATTCCATTATGATGTCACAATGTATAGTCAGCAGATAATAGTATCCAGGATTCCATTATGATGTCACAATGTATGGCCAGCAGATAATAGTATTCAGGATTCCATTATGATGTCACAATATATGGTCAGCAGGTGATAGTATCCAGGATTCCATTATGATGTCACAATGTATAGTAATAAGATGATATTATCCTTGATTCCATTATGATGTCACAATGTATGGTCAGCAGATGATGGTATCCAGGGTTCTATTATAATGTCACAATGTATGGTCAGCAGACAATAGTATTCAGGATTCCATTATGATGTCACAATGTATTGTCAGCAGATAATAGTATCCAGGGTTCTATTATGATGTCACAATGTATGGTCAGCAGGTGATAGTATCCTGGATTGCATTATGATGTCACAATGTATGTTCAGCAGATAATAGTATCCAGGATTCCATTATGATGTCACAATGTATTGTCAGCATGTAATAGTATCCAGGGTTCCATTATGATGTCACAATGGATGGTCAGCAGAAAATAGTATCCAGGATTCCATTATGATGTCACAATGTATGGTCTGCAGGTGATAGTATCCAGGATTGCATCATGATGTCACAATGTAAGGTGAGCAGATGATAGTATCCAGGATTCCATTATGATGTCACAATGTATTGTCAGCATTTAATAGTATCCAGGGTTCCATTATGATGTCACAATGGATGGCCAGCAGATAATAGTATTCAGGATTACATTATGATGTCACAATATATGGTCAGCAGGTGATAGTATCCAGGATTCCATTATGATGTCACAATGTAAGGTGAGCAGATAATACTATCCAGGATTCCATTATGATGTCACAATGTATAGTAATAAGATGATAGTATCCTTGATTCCATTATGATGTCACAATGTATGGTCAGCAGATGATGGTATCCAGGGTTCTATTATGATGTCACAATGTATGGTCAGCAGAAAATAGTATTGAGGATTCCATTAGGATGTCACAATGTATTGTCAGCAGATAATAGTATCCAGGGTTCTATTATAATGTCACAATGTGTTGAGGGGAGTGTTGGATTTAAATATATATGTATATATGCCCTTACATATATGCATATATATATTGGCCCTTTTGCATGGGCTTGTCCAGGTAGTAAGTGTATACATAGAGATGTATGTGTTATATAGTGTCAGCATACATCTCTATGTATATAATATATGTATAGTTGGCCTATTGCTGCCCATTGAGACCCCCTGTGTTATATTGTATATATATAAATACTTAAAGATGTGCCCCAAGCATCTATAATTGTATATATATACAGTTAAACTGTCCCCAGAAGCCCCCATGGATGCCCCCCCCCCCCCCTCTGGAATGTGCCTGCTGGGTGGGGAGAGACCGACAACTGGACAATTATGTCCAGTTTCGGCCTCTTCAAAGGACAGATGATCAATAAAGATCCTCTGCCCTTTGTCACCATCTCCGGCAGCGCTGGAGATGGTATGCCTAACAGGGACATGGGAACAGAGTTCCCATGCCCCTGTGTGCCGCTCACCTCCGGCGCTGTAATTACAGCGCCAGAGATGTGCGATATCTCCACAGGCGGGAGGATCAAAGGATCCCCCTGCCTGGGAGCGCGGGCTGGCGCAGGGCAGTAAAACGGGCGCGAGCGCTGCAGGGTTTAAATACCCCAGCAGCACTGCGCTCGGACAGATCGGGCCCCCCCGGAAGCTCAGCGCACCCGGCGCTGGGATAGAGAACCCCTGCCTGCCTGCCGCCCAGCAGAGCGCTGTGCTCTGCGCTCAGGAGTACCCCCTGCATGCCGGAGTGAAGATTCCCCCCCCCCCACTAAGAAGGAGCTGCGCTAACCCCATACAGCCTGCACATACCTGAAAGGCTGGCAACGCTCTGAAGAGAAGTGGAGGAGGCTAGCCTGAGTAGTTGAACCCAGAGCAGCCCAGAGGAGGAGAGCAGAAGGACTGAGCAGCTGGCTAAGTATCGATTTCCCCTGTCCAGTGGCGACTCTAGGAACAATATATAGGGGGGGCACAAAGATACCACAGTCAAAAATGGGGGGGCAAAAACAAAATAAGTCAATATAAATAAGATTACAAAATACGGAGAATTGCGGTCTGCAGGGATACATTTATACTAAAACTATTTACTTACAAAAGAAGCCATTCAGTCGTCTGCTGTGCTGTCCTCTGCTTGCTTCCGCGGATTCTTTCCTATTCTTTCTGTCTCTCATCAGTGCGCAGGCGTACTGTTATGGTGGATCTGTGGAAGACACACTGTTATGGTGGATCTGTGGAAGACACACTGTTATGGTGGATCTGTGGAAGACACACTGTTATGGGGGCATCTGTGGATGACACTGTTATTATGCCTCTTATTAGCCCCCATTATGCCTCTCATCACTCCCATATCAGCCCCCTTTGCCTCTCATTAGCCCCCATATCAGCCCTTATGCCTCATTAGCCCCCATATGCTGCCTCTCATCATTAGCCCCCATATGCTGCCTCTCATCATTAGCCCCCATATGCTGCCTCTCATCATTAGCCCCATATGCCTCTCATCATTAGCCCCCATATGCCTCTCATCATTAGCCCCAAATGCCTCTCATCATTAGCCCCACAAATGCCTCTCATCATTAGCCCCCCAAATGCCTCTCATCATTAGCCCCCCAAATGCCTCTCATCATTAGCCCCCCAAATGCCTCTCATCATTAGCCCCCCAAATGCCTCTCATCATTAGCCCCCCAAATGCCTCTCATCATTAGCCCCCCAAATGCCTCTCATCATTAGCCCCCCAAATGCCTCTCATCATTAGCCCCCATATGCTGCCTCTCATCATTAGCCCCCTTATGCCTCTCATCATTAGCCCCATATGCTGCCTCTCATCATTAGCCCCATATGCCTCTCATCATTAGCCCCATATGCCTCTCATCATTAGTCCCATATGCCTCTCATCAAAAGCCCCATATGCTGCCTCTCATCATTAGCCCCATATGCCTCTCATCATTAGCCCCATATGCCTCTCATCATTAGCCCCAAAAGCCTCTCATCATTAGCCCCCCAAATGCCTCTCATCATTAGCCCCCCAAATGCCTCTCATCATTAGCCCCCATATGCCTCTCATCATTAGCCCCCCAAATGCCTCTCATCATTAGCCCCCCATATGCCTCTCATCATTAGCCCCCCAAATGCCTCTCATCATTAGCCCCCCCCAAATGCCTCTCATCATTAGCCCCCCAAATGCCTCTCATCATTAGCCCCCCAAATGCCTCTCATCATTAGCCCCCATTATGCCTCTCATCATTAGCCCCCCAAATGCCTCTCATCATTAGCCCCCCCAAATGCCTCTCATCATTAGCCCCGGCCCCCCATATACCTCTCATCATTAGCCTCCCTTATGCCCCCAGCAGCCACATATTTTATAAAATAAAAAATCACTTACCTCTCCTGCTCCTGGACGCCGTGTGCCTCTCCTCAGTCGACTGTGCTCTGAACTGGCGCGCACAGCGTGAGGTCACAAAGCGCCCTCACGCTGTGCGCAGCCCTGCACAGCCGACAGCCGAGGACCAGGAAGTGGTAAGTACAGAGCGTTCACCACTTCCTGGTCTCTCGGTTCTAATGAGCGCTTCCATAATGGAAGCGCTCATTAGTATTCACCTGGGGGAATCAGCGGGGGGGCAACCGGGGGGGCAAAGGACAACATAGGGGGGGCGATTGCCCCCCCTCGCCCCCTCCTAGCGACGCCACTGCCCCTGTCCTGCTTCCTCCTTAACCCCTGAACCGCTGTTCCTGCTGCCCTGATACCCCTACAACACAGAACCCCTGACATGCTACACCACCTCCACATTAACCCCTGCTGAGACCCTGGCAGACCTCCAGCAGTAACCCCTACACTGCCTGTCCCATGTTGCCCCAACATTAACCCCTTCAGTGCCCAGCAGTCCCCCTGTGGACCCTGTAATCGCCACAGCATGGTTGCTGCCCTTATCCCCTACCCTCCTGCCCCAGTAACCCCTGCTGAGACCCTAGCAGACCTCTAGCAGTAACCCCTCTGAAGAGCATTAACCCCTTCAATGCTCTGTAAGTCAGCAGAGCATTAACCTCCCAGAACCCTGTGTCCCTTGGCCTGCAGGTATTAACCCCTGCAGAGCCACCATTGTGTTTAACCCCTTGTACCCCGTAGGGACAGTGATTAGTCAGGCGGGTGGGTTACTGATATTTGTGTGTATAAATGTATTATTGTAATGTATAGATAGTATGTGGGGTGGAATTTGGGATTGTGCTGTGTAGTGTAGTTAGGCTTATATTGTGTTTATTGTAGTACTATTTCTGTGTGTACGTCTATATGTATGTATATTCATATCCATTGATCCATAAATATATATATAGGTATAGCGTATTGTTAGACTTGTATAAGTGTATTGTGTAATAAATATTTCTTATGGTTCATAATACAGTGTATGGTGTTTTTAGTAGTCGCCGCCGTAGTATAGTGATAGTAAGGCGCATGCAGCTAGTTTAGTGAGTAGCGTAGGGCAATCAGTAGTGTTTTGTTGTTAGGTAAGGCATAAATAGGCGGAGCTATCACAAGACGACTCACGCCTATTTATGAATATTAATTATTGAGATTTGCATAAATATCAATAATTAATACCCCCTTTAACACAATATATGGTCAGCAGATAATAGCATACAGGATTCCATTATGATATCATAATGTATGGTCAGCAGATAATAGTATCCAGGGTTCTATTATGATGTCACAATGGATGGTCAGCAGATAATAGTATCCAGGATTCCATTATGATGTCACAATGTATGGTCAGCAGATGATAGTATCTAGGATTCCATTATGATGTCACAATGTATTGTCAGCATATAATAGTATCCAGGGTTCTATTATGATGTCACAACGGATGGTCAGCAGATAATAGTATTCAGGATTCCATTATGATGTCACAATGTATGATCAGCAGGTGATAGTATCCAGGGTTCCATTATGATGTCACAATGTATGGTCAGCAGATGATGGTATCTAGGATTCCATTGTGATGTCACAATGTATGGTCAGTAGATAATACTATCCAGGATTCCGTTATGATGTCACAATGTATGGTAAGAAGATGATAGTATTCAGGATTCCATTATAATGTCACAATGTAAGTTGAGCAGATGATAGTATCCAGGATTCCATTATGATTTCACAATGTATGGTCAGCAGATGATGGTATCCAGGATTCCATTGTGATTTCACAATGTATGGTCAGTAGATAATACTATCCAGGATTCCGTTATGATGTCACAATGTATGGTAAGCAGATGATAGTATTCAGGATTCCATTATGATGTCACAATGTATGGTCAGCAGGTGATAGTATCTAGGATTAAATTATGATATCACAATGTATAGTAATCAGATGATAGTATCTAGGATTACATTATGATGTCATAATGTTTCCAGGATTCCATTATGATGTCACAATGTATGGTCTGCAGATAATAGTATCCAGAATTCCATTATGATGTCACAATGTATTGTCAGCAGATAATATTATCCAGGGTTCCATTATGATGTCACAATGGATTGTCAGCAGATAATAGTATTCAGGATTACATTATGAAGTCACAATGTACGGTCAGCAGGTGATAGTATCCAGGATTCCATTATGATGTCACAATGTAAGGTGAGCAGATAATAGTATCCAGGATTCTATTATGATGTCACAATGTATTGTCAGCATATAATAGTATCCAGGGTTTCATTATGATGTCACAATTTATGGTCCGCAGATAATAGTATCCAGGATTCCATTATGATGTCACAATGTATAGTAATAAGATGATAGTATCCAGGATTCCATTATGATGTCACAATGTATGGTCTTCAGATGATGGTATCTAGCATTCCATTGTGATGTCACAATGTATGGTCAGTACATAATACTATCCAGGATTCCGTTATGATGTCACAATGTATGGTAAGCAGATGATAGTATTCAGGATTCCATTATGATGTCACAATGTAAGTTGAGCAGATGATAGTATCCAGGATTCCATTATGATGTCACAATGTATGGTCCGCAGATAATAGTATCCAGGATTCCATTATGATGTCACAATGTATGGTCAGCAGGTGATAGTATCCAGGATTCCATTATGATGTCACAATGTAAGGTGAGCAGATGATAGTATCCAGGATTCCATTATGATGTCACAATGTATGGTCAGCAGATAATAGTATTCAGGATTCCATTATGATGTCACAATGTATGGTCAGCAGATAATAGTATCCAGGATTCCATTATGATGTCACAATGTATAATAACAAGATGATAGTATCCAGGATTCCATTATGATGTCACAATGTATTGTCAGCATTTAATAGTATCCAGGGTTCCATTATGATGTCACAATGGATGGCCAGCAGATAATAGTATTCAGGATTCCATTATGATGTCACAATATATGGTCAGCAGGTGATAGTATCCAGGATTCCATTATGATGTCACAATGTAAGGTGAGCAGATCATACTATCCAGGATTCTATTATGATGTCGCAATGTATAGTAATAAGATGATAGTATCCTTTTTTTTTTTTTTTTTTTTTAATATATTTTATTTTCCAAAAGACAAAAACAAGAAGAAAAAACGACAATCTTCCACTTCAGTGTCACATAATAATAGAGTCAGTATATTAGATTCATCTTGTATTAAATTTCTCTTTTACTAATCATCCCCCCTGTCCCTCCCTCCACCCCCCCTTTTCTTTCCGCGGAGCTGCCGTGTCTACATTGATTGTTAATTCATTATTATTTCTAGTTGTCCCCTTTCTGTTCCATATCTACATCAACTATCATTGTTTCCAGTTACCCCAGATCCGCAGCCAGACTACCTTTTTCCGAGCTGTTTGGGCTAATATGTGTTCATACTGCCTAACCCTGTTCATCCACTCCATCCACTCCCAAAAACTGTGGTATTTCATTGTGCCCCAATGTTTAACAATTATTATTTTGGCTAGTGCTGTGCCCCGTAACCAGAGTGTCTGCTCGGTTTTATTTTGATCTGTCTCTGGGAAGATCCCCAGAATAGCATAATCAATGCATGCCTGGTACTTCATCGGGGAACAGTCCTGCAGTTTCCGAAATATTTTGATCCAGTATTGATTTATCCCTGGGCATTCCCACAGCAGGTGTTTATAATCTCCTCTATCTTTGTTACATTTATAGCAGTTCTGTTTCCTATCTTTATAAATGGTATGGAGTAATGCTGGTGTGTAGTAGAGGCGGTGTATGATTTTCAAAAGAATCCATGCATGGGCGGGCGACACAGTCGATCTTTTAATATTTCTATAAACCATATTCCAAACAATGGATTCCCCCTTCTGTAAATCTCTTTCCCATTTTTCCTCACCTCTAAAAGTGATAGTTTTTGTGTATTCATATTTTAACTTAACATAAATGTGCGATATAGACGTGTTGAATGTCATGTCGTGGCAATCATCTAAAAAAGTGTTTTTTACTATCTTCAAATAGTTCTTATTATCCGTGTGGTGTATAGCGTGACGTAATTGTTCATATCTAAATTTATCCATAAATCCTAGTTTAGTGTCTAGTAGTATTTCATTTAGGGGCTTAATCTGTCCCTTATGAAAAACTTGTGTTACTAAGTGTATCCCATATTTTTCCCAATATTCAGCTTGACCCAATTGCATAACTTGTGGCAAGTGTGCATTGCCCCACAGTGGGGTGTACTGAACTGCTTCAGATGCACCTACCATATCTCTAATCTGTTGCCAGATGTAACCAAGCATTCTACTAAACGGATTTGTTATTGTTTTCTTCTTAAAGATACCGGTTTCGAGAATATGGAAGAGGTCCGACCATGGTCTACAATGCTCCCCAAAAAGGAGCCGAATGCATTTATTCCTTCGATTCCTCACACACCATCTCAGTTGAGCAGCAAGATAATATCCTTTTATGAACGGGATGGACATTCCACCCCCTTCTTTATACAGATACCGTATCTTGATTCTGACTCGTTTACGGCCCCAAATCAGTTCGTTAAATAGGCTCTCTAACTTATTAAAGAATTTATCTTCTATCGTAATTGGACTGGCATTGAAAACGTATAGTAACATTGGTAGTAATGTCATTTTGATGAGGGCTATTCGGTTAATTTGTGACAGGGGAAGTTTAAGCCATGTTCTAATTTTTTCCTTAACTTTATCTATTATTGGGAGTATATTCAGTTTCTTATAATGTTCCAACTTGGTCCCTATCTGGATACCCAGGTAAAGTAGGGAGTCTGCTGGGGTCAGTATACTGACCCGAACATTATGGCCCTGTGGAACCGGGCGTCTCAATGGAAGAAATTTTGATTTTTCCCAGTTTATATCGTATCCAGACAGGCATCCAAACTCGTCCAGACTTTCCATAACCCTGGGTAAATTTGTATACCCCTTCCCCAAAAAGAGCAGCATATCGTCCCCGTATAAACTAATTTTATCAGCTTCTCCCTCGCACCCGAAGCCAAATATTTCCACATCTGATCTAATTTTACATGCAATTGGCTCCAGGAACAGTGAGAAGAGCAAGGGGGAGAGGGGACAGCCCTGACGTGTTCCTCGGGTCAGAGAAAAAGGGGCAGAGTATTCATTATTAACTCGGACCCTGGATACCGGAGTTTGGTACAGAATGCGCACCCATCTGGAGAAGTATTCGCCTATCTTTACCCGGGACATTACCCTCCAAAGGAAGGGCCACTCCACCCTGTCAAAGGCCTTAGCGGCATCCAGTGACAGGATGGAGCAGTCCTCCCCATCCCCCAGCTGGATGTTCAAAAAGGCCCGCCTTATATTGTCCTGTATATTCCTTTTGGGGATAAACCCGGTTTGGTCTGCATGAACGATTTTATGAATGACGGTTTTTAATCTGTTGGCTAGCAATTTTGCAAGAATTTTATAGTCTGTATTCAACAGAGAGATGGGGCGGTAGGAAGTAACCAACAGCGGATCCTTCCCCTTCTTGGGGATCAGTGTGATGGTGGCCTCCATCCATGAGGGTGGAAGGGAACCCATTGTCCAAGATTGATTTAGCACCTCCAGCATTTGAGGGAGAATGGTTCCCTCATGTTTCCGGTATAGTTCAAATGGAAAACCATCCACCCCTGGAGATGTATTGCCCTTGATGGAGTGCAACGTAATCTGTAGCTCGGTCAGTTGAATAGGTCTATTCAGCCAGTCGATATCTTGTTGACCAAACTCAGGGATCTCAATATTATCCAGGTATTGATCTATTTCCCCCCCCCTGATTTTTGGATCCAGATTGATATAGCGTCGAAAAATACCTGGTAAATTCCCTTAAGATATCGTCGGTATCTCGGAGGGTATCTCCTGCCTCTGTCTTAATTCCAGTAATGTTGGTACCACCCCCTTGATTTCTTACTATGATAGACAGTAGTCTACTTGGCTTACCGGACTCACTGAAGGTCCTTAACCCTGAAAAGAACATTTTGTTTTGTGCTTTTTGATATAGATATTTTTTATATTCGTCTTGTGCTTTTTTAAATTGAAGTTGTTTTTCTGGGGTATTTACGTGTCTGATCTCGTTCAATATCTGATCCATTGTCCCTTCTATTTCTTTTTGGGTTTGGGCAAAGAGATTTTTCTGTTTCCTGATTTCATGTGAATATGTACCCCGAAGAAATGCCTTAAGTGAGTCCTAAACCATATGGATATGTGATGAAGTAACATTGTCCCTCCAAAAATTTTTAATTTCCTCATTGATTTTTCCTAGATCCCCTATCAATGTCAACCAATGAGGATTAAGTTTAAAAATTCTATTGGGGTTTGGTTTATTCGGACTGTCCAGTACAACCATAACCGGACTATGGTCGGAAATACCATGACATTCATAATTCATTTTTTTAACTCTGTTGATCAACCCGGGGCTGGCGAGGGCCAGATCAACTCGGGACATGGACCTGTATGTGTTACCAAAGCATGAGAATGCTTGCTTATTCCCATAAATAGATCGCCATATATCGACCAGTGCCATCTCTGTACAGATTCTGGAAAGTACTGTACTTGAACCTGAATTCGGTTCGTAGTTGGATATGGTGGAGATCCTATCTTTTTTAATATCCATGACCGAGTTGAAATCGCCCATCACCAGCACCGGGCACTCCTCTCGTGCTGCGATATACTCCATCAACTTGCACAGTACAGTGGTTGTGAAAGGAGGTGGTATGTAAATAAACGCAATAATTCTCCTTTGCCCCTGCCAATGACAATGTAAAAAAATATACCGGCCCTCTTGATCAATTAGCTGATCTATTGGATCATAATCTACCAATCTATGAATATAAACACTGATTCCCCTAGAGTATATAGAGTGACAGGAATGGTATTCGTGAGAGGCCCATCTCCTTCTGCCCAGTGCTGCAACTTTTTCACCTGTAAGGTGTGTTTCTAACAGGGCCACTATTGCTGGTAAATGTCTAGAGACTAAATCAAACACTGCGCACCTCTTAATTTTATCCGCAAAACCGCGGATATTCCATGTCAGTATGCTAGACATTGTAAGGTAGTGAGGCAGCACTGAGCAGAAGGGCAGGGGAACCCCCAGCAACCTACTCTCAACACCACGACAGCCCTCCGCGGAAAGAAACCCCCTCCCCCAACCCCCCAAACCCCACTCCCATTCTGACCTGCGAGTCGCTGCTTGCGGCTCATAGGTCTCTAACTATAGGCTATCCCCCCCTCCCCGCAGTAAACCCCCCCGGCCCCACCCCCCACCGCCACCATGAGCAAATTATTTATTTAATTCCCTGGACATCCATCCAGTCAACTACATCGCCTGGGTTAGTGAAGAATTGAACGGTTTCATTGTAGATAACCCGTAGTTTCGCAGGGTACATCATGGAGTATTTTAGTTGGGCTTGTATCAGTCTCTTTTTAACATCCTTATATTCTCTTCTTTTATCTTGGGTGAATTTGGAAAAGTCCGGGTATATCTCTATATTGGCGTCGTCGTATTTCACCGTTTGGGTTTCTCTCTTCCATTTAAGGGTATTATCCCGATCCCTTGAGGAGGACATTTTAATTAAGAAAGGCCTTGGTGCTGATCCTGGTGGGTGTTTTCTTGTTGGAATGCGGTGTGCTCTCTCCACTGTGGGCCCTATGACCGATCCTGTAGCTGTTAAGTTGTCTGACAGCCATTTTTGTATAAATTCTGTGGGGTCGTCTTTTTCTGCTCCTTCAGGGAAACCAACTAATTTGAGATTGTCTCTCCGTGATCTGTCCTCTAAATCGGCCATTTTTTCCTTCAGTGCCCTGTTATCACTCTCCACTATTGCCATCCTTTTTTTAATCTGACTTGATTCTTTTTGCAACTCCACAGTCAGAGTTTCATATTCTTTAACTCGCTGCCTCATTTTATTTACATCGTCTCGGATTACCGAGATATCAGTCTGCACTGCAGCCACCGTTATCGTTAGAGTGCTTAATGATTGGTTGGTTGTTTTAAATGCCTCCAATATGCCTGCAAGTTTGTGGTCAATATTGCTCATCTGATTGTCTGCTTCTGCTACCCGGTTTTCTCCCCCCTTATTTACAGGATTTCCATTTTCTTCATAGTCCCCCATCTGTGTTGTCTGTTTCTGGTTACCCCTTGTCTTGGGTAGTGGGGGTGGGGATTTAAGATATTTGTCAAGGGGTGTCCTTACAGCGCCACCTTTGGGTGAGGAGGTTCCAACCGACTTTCTATTTTGCTGTTTTGGGGCCATTTTTTTTTTTTTTCCCCCTCTTACACAGTGATATCAAAGCTGATTTTGCGCAAATCTCATTATTCCTTCTAAACACCGCAGTGGAAATCTTATATCTACCAGAGAGGGTAAGATAAATCAGAGGTATTACATATGAGCACCCCCAGGCTCCTACATCAAAGAGAGCCCCTTAATTGGGTATGTCCCAATGCTGGAGCTGGTACATTCCGGGGTCTGGGGATCGGGGGTGATGATGAGCAATTTACCATAGAATGGTGCGGAGTCCAGCAGCGTAGCAGGGGTGGAGAGGAGCAGTTTACCATAAAATAGTGCGGGGTCCAACAGCATAGCAGGGGCAATAGTAGGGGGGATAGTGATGTGCACTGAAATGGCCGATATGAGGCATAAAGAAGGAGGCTGTTTAAACTGTTTAAACCCAACAGCTATTACCGCAGCTCCACAAACAAGTCAATAAGGCAGCCGGCAAGTGGGACAGCGTGTAGCGGAGCATAGCAAGGGGCAGCCAACACAGCAGTGAGGGGTACAGAGCAGCCTCTCCAAGCGACCCCCCCCCCCCTCTCAGGGCTACAAACGACCTCTCCTGGCGGACATCGCCTAGCAAGCAGGGCTCCCAGAAACGACCGAACGCTTAGGGGGCATCTACTCACACCTCCCGGACTCCAGACACACGTGGAACCTCCACTCTCCAGCGGCGTGAGCCGGCACAGATAGACAGCCTGCAGCAGAGAGGGCCCCGGATATCCGACTTCAGGAGCTAACTCAGCGGAGAGGGCAGCAGCACTCCACAGCGCGGGGACGGGCCAGCGGACCAGCAGACACAGCGGTCAGGTAAATCTTCAGCTTCAGACCCTCAGCCAGGGGACGAGTTGTTCACCATGTCGGGTCATGTCGGCGTCATCGCCCAGGTAGCAGCGAGAGCGGGAGCCGGAGCCGGCACCACGGGAGGGGGGAGGACCGCCGCACACACGTCTTCTCACGTCATGCCGCTGCGCCTCCTGTGCCAAGATGATAGTATCCTTGATTCCATTATGATGTCACAATGTATGGTCAGCAGAAAATAGTATTGAGGATTCCATTATGATGTCACAATGTATTGTCAGCAGATAAAAGTATCCAGGGTTCTATTATGATGTCACAATGTATGGTCAGCAGGTAATAGCATACAGGATTCCGTTATGATATCACAATGTATGGTCAGCAGATAATAGTATCCAGGGTTCTATTATGATGTCACAATGTATTGTCAGCAGGTGATAGTATCCAGGATTCCATTATGATGTCACAATGTATGGTCAGCAGGTGATAGTATCTAGGATTCCATTATGATGTCACAATGTACTGTCAGCATATAATAGTATCCAGGGTTCTATTATGATGTCACAATGGATGGTCATCAGATAATAGTATTCAGGTTTCCATTATGATGTCACAATGTATGATCAGCAGGTGATAGTATCCAGGATTCCATTATGATGTCACAATGTATGGTCACCAGATAATAGTATCCAGGATTCCATTATGATGTCAGAATGTATAGTAACAAGATGATAGTATCCAGGATTCCATTATGATGTCACAATATACGGTCAGCAGATGATGGTATCCAGGATTCCATTGTGATGTCACAATGTATTGTCAGCATATAATAGTATCCAGGGTTCTATTATGATGTCACAATGGATGGTCAGCAGATAATAGTATTCAGGATTCCATTATGATGTCACAATGTATGATCAGCAGGTGATAGTATCCAGGGTTCCATTATGATGTCACAATGTATGGTCACCAGATAATAGTATCCAGGATTCCATTATGATGTCACAATGTATAGTAATAGGATGATAGTATCCTTGATTCCATTATGATGTCACAATGTATGGTCAGCAGATGATGGTATCCAGGGTTCTATTATGATGTCACAATGTATGGTCAGCAGAAAATAGTATTGAGGATTCCATTATGATGTCACAATGTATTGTCAGCAGATAATAGTATCCAGGGTTCTATTATGATGTCACAATGTATGGTCAGCAGGTAATAGCATACAGGATTCCATTATGATGTCACAATGTATGGTCTTTAGATGATGGTATCTAGCATTCCATTGTGATGTCACAATGTATGGTCAGTACATAATACTATCCAGGATTCCGTTATGATGTCACAATGTATGGTAAGCAGATGATAGTATTCAGGATTCCATTATGATGTCACAATGTAAGTTGAGCAGATGATAGTATCCAGGATTCCATTATCATGTCACAATGTATGGTCCGCAGATAATAGTATCCAGGATTCCATTATGATGTCACAATGTATGGTCAGCAGGTGATAGTATCCAGGATTCCATTATGATGTCACAATGTAAGGTGAGCAGATGATAGTATCCAGGATTCCATTATAATGTCACAATGTATGGTCAGCAGATAATAGTATCCAGGATTCCATTATGATGTCACAATGTATAGTCAGCAGATAATAGCATCCAGGATTCCATTATGATGTCACAATGTATAGTAACAAGATGATAGTATCCAGGATTCCATTATGATGTCAGAATGTATTGTCAGCATATAATAGTATCCAGGGTTCCATTATGATGTCACAATGGATGGCCAGCAGATAATAGTATTCAGGATTCCATTATGATGTCACAATATATGGTCAGCAGGTGATAGTATCCAGGATTCCATTATGATGTCACAATGTATAGTAATAAGATGATAGTATCCTTGATTCCATTATGATGTCACAATGTATGGTCAGCAGATGATGGTATCCAGGGTTCTATTATAATGTCACAATGTATGGTCAGCAGACAATAGTATTGAGGATTCCATTATGATGTCACAATGTATTGTCAGCAGATAATAGTATCCAGGGTTCTATTATGATGTCACAATGTATGGTCAGCAGGTGATAGTATCCAGGATTGCATTATGATGTCACAATGTATGTTCAGCAGATAATAGTATCCAGGATTCCATTATGATGTCACAATGTATTGTCAGCATGTAATAGTATCCAGGGTTCCATTATGATGTCACAATGGATGGTCAGCAGAAAATAGTATCCAGGATTCCATTATGATGTCACAATGTATGGTCTGCAGGTGATAGTATCCAGGATTGCATCATGATGTCACAATGTAAGGTGAGCAGATGATTGTATCCAGGATTCCATTATGATGTCACAATGTATTGTCAGCATTTAATAGTATCCAGGGTTCCATTATGATGTCACAATGGATGGCCAGCAGATAATAGTATTCAGGATTACATTATGATGTCACAATATATGGTCAGCAGGTGATAGTATCCAGGATTCCATTATGATGTCACAATGTAAGGTGAGCAGATAATACTATCCAGGATTCCATTATGATGTCACAATGTATAGTAATAAGATGATAGTATCCTTGATTCCATTATGATGTCACAATGTATGGTCAGCAGATGATGGTATCCAGGGTTCTATTATGATGTCACAATGTATGGTCAGCAGAAAATAGTATTGAGGATTCCATTAGGATGTCACAATGTATTGTCAGCAGATAATAGTATCCAGGGTTCTATTATAATGTCACAATGTGTTGAGGGGAGTGTTGGATTTAAATATATATGTATATATGCCCTTACATATATGCATATATTATTGGCCCTTTGCATGGGCTTGTCCAGGTAGTAAGTGTATACATAGAGATGTATGTGTTATATAGTGTCAGCATACATCTCTATGTATATATATATGTATAGTTGGCCTATTGCTGCCCATTGAGACCCCCTGTGTTATATATGTATATATATATACTTAAGGATGTGCCCCAAGCATCTATAATTGTATATATATACAGTTAAACTGTCCCCAGAAGCTCCCATGGATGCCCCCCCCCCCCCTCTGGAATGTGCCTGCTGGGTGGGGAGAGACCGACAACTGGACAATTATGTCCAGTTTCGGCCTCTTCAAAGGACAGATGATCAATAAAGATCCTCTGCCCTTTGTCACCATCTCCGGCAGCGCTGGAGATGGTATGCCTAACAGGGACATGGGAACAGAGTTCCCATGCCCCTGTGTGCCGCTCACCTCCGGCGCTGTAATTACAGCGCCAGAGATGTGCGATATCTCCACAGGCGGGAGGATCAAAGGATCCCCCTGCCTGGGAGCGCGGCTGGCGCAGGGCAGTAAAACGGGCGCGAGCGCTGCAGGGTTTAAATACCCCAGCAGCACTGCGCTCGGACAGATCGGTCCCCCCCGGAAGCTCAGCGCACCCGGCGCTGGGATAGAGAACCCCTGCCTGCCTGCCGCCCAGCAGAGCGCTGTGCTCTGCGCTCAGGAGTACCCCCTGCATGCCGGAGTGAAGATTCCCCCCCCCCCACTAAGAAGGAGCTGCGCTAACCCCATACAGCCTGCACATACCTGAAAGGCTGGCAACGCTCTGAAGAGAAGTGGAGGAGGCTAGCCTGAGTAGTTGAACCCAGAGCAGCCCAGAGGAGGAGAGCAGAAGGACTGAGCAGCTGGCTAAGTATCGATTTCCCCTGTCCAGTGGCGACTCTAGGAACAATATATAGGGGGGGCACAAAGATACCACAGTCAAAAATGGGGGGCAAAAACAAAATAAGTCAATATAAATAAGATTACAAAATACGGAGAATTGCGGTCTGCAGGGATACATTTATACTAAAACTATTTACTTACAAAAGAAGCCATTCAGTCGTCTGCTGTGCTGTCCTCTGCTTGCTTCCGCGGATTCTTTCCTATTCTTTCTGTCTCTCATCAGTGCGCAGGCGTACTGTTATGGTGGATCTGTGGAAGACACACTGTTATGGTGGATCTGTGGAAGACACACTGTTATGGTGGATCTGTGGAAGACACACTGTTATGGGGGCATCTGTGGATGACACTGTTATTATGCCTCTTATTAGCCCCCATTATGCCTCTCATCACTCCCATATCAGCCCCCTTTGCCTCTCATTAGCCCCCATATCAGCCCTTATGCCTCATTAGCCCCCATATGCTGCCTCTCATCATTAGCCCCCATATGCTGCCTCTCATCATTAGCCCCCATATGCTGCCTCTCATCATTAGCCCCATATGCCTCTCATCATTAGCCCCCATATGCCTCTCATCATTAGCCCCAAATGCCTCTCATCATTAGCCCCACAAATGCCTCTCATCATTAGCCCCCAAATGCCTCTCATCATTAGCCCCCCAAATGCCTCTCATCATTAGCCCCCCAAATGCCTCTCATCATTAGCCCCCCAAATGCCTCTCATCATTAGCCCCCCAAATGCCTCTCATCATTAGCCCCCCAAATGCCTCTCATCATTAGCCCCCCAAATGCCTCTCATCATTAGCCCCCATATGCTGCCTCTCATCATTAGCCCCCTTATGCCTCTCATCATTAGCCCATATGCTGCCTCTCATCATTAGCCCCATATGCCTCTCATCATTAGCCCCATATGCCTCTCATCATTAGTCCCATATGCCTCTCATCAAAAGCCCCATATGCTGCCTCTCATCATTAGCCCCATATGCCTCTCATCATTAGCCCCATATGCCTCTCATCATTAGCCCCAAAAGCCTCTCATCATTAGCCCCCCAAATGCCTCTCATCATTAGCCCCCCAAATGCCTCTCATCATTAGCCCCCATATGCCTCTCATCATTAGCCCCCCAAATGCCTCTCATCATTAGCCCCCCATATGCCTCTCATCATTAGCCCCCCAAATGCCTCTCATCATTAGCCCCCCCCCAAATGCCTCTCATCATAAGCCCCCCAAATGCCTCTCATCATTAGCCCCCAAATGCCTCTCATCATTAGCCCCCATTATGCCTCTCATCATTAGCCCCCCAAATGCCTCTCATCATTAGCCCCCCCAAATGCCTCTCATCATTAGCCCCGGCCCCCCATATACCTCTCATCATTAGCCTCCCTTATGCCCCAGCAGCCACATATTTTATAAAATAAAAAATCACTTACCTCTCCTGCTCCTGGACGCCGTGTGCCTCTCCTCAGTCGACTGTGCTCTGAACTGGCGCGCACAGCGTGAGGTCACAAAGCGCCCTCACGCTGTGCGCAGCCCTGCACAGCCGACAGCCGAGGACCAGGAAGTGGTAAGTACAGAGCGTTCACCACTTCCTGGTCTCTCGGTTCTAATGAGCGCTTCCATAATGGAAGCGCTCATTAGTATTCACCTGGGGGAATCAGCGGGGGGGCAACCGGGGGGGCAAAGGACAACATAGGGGGGGCGATTGCCCCCCTCGCCCCCTCCTAGCGACGCCACTGCCCCTGTCCTGCTTCCTCCTTAACCCCTGAACCGCTGTTCCTGCTGCCCTGATACCCCTACAACACAGAACCCCTGACATGCTACACCACCTCCACATTAACCCCTGCTGAGACCCTGGCAGACCTCCAGCAGTAACCCCTACACTGCCTGTCCCATGTTGCCCCAACATTAACCCCTTCAGTGCCCAGCAGTCCCCCTGTGGACCCTGTAATCGCCACAGCATGGTTGCTGCCCTTATCCCCTACCCTCCTGCCCCAGTAACCCCTGCTGAGACCCTAGCAGACCTCTAGCAGTAACCCCTCTGAAGAGCATTAACCCCTTCAATGCTCTGTAAGTCAGCAGAGCATTAACCTCCCAGAACCCTGTGTCCCTTGGCCTGCAGGTATTAACCCCTGCAGAGCCACCATTGTGTTTAACCCCTTGTACCCCGTAGGGACGGTGATTAGTCAGGGGGTGGGTTACTGATATTTGTGTGTATAAATGTATTATTGTAATGTATAGATAGTATGTGGGGTGGAATTTGGGATTGTGCTGTGTAGTGTAGTTAGGCTTATATTGTGTTTATTGTAGTACTATTTCTGTGTGTACGTCTATATGTATGTATATTCATATCCATTGATCCATAAATATATATATAGGTATAGCGTATTGTTAGACTTGTATAAGTGTATTGTGTAATAAATATTTTTATGGTTCATAATACAGTGTATGGTGTTTTTAGTAGTCGCCGCCGTAGTATAGTGATAGTAAGGCGCATGCAGCTAGTTTAGTGAGTAGAGCGTAGGGCAATCAGTAGTGTTTTGTTGTTAGGTAAGGCATAAATAGGCGGAGCTATCACAAGACGACTCACGCCTATTTATGAATATTAATTATTGAGATTTGCATAAATATCAATAATTAATACCCCCTTTAACACAATATATGGTCAGCAGATAATAGCATACAGGATTCCATTATGATATCATAATGTATGGTCAGCAGATAATAGTATCCAGGGTTCTATTATGATGTCACAATGGATGGTCAGCAGATATTAGTATTCAGGATTCCATTATGATGTCACAATGTATGGTCAGCAGATGATAGTATCTAGGATTCCATTATGATGTCACAATGTATTGTCAGCATATAATAGTATCCAGGGTTCTATTATGATGTCACAATGGATGGTCAGCAGATAATAGTATTCAGGATTCCATTATGATGTCACAATGTATGATCAGCAGGTGATAGTATCCAGGGTTCCATTATGATGTCACAATGTATGGTCAGCAGATTATGGTATCTAGGATTCCATTGTGATGTCACAATGTATGGTCAGTAGATAATACTATCCAGGATTCCGTTATGATGTCACAATATATGGTAAGAAGATGATAGTATTCAGGATTCCATTATAATGTCACAATGTAAGTTGAGCAGATGATAGTATCCAGGATTCCATTATGATTTCACAATGTATGGTCAGCAGATGATGGTATCCAGGATTCCATTGTGATTTCACAATGTATGGTCAGTAGATAATACTATCCAGGATTCCGTTATGATGTCACAATGTATGGTAAGCAGATGATAGTATTCAGGATTCCATTATGATGTCACAATGTATGGTCAGCAGGTGATAGTATCTAGGATTACATTATGATATCACAATGTATAGTAATCAGATGATAGTATCTAGGATTACATTATGATGTCATAATGTTTCCAGGATTCCATTATGATGTCACAATGTATGGTCTGCAGATAATAGTATCCAGAATTCCATTATGATGTCACAATGTATTGTCAGCAGATAATATTATCCAGGGTTCCATTATGATGTCACAATGGATGGTCAGCAGATAATAGTATTCAGGATTACATTATGAAGTCACAATGTACGGTCAGCAGGTGATAGTATCCAGGATTCCATTATGATGTCACAATGTAAGGTGAGCAGATAATAGTATCCAGGATTCTATTATGATGTCACAATGTATTGTCAGCATATAATAGTATCCAGGATTTCATTATGATGTCACAATTTATGGTCCGCAGATAATAGTATCCAGGATTCCATTATGATGTCACAATGTATAGTAATAAGATGATAGTATCCAGGATTCCATTATGATGTCACAATGTATGGTCTTCAGATGATGGTATCTAGCATTCCATTGTGATGTCACAATGTATGGTCAGTACATAATACTATCCAGGATTCCGTTATGATGTCACAATGTATGGTAAGCAGATGATAGTATTCAGGATTCCATTATGATGTCACAATGTAAGTTGAGCAGATGATAGTATCCAGGATTCCATTATGATGTCACAATGTATGGTCCGCAGATAATAGTATCCAGGATTCCATTATGATGTCACAATGTATGGTCAGCAGGTGATAGTATCCAGGATTCCATTATGATGTCACAATGTAAGGTGAGCAGATGAAAGTATCCAGGATTCCATTATGATGTCACAATGTATGGGTCAGCAGATAATAGTATTCAGGATTCCATTATGATGTCACAATGTATGGTCAGCCAGATAATAGTATCCAGGATTCCATTATGATGTCACAATGTATAGTACAAAGATGATTGTATCCAGGATTCCATTATGATGTCACAATGTATTGTCAGCATTTAATAGTATCCAGGTTCCATTATGATGTCACAATGGATGGCTAGCAGATAATAGTATTCAGGATTCCATTATGATGTCACAAAGTATTGGGCAGCAGATGATAGTAATCCAGGATTCCATTATGATGTCACAATGTAAGGTGAGCAGATAATACTATCCAGGATTCCTATTATGATGTCACAATGTATAGTAATAAGATGATAGTATCCTTTTTTTTTTTTTTTTTTTTAATATATTTTATTTTCCAAAAGACAAAAACAAGAAGAAAAAACGACAATCTTCCACTTCAGTGTCACATAATAATAGAGTCAGTATATTAGATTCATCTTGTATTAAATTTCTCTTTTACTAATCATCCCCCCTGTCCCTCCCTCCACCCCCCCTTTTCTTTCCGCGGAGCTGCCGTGTCTACATTGATTGTTAATTCATTATTATTTCTAGTTGTCCCCTTTCTGTTCCATATCTACATCAACTATCATTGTTTCCAGTTACCCCAGATCCGCAGCCAGACTACCTTTTTCCGAGCTGTTTGGGCTAATATGTGTTCATACTGCCTAACCCTGTTCATCCACTCCATCCACTCCCAAAAACTGTGGTATTTCATTGTGCCCCAATGTTTAACAATTATTATTTTGGCTAGTGCTGTGCCCCGTAACCAGAGTGTCTGCTCGGTTTTATTTTGATCTGTCTCTGGGAAGATCCCCAGAATAGCATAATCAATGCATGCCTGGTACTTCATCGGGGAACAGTCCTGCAGTTTCCGAAATATTTTGATCCAGTATTGATTTATCCCTGGGCATTCCCACAGCAGGTGTTTATAATCTCCTCTATCTTTGTTACATTTATAGCAGTTCTGTTTCCTATCTTTATAAATGGTATGGAGTAATGCTGGTGTGTAGTAGAGGCGGTGTATGATTTTCAAAAGAATCCATGCATGGGCGGGCGACACAGTCGATCTTTTAATATTTCTATAAACCATATTCCAAACAATGGATTCCCCCTTCTGTAAATCTCTTTCCCATTTTTCCTCACCTCTAAAAGTGATAGTTTTTGTGTATTCATATTTTAACTTAACATAAATGTGCGATATAGACGTGTTGAATGTCATGTCGTGGCAATCATCTAAAAAAGTGTTTTTTACTATCTTCAAATAGTTCTTATTATCCGTGTGGTGTATAGCGTGACGTAATTGTTCATATCTAAATTTATCCATAAATCCTAGTTTAGTGTCTATAGTATTTCATTTAGGGGCTTAATCTGTCCCTTATGAAAAACTTGTGTTACTAAGTGTATCCCATATTTTTCCCAATATTCAGCTTGACCCAATTGCATAACTTGTGGCAAGTGTGCATTGCCCCACAGTGGGGTGTACTGAACTGCTTCAGATGCACCTACCATATCTCTAATCTGTTGCCAGATGTAACCAAGCATTCTACTAAACGGATTTGTTATTGTTTTCTTCTTAAAGATACCGGTTTCGAGAATATGGAAGAGGTCCGACCATGGTCTACAATGCTCCCCAAAAAGGAGCCGAATGCATTTATTCCTTCGATTCCTCACACACCATCTCAGTTGAGCAGCAAGATAATATCCTTTTATGAACGGGATGGACATTCCACCCCCTTCTTTATACAGATACCGTATCTTGATTCTGACTCGTTTACGGCCCCAAATCAGTTAGTTAAATAGGCTCTCTAACTTATTAAAGAATTTATCTTCTATCGTAATTGGACTGGCATTGAAAACGTATAGTAACATTGGTAGTAATGTCATTTTGATGAGGGCTATTCGGTTAATTTGTGACAGGGGAAGTTTAAGCCATGTTCTAATTTTTTCCTTAACTTTATCTATTATTGGGAGTATATTCAGTTTCTTATAATGTTCCAACTTGGTCCCTATCTGGATACCCAGGTAAAGTAGGGAGTCTGCTGGGGTCAGTATACTGACCCGAACATTATGGCCCTGTGGAACCGGGCGTCTCAATGGAAGAAATTTTGATTTTTCCCAGTTTATATCGTATCCAGACAGGCATCCAAACTCGTCCAGACTTTCCATAACCCTGGGTAAATTTGTATACCCCTTCCCAAAAAGAGCAGCATATCGTCCCCGTATAAACTAATTTTATCAGCTTCTCCCTCGCACCCGAAGCCAAATATTTCCACATCTGATCTAATTTTACATGCAATTGGCTCCAGGAACAGTGAGAAGAGCAAGGGGGAGAGGGGACAGCCCTGACGTGTTCCTCGGGTCAGAGAAAAAGGGGCAGAGTATTCATTATTAACTCGGACCCTGGATACCGGAGTTTGGTACAGAATGCGCACCCATCTGGAGAAGTATTCGCCTATCTTTACCCGGGACATTACCCTCCAAAGGAAGGGCCACTCCACCCTGTCAAAGGCCTTAGCGGCATCCAGTGACAGGATGGAGCAGTCCTCCCCATCCCCCAGCTGGATGTTCAAAAAGGCCCGCCTTATATTGTCCTGTATATTCCTTTTGGGGATAAACCCGGTTTGGTCTGCATGAACGATTTTATGAATGACGGTTTTTAATCTGTTGGCTAGCAATTTTGCAAGAATTTTATAGTCTGTATTCAACAGAGAGATGGGGCGGTAGGAAGTAACCAACAGCGGATCCTTCCCCTTCTTGGGGATCAGTGTGATGGTGGCCTCCATCCATGAGGGTGGAAGGGAACCCATTGTCCAAGATTGATTTAGCACCTCCAGCATTTGAGGGAGAATGGTTCCCTCATGTTTCCGGTATAGTTCAAATGGAAAACCATCCACCCCTGGAGATGTATTGCCCTTGATGGAGTGCAACGTAATCTGTAGCTCGGTCAGTTGAATAGGTCTATTCAGCCAGTCGATATCTTGTTGACCAAACTCAGGGATCTCAATATTATCCAGGTATTGATCTATTTCCCCCCCCTGATTTTTGGATCCAGATTGATATAGCGTCGAAAAATACCTGGTAAATTCCCTTAAGATATCGTCGGTATCTCGGAGGGTATCTCCTGCCTCTGTCTTAATTCCAGTAATGTTGGTACCACCCCCTTCATTTCTTACTATGATAGACAGTAGTCTACTTGGCTTACCGGACTCACTGAAGGTCCTTAACCCTGAAAAGAACATTTTGTTTTGTGCTTTTTGATATAGATATTTTTTATATTCGTCTTGTGCTTTTTTAAATTGAAGTTGTTTTTCTGGGGTATTTACGTGTCTGATCTCGTTCAATATCTGATCCATTGTCCCTTCTATTTCTTTTTGGGTTTGGGCAAAGAGATTTTTCTGTTTCCTGATTTCATGTGAATATGTACCCCGAAGAAATGCCTTAAGTGAGTCCTAAACCATATGGATATGTGATGAAGTAACATTGTCCCTCCAAAAATTTTTAATTTCCTCATTGATTTTTCCTAGATCCCTATCAATGTCAACCAATGAGGATTAAGTTTAAAAATTCTATTGGGGTTTGGTTTATTCGGACTGTCCAGTACAACCATAACCGGACTATGGTCGGAAATACCATGACATTCATAATTCATTTTTTTAACTCTGTTGATCAACCCGGGGCTGGCGAGGGCCAGATCAACTCGGGACATGGACCTGTATGTGTTACCAAAGCATGAGAATGCTTGCTTATTCCCATAAATAGATCGCCATATATCGACCAGTGCCATCTCTGTACAGATTCTGGAAAGTACTGTACTTGAACCTGAATTCGGTTCGTAGTTGGATATGGTGGAGATCCTATCTTTTTTAATATCCATGACCGAGTTGAAATCGCCCATCACCAGCACCGGGCACTCCTCTCGTGCTGCGATATACTCCATCAACTTGCACAGTACAGTGGTTGTGAAAGGAGGTGGTATGTAAATAAACGCAATAATTCTCCTTTGCCCTGCCAATGACAATGTAAAAAAATATACCGGCCCTCTTGATCAATTAGCTGATCTATTGGATCATAATCTACCAATCTATGAATATAACACTGATTCCCCTAGAGTATATAGAGTGACAGGAATGGTATTCGTGAGAGGCCCATCTCCTTCTGCCCAGTGCTGCAACTTTTTCACCTGTAAGGTGTGTTTCTAACAGGGCCACTATTGCTGGTAAATGTCTAGAGACTAAATCAAACACTGCGCACCTCTTAATTTTATCCGCAAAACCGTGGATATTCCATGTCAGTATGCTAGACATTGTAAGGTAGTGAGGCAGCACTGAGCAGAAGGGCAGGGGAACCCCAGCAACCTACTCTCAACACCACGACAGCCTCCGCGGAAAGAAACCCCCTCCCCAACCCCCAAACCCCACTCCCATTCTGACTGCGAGTCGCTGCTTGCGGCTCATAGGTCTCTAACTATAGGCTATCCCCCCCTCCCCGCAGTAAACCCCCCGGCCCCACCCCCCACCGCCACCATGAGCAAATTATTTATTTAATTCCCTGGACATCCATCCAGTCAACTACATCGCCTGGGTTAGTGAAGAATTGAACGGTTTCATTGTAGATAACCCGTAGTTTCGCAGGGTACATCATGGAGTATTTTAGTTGGGCTTGTATCAGTCTCTTTTTAACATCCTTATATTCTCTTCTTTTATCTTGGGTGAATTTGGAAAAGTCGGGTATATCTCTATATTGGCGTCGTCGTATTTCACCGTTTGGGTTTCTCTCTTCCATTTAAGGGTATTATCCCGATCCCTTGAGGAGGACATTTTAATTAAGAAAGGCCTTGGTGCTGATCCTGGTGGGTGTTTTCTTGTTGGAATGCGGTGTGCTCTCTCCACTGTGGGCCCTATGACCGATCCTGTAGTGTTAAGTTGTCTGACAGCCATTTTTGTATAAATTCTGTGGGGTGTCTTTTTCTGCTCCTTCAGGGAAACCAACTAATTTGAGATTGTCTCTCCGTGATCTGTCCTCTAAATCGGCCATTTTTTCCTTCAGTGCCCTGTTATCACTCTCCACTATTGCCATCCTTTTTTTAATCTGACTTGATTCTTTTTGCAACTCCACAGTCAGAGTTTCATATTCTTTAACTCGCTGCCTCATTTTATTTACATCGTCTCGGATTACCGAGATATCAGTCTGCACTGCAGCCACCGTTATCGTTAGAGTGCTTAATGATTGGTTGGTTGTTTTAAATGCTCCAATATGCCTGCAAGTTTGTGGTCAATATTGCTCATCTGATTGTCTGCTTCTGCTACCCGGTTTTCTCCCCCTTATTTACAGGATTTCCATTTTCTTCATAGTCCCCCATCTGTGTTGTCTGTTTCTGGTTACCCCTTGTCTTGGGTAGTGGGGGTGGGGATTTAAGATATTTGTCAAGGGGTGTCCTTACAGCGCCACCTTTGGGTGAGGAGGTTCCAACCGACTTTATTTTGCTGTTTTGGGGCCATTTTTTTTTTTTTCCCCCTCTTACACAGTGATATCAAAGCTGATTTTGCGCAAATCTCATTATTCCTTCTAAACACCGCAGTGGAAATCTTATATCTACCAGAGAGGGTAAGATAAATCAGAGGTATTACATATGAGCACCCCCAGGCTCCTACATCAAAGAGAGCCCCTTAATTGGGTATGTCCCAATGCTGGAGCTGGTACATTCCGGGGTCTGGGGATCGGGGGTGATGATGAGCAATTTACCATAGAATGGTGCGGAGTCCAGCAGCGTAGCAGGGGTGGAGAGGAGCAGTTTACCATAAAATAGTGCGGGGTCCAACAGCATAGCAGGGGCAATAGTAGGGGGGATAGTGATGTGCACTGAAATGGCCGATATGAGGCATAAGAAGGAGGCTGTTTAAACTGTTTAAACCCAACACTATTACCGCAGCTCCACAAACAAGTCAATAAGGCAGCCGGCAAGTGGAACAGCGTGTAGCGAGCATAGCAAGGGGCAGCCAACACAGCAGTGAGGGGTACAGAGCAGCCTCTCCAAGCGACCCCCCCCCCCTCCTTCAGGGCTACAAACGACCTCTCCTGGCGGACATCGCCTAGCAAGCAGGGCTCCCAGAAACGACCCGAACGCTTAGGGGGCATCTACTCACACCTCCCGGACTCCAGACACACGTGGAACCTCCACTCTCCAGCGGCGTGAGCCGGCACAGATAGACAGCCTGCAGCAGAGAGGGCCCCGGATATCCGACTTCAGGAGCTAACTCAGCGGAGAGGGGCAGCAGCACTCCACAGCGCGGGGACGGGCCAGCGGACCAGCAGACACAGCGGTCAGGTAATCTTCAGCTTCAGACCCTCAGCCAGGGGACGAGTTGTTCACCATGTCGGGTCATGTCGGCGTCATCGCCCAGGTAGCAGCGAGAGCGGGAGCCGGAGCCGGCACCCACGGGAGGGGGGAGGGACCGCCGCACACACGTCTTCTCCACAGTCATGCCGCTGCGCCTCTGTGCCAAGATGATAGTATCCTTGATTCCATTATGATGTCACAATGTATGGTCAGCAGAAAATAGTATTGAGGATTCCATTATGATGTCACAATGTATTGTCAGCAGATAAAAGTAGCCAGGGTTCTATTATGATGTCACAATGTATGGTCAGCAGGTAATAGCATACAGGATTCCGTTATGATATCACAATGTATGGTCAGCCAGATAATAGTATCCAGGTTCTATTATGATGTCACAATGTATTGTCAGCAGGTGATAGTATCAGGATTCCATTATGATGTCACAATGTATGGTCAGCAGGTGATAGTATCTAGGATTCCATTATGATGTCACAATGTACTGTCAGCATATAATAGTATCCAGGGTTCTATTATGATGTCACAATGGATGGTCATCAGATAAAGTATTCAGGTTTCCATATGATGTCACAATGTATGATCAGCAGGTGATAGTATCCAGGGTTCCATTATGATGTCCACAATGTATGGTCACCAGATAATAGTATCCAGGATTCCATTATGATGTCACAATATATAGTAACAAGATGATAGTATCCAGGATTCCATTATGATGTCACAATATATGGTCAGCAGGTGATGGTATCCAGGATTCCATTGTGATGTCACAATGTATTGTCAGCATATAATAGTATCCAGGGTTCTATTATGATGTCACAATGGATGGTCAGCAGATAATAGTATTCAGGATTCCATTATGATGTCACAATGTATGATCAGCAGGTGATAGTATCCAGGTTCCATTATGATGTCACAATGTATGGTCACCAGATAATAGTATCCAGGATTCCATTATGATGTCACAATGTATAGTAATAGGATGATAGTATCCTTGATTCCATTATGATGTCACAATGTATGGTCAGCAGATGATGGTATCCAGGGTTCTATTATGATGTCACAATGTATGGTCAGCAGTAAATAGTATTGAGGATTCCATTATGATGTCAAAATGTATTGTCAGCAGATAATAGTATCCAGGGTTCTATTATGATGTCACAATGTATGGTCAGTAGGTAATAGCATACAGGATTCCATTATGATGTCACAATGTATGGTCTTTAGATGATGGTATCTAGCATTCCATTGTGATGTCACAATGTATGGTCAGTACATAATACTATCCAGGATTCCGTTATGATGTCACAATGTATGGTAAGCAGATGATAGTATTCAGGATTCCATTATGATGTCACAATGTAAGTTGAGCAGATGATAGTATCCAGGATTCCATTATCATGGTCACAATGTATGGTCCGCAGATAATAGTATCCAGGGATTCCATTATGATGTCACAATGTATGGTCAGCAGGTGATAGTATCCAGGATTCATTATGATGTCACAATGTATGGTGAGCAGATGATAGTATCCAGGATTCCATTATAATGTCACAATGTATGGTCAGCAGATAATAGTATTCAGGATTCCATTATGATGTCACAATGTATAGTCAGCAGATAATAGCACCAGGATTCCATTATGATTCACAATGTATAGTAACAAGATGATAGTATCCAGGATTCCATTATGATGTCAGATGTATTGTCAGCATTTAATAGTATCCAGGGTTCCATTATGATGTCACAATGGATGGCCAGCAGATAATAGTATTCAGGATTCCATTATGATGTCACAATATATGGTCAGCAGGTGATAGTATCCAGGATTCCATTATGATGTCACAATGTATAGTAAAAGATGATATTATCCTTGATTCCATTATGATGTCACAATGTAGGTCAGCAGATGATAGTATCCAGGGTTCTATTATAATGTCACAATGGATGGTCAGCAGATAATAGTATTGAGGATTCCATTATGATGTCACAATGTATTGTCAGCAGATAATAGTATCCAGGGTTCTATTATGATGTCACAATGTATGGTCAGCAGTTGATAGTATCCTGGATTGCATTATGATGTCACAATGTATGTTCAGCAGATAATAGTATCCAGGATTCCATTATGATGTCACAATGTATTGTCAGCATGTAATAGTATCCAGGGTTCCATTATGATGTCACAATGGATGGTCAGCAGAAAATAGTATCCAGGATTCCATTATGATGTCACAATGTATGGTCTGCAGGTGATAGTATCCAGGATTGCATCATGATGTCACAATGTAAGGTGAGCAGATGATTGTATCCAGGATTCCATTATGATGTCACAATGTATTGTCAGCATTTAATAGTATCCAGGGTTCCATTATGATGTCACAATGGATGGCCAGCAGATAATAGTATTCAGGATTACATTATGATGTCACAATATATGGTCAGCAGGTGATAGTATCCAGGATTCCATTATGATGTCACAATGTAAGGTGAGCAGATAATACTATCCAGGATTCCATTATGATGTCACAATGTATAGTAATAAGATGATAGTATCCTTGATTCCATTATGATGTCACAATGTATGGTCAGCAGATGATGGTATCCAGGGTTCTATTATGATGTCACAATGTATGGTCAGCAGAAAATAGTATTGAGGATTCCATTAGGATGTCACAATGTATTGTCAGCAGATAATAGTATCCAGGGTTCTATTATAATGTCACAATGTGTTGAGGGGAGTGTTGGATTTAAATATATATGTATATATGCCCTTACATATATGCATATATATATTGGCCCTTTTGCATGGGCTTGTCCAGGTAGTAAGTGTATACATAGAGATGTATGTGTTATATAGTGTCAGCATACATCTCTATGTATATAATATATGTATAGGTTGGCCTATTGCTGCCCATTGAGACCCCCTGTGTTATATATGTATATATATATATACTTAAGGATGTGCCCCAAGCATCTATAATTGTATATATATACAGTTAAACTGTCCCCAGAAGCTCCCATGGATGCCCCCCCCCCCTCTGGAATGTGCCTGCTGGGTGGGGAGAGACCGACAACTGGACAATTATGTCCAGTTTCGGCCTCTTCAAAGGACAGATGATCAATAAAGATCCTCTGCCCTTTGTCACCATCTCCGGCAGCGCTGGAGATGGTATGCCTAACAGGGACATGGGAACAGAGTTCCCATGCCCCTGTGTGCCGCTCACCTCCGGCGCTGTAATTACAGCGCCAGAGATGTGCGATATCTCCACAGGCGGGAGGATCAAAAGGATCCCCCTGCCTGGGAGCGCGGGCTGGCGCAGGGCAGTAAAACGGGCGCGAGCGCTGCAGGGTTTAAATACCCCAGCAGCACTGCGCTCGGACAGATCGGTCCCCCCCGGAAGCTCAGCGCACCCGTCGCTGGGATAGAGAACCCCTGCCTGCCTGCCGCCCAGCAGAGCGCTGTGCTCTGCGCTCAGGAGTACCCCCTGCATGCCGGAGTGAAGATTCCCCCCCCCCCCCCACTAAGAAGGAGCTGCGCTAACCCCATACAGCCTGCACATACCTGAAAGGCTGGCAACGCTCTGAAGAGAAGTGGAGGAGGCTAGCCTGAGTAGTTGAACCCAGAGCAGCCCAGAGGAGGAGAGCAGAAGGACTGAGCAGCTGGCTAAGTATCGATTTCCCCTGTCCAGTGGCGACTCTAGGAACAATATATAGGGGGGGCACAAAGATACCACAGTCAAAAATGGGGGGGCAAAAACAAAATAAGTCAATATAAATAAGATTACAAAATACGGAGAATTGCGGTCTGCAGGGATACATTTATACTAAAACTATTTACTTACAAAAGAAGCCATTCAGTCGTCTGCTGTGCTGTCCTCTGCTTGCTTCCGCGGATTCTTTCCTATTCTTTCTGTCTCTCATCAGTGCGCAGGCGTACTGTTATGGTGGATCTGTGGAAGACACACTGTTATGGTGGATCTGTGGAAGACACACTGTTATGGTGGATCTGTGGAAGACACACTGTTATGGGGGCATCTGTGGATGACACTGTTATTATGCCTCTTATTAGCCCCCATTATGCCTCTCATCACTCCCATATCAGCCCCCTTTGCCTCTCATTAGCCCCCATATCAGCCCTTATGCCTCATTAGCCCCCATATGCTGCCTCTCATCATTAGCCCCCATATGCTGCCTCTCATCATTAGCCCCCATATGCTGCCTCTCATCATTAGCCCCATATGCCTCTCATCATTAGCCCCCATATGCCTCTCATCATTAGCCCCCCAAATGCCTCTCATCATTAGCCCCACAAATGCCTCTCATCATAACAGCCCCCCAAATGCCTCTCATCATTAGCCCCCAAATGCCTCTCATCATTAGCCCCCCAAATGCCTCTCATCATTAGCCCCCCAAATGCCTCTCATCATTAGCCCCCCAAATGCCTCTCATCATTAGCCCCCCAAATGCCTCTCATCATTAGCCCCCAAATGCCTCTCATCATTAGCCCCCATATGCTGCCTCTCATCATTAGCCCCCTTATGCCTCTCATCATTAGCCCCATATGCTGCCTCTCATCATTAGCCCCATATGCCTCTCATCATTAGCCCCATATGCCTCTCATCATTAGTCCCATATGCCTCTCATCAAAAGCACCATATGCTGCCTCTCATCATTAGCCCCATATGCCTCTCATCATTAGCCCCATATGCCTCTCATCATTAGCCCCAAAAGCCTCTCATCATTAGCCCCCCAAATGCCTCTCATCATTAGCCCCCCAAATGCCTCTCATCATTAGCCCTCATATGCCTCTCATCATTAGCCCCCCAAATGCCTCTCATCATTAGCCCCCCCATATGCCTCTCATCATTAGCCCCCCAAATGCCTCTCATCATTAGCCCCCCCCAAATGCCTCTCATCATAAGCCCCCCAAATGCCTCTCATCATTAGCCCCCCAAATGCCTCTCATCATTAGCCCCCATTATGCCTCTCATCATTAGCCCCCCAAATGCCTCTCATCATTAGCCCCCCAAATGCCTCTCATCATTAGCCCCGGCCCCCCATATACCTCTCATCATTAGCCTCCCTTATGCCCCCAGCAGCCACATATTTTATAAAATAAAAAATCACTTACCTCTCCTGCTCCTGGACGCCGTGTGCCTCTCCTCAGTCGACTGTGCTCTGAACTGGCGCGCACAGCGTGAGGTCACAAAGCGCCCTCACGCTGTGCGCAGCCCTGCACAGCCGACAGCCGAGGACCAGGAAGTGGTAAGTACAGAGCGTTCACCACTTCCTGGTCTCTCGGTTCTAATGAGCGCTTCCATTATGGAAGCGCTCATTAGTATTCACCTGGGGGAATCAGCGGGGGGGCAACCGGGGGGGCAAAGGACAACATAGGGGGGGCGATTGCCCCCCCTCGCCCCCTCCTAGCGACGCCACTGCCCCTGTCCTGCTTCCTCCTTAACCCCTGAACCGCTGTTCCTGCTGCCCTGATACCCCTACAACACAGAACCCCTGACATGCTACACCACCTCCACATTAACCCCTGCTGAGACCCTGGCAGACCTCCAGCAGTAACCCCTACACTGCCTGTCCCATGTTGCCCCAACATTAACCCCTTCAGTGCCCAGCAGTCCCCCTGTGGACCCTGTAATCGCCACAGCATGGTTGCTGCCCTTATCCCCTACCCTCCTGCCCCAGTAACCCCTGCTGAGACCCTAGCAGACCTCTAGCAGTAACCCCTCTGAAGAGCATTAACCCCTTCAATGCTCTGTAAGTCAGCAGAGCATTAACCTCCCAGAACCCTGTGTCCCTTGGCCTGCAGGTATTAACCCCTGCAGAGCCACCATTGTGTTTAACCCCTTGTACCCCGTAGGGACAGTGATTAGTCAGGCGGGTGGGTTACTGATATTTGTGTGTATAAATGTATTATTGTAATGTATAGATAGTATGTGGGGTGGAATTTGGGATTGTGCTGTGTAGTGTAGTTAGGCTTATATTGTGTTTATTGTAGTACTATTTCTGTGTGTACGTCTATATGTATGTATATTCATATCCATTGATCCATAAATATATATATAGGTATAGCGTATTGTTAGACTTGTATAAGTGTATTGTGTAATAAATATTTCTTATGGTTCATAATACAGTGTATGGTGTTTTTAGTAGTCCGCCGCCGTAGTATAGTGATAGTAAGGCGCATGCAGCTAGTTTAGTGAGTAGCGTAGGGCAATCAGTAGTGTTTTGTTGTTAGGTAAGGCATAAATAGGCGGAGCTATCACAAGACGACTCACGCCTATTTATGAATATTAATTATTGAGATTTGCATAAATATCAATAATTAATACCCCCTTTAACACAATATATGGTCAGCAGATAATAGCATACAGGATTCCATTATGATATCATAATGTATGGTCAGCAGATAATAGTATCCAGGGTTCTATTATGATGTCACAATGGATGGTCAGCAGATATTAGTATTCAGGATTCCATTATGATGTCACAATGTATGGTCAGCAGATGATAGTATCTAGGATTCCATTATGATGTCACAATGTATTGTCAGCATATAATAGTATCCAGGGTTCTATTATGATGTCACAACGGATGGTCAGCAGATAATAGTATTCAGGATTCCATTATGATGTCACAATGTATGATCAGCAGGTGATAGTATCCAGGGTTCCATTATGATGTCACAATGTATGGTCAGCAGATTATGGTATCTAGGATTCCATTGTGATGTCACAATGTATGGTCAGTAGATAATACTATCCAGGATTCCGTTATGATGTCACAATGTATGGTAAGAAGATGATAGTATTCAGGATTCCATTATAATGTCACAATGTAAGTTGAGCAGATGATAGTATCCAGGATTCCATTATGATTTCACAATGTATGGTCAGCAGATGATGGTATCCAGGATTCCATTGTGATTTCACAATGTATGGTCAGTAGATAATACTATCCAGGATTCTGTTATGATGTCACAATGTATGGTAAGCAGATGATAGTATTCAGGATTCCATTATGATGTCACAATGTATGGTCAGCAGGTGATAGTATCTAGGATTAAATTATGATATCACAATGTATAGTAATCAGATGATAGTATCTAGGATTACATTATGATGTCATAATGTTTCCAGGATTACATTATGATGTCACAATGTATGGTCTGCAGATAATAGTATCCAGAATTCCATTATGATGTCACAATGTATTGTCAGCAGATAATATTATCCAGGGTTCCATTATGATGTCACAATGGATGGTCAGCAGATAATAGTATTCAGGATTACATTATGAAGTCACAATGTACGGTCAGCAGGTGATAGTATCCAGGATTCCATTATGATGTCACAATGTAAGGTGAGCAGATAATAGTATCCAGGATTCTATTATGATGTCACAATGTATTGTCAGCATATAATAGTATCCAGGGTTTCATTATGATGTCACAATTTATGGTCCGCAGATAATAGTATCCAGGATTCCATTATGATGTCACAATGTATAGTAATAAGATGATAGTATCCAGGATTCCATTATGATGTCACAATGTATGGTCTTCAGATGATGGTATCTAGCATTCCATTGTGATGTCACAATGTATGGTCAGTACATAATACTATCCAGGATTCCGTTATGATGTCACAATGTATGGTAAGCAGATGATAGTATTCAGGATTCCATTATGATGTCACAATGTAAGTTGAGCAGATGATAGTATCCAGGATTCCATTATGATGTCACAATGTATGGTCCGCAGATAATAGTATCCAGGATTCCATTATGATGTCACAATGTATGGTCAGCAGATAATAGTATCCAGGATTCCATTATGATGTCACAATGTAAGGTGAGCAGATGATAGTATCCAGGATTCCATTATGATGTCACAATGTATGGTCAGCAGATAATAGTATTCAGGATTCCATTATGATGTCACAATGTATGGTCAGCAGATAATAGTATCCAGGATTCCATTATGATGTCACAATGTATAGTAACAAGATGATAGTATCCAGGATTCCATTATGATGTCACAATGTATTGTCAGCATTTAATAGTATCCAGGGTTCCATTATGATGTCACAATGGATGGCCAGCAGATAATAGTATTCAGGATTCCATTATGATGTCACAATATATGGTCAGCAGGTGATAGTATCCAGGATTCCATTATGATGTCACAATGTAAGGTGAGCAGATAATACTATCCAGGATTCTATTATGATGTCGCAATGTATAGTAATAAGATGATAGTATCCTTTTTTTTTTTTTTTTTTTTTAATATATTTTTTTTTCCAAAAGACAAAAACAAGAAGAAAAAACGACAATCTTCCACTTCAGTGTCACATAATAATAGAGTCAGTATATTAGATTCATCTTGTATTAAATTTCTCTTTTACTAATCATCCCCCCTGTCCCTCCCTCCACCCCCCCTTTTCTTTCCGCGGAGCTGCCGTGTCTACATTGATTGTTAATTCATTATTATTTCTAGTTGTCCCCTTTCTGTTCCATATCTACATCAACTATCATTGTTTCCAGTTACCCCAGATCCGCAGCCAGACTACCTTTTTCCGAGCTGTTTGGGCTAATATGTGTTCATACTGCCTAACCCTGTTCATCCACTCCATCCACTCCCAAAAACTGTGGTATTTCATTGTGCCCCAATGTTTAACAATTATTATTTTGGCTAGTGCTGTGCCCCGTAACCAGAGTGTCTGCTCGGTTTTATTTTGATCTGTCTCTGGGAAGATCCCCAGAATAGCATAATCAATGCATGCCTGGTACTTCATCGGGGAACAGTCCTGCAGTTTCCGAAATATTTTGATCCAGTATTGATTTATCCCTGGGCATTCCCACAGCAGGTGTTTATAATCTCCTCTATCTTTGTTACATTTATAGCAGTTCTGTTTCCTATCTTTATAAATGGTATGGAGTAATGCTGGTGTGTAGTAGAGGCGGTGTATGATTTTCAAAAGAATCCATGCATGGGCGGGCGACACAGTCGATCTTTTAATATTTCTATAAACCATATTCCAAACAATGGATTCCCCCTTCTGTAAATCTCTTTCCCATTTTTCCTCACCTCTAAAAGTGATAGTTTTTGTGTATTCATATTTTAACTTAACATAAATGTGCGATATAGACGTGTTGAATGTCATGTCGTGGCAATCATCTAAAAAAGTGTTTTTTACTATCTTCAAATAGTTCTTATTATCCGTGTGGTGTATAGCGTGACGTAATTGTTCATATCTAAATTTATCCATAAATCCTAGTTTAGTGTCTAGTAGTATTTCATTTAGGGGCTTAATCTGTCCCTTATGAAAAACTTGTGTTACTAAGTGTATCCCATATTTTTCCCAATATTCAGCTTGACCCAATTGCATAACTTGTGGCAAGTGTGCATTGCCCCACAGTGGGGTGTACTGAACTGCTTCAGATGCACCTACCATATCTCTAATCTGTTGCCAGATGTAACCAAGCATTCTACTAAACAGATTTGTTATTGTTTTCTTCTTAAAGATACCGGTTTCGAGAATATGGAAGAGGTCCGACCATGGTCTACAATGCTCCCCAAAAAGGAGCCGAATGCATTTATTCCTTCGATTCCTCACACACCATCTCAGTTGAGCAGCAAGATAATATCCTTTTATGAACGGGATGGACATTCCACCCCTTCTTTATACAGATACCGTATCTTGATTCTGACTCGTTTACGGCCCCAAATCAGTTCGTTAAATAGGCTCTCTAACTTATTAAAGAATTTATCTTCTATCGTAATTGGACTGGCATTGAAAACGTATAGTAACATTGGTAGTAATGTCATTTTGATGAGGGCTATTCGGTTAATTTGTGACAGGGGAAGTTTAAGCCATGTTCTAATTTTTTCCTTAACTTTATCTATTATTGGGAGTATATTCAGTTTCTTATAATGTTCCAACTTGGTCCCTATCTGGATACCCAGGTAAAGTAGGGAGTCTGCTGGGGTCAGTATACTGACCCGAACATTATGGCCCTGTGGAACCGGGCGTCTCAATGGAAGAAATTTTGATTTTTCCCAGTTTATATCGTATCCAGACAGGCATCCAAACTCGTCCAGACTTTCCATAACCCTGGGTAAATTTGTATACCCCTTCCCCAAAAAGAGCAGCATATCGTCCCCGTATAAACTAATTTTATCAGCTTCTCCCTCGCACCCGAAGCCAAATATTTCCACATCTGATCTAATTTTACATGCAATTGGCTCCAGGAACAGTGAGAAGAGCAAGGGGGAGAGGGGACAGCCCTGACGTGTTCCTCGGGTCAGAGAAAAAGGGGCAGAGTATTCATTATTAACTCGGACCCTGGATACCGGAGTTTGGTACAGAATGCGCACCCATCTGGAGAAGTATTCGCCTATCTTTACCCGGGACATTACCCTCCAAAGGAAGGGCCACTCCACCCTGTCAAAGGCCTTAGCGGCATCCAGTGACAGGATGGAGCAGTCCTCCCCATCCCCCAGCTGGATGTTCAAAAAGGCCCGCCTTATATTGTCCTGTATATTCCTTTTGGGGATAAACCCGGTTTGGTCTGCATGAACGATTTTATGAATGACGGTTTTTAATCTGTTGGCTAGCAATTTTGCAAGAATTTTATAGTCTGTATTCAACAGAGAGATGGGGCGGTAGGAAGTAACCAACAGCGGATCCTTCCCCTTCTTGGGGATCAGTGTGATGGTGGCCTCCATCCATGAGGGTGGAAGGGAACCCATTGTCCAAGATTGATTTAGCACCTCCAGCATTTGAGGGAGAATGGTTCCCTCATGTTTCCGGTATAGTTCAAATGGAAAACCATCCACCCCTGGAGATGTATTGCCCTTGATGGAGTGCAACGTAATCTGTAGCTCGGTCAGTTGAATAGGTCTATTCAGCCAGTCGATATCTTGTTGACCAAACTCAGGGATCTCAATATTATCCAGGTATTGATCTATTCCCCCCCCCCCTGATTTTTGGATCCAGATTGATATAGCGTCGAAAAATACCTGGTAAATTCCCTTAAGATATCGTCGGTATCTCGGAGGGTATCTCCTGCCTCTGTCTTAATTCCAGTAATGTTGGTACCACCCCCTTGATTTCTTACTATGATAGACAGTAGTCTACTTGGCTTACCGGACTCACTGAAGGTCCTTAACCCTGAAAAGAACATTTTGTTTTGTGCTTTTTGATATAGATATTTTTTATATTAGTCTTGTGCTTTTTTAAATTGAAGTTGTTTTTCTGGGGTATTTACGTGTCTGATCTCGTTCAATATCTGATCCATTGTCCCTTCTATTTCTTTTTGGGTTTGGGCAAAGAGATTTTTCTGTTTCCTGATTTCATGTGAATATGTACCCCGAAGAAATGCCTTAAGTGAGTCCTAAACCATATGGATATGTGATGAAGTAACATTGTCCCTCCAAAAATTTTTAATTTCCTCATTGATTTTTCCTAGATCCCCTATCAATGTCAACCAATGAGGATTAAGTTTAAAAATTCTATTGGGGTTTGGTTTATTCGGACTGTCCAGTACAACCATAACCGGACTATGGTCGGAAATACCATGACATTCATAATTCATTTTTTAACTCTGTTGATCAACCCGGGGCTGGCGAGGGCCAGATCAACTCGGGACATGGACCTGTATGTGTTACCAAAGCATGAGAATGCTTGCTTATTCCCATAAATAGATCGCCATATATCGACCAGTGCCATCTCTGTACAGATTCTGGAAAGTACTGTACTTGAACCTGAATTCGGTTCGTAGTTGGATATGGTGGAGATCCTATCTTTTTTAATATCCATGACCGAGTTGAAATCGCCCATCACCAGCACCGGGCACTCCTCTCGTGCTGCGATATACTCCATCAACTTGCACAGTACAGTGGTTGTGAAAGGAGGTGGTATGTAAATAAACGCAATAATTCTCCTTTGCCCCTGCCAATGACAATGTAAAAAAATATACCGGCCCTCTTGATCAATTAGCTGATCTATTGGATCATAATCTACCAATCTATGAATATAAACACTGATTCCCCTAGAGTATATAGAGTGACAGGAATGGTATTCGTGAGAGGCCCATCTCCTTCTGCCCAGTGCTGCAACTTTTTCACCTGTAAGGTGTGTTTCTAACAGGGCCACTATTGCTGGTAAATGTCTAGAGACTAAATCAAACACTGCGCACCTCTTAATTTTATCCGCAAAACCGCGGATATTCCATGTCAGTATGCTAGACATTGTAAGGTAGTGAGGCAGCACTGAGCAGAAGGGCAGGGGAACCCCCAGCAACCTACTCTCAACACCACGACAGCCCTCCGCGGAAAGAAACCCCCTCCCCAACCCCCCAAACCCCACTCCCATTCTGACCTGCGAGTCGCTGCTTGCGGCTCATAGGTCTCTAACTATAGGCTATCCCCCCCTCCCCGCAGTAAACCCCCCCGGCCCCACCCCCCACCGCCACCATGAGCAAATTATTTATTTAATTCCCTGGACATCCATCCAGTCAACTACATCGCCTGGGTTAGTGAAGAATTGAACGGTTTCATTGTAGATAACCCGTAGTTTCGCAGGGTACATCATGGAGTATTTTAGTTGGGCTTGTATCAGTCTCTTTTTAACATCCTTATATTCTCTTCTTTTATCTTGGGTGAATTTGGAAAAGTCCGGGTATATCTCTATATTGGCGTCGTCGTATTTCACCGTTTGGGTTTCTCTCTTCCATTTAAGGGTATTATCCCGATCCCTTGAGGAGGACATTTTAATTAAGAAAGGCCTTGGTGCTGATCCTGGTGGGTGTTTTCTTGTTGGAATGCGGTGTGCTCTCTCCACTGTGGGCCCTATGACCGATCCTGTAGCTGTTAAGTTGTCTGACAGCCATTTTTGTATAAATTCTGTGGGGTCGTCTTTTTCTGCTCCTTCAGGGAAACCAACTAATTTGAGATTGTCTCTCCGTGATCTGTCCTCTAAATCGGCCATTTTTTCCTTCAGTGCCCTGTTATCACTCTCCACTATTGCCATCCTTTTTTTAATCTGACTTGATTCTTTTTGCAACTCCACAGTCAGAGTTTCATATTCTTTAACTCGCTGCCTCATTTTATTTACATCGTCTCGGATTACCGAGATATCAGTCTGCACTGCAGCCACCGTTATCGTTAGAGTGCTTAATGATTGGTTGGTTGTTTTAAATGCCTCCAATATGCCTGCAAGTTTGTGGTCAATATTGCTCATCTGATTGTCTGCTTCTGCTACCCGGTTTTCTCCCCCCTTATTTACAGGATTTCCATTTTCTTCATAGTCCCCCATCTGTGTTGTCTGTTTCTGGTTACCCCTTGTCTTGGGTAGTGGGGGTGGGGATTTAAGATATTTGTCAAGGGGTGTCCTTACAGCGCCACCTTTGGGTGAGGAGGTTCCAACCGACTTTCTATTTTGCTGTTTTGGGGCCATTTTTTTTTTTTTCCCCCCTCTTACACAGTGATATCAAAGCTGATTTTGCGCAAATCTCATTATTCCTTCTAAACACCGCAGTGGAAATCTTATATCTACCAGAGAGGGTAAGATAAATCAGAGGTATTACATATGAGCACCCCCAGGCTCCTACATCAAAGAGAGCCCCTTAATTGGGTATGTCCCAATGCTGGAGCTGGTACATTCCGGGGTCTGGGGATCGGGGGTGATGATGAGCAATTTACCATAGAATGGTGCGGAGTCCAGCAGCGTAGCAGGGGTGGAGAGGAGCAGTTTACCATAAAATAGTGCGGGGTCCAACAGCATAGCAGGGGCAATAGTAGGGGGGATAGTGATGTGCACTGAAATGGCCGATATGAGGCATAAAGAAGGAGGCTGTTTAAACTGTTTAAACCCAACAGCTATTACCGCAGCTCCACAAACAAGTCAATAAGGCAGCCGGCAAGTGGGACAGCGTGTAGCGGAGCATAGCAAGGGGCAGCCAACACAGCAGTGAGGGGTACAGAGCAGCCTCTCCAAGCGACCCCCCCCCCCCCTCTCTTCAGGGCTACAAACGACCTCTCCTGGCGGACATCGCCTAGCAAGCAGGGCTCCCAGAAACGACCGAACGCTTAGGGGGCATCTACTCACACCTCCCGGACTCCAGACACACGTGGAACCTCCACTCTCCAGCGGCGTGAGCCGGCACAGATAGACAGCCTGCAGCAGAGAGGGCCCCGGATATCCGACTTCAGGAGCTAACTCAGCGGAGAGGGCAGCAGCACTCCACAGCGCGGGGACGGACCAGCAGACACAGCGGTCAGGTAAATCTTCAGCTTCAGACCCTCAGCCAGGGGACGAGTTGTTCACCATGTCGGGTCATGTCGGCGTCATCGCCCAGGTAGCAGCGAGAGCGGGAGCCGGAGCCGGCACCACGGGAGGGGGGAGGACCGCCGCACACACGTCTTCTCACGTCATGCCGCTGCGCCTCCTGTGCCAAGATGATAGTATCCTTGATTCCATTATGATGTCACAATGTATGGTCAGCAGAAAATAGTATTGAGGATTCCATTATGATGTCACAATGTATTGTCAGCAGATAAAAGTATCCAGGGTTCTATTATGATGTCACAATGTATGGTCAGCAGGTAATAGCATACAGGATTCCGTTATGATATCACAATGTATGGTCAGCAGATAATAGTATCCAGGGTTCTATTATGATGTCACAATGTATTGTCAGCAGGTGATAGTATCCAGGATTCCATTATGATGTCACAATGTATGGTCAGCAGGTGATAGTATCTAGGATTCCATTATGATGTCACAATGTACTGTCAGCATATAATAGTATCCAGGGTTCTATTATGATGTCACAATGGATGGTCATCAGATAATAGTATTCAGGTTTCCATTATGATGTCACAATGTATGATCAGCAGGTGATAGTATCCAGGGTTCCATTATGATGTCACAATGTATGGTCACCAGATAATAGTATCCAGGATTCCATTATGATGTCAGAATGTATAGTAACAAGATGATAGTATCCAGGATTCCATTATGATGTCACAATATACGGTCAGCAGATGATGGTATCCAATATTCCATTGTGATGTCACAATGTATTGTCAGCATATAATAGTATCCAGGGTTCTATTATGATGTCACAATGGATGGTCAGCAGATAATAGTATTCAGGATTCCATTATGATGTCACAATGTATAGTAATAGGATGATAGTATCCTTGATTCCATTATGATGTCACAATGTATGGTCAGCAGATGATGGTATCCAGGGTTCTATTATGATGTCACAATGTATGGTCAGCAGTAAATAGTATTGAGGATTCCATTATGATGTCACAATGTATTGTCAGCAGATAATAGTATCCAGGGTTCTATTATGATGTCACAATGTATGGTCAGTAGGTAATAGCATACAGGATTCCATTATGATGTCACAATGTATGGTCTTTAGATGATGGTATCTAGCATTCCATTGTGATGTCACAATGTATGGTCAGTACATAATACTATCCAGGATTCCGTTATGATGTCACAATGTATGGTAAGCAGATGATAGTATTCAGGATTCCATTATGATGTCACAATGTAAGTTGAGCAGATGATAGTATCCAGGATTCCATTATCATGTCACAATGTATGGTCCGCAGATAATAGTATCCAGGATTCCATTATGATGTCACAATGTATGGTCAGCAGGTGATAGTATCCAGGATTCCATTATGATGTCACAATGTAAGGTGAGCAGATGATAGTATCCAGGATTCCATTATAATGTCACAATGTATGGTCAGCAGATAATAGTATTCAGGATTCCATTATGATGTCACAATGTATGGTCAGCAGATAATAGCATCCAGGATTCCATTATGATGTCACAATGTATAGTAACAAGATGATAGTATCCAGGATTCCATTATGATGTCAGAATGTATTGTCAGCATTTAATAGTATCCAGGGTTCCATTATGATGTCACAATGGATGGTCAGCAGATAATAGTATTCAGGATTCCATTATGATGTCACAATATATGGTCAGCAGGTGATAGTATCCAGGATTCCATTATGATGTCACAATGTATAGTAATAAGATGATAGTATCCTTGATTCCATTATGATGTCACAATGTATGGTCAGCAGATGATGGTATCCAGGGTTCTATTATGCTGTCACAATGTATGGTCAGCAGACAATAGTATTGAGGATTCCATTATGATGTCACAATGTATTGTCAGCAGATAATAGTATCCAGGGTTCTATTATGATGTCACAATGTATGGTCAGCAGGTGATAGTATCCTGGATTGCATTATGATGTCACAATGTATGTTCAGCAGATATTAGTATTCAGGAATCCATTATGATGTCACAATGTATTGTCAGCATGTAATAGTATCCAGGGTTCCATTATGATGTCACAATGGATGGTCAGCAGAAAATAGTATCCAGGATTCCATTATGATGTCACAATGTATGGTCTGCAGGTGATAGTATCCAGGATTGCATCATGATGTCACAATGTATGTTCAGCAGATGATTGTATCCAGGATTCCATTATGATGTCACAATGTATTGTCAGCATTTAATAGTATCCAGGGTTCCATTATGATGTCACAATGGATGGCCAGCAGATAATAGTATTCAGGATTACATTATGATGTCACAATGTATGGTCAGCAGGTGATAGTATCCAGGATTCCATTATGATGTCACAATGTAAGGTGAGCAGATAATACTATCCAGGATTCCATTATGATGTCACAATGTATAGTAATAAGATGATAGTATCCTTGATTCCATTATGATGTCACAATGTATGGTCAGCAGATGATGGTATCCAGGGTTCTATTATGATGTCACAATGTATGGTCAGCAGAAAATAGTATTGAGGATTCCATTAGGATGTCACAATGTATTGTCAGCAGATAATAGTATCCAGGGTTCTATTATAATGTCACAATGTGTTGAGGGGAGTGTTGGATTTAAATATATATGTATATATGCCCTTACATATATGCATATATATATTGGCCCTTTTGCATGGGCTTGTCCAGGTAGTAAGTGTATACATAGAGATGTATGTGTTATATAGTGTCAGCATACATCTCTATGTATATAATATATGTATAGTTGGCCTATTGCTGCCCATTGAGACCCCCTGTGTTATATATGTATATATATATATACTTAAGGATGTGCCCCAAGCATATATAATTGTATATATATACAGTTAAACTGTCCCCAGAAGCTCCCATGGATGCCCCCCCCCCCCTCTGGAATGTGCCTGCTGGGTGGGGAGAGACCGACAACTGGACAATTATGTCCAGTTTCGGCCTCTTCAAAGGACAGATGATCAATAAAGATCCTCTGCCCTTTGTCACCATCTCCGGCAGCGCTGGAGATGGTATGCCTAACAGGGACATGGGAACAGAGTTCCCATGCCCCTGTGTGCCGCTCACCTCCGGCGCTGTAATTACAGCGCCAGAGATGTGCGATATCTCCACAGGCGGGAGGATCAAAGGATCCCCCTGCCTGGGAGCGCGGGCTGGCGCAGGGCAGTAAAACGGGCGCGAGCGCTGCAGGGTTTAAATACCCCAGCAGCACTGCGCTCGGACAGATCGGTCCCCCCCGGAAGCTCAGCGCACCCGGCGCTGGGATAGAGAACCCCTGCCTGCCTGCCGCCCAGCAGAGCGCTGTGCTCTGCGCTCAGGAGTACCCCCTGCATGCCGGAGTGAAGATTCCCCCCCCCCCACTAAGAAGGAGCTGCGCTCACCCCATACAGCCTGCACATACCTGAAAGGCTGGCAACGCTCTGAAGAGAAGTGGAGGAGGCTAGCCTGAGTAGTTGAACCCAGAGCAGCCCAGAGGAGGAGAGCAGAAGGACTGAGCAGCTGGCTAAGTATCGATTTCCCCTGTCCAGTGGCGACTCTAGGAACAATATATAGGGGGGGCACAAAGATACCACAGTCAAAAATGGGGGGGCAAAAACAAAATAAGTCAATATAAATAAGATTACAAAATACGGAGAATTGCGGTCTGCAGGGATACATTTATACTAAAACTATTTACTTACAAAAGAAGCCATTCAGTCGTCTGCTGTGCTGTCCTCTGCTTGCTTCCGCGGATTCTTTCCTATTCTTTCTGTCTCTCATCAGTGCGCAGGCGTACTGTTATGGTGGATCTGTGGAAGACACACTGTTATGGTGGATCTGTGGAAGACACACTGTTATGGTGGATCTGTGGAAGACACACTGTTATGGGGGCATCTGTGGATGACACTGTTATTATGCCTCTTATTAGCCCCCATTATGCCTCTCATCACTCCCATATCAGCCCCCTTTGCCTCTCATTAGCCCCCATATCAGCCCTTATGCCTCATTAGCCCCCATATGCTGCCTCTCATCATTAGCCCCCATATGCTGCCTCTCATCATTAGCCCCCATATGCTGCCTCTCATCATTAGCCCCATATGCCTCTCATCATTAGCCCCCATATGCCTCTCATCATTAGCCCCAAATGCCTCTCATCATTAGCCCCACAAATGCCTCTCATCATTAGCCCCCCAAATGCCTGTCATCATTAGCCCCCCAAATGCCTCTCATCATTAGCCCCCCAAATGCCTCTCATCATTAGCCCCCCAAATGCCTCTCATCAATAGCCCCCCAAATGCCTCTCATCATTAGCCCCCCAAATGCCTCTCATCATTAGCCCCCCAAATGCCTCTCATCATTAGCCCCCATATGCTGCCTCTCATCATTAGCCCCCTTATGCCTCTCATCATTAGCCCCATATGCTGCCTCTCATCATTAGCCCCATATGCCTCTCATCATTAGCCCCATATGCCTCTCATCATTAGTCCCATATGCCTCTCATCAAAAGCACCATATGCTGCCTCTCATCATTAGCCCCATATGCCTCTCATCATTAGCCCCATATGCCTCTCATCATTAGCCCCAAAAGCCTCTCATCATTAGCCCCCCAAATGCCTCTCATCATTAGCCCCCCAAATGCCTCTCATCATTAGCCCCCATATGCCTCTCATCATTAGCCCCCCAAATGCCTCTCATCATTAGCCCCCCATATGCCTCTCATCATTAGCCCCCCAAATGCCTCTCATCATTAGCCCCCCCCAAATGCCTCTCATCATAAGCCCCCCAAATGCCTCTCATCATTAGCCCCCCAAATGCCTCTCATCATTAGCCCCCATTATGCCTCTCATCATTAGCCCCCCAAATGCCTCTCATCATTAGCCCCCCCAAATGCCTCTCATCATTAGCCCCGGCCCCCCATATACCCCTCATCATTAGCCTCCCTTATGCCCCCAGCAGCCACATATTTTATAAAATAAAAAATCACTTACCTCTCCTGCTCCTGGACGCCGTGTGCCTCTCCTCAGTCGACTGTGCTCTGAACTGGCGCGCACAGCGTGAGGTCACAAAGCGCCCTCACGCTGTGCGCAGCCCTGCACAGCCGACAGCCGAGGACCAGGAAGTGGTAAGTACAGAGCGTTCACCACTTCCTGGTCTCTCGGTTCTAATGAGCGCTTCCATAATGGAAGCGCTCATTAGTATTCACCTGGGGGAATCAGCGGGGGGGCAACCGGGGGGGCAAAGGACAACATAGGGGGGGCGATTGCCCCCCCTCGCCCCCTCCTAGCGACGCCACTGCCCCTGTCCTGCTTCCTCCTTAACCCCTGAACCGCTGTTCCTGCTGCCCTGATACCCCTACAACACAGAACCCCTGACATGCTACACCACCTCCACATTAACCCCTGCTGAGACCCTGGCAGACCTCCAGCAGTAACCCCTACACTGCCTGTCCCATGTTGCCCCAACATTAACCCCTTCAGTGCCCAGCAGTCCCCCTGTGGACCCTGTAATCGCCACAGCATGGTTGCTGCCCTTATCCCCTACCCTCCTGCCCCAGTAACCCCTGCTGAGACCCTAGCAGACCTCTAGCAGTAACCCCTCTGAAGAGCATTAACCCCTTCAATGCTCTGTAAGTCAGCAGAGCATTAACCTCCCAGAACCCTGTGTCCCTTGGCCTGCAGGTATTAACCCCTGCAGAGCCACCATTGTGTTTAACCCCTTGTACCCCGTAGGGACAGTGATTAGTCAGGCGGGTGGGTTACTGATATTTGTGTGTATAAATGTATTATTGTAATGTATAGATAGTATGTGGGGTGGAATTTGGGATTGTGCTGTGTAGTGTAGTTAGGCTTATATTGTGTTTATTGTAGTACTATTTCTGTGTGTACGTCTATATGTATGTATATTCATATCCATTGATCCATAAATATATATATAGGTATAGCGTATTGTTAGACTTGTATAAGTGTATTGTGTAATAAATATTTCTTATGGTTCATAATACAGTGTATGGTGTTTTTAGTAGTCGCCGCCGTAGTATAGTGATAGTAAGGCGCATGCAGCTAGTTTAGTGAGTAGCGTAGGGCAATCAGTAGTGTTTTGTTGTTAGGTAAGGCATAAATAGGCGGAGCTATCACAAGACGACTCACGCCTATTTATGAATATTAATTATTGAGATTTGCATAAATATCAATAATTAATACCCCCTTTAACACAATATATGGTCAGCAGATAATAGCATACAGGATTCCATTATGATATCATAATGTATGGTCAGCAGATAATAGTATCCAGGGTTCTATTATGATGTCACAATGGATGGTCAGCAGATATTAGTATTCAGGATTCCATTATGATGTCACAATGTATGGTCAGCAGATGATAGTATCTAGGATTCCATTATGATGTCACAATGTATTGTCAGCATATAATAGTATCCAGGGTTCTATTATGATGTCACAATGGATGGTCAGCAGATAATAGTATTCAGGATTCCATTATGATGTCACAATGTATGATCAGCAGGTGATAGTATCCAGGGTTCCATTATGATGTCACAATGTATGGTCAGCAGATTATGGTATCTAGGATTCCATTGTGATGTCACAATGTATGGTCAGTAGATAATACTATCCAGGATTCCGTTATGATGTCACAATGTATGGTAAGAAGATGATAGTATTCAGGATTCCATTATAATGTCACAATGTAAGTTGAGCAGATGATAGTATCCAGGATTCCATTATGATGTCACAATGTATGGTCAGCAGATGATGGTATCCAGGATTCCATTGTGATTTCACAATGTATGGTCAGTAGATAATACTATCCAGGATTCCGTTATGATGTCACAATGTATGGTAAGCAGATGATAGTATTCAGGATTCCATTATGATGTCACAATGTATGGTCAGCAGGTGATAGTATCTAGGATTAAATTATGATATCACAATGTATAGTAATCAGATGATAGTATCTAGGATTACATTATGATGTCATAATGTTTCCAGGATTACATTATGATGTCACAATGTATGGTCTGCAGATAATAGTATCCAGAATTCCATTATGATGTCACAATGTATTGTCAGCAGATAATATTATCCAGGGTTCCATTATGATGTCACAATGGATTGTCAGCAGATAATAGTATTCAGGATTACATTATGAAGTCACAATGTACGGTCAGCAGGTGATAGTATCCAGGATTCCATTATGATGTCACAATGTAAGGTGAGCAGATAATAGTATCCAGGATTCTATTATGATGTCACAATGTATTGTCAGCATATAATAGTATCCAGGGTTTCATTATGATGTCACAATTTATGGTCAGCAGATAATAGTATCCAGGATTCCATTATGATGTCACAATGTATAGTAATAAGATGATAGTATCCAGGATTCCATTATGATGTCACAATGTATGGTCTTCAGATGATGGTATCTAGCATTCCATTGTGATGTCACAATGTATGGTCAGTACATAATACTATCCAGGATTCCGTTATGATGTCACAATGTATGGTAAGCAGATGATAGTATTCAGGATTCCATTATGATGTCACAATGTAAGTTGAGCAGATGATAGTATCCAGGATTCCATTATGATGTCACAATGTATGGTCCGCAGATAATAGTATCCAGGATTCCATTATGATGTCACAATGTATGGTCAGCAGGTGATAGTATCCAGGATTCCATTATGATGTCACAATGTAAGGTGAGCAGATGATAGTATCCAGGATTCCATTATGATGTCACAATGTATGGTCAGCAGATAATAGTATTCAGGATTCCATTATGATGTCACAATGTATGGTCAGCAGATAATAGTATCCAGGATTCCATTATGATGTCACAATGTATAGTAACAAGATGATAGTATCCAGGATTCCATTATGATGTCACAATGTATTGTCAGCATTTAATAGTATCCAGGGTTCCATTATGATGTCACAATGGATGGCCAGCAGATAATAGTATTCAGGATTCCATTATGATGTCACAATATATGGTCAGCAGGTGATAGTATCCAGGATTCCATTATGATGTCACAATGTAAGGTGAGCAGATCATACTATCCAGGATTCTATTATGATGTCGCAATGTATAGTAATAAGATGATAGTATCCTTTTTTTTTTTTTTTTTTTTTAATATATTTTATTTTCCAAAAGACAAAAACAAGAAGAAAAAACGACAATCTTCCACTTCAGTGTCACATAATAATAGAGTCAGTATATTAGATTCATCTTGTATTAAATTTCTCTTTTACTAATCATCCCCCCTGTCCCTCCCTCCACCCCCCCTTTTCTTTCCGCGGAGCTGCCGTGTCTACATTGATTGTTAATTCATTATTATTTCTAGTTGTCCCCTTTCTGTTCCATATCTACATCAACTATCATTGTTTCCAGTTACCCCAGATCCGCAGCCAGACTACCTTTTTCCGAGCTGTTTGGGCTAATATGTGTTCATACTGCCTAACCCTGTTCATCCACTCCATCCACTCCCAAAAACTGTGGTATTTCATTGTGCCCCAATGTTTAACAATTATTATTTTGGCTAGTGCTGTGCCCCGTAACCAGAGTGTCTGCTCGGTTTTATTTTGATCTGTCTCTGGGAAGATCCCCAGAATAGCATAATCAATGCATGCCTGGTACTTCATCGGGGAACAGTCCTGCAGTTTCCGAAATATTTTGATCCAGTATTGATTTATCCCTGGGCATTCCCACAGCAGGTGTTTATAATCTCCTCTATCTTTGTTACATTTATAGCAGTTCTGTTTCCTATCTTTATAAATGGTATGGAGTAATGCTGGTGTGTAGTAGAGGCGGTGTATGATTTTCAAAAGAATCCATGCATGGGCGGGCGACACAGTCGATCTTTTAATATTTCTATAAACCATATTCCAAACAATGGATTCCCCCTTCTGTAAATCTCTTTCCCATTTTTCCTCACCTCTAAAAGTGATAGTTTTTGTGTATTCATATTTTAACTTAACATAAATGTGCGATATAGACGTGTTGAATGTCATGTCGTGGCAATCATCTAAAAAAGTGTTTTTTACTATCTTCAAATAGTTCTTATTATCCGTGTGGTGTATAGCGTGACGTAATTGTTCATATCTAAATTTATCCATAAATCCTAGTTTAGTGTCTAGTAGTATTTCATTTAGGGGCTTAATCTGTCCCTTATGAAAAACTTGTGTTACTAAGTGTATCCCATATTTTTCCCAATATTCAGCTTGACCCAATTGCATAACTTGTGGCAAGTGTGCATTGCCCCACAGTGGGGTGTACTGAACTGCTTCAGATGCACCTACCATATCTCTAATCTGTTGCCAGATGTAACCAAGCATTCTACTAAACGGATTTGTTATTGTTTTCTTCTTAAAGATACCGGTTTCGAGAATATGGAAGAGGTCCGACCATGGTCTACAATGCTCCCCAAAAAGGAGCCGAATGCATTTATTCCTTCGATTCCTCACACACCATCTCAGTTGAGCAGCAAGATAATATCCTTTTATGAACGGGATGGACATTCCACCCCCTTCTTTATACAGATACCGTATCTTGATTCTGACTCGTTTACGGCCCCAAATCAGTTCGTTAAATAGGCTCTCTAACTTATTAAAGAATTTATCTTCTATCGTAATTGGACTGGCATTGAAAACGTATAGTAACATTGGTAGTAATGTCATTTTGATGAGGGCTATTCGGTTAATTTGTGACAGGGGAAGTTTAAGCCATGTTCTAATTTTTTCCTTAACTTTATCTATTATTGGGAGTATATTCAGTTTCTTATAATGTTCCAACTTGGTCCCTATCTGGATACCCAGGTAAAGTAGGGAGTCTGCTGGGGTCAGTATACTGACCCGAACATTATGGCCCTGTGGAACCGGGCGTCTCAATGGAAGAAATTTTGATTTTTCCCAGTTTATATCGTATCCAGACAGGCATCCAAACTCGTCCAGACTTTCCATAACCCTGGGTAAATTTGTATACCCCTTCCCCAAAAAGAGCAGCATATCGTCCCCGTATAAACTAATTTTATCAGCTTCTCCCTCGCACCCGAAGCCAAATATTTCCACATCTGATCTAATTTTACATGCAATTGGCTCCAGGAACAGTGAGAAGAGCAAGGGGGAGAGGGGACAGCCCTGACGTGTTCCTCGGGTCAGAGAAAAAGGGGCAGAGTATTCATTATTAACTCGGACCCTGGATACCGGAGTTTGGTACAGAATGCGCACCCATCTGGAGAAGTATTCGCCTATCTTTACCCGGGACATTACCCTCCAAAGGAAGGGCCACTCCACCCTGTCAAAGGCCTTAGCGGCATCCAGTGACAGGATGGAGCAGTCCTCCCCATCCCCCAGCTGGATGTTCAAAAAGGCCCGCCTTATATTGTCCTGTATATTCCTTTTGGGGATAAACCCGGTTTGGTCTGCATGAACGATTTTATGAATGACGGTTTTTAATCTGTTGGCTAGCAATTTTGCAAGAATTTTATAGTCTGTATTCAACAGAGAGATGGGGCGGTAGGAAGTAACCAACAGCGGATCCTTCCCCTTCTTGGGGATCAGTGTGATGGTGGCCTCCATCCATGAGGGTGGAAGGGAACCCATTGTCCAAGATTGATTTAGCACCTCCAGCATTTGAGGGAGAATGGTTCCCTCATGTTTCCGGTATAGTTCAAATGGAAAACCATCCACCCCTGGAGATGTATTGCCCTTGATGGAGTGCAACGTAATCTGTAGCTCGGTCAGTTGAATAGGTCTATTCAGCCAGTCGATATCTTGTTGACCAAACTCAGGGATCTCAATATTATCCAGGTATTGATCTATTTCCCCCCCCCTGATTTTTGGATCCAGATTGATATAGCGTCGAAAAATACCTGGTAAATTCCCTTAAGATATCGTCGGTATCTCGGAGGGTATCTCCTGCCTCTGTCTTAATTCCAGTAATGTTGGTACCACCCCCTTGATTTCTTACTATGATAGACAGTAGTCTACTTGGCTTACCGGACTCACTGAAGGTCCTTAACCCTGAAAAGAACATTTTGTTTTGTGCTTTTTGATATAGATATTTTTTATATTCGTCTTGTGCTTTTTTAAATTGAAGTTGTTTTTCTGGGGTATTTACGTGTCTGATCTCGTTCAATATCTGATCCATTGTCCCTTCTATTTCTTTTTGGGTTTGGGCAAAGAGATTTTTCTGTTTCCTGATTTCATGTGAATATGTACCCCGAAGAAATGCCTTAAGTGAGTCCTAAACCATATGGATATGTGATGAAGTAACATTGTCCCTCCAAAAATTTTTAATTTCCTCATTGATTTTTCCTAGATCCCCTATCAATGTCAACCAATGAGGATTAAGTTTAAAAATTCTATTGGGGTTTGGTTTATTCGGACTGTCCAGTACAACCATAACCGGACTATGGTCGGAAATACCATGACATTCATAATTCATTTTTTTAACTCTGTTGATCAACCCGGGGCTGGCGAGGGCCAGATCAACTCGGGACATGGACCTGTATGTGTTACCAAAGCATGAGAATGCTTGCTTATTCCCATAAATAGATCGCCATATATCGACCAGTGCCATCTCTGTACAGATTCTGGAAAGTACTGTACTTGAACCTGAATTCGGTTCGTAGTTGGATATGGTGGAGATCCTATCTTTTTTAATATCCATGACCGAGTTGAAATCGCCCATCACCAGCACCGGGCACTCCTCTCGTGCTGCGATATACTCCATCAACTTGCACAGTACAGTGGTTGTGAAAGGAGGTGGTATGTAAATAAACGCAATAATTCTCCTTTGCCCCTGCCAATGACAATGTAAAAAAATATACCGGCCCTCTTGATCAATTAGCTGATCTATTGGATCATAATCTACCAATCTATGAATATAAACACTGATTCCCCTAGAGTATATAGAGTGACAGGAATGGTATTCGTGAGAGGCCCATCTCCTTCTGCCCAGTGCTGCAACTTTTTCACCTGTAAGGTGTGTTTCTAACAGGGCCACTATTGCTGGTAAATGTCTAGAGACTAAATCAAACACTGCGCACCTCTTAATTTTATCCGCAAAACCGCGGATATTCCATGTCAGTATGCTAGACATTGTAAGGTAGTGAGGCAGCACTGAGCAGAAGGGCAGGGGAACCCCCAGCAACCTACTCTCAACACCACGACAGCCCTCCGCGGAAAGAAACCCCCTCCCCCAACCCCCCAAACCCCACTCCCATTCTGACCTGCGAGTCGCTGCTTGCGGCTCATAGGTCTCTAACTATAGGCTATCCCCCCCTCCCCGCAGTAAACCCCCCCGGCCCCACCCCCCACCGCCACCATGAGCAAATTATTTATTTAATTCCCTGGACATCCATCCAGTCAACTACATCGCCTGGGTTAGTGAAGAATTGAACGGTTTCATTGTAGATAACCCGTAGTTTCGCAGGGTACATCATGGAGTATTTTAGTTGGGCTTGTATCAGTCTCTTTTTAACATCCTTATATTCTCTTCTTTTATCTTGGGTGAATTTGGAAAAGTCCGGGTATATCTCTATATTGGCGTCGTCGTATTTCACCGTTTGGGTTTCTCTCTTCCATTTAAGGGTATTATCCCGATCCCTTGAGGAGGACATTTTAATTAAGAAAGGCCTTGGTGCTGATCCTGGTGGGTGTTTTCTTGTTGGAATGCGGTGTGCTCTCTCCACTGTGGGCCCTATGACCGATCCTGTAGCTGTTAAGTTGTCTGACAGCCATTTTTGTATAAATTCTGTGGGGTCGTCTTTTTCTGCTCCTTCAGGGAAACCAACTAATTTGAGATTGTCTCTCCGTGATCTGTCCTCTAAATCGGCCATTTTTTCCTTCAGTGCCCTGTTATCACTCTCCACTATTGCCATCCTTTTTTTAATCTGACTTGATTCTTTTTGCAACTCCACAGTCAGAGTTTCATATTCTTTAACTCGCTGCCTCATTTTATTTACATCGTCTCGGATTACCGAGATATCAGTCTGCACTGCAGCCACCGTTATCGTTAGAGTGCTTAATGATTGGTTGGTTGTTTTAAATGCCTCCAATATGCCTGCAAGTTTGTGGTCAATATTGCTCATCTGATTGTCTGCTTCTGCTACCCGGTTTTCTCCCCCCTTATTTACAGGATTTCCATTTTCTTCATAGTCCCCCATCTGTGTTGTCTGTTTCTGGTTACCCCTTGTCTTGGGTAGTGGGGGTGGGGATTTAAGATATTTGTCAAGGGGTGTCCTTACAGCGCCACCTTTGGGTGAGGAGGTTCCAACCGACTTTCTATTTTGCTGTTTTGGGGCCATTTTTTTTTTTTCCCCCCCTCTTACACAGTGATATCAAAGCTGATTTTGCGCAAATCTCATTATTCCTTCTAAACACCGCAGTGGAAATCTTATATCTACCAGAGAGGGTAAGATAAATCAGAGGTATTACATATGAGCACCCCCAGGCTCCTACATCAAAGAGAGCCCCTTAATTGGGTATGTCCCAATGCTGGAGCTGGTACATTCCGGGGTCTGGGGATCGGGGGTGATGATGAGCAATTTACCATAGAATGGTGCGGAGTCCAGCAGCGTAGCAGGGGTGGAGAGGAGCAGTTTACCATAAAATAGTGCGGGGTCCAACAGCATAGCAGGGGCAATAGTAGGGGGGATAGTGATGTGCACTGAAATGGCCGATATGAGGCATAAAGAAGGAGGCTGTTTAAACTGTTTAAACCCAACAGCTATTACCGCAGCTCCACAAACAAGTCAATAAGGCAGCCGGCAAGTGGGACAGCGTGTAGCGGAGCATAGCAAGGGGCAGCCAACACAGCAGTGAGGGGTACAGAGCAGCCTCTCCAAGCGACCCCCCCCCCCCTCTCTTCAGGGCTACAAACGACCTCTCCTGGCGGACATCGCCTAGCAAGCAGGGCTCCCAGAAACGACCGAACGCTTAGGGGGCATCTACTCACACCTCCCGGACTCCAGACACACGTGGAACCTCCACTCTCCAGCGGCGTGAGCCGGCACAGATAGACAGCCTGCAGCAGAGAGGGCCCCGGATATCCGACTTCAGGAGCTAACTCAGCGGAGAGGGCAGCAGCACTCCACAGCGCGGGGACGGACCAGCAGACACAGCGGTCAGGTAAATCTTCAGCTTCAGACCCTCAGCCAGGGGACGAGTTGTTCACCATGTCGGGTCATGTCGGCGTCATCGCCCAGGTAGCAGCGAGAGCGGGAGCCGGAGCCGGCACCACGGGAGGGGGGAGGACCGCCGCACACACGTCTTCTCACGTCATGCCGCTGCGCCTCCTGTGCCAAGATGATAGTATCCTTGATTCCATTATGATGTCACAATGTATGGTCAGCAGAAAATAGTATTGAGGATTCCATTATGATGTCACAATGTATTGTCAGCAGATAAAAGTATCCAGGGTTCTATTATGATGTCACAATGTATGGTCAGCAGGTAATAGCATACAGGATTCCGTTATGATATCACAATGTATGGTCAGCAGATAATAGTATCCAGGGTTCTATTATGATGTCACAATGTATTGTCAGCAGGTGATAGTATCCAGGATTCCATTATGATGTCACAATGTATGGTCAGCAGGTGATAGTATCTAGGATTCCATTATGATGTCACAATGTACTGTCAGCATATAATAGTATCCAGGGTTCTATTATGATGTCACAATGGATGGTCATCAGATAATAGTATTCAGGTTTCCATTATGATGTCACAATGTATGATCAGCAGGTGATAGTATCCAGGGTTCCATTATGATGTCACAATGTATGGTCACCAGATAATAGTATCCAGGATTCCATTATGATGTCAGAATGTATAGTAACAAGATGATAGTATCCAGGATTCCATTATGATGTCACAATATACGGTCAGCAGATGATGGTATCCAGGATTCCATTGTGATGTCACAATGTATTGTCAGCATATAATAGTATCCAGGGTTCTATTATGATGTCACAATGGATGGTCAGCAGATAATAGTATTCAGGATTCCATTATGATGTCACAATGTATGATCAGCAGGTGATAGTATCCAGGGTTCCATTATGATGTCACAATGTATGGTCACCAGATAATAGTATCCAGGATTCCATTATGATGTCACAATGTATAGTAATAGGATGATAGTATCCTTGATTCCATTATGATGTCACAATGTATGGTCAGCAGATGATGGTATCCAGGGTTCTATTATGATGTCACAATGTATGGTCAGCAGAAAATAGTATTGAGGATTCCATTATGATGTCACAATGTATTGTCAGCAGATAATAGTATCCAGGGTTCTATTATGATGTCACAATGTATGGTCAGTAGGTAATAGCATACAGGATTCCATTATGATGTCACAATGTATGGTCTTTAGATGATGGTATCTAGCATTCCATTGTGATGTCACAATGTATGGTCAGTACATAATACTATCCAGGATTCCGTTATGATGTCACAATGTATGGTAAGCAGATGATAGTATTCAGGATTCCATTATGATGTCACAATGTAAGTTGAGCAGATGATAGTATCCAGGATTCCATTATCATGTCACAATGTATGGTCCGCAGATAATAGTATCCAGGATTCCATTATGATGTCACAATGTATGGTCAGCAGGTGATAGTATCCAGGATTCCATTATGATGTCACAATGTAAGGTGAGCAGATGATAGTATCCAGGATTCCATTATAATGTCACAATGTATGGTCAGCAGATAATAGTATTCAGGATTCCATTATGATGTCACAATGTATAGTCAGCAGATAATAGCATCCAGGATTCCATTATGATGTCACAATGTATAGTAACAAGATGATAGTATCCAGGATTCCATTATGATGTCAGAATGTATTGTCAGCATTTAATAGTATCCAGGGTTCCATTATGATGTCACAATGGATGGCCAGCAGATAATAGTATTCAGGATTCCATTATGATGTCACAATATATGGTCAGCAGGTGATAGTATCCAGGATTCCATTATGATGTCACAATGTATAGTAATAAGATGATATTATCCTTGATTCCATTATGATGTCACAATGTATGGTCAGCAGATGATGGTATCCAGGGTTCTATTATAATGTCACAATGTATGGTCAGCAGACAATAGTATTGAGGATTCCATTATGATGTCACAATGTATTGTCAGCAGATAATAGTATCCAGGGTTCTATTATGATGTCACAATGTATTGTCAGCAGGTGATAGTATCCAGGATTCCATTATGATGTCACAATGTATGGTCAGCAGGTGATAGTATCTAGGATTCCATTATGATGTCGCAATGTATTGTCAGCATATAATAGTATTCAGGATTCCATTATGATGTCACAATGTATGATCAGCAGGTGATAGTATCCAGGGTTCCATTATGATGTCACAATGTATGGTCACCAGATAATAGTATCCAGGATTCCATTATGATGTCACAATGTATAGTAATTAGATGATAGTATCCAGGATTCCATTATGATGTCACAATGTACGGTCAGCAGATGATGGTATCCAGGATTCCATTGTGATGTCACAATGTATGGTCAGTAGAAAATACTATCCAGGATTCCGCTATGATGTCACAATGTATGGTAAGCAGATGATAGTATTCTGGTTTCCATTATGATGTCACAATGTATGATCAGCAGTTGATAGTATCTAGGATTACATAATGATATCACAATGTATAGTAATCAGATGATAGTATCCTGGATTCCATTATGATGTCACAATGTATCCGGGATTCCATTATGATGTCACAATGTATGGTCTGCAGATAATAGTATCCAGGATTCCATTACGATGTCACAATGTATTGTCAGCATATAATAGTATCCAGGGTTCCATTATGATGTCACAATGTATGGTCAGCAGATAATAGTATTTAGGATTCCATTATGATGTCACAATGTATTGTCAGCAGGTGATAGTATCCAGGATTCCATTATGATGTCACAATGTAAGGTGACCAGATGATAGTATCCAGGATTCTATTATGATGTCACAATGTATGGTAAGCAGATAATAGTATTCAGGATTCCATTATGATGTCACAATGTATGGTCAGCAGGTGATAGTATCTAGGATTACATTATGATATCACAATGTATAGTAATTAGATGATAGTATCTAGGATTACATTATGATGTCATAATGTATCCGGGATTCCATTATGATATCACAATGTATAGTAATTAGATGATAGTATCTAGGATTACATTATGATGTCATAATGTATCCGGGATTCCATTATGATGTCACAATGTATGGTCTGCAGATAATAGTATTCAGTATTCCATTATGATGTCACAAGGAATGGTCAGCAGAAAATAGTATCCAGGGTTCCATTATGATGTCACAATGTATGGTCAGCAGATAATAGGATCCCGGATTCCATTATGATGTCACAATGTATGGTCAGCAGGTGATAGTATCCAGGAATCCATTATAATGTCACAATGTAAGGTGAGCAGATGATAGTATCTAAGATTCCATTATGATGTTAGAATGTATGGTCAGCAGATGATTCTATCCAGGGTTCTATTATGATGTCAAAATGAATCGTCAGCAGGTGATAGTATCTAGAATTACATTATGATGTCACAATGTATGGTCAGCAGATAATAGTATCCAGGGATCCATTATGATGTCACAATGTATTGTCAGCATATAATAGTATCCGGGGTTCCATTATGATGTCACAATGGATGGTCAGCAGATAATAGTATTCAGGATTACATTATGACTCACAATGTATGGTCAGCAGGTGATAGTATCTAGGATTACATTATGATGTCACAATGTATAGTAATCAGATGATAGTATCCAGGATTCCATTCTGATGTCACAATGTATGGTCAGCAGATAATAGTATCCAGGATTCCATTATGATGTCACAATGTATGGTCAGCAGATAATAGGATCCCGGATTCCATTATGATGTCGCAATGTATGGTCAGCAGGTGATAGTATCCAGGAATCCATTATGATGTCACAATGTAAGGTGAGCAGATGATAGTATCTAAGATTCCATTATGATGTCACAATGTATGGTCAGCAGATAATATTATCCAGGGTTCCATTATGATGTCACAATGGTTAGTCAGCAGATAATAGTATTCAGGATTCCATTATGATGTCACAATGTATTGTCAGCATTTAATATTATCCAGGGTTCCATTATGATGTCACAATGGATAGTCAGCAGATAATAGTATTCAGGATTCCATTATGATGTCACAATGTATGTTCAGCAGATAATAGTATTCAGGATTCCATTATGATGTCACAATATATGGTCAGCAGATAATGGTATCCAGGATTCTATTATGATGTCACAATGTATAGTAATAAGATGATAGTATCCAGGATTCCATTATGATGTCACAATGTATGGTCAGCAGATAATGGTATCCAGGATTCTATTATGATGTCACAATGTATAGTAATAAGATGATAGTATCCAGGATTCCATTATGATGTCACAATGTATGGTCAGCAGATGATGGTATCTAGGATTCCATTGTGATGTCACAATGTATGGTCAGTAGATAATACTATCCAGGATTCCGTTATGATGTCACGATGTATGGTAAGCAGATGATAGTATTCAGGATTCCATTATGATGTCACAATGTAATCTGAGCATATGATAGTATCCAGGATTCCATTATGATGTCACAATGTATGGTCCGCAGATAATAGTATCCAGGATTCCATTATGATGTCACAATGTATGGTCAGCAGGTGATAGTATCCAGGATTCCATTATGATGTCACAATGTAAGGTGAGCAGATGATAGTATCCAGGATTCCATTATGATGTCACAATGTATGGTCAGCAAATAATAGTATTAAGGATTCCATTATGATGTCACAATGTATGGTCAGCAGTTGATAGTATCTAGGATTACATTATGATGTCACAATATATAGCAGGGGTACTCAACTAGTTTTATTAAAAGTCCACATACCTGGGTCTGCAGTCAGGTGAAGGTCCGAGCTGAACGCCAACAGTAAAGATGCCATGCGATCATGTGATCCATGCGCGTGGGGCGCTCTGACGTTATAGTGGAGTGCCCCATGTAAGTCCCAGAATTAGTAATGGCCATATTAGTGCCCCAGTAAGAATAATGCCCCTAGTAAGAATAATGTCACCATTAGTGCTCCCAGTAAGAGTAATGCCCACATTAGTGCCCCCCTTCTCTGCTTTTGCAAAAAAAAATAAAAAAATTAGCATTCACCTGGCTGCGGTGAACATTCGCTACTGACTGCAAGCTCAGGACCGGTGCTCCAACGTGATGACGTCTTGTAGGTCCTGTCCTGAGCTTCTAGTCAGCAGGGAATGTTCTCCACAGCGTGAGCAAATGGAGGTGGAGGTACCGTAATATATATATATATTTCTCGCCTATTTTCCTTGGGGGACACAGGAAACCATGGGTATAGCTCTGCTCCCTAGGAGGCGTGACACTAAGTGAAAGCTGTAAGCCCCTCCTCCATCAGCTATACCCTCAGCCTGGAGAGAGAGACTGACAGTTTTTGCTTAGTGTCCAAGGAGGCAAGACACTCCCTGCTTAGGCAGGGTCGCTTTCCTATAATTTTTTATTTTTTGCGTTATTTGTTGTTTTTAATTCTACTTGCAGGGACACCAGAGGCGCACTAGACCCCTCTGTTTCTCCCGGGGTTGAGTTGCGCCAGTGCCTGTAATTCCGCACTGCCGCCACCCCCACAGAAGACAAGGTGGACCAGGGCAGCCTCGCTCCCCTGCGTCCCGCCAGCTCAAGGGTCGCCTGCACGCCAAGTCCCTCCCCCGGCTTCCTGCCACTGCGGTGCCAGTAGCTGAAGGGGCGACCCTGCTGGATGGATTGAGGGTGAAGACAGCGGATGGTGAGAGTGGCTGTTCCAGCCTCCCCCTTTCCCTCCCTCCCACCGCTGCTACGACTACGCTTGAAGGCTCACGAGCGTTTTCCATCCATCATCCTCCCCCCAACCCCCCCCCCCTCCCCCCCAGGGAGGTTTTTTGGTGCCCCTTTCAGGGGCACATTTTCATTGGGGGCACCTTAATGGTGAGGGGGAACTTCAGTTAGACCGCCTCCCCGCATTCCCTACCATCCCAGCTGGGAGGTTCGGTGCCCCTTTTCAGGGACACATTTTCTCTTGGGGGCTCTTATGGGCATAACAGGGCCGGCAACTTACCGGGCATCCTTTGGGGGGACTTCGGTCTTCTCCAGCGGCAGGGCATCAGGGGGACGGCTGTGGGCAGGAGCCCGTCTGCCTCATCCAGGCGCGGCGGAGGCCGCGTACTTGGCGCGAACGGCGCCATTTTAGCTTGGCCGGCACTTTATCTTTTTTGGGGGTTAAATCATTTTGCCGCGCGCGCGCGGCTCTGCCTTCTCCTTCAGCGCGGCGGGGGGGCGGAGCTTCCCCACATGCGCTCCGCTGCTTCCTGCTTCGTCGGGCAGCACATCTCTAGTGCTGCGTGGAATCCTCTGCTGCCGTCCGATCCTGAAGCTCTTCATCTTTCCTCAGGAGTCACCCTCCGTGCCTGCTGCCACTCCTCCACAGCCTCCTTCAGTCTGCTGCCCTTACTACTGCCGCTTGCGCTGTCCGCGGGTCTGGTAGGACTGTTAACCCCCTCCGTGCCACCAGTGCTGCTGCCTGGGTGTAATCCCTGTTCCGTTTTTTCTCTGGGGTCTCCCCCTTTAAGTGCAACATTTTTTTCACCATGTCAGACCCTTCTGCAGCCGCCAAGCCTTGGTACCATGCCTGTACCGCTTGTAGGGAACCCTTTCCCCGGGGGCAGTCTGATCCGCACTGTCCTGCATGCCGGGCTCCACCGCAGCCTCAGTCGCCTGCTGTGTCGCTCCCTGCTTCCTCTGACCCCCCTGACTGGGCTAGATCCCTGTCCCAGGCCGTGGAAAGCCTCACCCATGTCGTGGGCCACCTAATAGACAGGCCGCCTACCCCGCAGGATGCCACTCTTACTGTCGCACCCTCCGGGTCCACCGCTTCTGCCGCTGCGGCGGATTCACCCTCTCTTAGTGACCCTTCCCGAGCTAGGCACTCTCAGAAGCGTTTTAGAGTAGAGCGCGCCTCCTCCTCGGATGCCTCTCTCTCTCCGCCACTCGTGCGCACTCAGACGGGCCTCTCCTCTCCAAAGGATTCGCCCTCTGAAGGTGAATTGGCGGCTTCGGATTTGGAAATGGACTCGGCCCTGCCGTCCAAGCTAGCCTCAGCGATGGGTCAACTCATCTCTGAAATTCGTGACACCTTTAAAGTGCAAGATGACCTCCCCTAGCTCTGACGCAGCTAGCGTCTCCTTTATCAGACCCAAGCAGGCCTCCAAAGTCTTTCCAATCCACTCTGATTTCTCTTCCGTGGTGTCTAAGGCTTGGGCTCGCCCGGACGCCCGTTTTGTCAATCCCAAGAAGCTGGATATTTGCTATCCTTTTCCAGCCGATGTCGTGGCCACCTGGTCGTTCCCACCCAAGGTGGACCCCCCTGTGGCCCGTCTGTCAAAGACCACGGCCATTCCTGTTCCCGGCGGGTCCTCTTTTCAGTCAGCGGAGGACCGTCGTATGGAGACCCTTTCCAAGGGCATTTTTGCTGCCTCCGGTTCTGCCCTCAGACCGGTTTTTGCCTCTGCCTGGGCGGGTAAAGCAATCTCTGCTTGGGGTATGCAGCTGGAGCAGGAGTTGGACTCGGACGTCCCCATCCAGGACCTACGTTCCTTGGCCCAGCTTATTGTTCGGGCTGGGAATTTTGTTTGTGAGGCCTCCCTTGATGCGGGAGCCCTTATAGCACGCTCCTCCGCCCTGGCCATTTCCGTCAGGAGGGAACTCTGGCTGAAGGTTTGGAAAGCGGACGCTGCCTCCAAACGTTCCTTGGCGGGGCTACCTTTTGCGGGTTCCCGCCTTTTCGGGGCCCGCCTAGACGAGCTTATTTCGGAAGCCACGGGTGGTAAAAGCACCCATCTTCCTCAACCCCAAGCCAGGGGTGCCCCCCGCGGACGCCCTGGTGCGTCTCGTTTTCGGTCCTCCCGCAGGACCTCTGGGGCTCGCCCCGCAGCTGCCGCTTCGGCCCCTCCCCAGGATAAGCGTAGGAAGCCGTTTTTTCGGGCGCAGCCCTCCTGGCGCAGGCCGCAGGCTGCCCGCACACCCGCAGCAAAGCAGTCCTCTGCCTGAAGGTGCGCCCCCACCCACCCGGGTGGGGGGCCGGCTCCTCCTTTTCAGGGACGTCTGGATGGCTCACGTCTCCGACGCCTGGGCTCTCGAAATTGTGTCTTCCGGATACAAAATCGAATTCGCGTCCTTCCCTCCAGATCGGTTCTTTCGCTCCCGCCCTCCGCGGGACCCGAAAAGCGCGGCCGCGTTCTCCGCGGCTGTTCAAGCCTTACTGGACAGGGGGGTGATTACCCCCGTCCCTCTAGAGGAAAGGTTCCAAGGGTTCTATTCGAACCTCTTTGTAGTTCCCAAGAAGGGAGGTTCGGTGCGGCCCATTTTGGACCTCAAAAGGCTCAACCGTTTTCTCCTCCTTCGACGGTTTCGGATGGAGTCCCTCCGTTCCGCGGTGGCTTCCCTGGAGCGGGGAGATTTCATGTCTTCCATCGATATACAGGATGCCTACCTCCATGTTCCGGTAGCCCGGTGTCACCATCGCTTCCTCCGATTCGCCGTGGGGGACCTTCACTTCCAATTTGTCGCCCTTCCCTTTGGGCTGGCGACAGCCCCCCGTGTGTTCACCAAGGTCCTGGCCCCGGTTTTGGCCTTACTCCGCTCCAGGGGTGTTTTTCTGCTGCCGTACTTGGACGATATCCTCATCAAGGCTCCGTCCCTTTCTCAAGCGGCTGCCAGCGTGGATCTCACTCTAGAGACCCTGGCGAGGTTCGGTTGGGTCATCAACTTCCCCAAGTCCTCTCTTCCCCCCTCCAGACATCTGGTCTTCCTGGGAATGCTTTTAGACACGGGAGCGGCGGAGGTACGTCTTCCCTCGGAAAAACGTCTGACCCTCCGTCGGGCGATTCGGGGTCTCCTTCTCCACCGTCGACCGTCCTTCCGCTTCTGCATGCGGGTCTTGGGGCAGATGGTTGCTTGCTTCGAGGCGATCCCATTTGCGCAGTTTCACTCCCGCCCTCTCCAACGGGCGATCCTCTCCTCCTGGGACAAATCGCCGGAGTCTCTGGACCATCCCTTCCGTCTATCGCCTCCGGTGCGGTCTTCTCTCCGCTGGTGGTTACAGGCCCCTCTTCTGGGCAAGTCCTTTCTGCCGCTCAACTGGCTGGTGGTTACAACCGATACCAGTCTCTTAGGCTGGGGAGGCGTGTTTCCTCCCCGATCCGTCCAGGGCATTTGGTCTCCATCGGAGTCCAAACTCTCGATCAATGTCCTGGAGCTGAGAGCGGCCCTTCTGTCTCTGCGACACTGGACTCATCTGCTGCGGGGTCATCCAGTTCGTGTGCAATCGGACAACGCCACGGCCGTGGCGTACATAAACCACCAGGGGGGTACTCGCAGCGCAGCAGCGATGCGGGAGGTCACCAGCATTCTCCTTTGGGCGGAAGCCCACGTCCCGGCTCTATCTGCAATTTTTATTCCAGGGGTGGACAATTGGGTGGCGGACTTCCTCAGTCGCACCACCGTCGACCCCGGCGAGTGGTCTCTTCACCCGGAGGTGTTCGAGGCCATTTGCCTTCGTTGGGGCATGCCGGACGTGGACCTCATGGCCTCCAAGTTCAATCACAAGGTCCCCGCCTATCTGTCCAGGGCCAGGGATCCGGGAGCTTGCGGAGCTGACGCCCTCGTTCTTCCTTGGCGAGGCTTCGCGCGTCCATACATATTCCCCCCCATCCCACTCCTGCCCAAGGTCCTTCGGAAGATCGCGGCGGAAGGCGTCTCGGTGATTCTGGTCGCTCCGGACTGGCCCCGCCGGTCTTGGTACGCCGACCTCATGCTGCTCCTGGCGGACGCGCCCTCTCTCAGGGACCGATCTTCCACCCGCGTTTAAGGTCCCTACGTTTGACGGCGTGGCTGTTGAGACCACCGTCCTGACGCGTAGGGGTTTTTCTGCGGACGTCGTCCGCACCATGATCCGCGCTCGTAAGCCGTCCTCTTCTAGGATCTATTATAGGACCTGGAGGACCTATTTGGGGTTCTGTGCCAATCTGGGGATTCCTTCGCTCCGCTTTTCTCTCCCCACCGTTTTGTCTTTCCTTCAGAGTGGCCTTGCCCAAGGTCTGGGTCTTAGTTCTTTGAAGGGTCAGGTGTCTGCGCTGTCCATTTTGTTTCAGCGCCCACTGGCCCCCCTTGGTCCTGTCAAGACTTTCCTTCAGGGCGTGGCTCACGCGGTTCCTCCGTACCGCCCTCCGGTACCGCCCTGGGACCTGAACCTGGTTCTCTCAGCGCTCCAGGCTTCTCCTTTCGAGCCTCTGCGGACTGTTTCCTTTCGGCTTCTGTCCTGCAAGGTTATTTTCCTTGTAGCCGTCACCTCTCTTCGGAGGGTGTCCGAATTGGCTGCACTCTCCTGTCTGGAAGCTTTCCTAGTGTTCCACCAGGACAAGGTGGTTCTTCGTCCGGTCCCTTCCTTCCTTCCTAAGGTGGTCTCCACCTTTCATCTGAACGAGGACATCGTTCTCCCCTCCTTGTGTCCTTCCCCTTCCCACCCCCGGGAGAGGAAGCTTCATCGCCTGGACGTTGTCAGGGCGCTGAAGGTTTATCTGGAGATAACCAGCTCTTTCAGGCGTACTGACTCGCTCTTTGTGGTTCCGGAGGGGTCGCGCAGAGGGATGGCGGCGTCCAAAGTTGCTATCGCCCGTTTTGTCAAGATGGCTGTTACTGAGGCTTATCTCGCCAAGGGCAAGGTTCCGCCCCTTGGTGTTACCGCTCACTCCACTAGAGCGGTCGGGGCTTCCTGGGCTCAGAGGAATCGGGCTTCTACGGAGCAGATTTGCAAGGCGGCCACTTGGTCCTCCTTGCACACCTTCACCAAATTCTACAGGGTGCATACTCATGCGTCGGCTGACGCTGCTTTAGGCCGTCTGGTGTTGCAGGCGGCAGTTGATTGATGCCTCTGGGTGTTGGTCTGGTTGTTCTGGTCCCTCCCTTCTGGGACTGCTCTGGAACGTCCCATGGTTTCCTGTGTCCCCCAAGGAAAATGGGCGAGAAAAGGAGACTTTTGTATAACTTACCAGTAAAGTCTCTTTCTCGCTCTTCCTTGGGGGACACAGCACCCGCCCTTCATTTGGGTTTACAGTTGTGGTTCCGGCTTGGTTGCCCCCGTTGGGGCTTGACAGTTCTTTTTTTCCGGTTGGTGGTTATCTTTCACTACTTGGACACGCAACTGGCAGTCTCTCTCTCCAGGCTGAGGGTATAGCTGATGGAGGAGGGGCTTACAGCTTTCACTTAGTGTCACGCCTCCTAGGGAGCAGAGCTATACCCATGGTTTCCTGTGTCCCCCAAGGAAGAGCGAGAAAGAGACTTTACTGGTAAGTTATACAAAAGTCTCCTTTTTTACTAGCACAAGTAGTGGTGGAGGTAAATGCTGTACTAATGGACGTTCCATGATGGAAGCGCTCATTAGTAAGGGTACTTTCACACTTGCAGCAGAACGGATCCGACAGGCTTCTCTCCCTGTCAGATCCATCTTGCCACTACTTCGCCGTGCTGCTACTCTGTGCCCATCGACTATAATGGGGATGGGGCAGAGCTACGGCGCAGCACGGTGAGAGGCCGCCAGACTAAAAGTACTACATGTCCGACTTTTTCGTCTGGCGGCCTCACGCCGTGCACTGCCATGCTGCGCCGTAGCTCCACTCCCGCTATAGTCAATGGGGAGTGGCAGTCCTGCGAAATAGCGGCAGGACGGATCTGACAGGGTGAACAGCCTGTCGGATCCGTCCTGCCGCAAGTGTAAAAGTACCTTAACAGTCCTTACAGGAAAATTCTGGCACCGGCAAGGGAACTAAAATACCAGCCTTGCTGGTGAACTACTGGCCGGGTGGCAACCCAAGCCACAGAACAGACATATGAGTTTTGTTCCGCATCCAATTCCCATTATTGGGGGATTGGATGCGGACCCCTTAATTACAATGGGGCCACAAGAGATGCAGACAGCACATTGTGTGCTGTCTGCATCTTTTTCCGCTCCATTGAAACTAAGGGGTCCGCATCCAATGCCCCAATAATGGGAATTGGATGCGGAACAAAACTATCATGGTTTGATGGGGCTTAATCACTTTATTTAATCAGGTTACCTAAAGAAGATGGCCCAGGAGAGATGGGAACACGACACTGACTGGAGTCCTTTCCTGCAATCAGTGACGTGTTCCCGCCTCTCAGTAGCCCTCCCTCTCCACACCCCCCTTCCTTCCCAAATGTGACATTTATTTCATTGGTGGCAGTGGTGATGTCCCTCCCCTCTTCAGCAGCACGTAAGTGTCCTTTGGAGCTTGAAGCTCCCTTATGTGCTGCTGCCACTGCTGCAGGGGAGGAGGGACCTGTGAGCGCACTGAGGGAGAAAGCTCCCTCCACCTGCAGGTGCCTGGATGAAAGCGCTGGTGCCTGCATGTGGAGGGAGCCGTCTCTCACTGCGCCCCTGGGAAGGAGGAAGTGCGCCGGTAAGCTCCTCCTCCTGCACGTACCAGAGTGTGCAGGAGAGGAGGAGCGCTACATGTCTCACTGCGCTCAGCGCTCTGGGAGTGGGACAGGAGGAAGTGCGCCGGTAAGCTCCTCCTCCTGCACGGTACAGTGTGCAGGAGAGGAGGAGCGCTCTGAAGGATGGCCGGGGTCCGGACAACTGGCGGCCGCGGTCCGTATTTGGACCGCAGTCCGCCAGTTGAGTACCCCTGATGTATAGTAATCAGATGATAGTATCCAGGATTACATTATGATATTCACAATGTATGGTCAGCAGATAATAGTATCCAGGATTCTATTATGATGTCACAATGTATGGTCAGCAGGTGATAGTATCCAGGATTGCATTATGATGTCACAATGTATGTTCAGAAGATAATAGTATCCAGGATTCCATTATGATGTCACAATGTATTGTCAGCATGTAATAGTATCGAGGGTTCCATTATGATGTCACAATGGATGGTCAGCAGAAAATAGAATTCAGGATTCCATTATGATGTCACAATGTATGGTCTGCAGGTGATAGTATCCAGGATTGCATTATGATGTCACAATGTAAGGTGAGCAGATGATAGTATCCAGGATTCTATTTTGATGTCACAATGTATGGTCAGCAGCTGATAGTATTCAGGATTCCATTATGATGTCACAATGTATGTTCATCAGATAATAGTATCCAGGATTCCATTATGATGTCACAATGCATTGTCAGCATTTAATAGTATCCAGGGTTCCATTATGATGTCACAATGGATGGTCAGCAGATAATAGTATTCAGGATTCCATTATGATGTCACAATGTATGGTCAGCAGTTGATAGTATCCAGGATTCCATTATGATGTCACAATGTAAGGTGAGCAGATAATAGTATCCAGGATTCCATTATGATGTCACAATGTATTGTCAGCATATAATAGTATCCAGGGTTCCATTATGATGTCACAATGTATGGTCAGCAGATAATAGTATCCAGGGTTCCATTATGATGTCACAATGTATGGTCAGCAGATAATAGTATCCAGGATTCCATTATGATGTCACAATGTATTGTCAGCATATAATAGTATCCAGGGTTCCATTATGATGTCACAATGTATGGTCAGCAGATAATAGTATCCAGGGTTCCATTATGATGTCACAATGTATGGTCAGCAGATAATAGTATCCAGGATTCCATTATGATGTCACAATGTATTGTCAGCATATAATAGTATCCAGGGTTCCATTATGATGTCACAATGTATGGTCAGCAGATAATAGTATCCATGATTCCATTATGATGTCACAATGTATGGTCTGCAGATGATGGTTTCTAGGATTCCATTGTGATGTCACAATGTATGGTCAGTAGATAATACTATCCAGGATTCCGTTATGATGTCACAATGTATGGTAAGCAGATGATAGTATTCAGGATTCCATTATAATGTCACAATGTAAGTTAAGCAGATGATAGTATCCAGGATTCCATTATGATGTCACAATGTATGATCAGCAGATAATGGTATCCAGGATTCCATTGTGATGTCACAATGTATGGTCAGTAGATAATACTATCCAGGATTCCGTTATGATATCACAATGTATGGTAAGCAGATGATAGTATTCAGGATTCCATTATAATGTCACAATGTAAGTTAAGCAGATGATAGTATCCAGGATTCCATTATGATGTCACAATGGATGGTCAGCAGATAATAGTATCCAGGATTCCATTATGATGTCACAATGTATGGTGAGCAGGTGATAGTATCTAGGATTACATTATGATATCACAATGTATAGTAATCAGATGATAGTATCTAGAATTACATTATGATGTCATAATGTTTCCGGGATTCCATTATGATGTCACAATGTATGGTCTGCAGATAATAGTATCCAGAATTCCATTATGATGTCACAATGTATTGTCAGCAGATAATATTATCCAGGGTTCTATTATGATGTCACAATGTATGGTCTTCAGTTGATGGTATCTAGCATGTATGGTCAGTACATAATACTATCCAGGATTCCGTTATGATGTCACAATATATGGTAAGCAGATGATAGTATTCAGGATTCCATTATGATGTCACAATGTAAGTTGAGCAGATGATAGTATCCAGGATTCCATTATGATGTCACAATGTATGGTCCGCAGATAATAGTATCCAGGATTCCATTATGATGTATCAATGTATGGTATTCAGATGATGGTATCTAGCATTCCATTGTGATGTCGCAATGTATGGTTAGTACATAATACTATCCAGGATTCCGTTATGATGTCACAATGTATGGTAAGCAGATAATAGTATTCAGGATTCCATTATGATGTCACAATGTATGGTCCGCAGATAATAGTATCCAGGATTCCATTATGATGTCACAATGTATAATCAGCAGGTGATAGTATCCAGGATTCCATTATGATGTCACAATGTAAGGTGAGCAGATAATAGTATCCAGGATTCCATTATGATGTCACAATGTATAGTAACAAGATGATAGTATCCAGGATTCCATTATGATGTCACAATGTATTGTCAGCATTTAATAGTATCCAGGGTTCCATTATGATGTCACAATGGATGGCCAGCAGATAATAGTATTCAGGATTCCATTATGATGTCACAATATATGGTCAGCAGGTGATAGTATCCAGGATTCCATTATGATGTCACAATGTAAGGTGAGCAGATAATACTATCCAGGATTCCATTATGATGTCACAATGTATGGTCAGCAGGTGATAGTATCTAGTATTACATTATGATATCACAATGTATAGTAATCAGATGATAGTATCTAGGATTACATTATGATGTCATAATGTTTCCGGGATTCCATTATGATGTCACAATGTATGGTCTGCAGATAATAGTATCCGGAATTCCATTATGATGTCACAATGTATTGTCAGCAGATAATATTATCCAGGGTTCCATTATGATGTCACAATGTATGGTCTTCAGTTGATGGTATCTAGCATTCCATTGTGATGTCACAATGTATGGTCAGTACATAATACTATCCAGGATTCCGTTATGATGTCACAATGTATGGTAAGCAGATGATAGTATTCAGGATTCCATTATGATGTCACAATGTAAGTTGAGCAGATGATAGTATCCAGGATTCCATTATGATGTCACAATGTATGGTCCGCAGATAATAGTATCCAGGATTCCATTATGATGTCACAATGTATGGTATTCAGATGATGGTATCTAGCATTCTATTGTGATGTCGCAATGTATGGTCAGTACATAATACTATCCAGGATTCCGTTATGATGTCACAATGTATGGTAAGCAGATAATAGTATTCAGGATTCCATTATGATGTCACAATGTATGGTCCGCAGATAATAGTATCCAGGATTCCATTATGATGTCACAATGTATGGTCAGCAGGTGATAGTATCTAGGATTCCATTATGATGTCACAATGTAAGGTGAGCAGATAATACTATCCAGGATTCCCTTATGATGTCACAATGTATAGTAATAAGATGATAGTATCCTTGATTCCATTATGATGTCACAATGTATGGTCAGCAGATGATGGTATCCAGGGTTCTATTATGATGTCACAATGTATGGTCAGCAGAAAATAGTATTGAGGATTCCATTATGATGTCACAATGTATTGTCAGCAGATAATAGTATCCAGGGTTCTATTATGATGTCACAATGTATGGTCAGCAGGTAATAGTATTCAGGATTCCATTATGATGTCACAATGTATGTTCAGCAGGTAATAGCATACAGGATTCCATTATGATATCACAATGTATGGTCAGCAGATAATAGTATCCAGGGTTCTATTATGATGTCACAATGTATTGTCAGCAGGTGATAGTATCCAGGATTCCATTATGATGTCACAATGTATGGTCAGCAGGTGATAGTATCTAGGATTCCATTATGATGTCACAATGTATTGTCAGCATATAATAGTATCCAGGGTTCCATTATGATGTCACAATGTATGGTCAGCAGATAATAGTATCCAGGATTCCATTATGATGTCACAATGTATGGTATTTAGATGACGGTATCTAGCATTTCATTGTGATGTCGCAATGTATGGTCAGTACATAATACTATCCAGGATTCCCTTATGATGTCACAATGTATGGTAAGCAGATGATAGTATTCAGGATTCCATTATGATGTCACAATGTAAGTTGAGCAGATGATGGTATCCAGGATTCCATTATGATGTCACAATGTATGGTCTGCAGATAATAGTATCCAGGATTCTATTATGATGTCACAATGTATGGTCAGCAGGTGATAGTATCCAGGATTCCATTATGATGTCACAATGTAAGGTGAGCAGATGATAGTATCCAGGATTCCATTATGATGTCACAATGTATGGTCAGCAGATAATAGTATTCAGGATTCCATTATGATGTCACAATGTATGGTCCGCAGATAATAGTATCCAGGATTCCATTATGATGTCACAATGTAAGGTGAGCAGATAATAGTATCCAGGATTCCATTATGATGTCACAATGTATAGTAACAAGATGATAGTATCCAGGATTCCATTATGATGTCACAATGTATTGTCAGCATTTAATAGTATCCAGGGTTCCATTATGATGTCACAATGGATGGCCAGCAGATAATAGTATTCAGGATTCCATTATGATGTCACAATATATGGTCAGCAGGTGATAGTTTCCAGGATTCCATTATAATGTCACAATGTAAGGTGAGCAGATAATACTATCCAGGATTCCATTATGATGTCACAATGTATAGTAATAAGATGATAGTATCCTTGATTCCATTATGATGTCACAATGTATGGTCAGCAGATGATGGTATCCAGGGTTCTATTATGATGTCACAATGTATGGTCAGCAGAAAATAGTATTGAGGATTCCATTATGATGTCACAATGTATTGTCAGCAGATAATAGTATCCAGGGTTCTATTATGATGTCACAATGTATGGTCAGCAGATAATAGCATACAGGATACCATTATGATATCATAATGTATTGTCAGCATATAATAGTATCCAGGGTTCTATTATGATGTCACAATGGATGGTCAGCAGATAATAGTATTCAGGATTCCATTATGATGTCACAATGTATGATCAGCAGGTGATAGTATCCAGGATTCCATTATGATGTCACAATGTATGGTCAGCAGATAATAGTATCCAGGATTCCATTATGATGTCACAATGTATGGTCAGCAGATGATGGTATCTAGGATTCCATTGTGATGTCACAATGTATGGTCAGTAGATAGTACTATCCAGGATTCCGTTATGATGTCACAATATATGGTAAGAGGATGATAGTATTCAGGATTCCATTATAATGTCACAATGTAAGTTGAGCAGATGATGGTATCTAGGATTCCATTGTGATTTCACAATGTATGGTCAGTAAATAATACTATCCAGGATTCCGTTATGATGTCACAATGTATGGTAAGCAGATGATAGTATTCAGGATTCCATTATGATGTCACAGTGTATGGTCAGCAGGTGATAGTATCTAGGATTATATTATGATATCACAATGTATAGTAATCAGATGATAGTATCTAGGATTACATTATGATGTCATGATGTTTCCGGGATTCCATTATGATGTCACAATGTATGGTCTGCAGATAATAGTATCCAGAATTCCATTATGATGTCACAATGTATTGTCAGCAGATAATATTATCCAGGATTCCATTATGATGTCACAATGGATGGTCAGCAGATAATAGTATTCAGGATTACATTATGAAGTCACAATGTGCGGTCAGCAGGTGATAGTATCCAGGATTCTATTATGATGTCACAATGTATGGTCAGTAGAGTTGAGCGAACACCTGGATGTTCGGGTTCGAGAAGTTCGGCCGAACTTCCCGGAAATGTTCGGGTTCGGGATCCGAACCCGACTCGAACTTCGTCCCGAACCCGAACCCCATTGAAGTCAACTTTTCGGCACTAAAAAGGCTGTAAAACAGCCCGGGAAAGAGCTAGAGGGCTGCAAAAGGCAGCAACATGTAGGTAAATCCCCTGCAAACAAATGTGGATAGGGAAATGAATTAAAATAAAAATAAAATATATAAAAATAAACATATATCAATTGGAGAGAGGTCCCATAGCAGAGAATCTGGCTTCTCGTCAGCAGAGAATCAGTCTTCATGCCATAGCAGAGAATCTGGCTTCACGTCACCCACCACTGTAACAGTCCATTGTCATATATTTAGGCCCCGGCACCCAGGCAGAGGAGAGAGGTCCCGTAACAGAGAATCTGGCTTCATGTCAGCAGAGAATCAGTCTGCATGTCATAGCAGAGAATCAGGCTTTACGTCACCCAACACTGGAACAGTCCATTGTCAGATATTTAGGCCCAGGCACCCAGGCAGAGGAGAGAGGTCCCGTAACAGAGAATCTGGCTTCATGTCAGCAGAGAATTAGTCTGCATGTCATAGCAGAGAATAAGGCTTCAAGTCACCCACCACTGGAACAGGCCACTGTCACATATTTAGGCCCAGGCACCCAGGCAGAGGAGAGAGGTCCCATAACAGAGATTCAGGCTTCATGTCAGCAGAGAATCAGTCTTCATGTCATAGCAGAGAATCAGGCTTCACGTCACACACCACTGGAACAGGCCACTGTCACATATTTAGGCCCAGGCACCCAGGCAGAGGAGAGAGGTCCCATAACAGAGATTCAGGCTTCATGTCAGCAGAGAATCAGTCTTCATGTCATAGCAGAGAATCAGGCTTCACGTCACCCACCACTGGAACAGGCCACTGTCACATATTTAGGCCCAGGCACCCAGACAGAGGAGAGAGGTCCCGTAACAGAGAATCTGGCTTCATGTCATCACAGAATCAGTCTTCATGTCATAGCAGAGAATCAGGCTTCACGTCACCCACCACTGGAACAGGCCACTGTCACATATTTAGGCCCAGGCACCCAGGCAGAGGAGAGAGGTCCCATAACAGAGATTCAGGCTTAATGTCAGCAGAGAATCAGTCTTCATGTCATAGCAGAGAATCAGGCTTCACGTCACCCACCACTGGAACAGACCACTGTCACATATTTAGGCCCAGGCACCGAGGCAGAGGAGAGAGGTCCCATAACAGAGATTCAGGCTTAATGTCAGCAGAGAATCAGTCTTCATGTCATAGCAGAGAATCAGGCTTCACGTCACCCACCACTGGAACAGGTCACTGTCACATATTTAGGCCCCGGCACCCAGACAGAGGAGAGAGGTCCCGTAACAGAGAATCTGGCTTCATTTCAGCACAGAATCAGTCTTCATGTCATAGCAGAGAATCAGGCTTCACGTCACCCACCACTGGAACAGGCCACTGTCACATATTTAGGCCCAGGCACCCAGGCAGAGGAGAGAGATCGCGTAACAGAGAATCTGGCTTCATGTCGGCACAGAATCTGGCTTCATGTCATAGCAGAGAATCAGGCTTCACGTCACCCACCACTGGAACAGGCCACTGTCACACATTTAGGCCCCGGCACCCAGACAGAGGAGAGGTTCATTCAACTTTGGGTTGCCCCGCAATATAATGGTAAAATGAAAATAAAAATAGGATTGAATGAGGAAGTGCCCTGGAGTACAATAATATATTGTTAAGGGGAGGTAGTTAATGTCTAATCTGCACAAGGGATGGACAGGTCCTGTGGGATCCATGCCTGGTTCATTTTTATGAACGTCAGCTTGTCCACATTGGCTGTAGACAGGCGGCTGCGTTTGTCTGTAATGACGCCCCCTGCCGTGCTGAATACACGTTCAGACAAAACGCTGGCCGCCGGGCAGGCCAGCACCTCCAAGGCATAAAAGTCTAGCTCTGGCCACGTGGACAATTTGGAGACCCAGAAGTTGGATGGGGCCGAACCATCAGTCAGTACGTGGAGGGGTGTGCACAGGTACTGTTCCACCATGTTAGTGAAATGTTGCCTTCTGCTAACACGTTCCGTATCAGGTGGTGGTGCAGTTAGCTGTGGCGTGGTGACAAAACTTTTCCTCTGTGGGAGGCGTATCGTCATCGTCCTGTGTTTCCCCCCAGCCACGCACAAGTGATGGGCCCGAGCTGCTTTGGGTGCCACCCCGCTGTGAACATGCTTCATCCTCATCCTCCTCCACCTCCTCCTCATCCTCGTCCTCCTCGTCCTCCAGTAGTGGGCCCTGTCTGGCCACATTTGTACCTGGCCTCTGATGTTGCAAAAAACCTCCCTCTGAGTCACTTCGAAGAGACTGGCCTGAAAGTGCTAAAAATGACCCCTCTTCCTCCTCTTCCTCCTGGGCCACCTCCTCTTCCATCATCGCCCTAAGTGTTTTCTCAAGGAGACATAGAAGTGGTATTGTAATGCTGATAACGGCGTCATCGCCACTGGCCATGTTGGTGGAGTACTCGAAACAGCGCAACAGGGCACACAGGTCTCGCATGGAGGCCCAGTCATTGGTGGTGAAGTGGTGCTGTTCCGCAGTGCGACTGACCCGTGCATGTGCAAGGTGGAGTTCCACCTGGTGGGCACATCGCATATGAGGCGGTGAGCGGGAAGGCCGAAGTTACGCTGTAGCGCAGACAGGCGTGCAGCAGCAGGGTGTGAACGGCCCGCACTTTATGCAGCAGCTCTGACATGTCGGGGTAGTTGCGAATGAACTTCTGCACCACCAAATTCAGCACATGCGCCAGGCAAGGGATGTGCGTCAAACCGGCTAGTCCCAGAGCTGCAACTAGATTTCGCCCATTATCGCACACCACCAGGTCGGGCTTGAGGCTCACCGGCAGCAACCACTCGTTGGTCTGTTGTTCTATACCCCGCCACAACTCCTGTGCGGTGTGGGGCCTGTCCCCCAAACATATGAGTTTCAGAACGGCCTGCTGACGTTTACCGCGGGCTGTGCTGAAGTTGGTGGTGAAGGTGTGTGGCTGACTGGATGAGCAGGTGGAAGAAGAGGAGGAGGAAGCTGAGTAGGAGGAGGAGGAGACAGGAGGCAAAGAATGTTGCCCTGCGATCCTTGGCGGCGGAAGGACGTGCGCCAAACATCTCTCCGCCTGGGGCCCAGCCGCCACTACCTTTACCCAGTGTGCAGTTAGGGAGATATAGCGTCCCTGGCCGTGCTTACTGGTCCACGTATCTGTGGTTAGGTGGACCTTGCCACAGATGGCGTTGCGCAGTGCATACTTGATTTTATCGGACACTTGGTTGTGCAGGGAAGGCACGGCTCTCTTGGAGAAGTAGTGCCGGCTGGGAACAACATACTGTGGGACAGCAAGCGACATGAGCTGTTTGAAGCTGTCTGTGTCCACCAGCCTAAATGACAGCATTTTATAGGCCAGTAGTTTAGAAATGCTGGCATTCAGGGCCAGGGATCGAGGGTGGCTAGGTGGGAATTTACGCTTTCTCTCAAATGTTTGTGAGATGGAGAGCTGAACGCTGCCGTGTGACATGGTTGAGATGCTTGGTGACGCAGGTGGTGGTGTTGGTGGTACATCCCGTGTTTGCTGGGTGGCAGGTGCCAACGTTCCTCCAGAGGCGGAGGAAGAGGCCGAGGCGGCGGCAGCAGCAGAAGAGGCCGAGGCGGCAGCAGCAGAAGAGGTAGCAGGGGGAGCCTGAGTGACTTCTTTGTTTTTAAGGTGTTTACTCCACTGCAGTTCATGCTTTGCATGCAGGTGCCTGGTCATGCAGGTTGTGCTAAGGTTCAGAACGTTAATGCCTCGCTTCAGGCTCTGATGGCACAGCGTGCAAACCACTCGGATCTTGTCGTCAGCACATTGTTTAAAGAAGTGCCATGCCAGGGAACTCCTTGAAGCTGCCTTTGGGGTGCTCGGTCCCAGATGGCGGCGGTCAGTAGCAGGCGGAGTCTCTTGGCGGCGGGTGTTCTGATTTTGCCCACTGCTCCCTCTTTGTCTTTTGCTACGCTGTTGGCTCGGTCTCACCACTGCCTCTTCCTCCGAACTGTGAAAGTCAGTGGCACGACCTTTATTCCATGTGGGGTCTAGGACCTCATCGTCCCCTGCATCGTCTTCCACCCAGTCTTGATCCCTGACCTCCTGTTCAGTCTGCACACTGCAGAAAGACGCAGCAGTTGGCACCTGTGTTTCGTCATCATCAGAGACGTGCTGAGGTGGTATTCCCATGTCCTCATCATCAGGAAACATAAGTGGTTGTGCGTTAGTGCATTCTATCTCTTCCACCCTTGGGGAAGGGCTAGGTGGATGCCCTTGGGAAACCATGGCAGCAGAGTCTTCAAACAGCATAAGAGACTGCTGCATAACTTGAGGCTCAGACAGTTTCCCTGATATGCATGGGGGTGATGTGACAGACTGATGTGCTTGGTTTTCATGCACCATCTGTGCGCTTTCTGCAGAAGACTGGGTGGGAGATAATGTGAACGTGCTGGATGCACTGCCGGCCACCCAATTGACTAATGCCTGTACCTGCTCAGGCCTTACCATCCTTAGAACGGCATTGGGCCCCACCAAATATCCCTGTAAATTCTGGCGGCTACTGGGACCTGAGGTAGTTGGTACACTAGGACGTGTGGCTGTGGCAGAACGGCCACGTCCTCTCCCAGCACCAGAGGGTCCACTAACACCACCACGACCATGTCCACGTCCGCGTCCCTTACTAGTTGTTTTCCTCATTGTTACCGTTCACCACAATAAGAAAAATATTATTCGGGCCAATGTATTGGCTATCTATTTAGGTACCGTATTACACTAATACAGGCACACCAGTAATGACAGATTTGGTTGAATATAAATGTGAGGCCTATTTTTTACATGCTGTGTGACAGATATACCTTTAATCACAGAATTAGACTTGTATCTGCACTGTAGCGTGTGTGTTAAATTTTTCAGAATGACACTATCAGCACCTTGAATCTAAGATATCCTTTTTGGGATAGATTTAAAGTAGGCCTGATATAGCAGAAACTACTAATTTTGAGAATGGCAAATTTGGGAATAGTTTTTCAACCCAGAACAAAAATTGTGCTTTTATGGTCACTACAAATAATTTGACCAGCTAAAACAGTACAGATTTGGTTGAATATAAATGTGAGGCCTATTTTTTACGCGCTGTGTGACAGATATACCTTTAATCACAGAATTAGACTTGTATCTGCACGGTAGCGTATGTGTTAAATTTTTCAGAATGACACTATCAGCACCTTCAATCTAAGATATCCTTTTTGGGATAGATTTAAAGTAGGCCTGATATCGCAGAAACTACTAATTTTGAGAATGGCAAATTTGGGAATAGTTTTTCAACCCAGAACAAAAACTGTGCTTTTACGGTCACTAAATATAACTTGACCAGCTAAAACTGTACTGATTTGGAGGAATAGAAATGTCAGGCCTATTTTTTAGGCGCTGGGTGACAGGCTCAACTTGCCCCTGATGTAGTATATGGCCAAAAAATAACCACACTATTGATGGTTAAATGCACTTGGGTGACACAGGCTCAGCCTGCACCTAATGTAGTATATGGCCAAAAAATAACCACACTATTGATGGTTAAATGCACTTGATGGAAGCTTGACCCTGATGTAGGATATAGCAAGAAATAACCACACTATTGATGGTTCAATGCACTTGGGTGACACAGGCTCAGCCTGCACCTGATGTAGTATATGGCCAAAAAATAACCACACTATTGATGGTTAAATGCACTTGATGAAAGCTTGACCCTGATGTAGGATATAGCAAAAAATAACCACACTATTGATGGTTAAATGCACTTGGGTGACACAGGCTCAGCCTGCACCTGATGTAGTATATGGCCAAAAAATAACCACACTATTGATGGTTAAATGCACTTGGGTGACACAGGCTCAGCCTGCACCTGATGTAGGATATAGCAAAAAATAACCACACTATTGATGGTTAAATGCACTTGGTGGTAGCTTGTGCTGGCGCACCACAAGCCACAAAATGGCCGCAGATCACCCCAGAAAAAAGTGATATAAAAACGCTCTGGGCAGCCTAAAAAAGGGAGCAATTCAATATCAGCACTTCAATGATCCACAGCTGGAGATCGATCACTGAATTAAGTCTTTTGGAGGAGTTAATCTGCCTAATCTCGCCCTAACGTCGCAGCAGCAACCTCTCCCTACGCTTGTATCAGCAGAGTGACGTGCAGCGCTACGTGACCCAAGCTTATATAGAGGCTGGGTCACATGCTGCACTGGCCAATCACAGCCATGCCAATAGTAGGCAAGGCTGTGATGGCCTCTTGGGGCAAGTAGTGTGACGCTTGTTGATTGGCTGCTTTGCAGCCTTTCAAAAAGCGCCAAGAAAGCACCGAACCCGAACCCGGACTTTTACGAAAATGTTCGGGTTCGGGTCCGTGTCACGGACACCCCAAAATTCGGTACGAACCCGAACTATACAGTTCGGATTCGCTCATCCCTAATTGTCAGCATATAATAGTATCCAGGGTTTCATTATGATGTCACAATTTATGGTCAGCAGATAATAGTATCCAGGATTCCATTATGATGTCACAATGTATAGTAATAAGATGATAGTATCCAGGATTCCATTATGATGTCACAATGTATGGTCTTCAGATGATGGTATCTAGCATTCCATTGTGATGTCACAATGTATGGTCAGTACATAATACTATCCAGGATTCTGATATGATGTGACAATGTATGGTAAGCAGATGATAGTATTCAGGATTCCATTATGATGTCACAATGTAAGCTGAGCAGATGATAGTATCCAGGATTCCATTATGATGTCACAATGTATGGTCCGCAGATAATAGTATCCAGGATTCCATTATGATGTCACAATGTATGGTCAGCAGGTGATAGTATCCAGGATTCCATTATGATGTCACAATGTATGGTCAGCAGATAATAGTATTCAGGATTCCATTATGATGTCACAATGTAAGGCGAGCAGATAATACTATCCAGGATTCCATTATGATGTCACAATGTATAGTAATAAGATAATAGTATCCTTGATTCCATTATGATGTCACAATGTATGGTCAGCAGAAAATAGTATTGAGGATTTCATTATGATGTCACAATGTATTGTCAGCAGATAATAGTATCCAGGGTTCTATTATGATGTCACAATGTATGGTCAGCAGGTAATAGCATACAGGATTCCATTATGATATCACAATGTATGGTCAGCAGATAATAGTATCCAGGATTCCATTATGATGTCACAATGTATTGTCAGCATGTAATAGTATCCAGGATTCCATTATGATGTCACAATGTATTGTCAGCATGTAATAGTATCCAGGGTTCCATTATGATGTCACAATGGATGGTCAGCAGAAAATACTATTCAGGATTCCATTATGATGTCACAATGTATGGTCAGCAGGTGATAGAATCCAGGATTCCATTATGATGTCACAATGTATGGTCAGCAGATGATGGTATCCAGGATTCCATTGTGATGTCACAATGTATGGTCAGTAGATAATACTATCCAGGATTCCGTTATGATGTCACAATGTATGTTAAGCAGATGATAGTATTCAGGATTCCATTATGATGTCACAATGTATGGTCAGCAGGTGATAGTATCTAGGATTACATTATGATATCACAATGTATAGTAATCAGATGATAGTATCTTGGATTACTTTATGATTTCATAATGTTTCCGGGATTCCATTATGATGTCACAATGTATGGTCTGCAGATAATAGTATCCAGAATTCCATTATGATGTCACAATGTATTGTCAGCAGATAATATTATCCAGGGTTCCATTATGATGTCACAATGTATGGTCTTCAGATGATGGTATCTAGCATTCCATTGTGATGTCACAATGTATGGTCAGTACATAATACTATCCAGGATTCCGTTATGATGTCACAATGTAAGTTGAGCAGATGATAGTATCCAGGATTCCATTATGATGTCACAATGTAAGGTGAGCAGATGATAGTATCCAGGATTCCATTATGATGTCACAATGTATGGTCAGCAGATAATAGTATTCAGGATTCCATTATGATGTCACAATGTATGGTCAGCAGATAATAGTATCCAGGATTCCATTATGATGTCACAATGTATGGTCAGCAGATAATAGTATCCAGGATTCCATTATGATGTCACAATGTATAGTAACAAGATGATAGTATCCAGGATTCCATTATGATGTCACAATGTATTGTCAGCATTTAATAGTATCCAGGGTTCTATTATGATGTCACAATGGATGGCCAGCAGATAATAGTATTCAGGATTCCATTATGATGTCACAATATATGGTCAGCAGGTGATAGTATCCAGGATTCCATTATGATGTCACAATGTAAGGTGAGCAGATAATACTATCCAGGATTCCATTATGATGTCACAATGTATAGTAATAAGATAGTAATAGTATCCTTGATTCCATTATGATGTCACAATGTATGGTCAGCAGATGATGGTATCCAGGGTTCTATTATGATGTCACAATGTATGGTCAGCAGAAAATAGTATTGAGGATTCCATTATGATGTCACAATGTATTGTCAGCAGATAATAGTATCCAGGGTTCTATTATGATGTCACAATGTATGATCAGCAGGTAATAGCATACAGGATTCCATTATGATATCACAATGTATGGTCAGCAGATAATAGTATCCAGGGTTCTATTATGATGTCACAATGTATTGTCAGCAGGTGATAGTATCCAGGAACCATTATGATGTCACAATGTATGGTCAGCAGGTGATAGTATCTAGGATTCCATTATGATGTCACAATGTATTGTCAGCATATAATAGTATCCAGGGTTCTATTATGATGTCACAATGGATGGTCAGCAGATAATAGTATTCAGGATTCCATTATGATGTCACAATGTATGATCAGCAGGTCATAGTATCCAGGGTTCCATTATGATGTCACAATGTATGGTCACCAGATAATAGTATCCAGGATTCCATTATGATGTCACAATGTATAGTAATAAGATGATAGTATCCAGGATTCCATTATGATGTCACAATGTATAGTAATAAGATGATAGTATCCAGGATTCCATTGTGATGTCACAATGTATGGTCAGTAGATAATACTATGGAGTAGCGATGTGCCTGCCATACACGAGTTCATGCAGTACTTACAGAATAATAATTATAACCTTAAATTCACATACAGTGAAGACTCAAGTATGATAAATTTTTTGGATTTAGGGCTTTCGGGTATTCCAAACAAAACCATTCAAACAAAAACCTATAGAAAGGAGATTGCAGGGAATACAATTCTACGGGCCGACAGTCATCACTGTCATTATACCATCAAATCTATCCCAGTGGGAGAATTTATACGGGCCAGGAGAAACTGCAACACATTGGAGGCTTTTAAACAGTAATGTCATGTTATATGGCGGCGCATCTTAGATAGAAAATATCCTGAATGGATGATCTCAAGAGGCCTCCAAATAGCAAAAAACAAACCCAGGGAATTATTGCTTTTCAAAAAGAAAAATAAGAACAAAAGCATAAATGAGGATGGCAAAAACAACTACAGAAATAAAATGATATACAAAAAAGCAAAACATAGTGGTGGAAAAAATTACAATATTGAGCCAAAAAATACAAAAGAGGAATCAAGGGAAAATAACAAAAAAATAATACAACCCACTCTAGTACTTACGTACAGCCGCCAATATAATCTAATTCAGAATATCATCAAAAAATACCTGCCAGTATTATATGAGGACAACATACTTAATACGGTACTTAAAGAGGGTTGTAGGATTGTATCAAAAAGACCACAAACAATAGGAAACTCTCTGTCCCCGTCTATGTTCGTACGAGAAACTTGCCCACAAACAAGTACATGGCTAACATACAAAGGGTTCACACGTTGCGGTAGTCAGCGTTGCCGCACTTGCATTTATGCACAAAATACAAAAACTTTTTGCAATGCAGATCACACCCAAACTTATAATATCAAGTCTTACATTAACTGCAATACTAAAGCAGTAGTTTATGTGATCTGGTGTGAACATTGTGATAAAATGTATATAGGATGTACTATAAGAAAATTCAAAAATCGTATTTTGGAACACCTTAATTATATAGACAATCCTTCCTACACCAACATATCAAATGTAGCAAAACATTTTATTGAAAAACATAACCGCAGCCCTATACACTTTAAAGCATATGCCATAGAACAAGTAAAAACCGCTATCAGAGGAGGGGACATAAGACATCAAGTAAACCTGAGAGAGACTTTTTGGATATTTAAACTGGAGACAAGATATCCAAAGGGTCTAAACCTAAGAAGGGAAATTATGCATTTTTATTAATGCTGCCTTATAATTTATAAATGTATGGATCTATGATCATTTTTATATGTCTATGGCATGCATGCTGAATATTTATGTATATATATATTTTTTATTAAAATATCCAGCAACACTCTTTGAAAAGTCAGAAATCAAACTGAGAAGTAACGCAAATACAATGTGAATGGATACCTATCTAACGCAGCGGATTTGCCAGCAGAGTTTTTCCACACTTTTGTTCCTCTTTGTATGTTATGAAATTTTTAATATGTTAGAAGAGAAAATCTGTACGTATAGAAACAAGTATGTTTTTAAAGCAACTTTAAGTAAATCTCTGTATGTCAGATATTCGATTGGAATGGTTCTGATGCTCCAGGTGATAATTATTAGAGACATGTGTTGCGCAAAGGGGAGGAATCTAATTGCCCCATGCTGTTTTCTCTCTCCATCCTGTGCATAGTCACAGGTGGGAGTGACTATAGCGTTAATTATACACATTTGAGCTCTTACTTATACCTGAGAACATCAGACACACACCACTGTTACGAATAAGAATCTTTCGAAACGCGTCAACAGCCTACACCAGAGAGAATTTGAGTCCTGTATTGTCTGTGCACAATTGCTAAAATAAAGATGGAGAATTTGACACTTCAAAAAAATGTGAATGCTGGAGTCTGAATCTTTCTATTATTTCTCTGTACCTAAGCAGATAATAGTTTTCTGGTTTCCATTATGATGTCACAATGTATGGTCAGCAGTTGATAGTATCTAGGATTACATTATGATGTCACAATGTATAGCAGGGGTACTCAACTAGTTTTATTAAAGGTCTACATACCTGGGTCTGCAGTCAGGTGAAGGTCCGAGCTGAACGCCAACAGTAAAGATGCCATGCGATCATGTGATCCATGCGCGTGGGGCGCTCTGCCGTTATAGTGGAGTGCCCCGGGTAAGTCCCAGAATTAGTAATGGCCACATTAGTGCCCCAGTAAGAATAATGCCCCCAGTAAGAATAATGTCCCCATTAGTGCCCCCAGTAAGAGTAATGCCCCCATTACCTGGCTGCGGTGAACATTCGCTGCTTACTGCAAGCTCAGGACCGGTGCTCCAACGTGATGACGTCTTGTAGGTCCTGTCCTGAGCTTCTAGTCAGCAGGGAATGTTCTCCACAGCGTGAGCAAATGGAGGTGGAGGTACCGTAATATATATTTTTTTTTTACTAGCACAAGTAGCGGTGGAGGTAAATGCTGTACTAATGGGCGTTCCATGATGGAAGCGCTCATTAGTAAGGGTACTTTCACACTTGCAGCAGAACGGATCCGACAGGCTTCTCTCCCTGTCAGATCCATCTTGCCACTACTTTGCCGTGCCGCTGCACTGTGCCCATCGACTATAATGGGGATGGGGCAGAGCTACGGCGCAGCACGGTGAGAGGCCGCCAGACTAAAAGTACTACATGTCCGACTTTTTCGTCTGGCGGCCTCACACCGTGCACTGCCATGCTGCGCCGTAGCTCCACTCCCGCTATAGTCAATGGGGAGTGGCAGTCCGGCGAAATAGCGGCAGGACGGATCTGACAGGGTGAACAGCCTGTCGGATCCGTCCTGCCGCAAGTGTGAAAGTACCTTAACAGTCCTTACAGGAAAATTATGGCACCGGCAAGGTTACTAAAATACCAGCCTTGCTGGTGAACTACTGGCCGGGTGGCAACCCAAGCCACAGAACAGACCTATGATAGTTTTGTTCCAATTCCAATTCCCATTATTGGGGGATTGGATGCGGACCCCTTAATTACAATGGGGCCACAAGAGATGCAGACAGCACACTGTGTGCTGTCTGCATCTTTTTCCGCTCCATTGAAACTAAGGGGTCCGCATCCAATGCCCCAATAATGGGAATTGGATGCGGAACAAAACTATCATGGTTTGATGGGCTTAATCACTTTATTTAATCAGGTTACCTAAAGAAGATGGCCCAGGAGAGATGGGAACACGACACTGACTGGAGTCCTTTCCTGCAGTCAGTGACGTGTTCCTGCCTCTCAGTAGCCCTCCCTCTCCACACCCCCCTTCCTTCCCAAATGTGACATTTATTTCATTGGTGGCAGTGGTGATGTCCCTCCCCTCTCCAGCAGCACGTAAGTGACCGTTGGAGCTTGAAGCTCCCTTATGTGCTGCCGCTGCTGCAGGGGAGGAGGAACCTGTGAGCGCACTGAGGGAGAAAGCTCCCTCCACCTGCAGGTGCCGGATGAAATCGCTGGTGCCTGCATGTGGAGGGAGCCGTCTCTCACTGCGCCCCTGGGAAGGAGGAAGTGCGCCGGTAAGCTCCTCCTCCTGCACGTACCAGAGTGTGCAGGAGAGGAGGAGCGCTACATGTCTCACTGCGCTCAGCGCTCTGGGAGTGGGACAGGAGGAAGTGCGCCGGTAAGCTCCTCCTCCTGCACGGTACAGTGTGCAGGAGAGGAGGAGTGCTCTGAAGGATGGCCGGGGTCCGGACAACTGGCGGCCGCGGTCCGTATTTGGACCGCGGTCCGCCAGTTGAGTACCCCTGGTCTAGGGGTTCACATACTTTTTCCACCTACACTGTGAATGTTTACATGGTGTGTTCAATAAAAACATGGTAACATTTAATTCTTTGTGTGTTATTAGTTTAAGCAGACTGTGATTGTCTATTGTTGTGACTTAGATGAAGATCAGATCACATTTTATGACCAATTTGTGCAGAAATCCATATCATTCCAAAGGGTTCACATACTTTTTCTTGCAACTGTATACATTCAGATCAGGCGGTGCTAGAAATTGGACATATTCACTATATGCTCATCATTTTTGTCATTGTATAGTATCATGTTTGACTTGTGATTTTTTGAATAAAGTTTATATATTTTTAACCTATGGGACGTGAATCTACTCTCTTTTGTGTGGTATATATAATAGGAATAGAGTATCCCAGTGACAGTAATTTTTACATTATCTGACCTATTGGTGATTAAGATTGTAGGTTAGGGCCTGCTGGTGAGCTGACCCTCAAAAACATTATATGCGAGGGCCTGCAGGTGAGCGGACTCTCTAAAAAATTGTAGATGAGGGCCTGATAGTGAGCTGAGCCTGTAAAACATTATGGTTGAGGGCCTGCTGGTGAGCTGACCCTCAAAAACATTATATGCGAGGGCCTGCTGGTGAGCTAACCCTCTAAAAGATTGTAGGTGAGGGCCTCCTGGAGAGCTGACCCAGTAAAACATTATGGTTGAGGGCCTGCTGGTGAGCTGACCCTCAAAAACATTATATGCGAGGGCCTGCAGGTGAGCTGACCCTCTAAAAGATTGTAGGTGAGGGCCTGCAGGTGAGCTGACCCTCTACAACATTAGGAGCGAGGGCAGACTAATAAGCATGTTGATATGATGGAGGAGGACGAGAAAAGGAGGATTGAACCATATAACCTTTTTTGTGGTGGAAGGGGTGCATGGGAATACAGTGTATTCAGTACATTATAAAAAACACATTTAAAGTGCCTTTATGTTCAGCCGCTTTCCTCTGGTGGAGGAGAGAAGTCAGGGGCAATCCAGGCATTGTTCATTTTTATAAGAGTTAACCTGTCAGCATTTTCAGTTGATAGGCGGATTCGCTTATCAGTTATTATGCCCCCAGCAGCAGTAAATACCCGCTCTAACATAACGCTGGCGGCAGGGCAGGCAAGCACCTCCAAGACGTAGAGCGCCAGTTCGTGCCACGTGTCCAGCTTGGACACCCAGTAGTTGTAAGGCACAGAGGGATTATTGAGGATGCTGACACGGTCTGCTACGTACTCCTTCACCATCTTCCAAAATGTTTCCCTCCTTGTGAAACTAGGCTGCGCATCAGGGTGAGGGTGCTGGCGGGGTGTCATGAAATTGTTCCAGGCCTTGGAGAGTGTTGCCCTGCCTCTGTTGGAACTGCTGTGTGTTCCCCTCATCTCCCCTCCTCGGTTTCCCAAGGAACTACGTACTCTGCCGCCAGCGTTGTCAGCTGGAAATTTTTGGAGCAATTTTTCCACAAGGACCTTCTAGTATTGCACCATTTTGCTTGTCCTCTCCACCACAGGAATATGAGATGAGAAGTTCTCTTTGTGGCGGGGGTCGAGAAGGGTGAACAACCAGTAATCCAAAATGCGTAAAACGCGTGGGTCACAGGAAAGGCAGCCTTACATAAAGTCAGCCATGTGTGCCAGAGTCCCAACAGGCAAGATTTCGCTGTCGTCATCAGGAGGATAACTCTCAATTTCCTTAACCTCTTCCTCCTCTTCTGCCCATCCACACTGAACAGTGGAATTAAACTTCCATGGGTACTACCCTCTGTAGCGGAGGCAACCGTCTCCTGATCCTCCTCCGCCATCCAATTTGCGCTGAGAAGACGAACTGAAGGTGGTCTGGCTATCACCCTGTGTAATCTCTTCCCCCATTTTGACCTCTTCCACAAAGTGTCTACCTTAATTGTGAGCAGCGAGCATTTGAGTAGACACAGAAGTGGGATGGTGACACTGATAATAGCGTTATCGCCGCTCACCATCTGTGTTGATTCCTCAAAGTTTCTTAAAACCTCACAGAGGTCAGACATCCATGCCCACTCCTCGCTTGTGAAGAGCGGAAGCTGACTGGAAAGGCGACAACCATGTTGCAGCTGGTATTCCACTACTGCCCTCTGCTCCTCACAAAGCCTGGCCAACATGTAGAACGTGGAGTTGCAGCGCGTGCTCACGTCGCACAACAGTCGGTGAGCTGGCAATTGTAAGCGCTGCTGCAGTGTTGACAAACCGGCAGAAGCTGTCGATGACTTGTGGAAATGGGCACACACACAGCGCACCTTCACCAGTAGCTCAGGCAAATTGGGGTAGGTTTTGAGAAACCGCTGAACCACTAAGTTGAACACGTGGGCTAGGCATGGGATGTGTGTGAGCTTGCCGAGTTCCAAAGCCGCCACCTAGTTACGGCCATTATCAGACACAACCATGCCTTGTTCTAGGTTGAGTAGTGAGAGCCACATCTCAGTCTGGACTCTTATCCCCTGCCACAGCTCTGCGGCGGTGTGCTGTTTGTCACCTAAGCAGATCATCTTAAGCACGGCCTGTTGATGCTTCCCCACTGCAGTGCTACACTGCTTCCAGCTACCGACTGATGGCTGACTGGTGCTGCATGAGGATAATTCTGAGGAGAAAGTGGAGGAGGATGAGAAGTGGGGGTTGGAGCGACTAACGTAGGTGGTGGCGGAAACCCTGATGGAATTAGGGCCCGCAATCCTTGGCACCTGTGCCATTCCAGGGTCTAACTCGCTCCCGGCCTCCACAACGTTCACCTAGTGTCCCGTCAGGGAAATGTAGCGTCCCTGGCCGAAAGCACTTGTCCATGTGTCAGTGGTTAAGTGGACCTTCCCAGTAAATGCGTTGGTCAGGGCACGGGTGATGTTATGGGACACATGCTGGTGTAAGGCGAGCACGGCACACCGTGAAAAATTGTGGCGGCTGAGGACTGCATAACGAGGGATGGCTGCCGACATCAGGCTGTGGAACGTTAACATCTAATCTCTCAAAATACATTGACACTCTGTTACAACCTGTAGTTAAAAAGATGAGTTCTTATATCAAGGATACAACGCACATTATACAGACTCTTGAAAAAGGAAATCCAAACTGACTGGATTATGGGCACTTTAGAAGTCCAGTCCCTATATACAGTAATAGATCATCAAAAAGGGATGGAGGCGATCAAATCCCAATCGATATTAGATGGTTCATTAGATCTCCTCCAAATAGATTTCATAGTGGAAGGTATAGGGTATATTTTAAACCATAATTATTTTTTCTTTGAGGGGGATTATTTCCTCCAAAAACGGGACACCGCCATGGGGACCAGGTTTGCCCCCAGTTATGCCAACCTGTTCCTGGCTGACTGGGAGCGAGTTACCATAGGGCCAAGGCTGGGGGCGGACCTGGCCCTATGGCGGCGCTACATAGATGACATAATATTCATCTGGAAAGGCACAGAAGACACTTTAAGGGATTTTTCAATAGAAATAAACAATAACACATCAAATGTGAATAAGATGAATATAGAATTTCTGGATTTGCAAATTTCTAGACAGGATGGAAAATATGTATGCAGCACCTTTCAGAAACCAACGTCCAAAAACAGCTTTATACTATTTTCTAGTTGTCATCTGCCGAACTGGTTAATAAATATTCCGGTGGGGCAGTTTCGTCGGATTAAAAGAAACTGTACAGATGAGAGTAAATTTGAAGAAGAGGCGATAAAAAAGAAAGACCAATTTATCAACAAAGAATACCCTGAAGAAATAGTCAATAGTGCATTGGATCAGGTAAAGAGGCTAGAGAGAGAGACCTTTTTCTCTGATAACAAAAATGAGAATATAAATACAACATCAAAAGAAATGGAACTGAGAGTCATTCTACCATTCAATGCATATTATAAGAAAGTCCAGCATATTTTGAAACAACATTGGCATTATATACTGGACGATAAAACAATAGGCCATTTGGTACCAAAGGTCCCTTTGATATCTTTCACGAAAGTGCCTAATCTAGGCCTTAAAATAGCGCCCTCCGTCAAGCAACAAAAGGGAAAGAAAACTTCTATGTTTCAAAATTGGACAAATATGAATGGTTTCTTTAGGTGTGGGAGATGCACTGCGTGTAAGCACACAGTATTCCCTAAAAGAACATTAGAAGTAACATCTACACAAAATTTGTTCTCTTGGAAAATTAGGGATAGTCTATCCTGCAACTTATCCAGTGTCATATACATTATCCAGTGCCCATGTCAGAATGGAATCGAATGTCTAGGATTGAATCTAGACGAATCTATGAGTTCGGGAGTTTGCTTCCAGCAGGTCTCAATGCTGAGCTAGAGATCTTTGGTTTCCTGTGAGGCAGGGGTGGGCGCCTGCTTTTGACGGAAGACCGCAGTGTTGATATTGTGGTGACCCTGCGGTCCCCTTGGAGGCAGACCTCCATCCCATTACACCTGCAGGATACCAGGAATCGATTGTTCATCAATTGCTTATTGAACTACTCAATTATTAATTATGATTTTATACCCCAAAATGTATGTCCTTTTATTGATTTTAAATATTTGTAAAAATATTGTGTATTGTTGATATATTTAAAGAATGAAAATGATTTTCAACTTTTTGGTGTATTAGAATGAATTATATGTCCGATTCAGCAGCTTAGGTGACAAAAACACATCTGTCGAAAAAACGCATCAAAAAAACGCATTTAAAATTGAACATCTGGTATACAGTATGAGAATGAATTATTACTTCGATTCAGCAGCCTTGGCGATAAAAACGCATCTGTTGAAAAAATCGCATTCTTTAACCCCTTAAGGACACAGCCTTTTTACACCTTAGGACCAGGCCATTTTTTGCAAATCTGACCAGAGTCCCTTTAAGTGCTGATAACTTTAAAACGCTTTGACTTATCCAGGCCGTTCTGAGATTGTTTTTTCGTCACATATTGTACTTCATGACACTGGTAAAATGAAGTCAAAAAATTTTTTTTTTTTGCACCAAAAAATACCTAATTTAACAAAAATTTGGAAAAATTTAGCAAATTTCAAAGTTTCAGTTTCTCTACTTCTGTAATACATAGTAATACCCCCAAAAATTGTGATGACTTTACATTCCCCATATGTCTACTTCATGTTTGAATTGTTTTGGGAATGATATTTTATTTTTTGGGGATGTTATAAGGCTTAGAAGTTTAGAAGCAAATCTTGAAATTTTTCAGAAATTTACAAAAACTAAATTTTTAGGGACCAGTTCAGGTCTGAAGTCACTTTGCGAGGCTTACATAATAGAAACCACCCAAAAATGACCCCATCTAAGAAACTACACCCCTCAAGGTATTCAAAACTGATTTTACATACGTCGTTAACCCTTTAGGTGTTGCACAAGAGTTATTGGCAAATGGGGATGAAATTTGTGAATTTCATTTTTTTGTCTAATTTTCCATTTTAACCCATTTTTTCCACTAACAAAGCAAGGGTTAACAGCCAAACAAGACTGTATCTTTATTGCCCTGACTCTGCCGTTTACAGAAACACCCAATATGTGGCCGTAAACTACTGTACGGCCACACAGCGGGGCGTAGAGTGAAAGGTGCGCCGTTTGGTTTTTGGAGGGCTGATTTTTATGGACTGGTTTATTTACACCATGTCCCATTTGAAGCCCCCTGATGCACCCCTAGAGTAGAAACTCCCTAAAAGTGACCCCATCTAAGAAACTACACCCCTCAAGGTATTCAAAAATGATTTTACATACGTCGTTAACCCTTTAGGTGTTGCACAAGAGTTATTGGCAAATGGGGATGAAATTTGAGAATTTCATTTTTTTGTCTAATTTTCCATTTTAACCCATTTTTTCCACTAACAAAGCAAGGGTTAACAGCCAAACAAGACTGTATCTTTATTGCCCTGACTCTGCCGTTTACAGAAACACCCAATATGTGGCCGTAAACTACTGTACGGCCACACAGCGGGGCGTAGAGTGAAAGGTGCGCGTTTGGTTTTTGGAGGGCTGATTTTTATGGACTGGTTTATTTACACCATGTCCCATTTGAAGCCCCCTGATGCACCCCTAGAGTAGAAACTCCCTAAAAGTGACCCCATCTAAGAAACTACACCCCTCAAGGTATTCAAAACTGATTTTACATACGTCGTTAACCCTTTAGGTGTTGCACAAGAGTTATTGGCAAATGGGGATGAAATTTGAGAATTTCATTTTTTTGTCTAATTTTCCATTTTAACCCATTTTTTCCACTAACAAAGCAAGGGTTAACAGCCAAACAAGACTGTATCTTTATTGCCCTGACTCTGACGTTTACAGAAACACCCAATATGTGGCCGTAAACTACTGTACGGCCACACAGCGGGGCGTAGAGTGAAAGGTGCGCCGTTTGGTTTTTGGAGGGCTGATTTTTATGGACTGGTTTATTTACACCATGTCCCATTTGAAGCCCCCTGATGCACCCCTAGAGTAGAAACTCCCTAAAAGTGACCCCATCTAAGAAACTACACCCCTCAAGGTATTCAAAACTGATTTTACATACGTCGTTAACCCTTTAGGTGTTGCACAAGAGTTATTGGCAAATGGGGATGAAATTTGAAAATTTCATTTTTTTGCCAAATTTTCCATTTTAACCCATTTTTTCCACTAACAAAGCAAGGGTTAACAGCCAAACAAGACTGTATCTTTATTGCCCTGACTCTGCCGTTTACAGAAACACCCAATATGTGGCCGTAAACTACTGTACGGCCACACAGCGGGGCGTAGAGTGAAAGGTGCGCCGTTTGGTTTTTGGAGGGCTGATTTTTATGGACCGGTTTATTTACACCGTGTCCTGTTTCAACCCCCCTGATGCCCCCCTGGAGTAGAAACTCCCTAAAAGTGACCCCATCTAAGAAACTACACCCCTCAAGGTATTCAAAACTGATTTTACATACGTCGTTAACCCTTTAGGTGTTGCACAAGAGTTATTGGCAAATGGGGATGAAATTTGAAAATTTCATTTTTTTGCCAAATTTTCCATTTTAACCCATTTTTTCCACTAACAAAGCAAGGGTTAACAGCCAAACAAGACTGTATCTTTATTGCCCTTACTCTGCCGTTTACAGAAACACCCAATATGTGGCCGTAAACTACTGTACGGCCACACAGCGGGGCGTAGAGTGAAAGGTGCGCCGTTTGGTTTTTGGAGGGCTGATTTTTATGGACCGGTTTATTTACACCGTGTCCTGTTTCAACCCCCCTGATGCCCCCCTGGAGTAGAAACTCCCTAAAAGTGACCCCATTTTGGAAACTAGGGGATAAGGTGGCATTTTTTGGGGGACTATTTTTAGGGTACATATGATTTTTGGTTGCTCTATATTACATTTTTGTGAGGCAAGGTTACCAAAAATTGAAATTCTGAAATTTCATCTCCATTTGCCATTAACTGTTGAGAAACACCTAAAGGGTTAATAAAGTTTGTATAATCAGTTTTGAATACCTTGAGGGGTGTAGTTTCTTAGATGGGGTCACTTTTAGGGAGTTTTTACTCTAGGGGGCATCAGGTCGGCTTCAAAAGGGACATGGTGTCAATAAAAAAGGCCATCAAAATCGGCCTTCCAGAAACCATGTCGGTCCTTTCCTTTTGCGGCCTCCCTTTTACTGATACAGCAGTTTACGACCACAAATGTGGCATTTCTGTAAACTGCAGTATCAGGGTAATAAATTTTAACTTTTGTTTGGTTGTTAACCCTCGTTTTGTTACCGGAAAAAACGGATTGAAATGGAAAAGTGCCAAAAATTGCGTTTTTAGCACCGTTTTTTTTATTTTTTTTAACCGTGTTAATCTGGGGGGTTAGGTCATGGGATATTTTTATAGAGGAGATTCTTACGGACGCGGCAATACCTAATAAGTCTACTTTTTTTTTACAATTATTTAGGTTTTTGACTATATTATCCTTTTTGATACAAAAAGAAAATTTTTGGATCTCTAAAGTCTAGGTGTCATTTTTTTATTTATTTTTTATCCGATTATCTTATGTGGGGGCTCATTTTTTGCAGGACGAGCGGACGGTTTTATTGGCACTATTTTGGGGCCTATATGACTTTTTTATCGCTTGCTATTAAATTTTTTGTTATGTTTGGTGACAAAAAATAATCGTTTTTTGCACTTTTTTTTTTTTTTTTTTGACCGTGTTAATCTGGGGGGTTGGATCATGGGGTATTTTTATCGAGGAGATTCTTACGAACGCGGCGATACCTAATAAGTCTACTTTTTTTACATTTATTTAGGTTTTAGACTATATTATCCTTATTGATACAAAAAAAAACATTTTTGTATCTCTAAAGTCTAGGTGTCATTTTTTTTTTTTTTTATCTGATTATCTTATGTGGGGGCTCATTTTTTGCGGGACGAGCGGACGGTTTTATTGGCACTATTTTGGGGGCTATATGACTTTATGATCGCTTGCTATTAAACTTTTTGTTATGTAAGGTGACAAAAAAAAATCTTTTTTTGCACCTTTTTTTTTTTTTTTTTCTTGACCGTGTTAATCTGGGGGGTTAGGTCATGGGGTATTTTTATAGAGGAGATTATTACCGACGCGGCAATACCTAATATGTCTACTTTTAATAAATTATTTTCATTTTTTTGGGTGTCTCAAGTCTGAGAACCAGTTTTTTTTTCCGATGTCAGTGCTAAATTGGGATATAAATTTAGTACTCCATGGAAGTGTGATACTCCCTGAAGCAACCAATAATGCAGAGGCCCGGATGATCGGGGCACGTGTCACATTGAGTAGTGGTGTCCTTCCGTATCCCCCTCCTGTGACACACTCTGCACCTTTTTTGGGTTCGTCCCTTCTTTCCAGTATGGGGGACCACACCTGGAAAGTGTTGGCCAGGGACGATCCGGGCACCTACAGTTCCCGAGGTACTCCGGCCTGCTCTTTCCCGGTCCGAAAAGATCAGGGCCATGAGGACTGCCTCATAGAACTGCAGGAATGTCCCTGTGCTGCCAGCGCTTCGGGATAGTACAAAAGAGTTGTACATGGCAACCTGCACCAAGTAGACCGCAACTTTTTTGTACCATGTCCGGGTTTTGCGCATGGCGTTATATGGCTTGAGGACTTGATCCGAGAGATCAACTCCTCCCATATACCGATTGTAGGCGACGATACAATCGGGCTTGAGGACCGTTGCCGCGGTACCTCGCACAGGGACAGGGGTGATGCCGTTACCATGAATTGTGGACAGCATAAGGACATCCCTCTTGTCCTTATACCTGACCAGCAACAGGTTTCCAGTGGTAAGGGCACGGGTCTCACCCCTGGGGATAGGTACCTGGAGGGGGAGGGCAGGGAGGCCGCGTTGATTTTTCCGCACGGTCCCACAAGCGAACGTGGATCTGGCGGCAAGGGACTGGAACAAGGGGATACTGGTATAAAAGTTATCCACGTACAGGTGGTAACCCTTATCCAGCAGTGGGTACATAAGGTCCCACACAAGTTTCCCGGTAACACCCAGAGTGGGGGGACATTCTGGTGGTTGAATCCGGGAATCTCGCCCCTCGTATATACGAAATTTGTAAGTGTACCCTGAGGTACTCTCACAAATTTTGTATAGCTTTACGCCATACCTCGCCCGCTTGGAGGGCACATACTGGCGGAAAATGAGTCTCCCCTTGAACGCAATGAGAGACTCATCAACTGCGACCTCCCTTCCAGGTACATAGGCCTCTATGAATTTGGCCCCAAAGTGATCGATGACCGGCCGTATCTTATACAGACAGTCATGGGCAGGATCACCTCGGGGTGGACATGCTGCATTATCGGAATAATGCAGACATTTCCGGATGGCCTCAAACCGGGAGCGTGTCATGGCTGTACTGTAAAGTGGGGTCTGGTATAGGACGTCCCCACTCCAGTACAGCCTGACACTGGGTTTCTTGACCAGGCCCATATGCAGCACGAGGCCCCAAAATGTCCTCATTTCGGCTGCACTGACCGGCGTCCAGCCACCGGGCCTGGCCAAAAAGGAGCCCGGGTGTTGAGCGACGAACTGTTGGGCGTACAGATTCGTCTGCTCCACCATCAGATTTACCAGTGGGTCACTGAAAAAAATGACAAAAAAAGTCATATTCAGTGTAGCCCACTGTGGAAATCTGGATTCCTGATTGGCCTACAAAATCAGGAATCACAGGCTCGTATCGCTCTGGGCTACACCAGACAAGTTCACCGGCAGGGGGCTCCGGTGGATTTAACTGGTGGGCCGGGAAACCAGTACGAGCCCCAGAGCTGCTCGTACCAGGCTGGGCCACAGGGTCCCTAACATGGCGGTCCCCTTGCTCCGCCTGGCGGCGTCTCCGCCGCCTTGGGGGCTCATCATCATCGCTAGATGATGAGGAGGACGCGGATGACAACAGGAATGTGGGGTCATCCTCATCCTCACTGGGACTCTCGGAGTCAGAGGCAAGCTGGGCGTATGCCTCCTCGGCCGAGAACGTCCGGCGGGCCATAGGGGAGTGTGTGTCTGCGTGTATATGTGCGTGTGTGTAACTCTTTATTTTGTGTGCGTGTGTGTGGGGGCACGGGTGTTCGCGGACTTAACCCTAAAACTAACAGAAAAAAAAAAAAAACAACTAACTAAAAAAAGGCCAAAAAATGTGAAAAAAAAAATTCAAAACCGCTGATCAACCGTCCGAAGTTGATCAGCGGTGAGGTGTGCGATGCTCTAACAGCGGCCGGACACTAAGTGCCGGCCACAGTCAGCGTACACCAAAAAAGAAAAAAAAAAAGAAAAAAATGCACCCCAAAAAAGGTGGGGGGGGGGGGGGGGGGGGTGGGGGGGAGAAGTGGCAGCACCCCTGGGGGGTCTAGGGTCACACAGCTGTGCTGTGGACCCCAGACACCCTAACTTAGGGTGATGCAATAAAAGTTCACAAACTAACTTTCCCTTTTTTTCCCCTGCCTAAACCAAACTTTCCCTGTGCTGTCCCTATGTACCTGCTGGGGCACAGATCGGGTCCTGGGGGCACAGATCGGGTCCTGGGGGCACAGATCGGGTCCTGGGGTGCTGGCAGAGACACGTGCAGGCAGCTCCTCCGGCTCCGGAACACAAAGGGAGGAGGAGCGGAGCGCCTGCCTCTTTTGAATTTGCCGCCGGACCGCCCACAGACCAATCAGAAAGCGATCCTGAGTGGTGATGTCACCATCACCACTCAGGATCGCTGGATGGTGATTGGTGGAGTGAAATCACACCACCATCACCATCCTGTTCCGGGTTATCGGGTCTTCAGAGACCCGAATATCCCGGAAACGCAGAAAACCGCAGGTCTGAATTGACCTGCGGTTTTCTGCGATCGCCGACATGGGGGGGTCACAGGACCCCCCGACGCATTTGCCCCAGGTGCCTGCTCGATGATTTGAGCAGGCACCGGGTTCCGATCACCGCCGGCCGAGCGGCAGTGATCGGAACCATTCATGACGTACCGGTACGTCATGTGTCCTTAAGTACCAGGACATCATGACGTACCGGTACGTCATGTGTCCTTAAGAGGTTAAAAAAAAAACGCATCAAAATTGAATTTGCCTTTCTAAATCCACTATTCCAGGATTTATCTATGGCTCTTTTTGGGATCTGTTCTCCAGAACTTACTTACCACTTAGTATAAATAGTGGGATCTGAGCATATGGAGTATAACCACTGAGAAAGAGGTCAGCAAGACCTCAAAACGCGTCTGGTGCTGTATACCAATGCTCTGAAAGATTCCATAATCAATTGAAGCATGGCCATGCGATTTTAACTCTACGATTGAATTAGTGAGAAGATCCTTCAGCAATTCGAAAAGTGAAGGCAAGAAGCGACCTGAATCCGTGAACTCGCACTCAAACTCTCGCAAGAACTGCGTAAGGAGCGGGACACAGAGGCAGTTCAGGCAACTGCAAGAAAGTCTTACCGGAACACAGGTATCAATGCCCGGAATACATACACCTGAGCGCACACCAGCCAGTGTGAAGATCACATACCATCAGGTGGGGTGAGTGCTCAGTGAGCAACCATTTATCCGCATAATACCTGTAACGGAACGCCTAGCACCCCGACCGGGTACCTCCGTTGATAGATGCTCCTAGTGCTTTCCGAGGACTCCAAGCACTCCACTTGACACCGTACGCACTGCAGACCCCACGAACCGCCGAAGCTTGGTTGAGGTCTCACCGTCTCCTACCCACCCTGGACCTACGACAAGGCTCCAGGCTACAGTGGGTGAACCTCTCCTAAAACCAGAGAGCAGGAACAGCTCTTAAAAGAGCTAGTAGTTATAGCCAGGGGAGTATAGCAAATCTCCCAGCGTATAGCAATCCCCAGCGTCGATCAGTTACCCAAACATCAGCCTCAACATGATAAAGGGTAAAACAGGAACACTTTATTGAGGGCTACCCGCCCGTATTTATGCAGGTCCCCATCTGGTGGACACGCCCCTAGGGGACCAGAAGGAGGACTGTGACACAGGACAGATACGTAGCACTCAGGATAAACAGACACAACACATCCCCACAATGCATCATGGTTTCCTCCTCTCTGCCCTGGAGACACCCGAGGAGTAATTCAATTATCTCTCAGGACAAAGGGAAATCACCAATACACATGTGGGAACAACAGGACAGGAATCCCCACCCAAACACACAATGTCACACCCTCCCAGCCAACACAGACATTTAACCTATTCCCAGATAGCTCAAGTCTGAGTGCATATCATTAGGTGAATGGCACACAGACTACACGAATACAATAAAATTAGCTATCTGGGTACCCTTACATAACATAAAATACAATTCCAAAGACAGATTTAAGCTGTGCGTCTGGTCTGTCTGCTCCTTTAAAGTTAGTATGGGCCATAATTCTGAGGCAAGAGGCTGGTAGCCAGGCCCCTCCGAAACCCAGTGGCGAGGTTGGTTTCGCCACATATCTCCCCCTCCCAGGGAAGACTAACCAGATACCTGACCTCATGCCGGTCGGTATCTGAGTTAGTCTGGCAGTCCACCCACAACCCAATACTGGACCTGTTGAATTTTGGGGCCTGGCTCTGTTCTGTATGTCCCCAGCTGTTGAGGGGGCATCTGCTACTCCTTGCTTCCTTGTTGCTCTCTAGCTTGGAGCTGTAGGTACTTGGTGGGCAGAGGCCGACTGCGCTCTGCCCCGATGCCAGCTCTTCCGCTGGGGTAGCCTGTGGGAAGTCCGGCTCTGGAGAAGAGGATAGGGGAGGGCAGAGGCCGACTGCGCTCTGCCCAGATGCCAGCGCTTCCGCTGGGGTAGCCTGTGGGGAGTCAGGCTCTGGATAAGAGGATAGGGGAGGGCAGAGGCCAACTGCGCTCTGCCCAGATGCCAGCTCTTCCGCTGGGGTAGCCTGTGGAAAGTCAGCCTCTGGAGAAGAGGATAGAGGAGGGCAGAGGCCAACTTCGCTCTGCCCAGATGCCAGCTCTTCCACTGGGGTAGCCTGTGGGATGTCCGGCTCTGGAGAAGAGGATAGGGGAGGGCAGAGGCTGACTGCACTCTGCCCAGATGCCAGCTCTTCTGCTGGGGTAGCCTGTGGGGAGTCAGGCTCTGGATAAGAGGATAGAGGAGGGCAGAGGCCAACTGCACTCTGCCCAGATGCCAGCTCTTCCACTGGGGTAGCCTGTGGGATGTCCGGCTCTGGAGAAGAGGATAGGGGATTTCCGCAAGGGTGTGCTCAGGGGAACAGTTTGGTGTGGCCTGTTTGGTGTGGCCCGCCTTCTCCCTTTTGCCACCCCACTGCCTCTTCCAGCCTGTTGCGGTGCATCAGTGACTTCATCGTCCACCACGTGAGCAGAGTGTGGCACTTCCTCACTCTGCTCATCCTCCTGACTTGTTGAAAACCGTGTCTCATCCTCATTATCGACCTCTTGAGACACTAATTGGGTTGACCAGACTCTTGGCTACTGAGACTGGAATTGGTGGAAGACAGGGTGGTGCTTAACCGACTGGAAGCATTATCTGCTGCAATTCAACCAACCACCTGGTCACACTGGTCTGACTTCAAGAGCGTTGTCCTGCGCCGCCCTGCAAACTGGGACATGAAGCTAGGTATCGTGGATGAGTGTTTTTCTTGTGCTCTGGCAGCAGGCACAGTTTCAACGCGCCCAGGGCCACGGCCTCTGCGTGCACCATCAGCAGCACGGCCACTTCCTTGTCCCTTACTGCTTCCCTTTTTCATATTAAATAGTATATATGCTTGAAAGTATGTCACGCGTACAGTAGCGTAGGATTTAGAAGTGCATGCGCAAAAAAATAAAAAAAGGTATTGGGACGTGGAAACGTCACACAGGAGATATACCACAGATAAAGTCGCTGATGTCAGCAGCGGCTAATAAAAGAATTACAGGGAATGTCACAGGTATTTGGAATGTGGAAACGTTACACAGGAGAAATACTGGATGTCACTGATATTTTTTGGATGTGCACATGCTACACAGGAGATGTAGCGCAGCTAATGTCACTGTCCGCAGTGGACACCGTCTACGGAAAAAGTACACTGGATGTCACAGATATTTACGGGATGCGCACATGTTACACAGGAGATGTAGTGCAGATAATGTCGCTGTCTGCAGCTGCCTTTAACCTGCTCAGGACCGCCGTACGCAGGATTGCGTCCTGGCGGTGGCCCTGCTCTTCTGGGTGGACGCATATAGCGTTACAGGAACGGAAGGTAAGCGAGTGGATCTCCAGCCTGCCAGCGGCGATCGTTCGCTGGCAGGCTGGAGATGCGATTTTTTTAACCCCTAACAGGTATATTAGATGCTGTTTTGATAACAGCGTCTAATATACCTGCTACCTGGTCCTCTGGTGGTCCCTTTTGCTTGGATCGACCACCAGAGGACACAGGCAGCTCAGTAAAGTAGCACCAAACACCATCGCATCGCGAGATTTCGGCGCTCCAGCTCTGTGACGTCAGCCGGCAAGGAGGAGAATCGGAGGACGCGGGGCGGTGCTGGACTCCTTGACGCTTGACTCATCTCCGGCTACAGGACTCGTATCATGTAATTTGCATATCACTCAAAACTGTTTTTTAACACAATAAAAGCGCGGAGAGCTATGGGACCTGGGTACTGCAGATGTGCTAGTGGCCATCTAGCAGCCCATGTCCCCAGCTCTGTGCGCAAAATCATGGTGACAGGTTCGCTTTAATACACTTGTTCGCACAGCCGGCATCTCTTCTGTCTTCTTCTTTGCTGATCTGTGAGGAAAAGGACCTGTGGTGACGTCACTGCGCTCATCACATGGTCCATCACATGATCCATCACCATGTCTGGGTAACACATTCAGTTATTTATCACGCGTGTGCAAAACGCATTTCACCCGCGCGATAAAAACTGAACGCAATCGCATTCAAAACTGACTGAAATTGCGTACCTACTTTCGCGGGTTTGCCGCAATGCACCCGGGACACATCCTAAGCCAAAACGTGACGCCCGTGTGAACCCAGCCTAAATGTGTAACCTGATCACTCAGCACAGATTATCCGGATGCATATGGCCGAGTGTTGAGCAGGTGTGTGTTTCCCTTTTCTGTAGGTGGAAATCAACGTGAACTCGCTCGCCAGAAGAACATGAAGACGCAAGATCTACACTCGTGGATTTGCTGCGGTTTCCTAGGAAATCCATGTATGAACAGACCCTAATACATCTACAAGGTAGGTCTGTCTGCCAAAGTGAAAGTAGCTGCTCGTTAGCGGCTTGGCTCAGGCTCATAGGGTGGGTTCTCAAGGGGGGTGACGCTCTCCCCCATGACATACAGGCAGGCAGTGTCCTGAAACCCGTATTCTGCAGAAGAGAGAAGTCTCAGTAATAATTCTACCACTCGTCTATTGGGCAGTATAAACCCTGTGCTTCTCGTCAGTCGTCACTGCAGCATCCTGCTGTACATATACATATCACTCAGTATACTGAAGGGTGATGCGCAGAGCTTCCAGCAGAGGGCGCTGAGCAGGAATCGCCTCAGATGCTGCAGCCACAGCTCACTGGTGGTGACGAAGGACGGATAGCCTAGTGGGTCAGTCCGTGACTGTGTACAGACGGCGTGCATATGGCAGGGCTGGAGGAAAGTGCGGAGATATTGTTCAGGCGTGGAGCTGGTCAGGTAAGTGGAAGTGTAGACTGAGCGGCCAGATACTTACCTCAGAGCCGGGTGGTGGCACAGCGGACTGCTTACAGCAGTGTTCCTCACCTCCAGTCCTCAGGGCCCACCTACCGCTCATGATTTGAGGATATCCCTCAGAATGTATACCTGTGGTAAGTCCTGATACACTGACACTAATTATAACTGAGGGAATCCTGAAAACCTGACCGGCAGGAGGCCCCGAGGACTGGAGCTGAAGAACACCGGCTACCTGACATCAGAGGGAGCTAGTCAGTAGGAAGTCTTTGGGACTTGCTGGGATTTGTAGTTCTCAACATAGCTAAACCATGGCTTCCAATGATGCTATAGCTTTCCTCTATAAGAACTTCACCAAGTAGCTATTTACGGTAATGGATGACGACTGTCGAAAAATGTTAATTTAAAATCCATAGAAGAAAATCCCATTGGTAATAATGCAGATTTCACACGTGTTTTGATGCATATTTGGCATGCAAATACCGTTGTGTGTACACTGTACCTTCAGGCCGCTTTCACACGAACGGAAAGGCTCCGTGCCCGTGCTGAGGACCACATACGGCGGTTCCGCAATACACGGGTCATCAGCCGTGTGCATTCCGCATCACGGATGCGCACCCATTCACTTGAATGGGTCTGCAAATCCGGAGTTACGGAACCCCACGGAGTGCTTCTGTGGTGTTCCGTGCCGCAAAAAGATAGAACTTGTTCTATCTTTTTGTGGAACGGACGGATCGCAGACCCCATTCAAGTAAACAGGTCTGCGATCCGCATGCGGCTGCCCCGCGGTTGGTGCCCGTTCATTGCGGAGCCTTTATGTTCGAGGCAAGAGGCCTTAGTGTTTGATCAGTGATTGTGAGCCTAAACCAGGAGAGGAGGATACACAGAGATCAGGTATAAGGCCCCTTCCAGACAAGCGAGTCCCACGCATCGGACTCGCAGTGTGAGTATACAGCAGCTCCTGTCCTGACCTCCCAGCACTGACTAGGTCGCATAGAATTATACTGATTTATGATGCTATGTAACCCTTAGGCCCCTTTCACACGGGCGAGTATTCCACGCGGATGCGATGCGTGAGTTGAACGCATTGCACCCGCACTGAATACCGACACATTCATTTCTATGGGGCTGTTCACATGAGCGGTGATTTTCACGCATCACTTGTGCGTTGCGTGAAAATCGCAGCATGCTCTATATTCTGCGTTTTTCACGCAACGCAGGCCCCATAGAAGTGAATGGGGTTGCGTGAAAATCACAAGCATCCGCAAGCAAGTGCGGATGCGGTGCGATTTTCACACACTGTTGCTAGGAGACGATCAGGATGGAGACCCGATCATTATTATTTTCCCTTATAACATGGTTATAAGGGAAAATAATAGAATTCTTAATACAGAATGCATAGTAAACTAGGGCTGGAGGGGTTAAAAAAAGAAAGAAAAATAATTTAACTGACCTTAGTCCACTTGATCGCGCAGACCGGCATCTCCTTCTGTCTCCTTTGCTGAACAGGACCTGTGGTGAGCATTCATTACAGGTAAAGGACCTGTGGTGACGTCACTCCGGTCATCACATGGTACGTCACATGATCTTTTACCATGGTGATGGATCATGTGATGACCGGAGTGACGTCACCACAGGTCCTTTACCTGTAATGAATGCTCACCACAGGTCCTGTTCAGCAAAGGAGACAGAAGGAGATGCCGGCTGCGCGATCAAGTGGACTAAGGTGAGTTAAATTATTTTTCTTTCTTTTTTTAACCCCTCCAGCGCTATTGTACTATGCATTCTGTATTCAGAATGCTATTATTTTCCCTTATAACCATGTTATAAGGGGAAATAATACAATCTACAGAACACCGATCCCAAGCCCGAACTTCTGTGAAGAAGTTTGGGTTTGGGTACCAAACATGCGCGATTTTTCTCACGCGAGTGCAAAACGCATTACAATGTTTTGCACTCGCGCGGAAAAATCGTGGGTGTTCCCGTAACGCACCCGCACATTTTCCCGCAACGCCCGTCTAAAAGAGGCCTTACAGTTCTAGAATGTATTGGATAACACTGACATAATGCTGTCAGTGTTATCCAATACATTCCAGACCTCGAAGGGTTACATAGCATCATAAATCAGAGTAGTTCTATGCGACCCCGTTAATGCTGGAAGGGCAGAACAGGTCCTCTCCCTGACACACACTGTGAGTCTGCACCTGGTTTTGGCTCACAATCACTGATCAAATGCTGACTGTGTGAAAGTGTCTCAAAGGGTTCTCCAGGATTTTACTATTGATGACCTATCCTCTGGAAGGATCATCAGTTTCAGATTGGCGGGGGTCCGACACCCAGCATCCCCGCTGATCAACATCGCAGTCAGCAGTGTAATTACAAGAAGCCGTTCCATTCACTTCTATGGGATGGCTCTGTAGTATACACTTGAATAGGAAGGAGCTGTCCCATAGAAGTGAATGTGGTGGCGGCTTGTAGTTCCACCGCTGCGATGTCAACGGCGAGCTGGTTAACAATGAAGAGAAGGCAGCTATGGCATGGAGCGCGGCCTTCTCTTCAACCCCACGCCGATCTGATATCGATTACCTATCCCGAGGATAGATCCTCAGTATTAAAATTCCTGGAAAAGCCCTTTAAGGGTACGACCACACAGCTCGGTCAGTTGCGCCGTGGCTGCGCTGCGATGGAGTACTGCATGGCTATGCAGCTGGCTCTTGTTAACTAACGAAGGCCGCACTGTTTAGTCAGTCCGCACGGTACTGAAGGTGCCACGCAACCATTAACAATGCAGACTGACTAAACGGTGCAGTCAGTTTAACAGGCGCCAGCAGTACGCTGCCTGGTTGTACCCTCTTACAGAAGAAAGCACAGAGGGGCCATTTCAAGTTGGTTTTCCTGAGTCTGCATCGGCGTACTTTTTTGCACAAAATGCTATAAATTTTGCTTATTTGGCTCATCTTTAAACCTTTAACTTTTGTCCAGAAATGCTACTTCAGTTTTGTACACAACACCCCCTCCCCCTTGAAGTTTGCTTTTTTTTGCAACATTTTAAAATGTCCCAGTGATAAATCCGGATTAAAACTTATTGCGATTACCATAGCTAACCATGGCTAGTTTCCCACCCACATATCAAAACTGGAGTGATTGGTGTAAAATGCAAAAAATAGACATAAAAGCCCCCATTTTGCAACTTTTTGAAGCCACAATTCTGGAGCGCAGAATGCAATAAATTCCCCTCGTGATGTTGACACCCACGTTTGTGCTGCGTTCTGTGTAAGACTGTGTTCACATCACATTTTCGTCCCATGGACTCTCGCCTACAATGAGAACGGAGCAGTGAAATGAACTGAGGGCACACTGCGCATGCGCAGCCGCCCTCCATTCATTTCTATGAGGCCATTGAAAATAGCCGAGCGTTGGCTCGGCTATTTCCGTTTGCCCCATAGAGATGAATGGGAGCAGGGGGTGTGCGGTGCGCTCCCATTCACTTCTATGGGAGCAGCGCTTAGTGGTGGACGGACCCTGGGCTATTCGGGGTCTTCCAGCACAGTTCTCCCCGCTCTTGTTCTCTGGGACCCGCACCTATCAGACAATGGGGGCATATCCTAGCGATATGCCCCATTGTCTGTGATGAGAATACCCCTTTTAAAGGATATGGACACCTTTTGTAAAAAAACACTAATTTATTTTGTGGAGAAAATCATTTCTCCAATTGTTTGTTTTTGTTTTTTTCCCGTTTTCCTTCTACAGCCTGCTGTACTTCCTATGCACAGCGGATTTGCAGAGAATCCATCATCTGACGGGAGCGCGCATGGTCTTTCTCCCTGCTAATAACAGCCCCAGCCTGCGATGTGTTTTACAGCTCCCAATACACATCCCAGACGTCGGCACTTTGCCATGTCTATTAGGGGCTGTAACAGTGCTGTCATTAGCATACCCATTGTATGATAATGACATACAGTGCAGTCACATTGGGGGACCGCTCCCTGCCCCTTGTTCATCCTCCCATTACCACACAATCAATAAAAGAAGGCTGCCCATTCTACCCCTATGATTCAGAAGCCAGTGTCTGCCACGTGCCGCCAGCTAGACACAGTACTAGCTGGCAGTGCGCTATGCTCGCCAAGTTCCTGAAAACCAGACAGAGCGGCAGACAGGAGAAGCAGCGCAGCAGTGAAGAGGAGCAGCACACATCGCTCGCTTTTTCAGTTATGTGCCTGCTGCCTTCGACCCTCTGGCCCATGCCTGCAAATATGTTTGGGGGCATGAGGAGGAGGTATATATACAGAGGCTGGGGGTATATACACTGCTCAAAAAAATAAAGGGAACACAAAAATAACACATCCTAGATCTGAGTTAATTAAATATTCTTCTGAAATACTTTGTTCTTTACATAGTTGAATGTGCTGACAACAAAATCACACAAAAATTAAAAATGGAAATCAAATTTTTCAACCCATGGAGGTCTGGATTTGGAGTCACACTCAAAATTAAAGTGGAAAAACACACTACAGGCTGATGCAACTTTGATGTAATGTCCTGAAAACAAGTCAAAATGAGGCTCAGTAGTGTGTGTGGCCTCCACTTGCCTGTATGACCTCCCTACAACGCCTGTGCATGCTCCTGATGAGGTGGCGGACGGTCTCCTGAGGGATCTCCTCCCAGACCTGGAGTAAAGCATCTGCCAACTCCTGGACAGTCTGTGGTGCAACGTGACATTGGTGGACAGAGAGAGACATGATGTCCCAGATGTGCTCAATTGGATTCAGGTCTGGGGAACGGGTGGGCCAGTCCATAGCATCAATGCCTTCGTCTTGCAGGAACTGCTGACACACTCCAGCCACATGAGGTCTAGCATTGTCTTGCATTAGGAGGAACCCAGGGCCAACCGCACCAGCATATGGTCTCACAAGGGGTCTGAGGATCTCATCTCGGTACCTAATGGAAGTCAGGCTACCTCTGGCGAGAACTTGGAGGGCTGTGCGGCCCTCCAAAGAAATGCCACAACACACCATTACTGACCCAATGCCAAACCGGTCATGCTGGAGGATGTTGCAGGCAGCAGAACGTTTTCCACGGCGTCTCCAGACTCTGTCACGTCTGTCACATGTGCTCAGTGTGAACCTGCTTTCGTCTGTGAAGAGCACAGGGCGCCAGTGGCGAATTTGCCAATCTTGGTGTTCTCTGGCAAATGGCAAACGTCCTGCACGGTGTTAGGGCTCAAAAAAATAAAGGGAACACTTAAACAACACAATGTAACTCCAAGTCAATCACACTTCTGTGAAATCAAACTGTCCACTTAGGAAGCAACACTGAGTGACAATCAATTTCACATGCTGTTGTGCCAATGGGATAGACAACAGGTGGAAATTATAGGCAATTAGCAAGACACCCCCAATAAAGGAGTGGTTCTGCAGGTGGTGATCACAGACCGCTTCTCAGTTCCTATGCTTCCTGGCTGATGTTTTGGTCACTTTTGAATGCTGGCGGTGCTTTCACTCTAGTGGTAGCATGAGACGGAGTCTACAACCCACACAAGTGGCTCAGGTAGTGCAGCTTATCCAGGATGGCACATCAATGCGAGCTGTGGCAAGAAGGTTTGCTGTGTCTGTCAGCGTAGTTTCCAGAGCATGGAGGCGCTACCAGGAGACAGGCCAGTACATCAGGAGACGTGGAGGAGGCCATAGGAGGGCAACAACCCAGCAGCAGGACCGCTACCTCCGCCTTTGTGCAAGGAGGAACGGGAGGAGCACTGCCAGAGCCCTGCAAAATGACCTCCAGCAGGCCACAAATGTGCATGTGTCTGCTCAAACGGTCAGAAACAGACTCCATGAGGGTGATATAAGGGCCCGACGTCCACAGGTGGGGGTTGTGCTTACAGCCCAACACCGTGCAGGACGTTTGGCATTTGCCAGAGAACACCAAGATTGGCAAATTCGCCACTGGCGCCCTGTGCAGCTCTTCACAGATGAAAGCAGGTTCACACTGAGCACATGTGACAGACGTGACAGAGTCTGGAGACGCCGTGGAGAACGTTCTGCTGCCTGCAACATCCTCCAGCATGACCGGTTTGGCATTGGGTCAGTAATGGTGTGGGGTGGCATTTCTTTGGAGGGCCGCATAGCCCTCCATGTGCTCGCCAGAGGTAGCCTGACTGCCATTAGGTGCCGAGATGAGATCCTCAGACCCCTTGTGAGACCATATGCTGGTGCGGTTGGCCCTGGGTTCCTCCTAATGCAAGACCATGCTAGACCTCATGTGGCTGGAGTGTGTCAGCAGTTCCTGCAAGACAAAGGCATTGATGCTATGGACTGGCCCGCCCGTTCCCCAGGCCTGAATCCAATTGATCACATCTGGGACATCATGTCTCGCTCTATCCACCAACGTCACGTTGCACCACAGACTGTCCAGGAGTTGGCAGATGCTTTACTCCAGGTCTGGGAGGAGATCCCTCAGGAGACCGTCCGCCACCTCATCAGGAGCATGCACAGGCGTTGTAGGGAGGTCATACAGGCACGTGGAGGCCACACACACTACTGAGCCTCATTTTGACTGGTTTTAAGGACATTACATCAAAGTTGGATCAGCCTGTAGTGTGTTTTTCCACTTTAATTTTGAGTGTGACTCCAAATCCAGACCTCCATGGGTTGAAAAATTTGATTTCCATTTTTAAATTTTTGTGTGATTTTTGTTGTCAGCACATTCAACTATGTAAAGAACAAAGTATTTCAGAAGAATATTTAATTAATTCAGATCTAGGATGTTATTTTTGTGTTCCCTTAATTTTTTTGAGATATATATATATATATATAAATAAGAACGAAGAAAGGACAGCACTCCAAGTAAAAATATGATGGTCTTTAATCACCCATGTAGATGGCAACGTTTCAGCTCCAAACAAGAGCCTTTCTCTTGTTTGGAGCTGAAACGTTGCCATCTACATGGGTGATTAAAGACCATCATATTTTTACTTGGAGTGCTGTCCTTTCTTCGTTCTTGTTCATCTGGGGTAAGCAGCAATATCCCTGGACATAGCACCCATTTTTGCTTGTTTCCAGTGCCGCCGCCTTCTTCCTTTTTTTTTTTTTTATATATATATATATATATATATATATATATATATATATATATATATACACCGCACGGTACCCATTGTGCACACACAGCTCTGCCGCACGGTACCCATTGTGCACACACAGCTCTGCCGCACGGTGCCCATTGTGCACACACAGCTCTGCCGCACGGTGCCCATTGTGCACACACAGCTCTGCCGCACGGTGCCCATTGTGCACACACAGCTCTGCCGCACGGTGCCCACTGCTGTACATAGCATTGTGTGTCGTCACACTATATTAATCTCTGTGGGACAAGTGACCGCTCACTGTGCGGACTGCACACAATACTGTATTCAGAAGAGAGGGCAGGTAGTGACCATCTGAGAGCTCTCAGTAATGAGATCTATATCCTGCTTATAACGCCATGGTTCTGACTGTGGATCTCTGCACTAACGTTACCAGCAGAAATATTTATTGTGTCTACAAATAATGGACTTTCTACAGAATGAAAAGTGAGAAATAGATCTGCTGATTACAGGCTGTAGCATATTGTAAGGCCTCATGCACACGGCCGTTGCGGATCCCCAAAACACGGATGGCGTTTGTGTGCGTTCCGTAATTTGTGGAACGGCGCTGACAGCCATTATTATAACTGCCTATTCTTGTTCGCAAAACGGACAAGAATAGGACAGGTTATATTTTTTTATATTTTTTTTGCGGTCCACGGAACGGAGCAACGAATGTGGAAAGCACACGGAGTGTGGACAGAGCCCAAAGGCCCCTTTACATGGACTATGCAGGCAATTATCAGGGACTAACAGTTTGTTCCTGATAATTGCCTGATTCTGAGTGGAGGTAACATGCAGGAATCCTACTACTACTGTGATCACATACATTCGCTCATTCGTTAGGTGATCATTGGCAACTCTATAGAGGGCAATTATCGTGACTGAGCCTTCTTACAATTCCTTTTTCTGATAATTGGTCCTATTATGTTTAAATGCAGGAATTTCCTAATTGCTTATTTCTGCTCAGTATACAACAAATCAGCCACAACTTTAAAACCACAGACAGGTGAACGGAATAACATTGATAAGAGTTCACATCTATAAAACAGCAGGGAATTTGGACAGACACAAGTATCTGAGCAAATCTGACAAAGACCAAAGTGTGAAGTGTAGACATCTCAAGCCCCTTTCACACGGGCGAGTTTTCCACGCGGGTGCAATGTGTGAGGTGAACACATTGCACCCGCACTGAATCCGGACCCATTCACTTTAATGGGGCTGTTCAGGTGAGCGGTGATTTTCACGCATCACTTGTGCGTTGCGTGAAAATCGCAGCATGTTCTATATTCTGTGTTTTTTCATGCAACGCAGGCCCCATAGAAAAGAATGGGTCTACGTGAAAATTTAAAGCATCCGCAAGCAAGTGTGGATGCAATGCGATTTTCACGCATGGTTGCTAGGAATTAATGTAAGTAAATTGATAAAAGTCAATTTACTGTATTATTTTACCTTATAACATGGTTATAAGGGAAAATAATAGCATTCTTAATACAGAATGCTTAGTAAAATGTGGCTTTAGGGGTTAAAAAACTAATAATTAACTCGCCTCATCCTCTTGTTCGCGCAGCCGGCATTGCTTCTTCTTTCAGGACCTGCAAAAGGACCTTTGATGTAATCGTTCTCACCACATGGTGAGCGCGGTGATGTCAGCGCAGGTCCTGCTGAATGAAGATAGAAAATCCTTCTATCTTCATTCAGCAGGACCTGCACGGACGTCAACACGCTCACAACGTGGTGAGAACGATTACATCATCAAAGGTCTTTTTGTAGGTCCTGAAAGAAGAAGAAAGAAGACTATCCCGGCTGCGCGAACAAGAGGATAAGGTGAGTTAATTTTTTTTAATTTTATTTTTTTAACCCCTCAAGCCACATTTTGGTAAGCATTCTGTATTCAGAATGCTATTTTCCCTTATAACCATGTTATAAGGTAAAATAATAAAATTAATAGAAAACCTAACCCAAACCCGAACTTCAGTGAAGAAGTCCGGGTTCGGGAACCACATTCAGTTTTTTCTCACGCCTGTGCAAAACGCATTGCACCCGCGCAGAAAAAACTGAACATCGGAACGCAAACGCAGTCAAAACTGACTGCAAATGCGTGCCTACTCGCGCGGGTTTCCCGCAATGCACACGCGACGCCTCCGGAGCAAATCCGGGACGCCCGTGTGAAAGAGGCCTCACAGTAAATTGTTTAGGAATGGTTTGCGGAACACAATAAAGAGTTCAAGGCACTGATTTGACCTCCAGCTTCCCCAGATCTTGATCAAGCATCGATGGGATGTACTGAAAAAGCAAGTCTGGCTACTTTCACATTAGCGTTTTTTGTGGATCCGTCATGGATCTGCAAAAAACTGCTTCCGTTACCGTAATACAACCGCATGCATCCATCATAAACGGATCTGGTTGTATTATGTCTTCTATAGCCATGACAGATCCGTCTTGAACACCATTGAAAGTCAATGGGGGACGGATCCGTTTTCTATTGTGTCAAAAACGCTGCTTGCACTGTCCGCGATGGGAGCGCAACCAAACGGAACGGAATGCATTTTGGAGCATTCCGTTTCGTTCAGTTTTGTCCCCGTTGAAAATGAAAGGATCACAATAGCGGAATTGAAAATGCTAATGTGAAAGTAGCCTTATGGTACTTTCACACTTGCGTTGTTGGATTCCGGCAGGCAGTTCCTTTGACTGTGTCATCTGGAAAACCGGATCCGGTATTTATTTATTTTTGCATTTTTAAAGGTCTGCGCATGCGCAGACCGGGAAACCGGATCCGCTTTTCCAGAACACTTGGTACCGGATTCGGCATTAATACATTGCAAGTCTTCCGGAATTTTGACCGGAGAAAATACCGCAGCATGCTGCAGTATTTTCTCTGGCCAAATACCGTAAGAGGGACTGAACTGATGCATCCTGATGCATACTGAACGGATTGCTCTCTATTCACAATGCATTAGGATAAAACGGAAGCGTTTTTCTCCAGTATTGAGCCCCTAGGATGGAACTCAATACCGGAAAACTTTAACGCTAGTGTGAAAGTACCCTAGGTCCCTGGAGGTCCTAGTGCCCTACTTACATTACATAAAAAATCTGCTGGTAACATTGAGCTGTATTGTCGATACGAGGGGGCAGTATCAGGCAGGTGGTTGACATGTTGTGGCTGATCAGTGGATATGCCATTAAAAACTCTCTGGGGGTCATTTATTAAGACCGACGTTTTAGCTGCCGGTTCTTTATAACCCCTTGTGCTGGCAGTAGATCTGCCCAAATTATGTAGAGGCGCTGGATCCACCGCCGGTGTAAATGTAAGCCAGCTTCCTTGCTGGCTTAAATTAAGACCATTTTCTATGCCTAAAACAGGCGTAGAAATTGATAAATGACGCGGGCCTGTCTCCGCCCACGCAATCTGCGACAGATATACGCCATAAAACTGGTGTATATCACTTGAGAAATATGCACAAAGAGAGTCACATTTACTAATTCTATATTTTTTCATATAAGCATTTTAACTTTTAACTTTTCTTAATAGAGTGATGATTCTGATCTCTGGGATGATACAGCGTTGATCAAGGCTTATGACAGGGCAGTGTCATCGTTCAAGGTTTGTGTTGTGTTTATTATGTTTAAAGAGGTTTTCCAGGACTCGGATATTGATGACCTCTCCTGAGGATCAGTGTCCCATGGGTAGGGACCTGACACCCGGCAGCCAGGCTAATTAATTGTTGGGCGAGGACTTCGGCCTCTTCATGGGCACCCATCAGTCACATGGCCATTATACCTGTCAGTCCTATTCAGCTGTGTTATACAAAGAGGGTGCAACAGCAGCCCCTGCAAATAGCTAATCGGTGGGGGTATCGGGAGTCTGATCTTCACCTATAAGATATTGATGACCTGTCCTGAGGATGAATCATCAGTATTTGAGTCCCGGAGAGCCCCTTTAACTTTCCCCCTTTGCAGAGTAATTGTATATGTGTTGCTTTAGGTAGAGCATATGTAGATATAAGAGAATCTGTACCATTTGCATCACTGTCACATTTTATTACACCATAAAATATAATGTGGTCTTTTTTGCCATATGTATTGTTGGCTATTTCTTTTCTTTTGTTAAAGGGGTTGTCCAGCCAACATTTTTTATGATATATATTTTTTTTTTCAGAATGGCATAACAACATCAAAAAAAAAAAAAATGGTACTCACTGATCCCTCTGTTCCACTAAGGCTACTTTCACACCTGCGTTCGGGTGTCCGCTCGTGAGCTCCGTTTGAAGGGGCTCACAAGCGGCCCCGAACGCATCCGTCCAGCCCTAATGCATTCTGAGTGGACGCGGATCCGCTGAGAATGCATCAGTCTGCCAGCGTTCAGCCTCCGCTCCGCTCAGCGAGCGGACACCTAAACGCTGCTTGCAGCGTTCGGGTGTTCGTCTGGCCGTGCGGAGGCAAGCGGATCCGTCCAGACTTACAATGTAAGTCAATGGGGACGGATCCGTTTGAAGATGACACCATATGGCTCGATCTTCAAACGGATCCGTCCCCCATTGACTTTCAATGTAAAGTCTGGACGGATCGGTTCAGGCTACTTTCACACTTAGAAATTTTTCTAAGTTATAATGCAGACGGATCTGTTCTGAACGGATGCAAACGTCTGCATTATAGGAGCGGATCCGTCTGATGAAACATCAGACGGACCCGCTCCAAACGCTAGTGTGAAAGTAGCCTTAGTTGACATTTCCTGCATGTTAAGAGGGAACAGAAAGCAGAGACCAGGGTAGACTTGGTAAGTGTCAGAACAGGAGTGGTGGGGATCGGTGATGGGATTATGACATTCTGACCCCCCTTTTTTAATAAAAAAATAAAAAAATTATTATTATTCAGACAACCCCTTTTAAAGAGTAGCAATGCTAGTAAATAGACTATATGAAGCCCGGAATATGGCAGCAACACGGTGTGTAACAAGAATGTATGGTAATGTATACTGTACCTTCAGAAAGCCCTGAAGAATGGAGGCGACTGTCCTATGGAGGCCGAGTCACCAGAGCCAAAAAACAAAACGAAAAGGAAAAATAACAAGAAAAACCGGAGCCGGAAGAAAACCAACTCTGCTCCTGTGAAGAAGGTAGTGCGGTTATACTCATATCTCTATACATTAACAGTATGTTTGCTGGTATATTATCAAATATTCTAAATCATCTAACTCCTGATCATATAGATATGTGTTTGATCACAGAGAGCTGACATTAGCAATGCGCAAATCTGGAAATCTGCTTTGGGGGCACCCATGGCATTTTGGATCAACGTGCACGGTGTGTGTCAAGTGTGGAATAGATAGGAGGTTGAGCTGAAAATCCAAATACATACACACCGCAGTGCTCCAGACTAAAAAAAATACCTAGTAGCCATTGGCTCCTGAGCTGAAAAATTTAGGAGCCAAATTCAATTTTTAGTCGCCAAATCGAAACCGAATCAAAATTTTGGTATCTTGACAACGCTACGCCGATCAGATCAGTGTAGGGTTGTTTCAATACCAAAATTTTGATTCTCTTTCGTCACCATAAAAAAGTATTGCGATACTCAATACCACGCAAAAAAAACAAGCTGACAAAAAAATGGCTAATCGCATGTTTTTTTTTTATTTATGTCTGTTACGGCGCTCACCGCATAGGAGATATTTTTTAATAATTTTATAGTTTGGACTTTTCGGACGCAGTGCTATGTAATATGTTTATTTATTTTTTATATATTTTATATGTAAAATTGGGAAAGGGGGGGTACTTTCACACTAGCATTTTTCATTTCCGGCATAGAGTTTCGTCCTAGGGGCTCAATACCGGAAAAGAACTGGTCAGGCATATCCCCATGCATTCTGAATTGAGAGCAATCCGTTCAGGATGCATCAGGATGTCTTCAGTTCAGTCGTTTTGACGGTTTTATCTCCGGCGAAAAAGACCTGAAGACTTGCCTGAATGCCGGATCCGGCATTTTTCCCCATAGGAATGTATTAGTGCCAGATCCGGCATTCATGTCTGTCCACATGACAAGCGGAGAGACGGATCCGTCCTTGCAATGCATTTGTGAGATGGATCCGCATCCGGTTCCATCTCACAAATGCTTTCAGTCACATCCAGATCGGCGGATCCAGCAGGCAGTTCCGACGACGGAACTGCTTGCCGGATCACACTGCCGCAAGTGTGAAAGTAGCCTTAGTGTTTGTGTTTTATTTATTTTTTTACTTACTATTAGCTGGAACCCTTGTCCTATTCACCCTTAGGCCCCTTTCACATGGGCGAGATTTCTGCGCGGGTGCAATGCGTGAGGTGAACGCATTGCACCCGCACTGAATCCGGACCCATTCACTTCTATGGGGCTGGGCACATGAGCGGTGATTTTCACGCATCACTTGTGCGTCGCGTTAAAATCGCGGCATGCTCTAAGTTTTTCACGCAATGCAGGCCCCATAGAAGTTAATGGGGCTGCGTGAAAATCGCAAGCATCCGCAAGCAAGTGAGGATGCGGTGCGATTTTCACGCATGGTTGCTAGGATGAAAGTCTATTCACTATTATTTTCCCTTATAACATAGTTATAAGGGAAAATAGCATTCTTTATTACAGAATGCATAGTAGAAGGTCAATTGAGGGTTAAAAAAAATATATATATTAACTCTCCTCCTCCAATTGATCGCGTAGCTGCCGGTCTCCTGTTCTTTCTTCAGGACCTGTCAAAGGACCTGTGGTGTCATCACTGTGTTCATCACATGGTACATCACATGATCCATCACCATGATAATGGACCATGTGATGAGTTCAGTGACGTCACCACAGGTCCTGAAGAAAGAACAGGAGACCGGCAGCTGCGCGATCAATTGGAGGAGGTGAGTTAATTTATATTATTTTTTTTAACCCTCATTGGCACTGCGCCACCAATGAAGATAACTGACCTGTTAATACAAATACAGGAGGCGGGTGTCGGAATCAAATAGCCGACACCCGACCTCTGACAGGAAGCTGCGATCCGCTGCAGTTAACCCCTCAGGTACCGCACCTGAAGTGTTAACTGCGGCTGATCGCAGCTCCCTGTCATAGAGGTCGGGTGCCAGCTATTTGATTCTGGCCACAGCCCCTCCTCCTCCCGTCTCTCTTCTTATTGGCGGCGGCAGCACAGGGGGGAGGGAGAGACTGCGATGCTGAGAAGAACATCGGCGGCGGGGCAGAGAACTATTAGCTCCTGTGCCCCGCAACTGTATTCAGAGCTGCGGCGGCGGGTCTTGTCGCCATTTGTAAATTCTAAGTCGCATGTGCCGGATTCTCATCCTAAAGATCGTGCTGAGGATCCGGCACATGTTCTGTGGCTCAAAGATAAAAAATTTGTGCTGTTCCTTTGGCATGTTAAGCTTGAGGGAATTGGCAGTTTTTAGGGTAAATTCTTCCTAGTCTAGTATGGAAATTTCATATATATATATATATATATATATATATATATATATATATATATATATATATATATATATATATATATATATATATATATATATATATACACTTTTTAAAAGTTTTTAGATGAAGAATTTAAAGGGAGATGTCATCGATATCATATCAGCAGAGGTCCGACTCCTGACAACCCTGCTGATCAGCTGTTTGAAGGTATTGAAGTGTTTGTGTGAGCCTTAATTCCTCTTCAGCATTTACCTGCGCAACATCTCCTTTGCAGTGAATGGGATGAGCAGCGGTAATTACACTGCGCCGATGCTGCAAAGGAGACGACGCACAGGTAAACTTTGAAGAGGAAGTAGGGTTCACACGAGCGCCATGACCCCTTCAAACAGCTAGTCAGTGTGGTGCCAAGAGTTGGACCCGCTGTTCTGATATTGGACTTCTCCTGAAGATAAGTCATCGGTATAATGCCACAGAGTAATGTTACGACACAGACTTCTAAGCAAAGGTGCTCCAGAATCTATATTTTATATAGAAAACATATATTTATTAAACCAGATATGTCAGGTGCATTGACAAGTCCTTTTTAGCATTTAGAGGAATTAGACCAGCTTGACAAATTCTCTCTGGCTTCCCCTTTAGCCCTTTGCAAAGCACAAGCTGTTTTTACGGGATGGGATATACAGGACAGTGGAAAGGAATTCCCTGTAGCACTCATATCCTATGTAAAGATTGGCTATTTATTCCTTTCCTGGTCTTTTATTACTCAGTTTTAGCCTCTTGTTCTTATATACCTGCTTTATTGTAGTGGAGAGTTGGAGACTCATGTAATGCGATCTGGTCAGAGGATGGCAACCTGTATCCAGCCAGCATTGATTCCATTGATGCCAAACGAGGGACTTGTATAGTCACGTATACCGGCTATGGGAATAGTGAAGAGCAAAGTCTGGCTGATTTGCGTTTCCCAGACAGTTCAGAAGCAGAAAGTGACCCTAAAGATGTGGTGCAGGTAAGAATTCACATAATACAGGCTTAGGCCTGTTTCACACTAGCTTTACTCGTTACTACAGGCTGTTTCGGCATGGAACTCCACGGTTTTTGTCCGGCCCCCTCTCTGCATATTTGCCGTGCTGTGGCCGGATCTCCGCTGGTCCCCATTATAGTGAAAGGGGCTGGGCGGACTTCGGGCAGCGCACGGCTGTACACGGTAGTACGGATCGGGCATGCTGTTCCCCTGCCGGAACAAGTGACACCAGTGTGCAACAGGCCTTAGGCTACTTTCACACTAGCGTTCGGGGCTCCGCTTGTGAGTTCCGTTTGAAGGCTCTCACAAGCGGCCCGAACTGATCCGTCCAGCCCTAATGCATTCTGAGTGGATGCGGATCCGCTCAGAATGCATCAGTTTGGCACCGTTTGTCCTCCGCTCAGCAGGCGGACCCCTGAACGCAGCTTGCAGCGTTCGGGTGTCCGCCTGGCCGTGCGGAGGCAAACGGATCCGTCCAGACTTACAATGTAATTTTTTTTTTTTTTGTTCATGGTAATGCAAACGGATCCGTTCTGAATGGATCTAAGCGTTTGCATTATAGGTGCGGATCCGTCTGTGCAGATACCAGACGGATCCGCACCTAACGCAGGTGTGAAAGTAGCCTTAGTCTGGCACAATGGGAGAGATGTCTTGAAATTTGTGCAAAGAAAAGTGGAGACTGTGTCAGCAGCAATTGCTTTCATTTGGTAAAGGGGCTTTGAGAAATTACAAGCTGATTGGTTTTCCATTTTCCTTTGCACCAGTTTTGATAATTCTTCCCCACCTTTTTATAAAACCAAGTTGGTTAATACGCGTCTCTCTACGGATCCTCAAGAGAAAAATCTGAAAATGTTACTGTTAATTTGCACATCCCATACATTGATGGCATATCGCTAGGATATGCCATCAATGTCAGGGGCGTAACAAGATAATTATATATGTGAAATTATGGGTTGCAAACATGTATATAGCGAGGAGCATACAAGTCTCTTTGACCCAAATCTCGTCAGTGAAAGCCTTGGTATTTACAGGGGAAATGTCTGTAGTGAAAACTGTCAATGTCTATGGCTAGCTTCTCTCACATAAGTGTTCTTGTTTAAGGACGTGAATGGGGATGAACATTCAACAGATGAAAGTGACAAGTCCTCCAGAGCTTCTGGCAGCAGAGATCACAGAGCAGCCGCACCAAAGTCCTCCTCCTGGTATCCTCCCTTCCCGCCAGCTCCACCCCCTTTTATGCCTGGGTTTGGACAGGTAAGGAATTGAACAGAACAGATCACCATGTTAATAAATGTAAACCAAAACTTTGCACCTTCTTTTTCCAGCCCCCCCCCATAGCTCTGCGATTAGGATTTTTATAAATGGATTACAGGAGCACAGACATTTCCAAGCCTTTAGTATCCATTATAATAAACCACCTACAGTTTGTGCATCAGCAATTCTGTGTAATGTATAGTAATATTTCTCCCGTAATCGTTCATATTCTACTAGATTCATAATATTTTATGTATTAACAGCACGGGGAGAAATCTAATCAAGCACATCCCTTTCTTCCTGGATGTCCTCCGTCATTTCCACCAGGTCCTCCTGTAAGTCATTATTTTATCACATCACATTACCCTAGCCTAGAGTATAGTGCAGTATAAATGTGTGTGGTATGCATTAAATGTCTCATACAGCACAAGCCTAATGATTAGGACAGGGATCAGCAACCTCTGGCACTCCAGGTGCTCTGAAACTACAACTCCCACAGTGCTCCATTCACTTCTGTGGGACTTAGAAGAACAGCTGAGCATGTTTGCATGCTGGGAGTTGTAGTTTCACAGCAGCTGGAGTGCCACAGGTTGCTGATCCCTAGATTAGGAGATCTGACACTGAAGGATGCAACTCTCTTGAGATTGCCAGTGATCAAATAAAACTCAAGGTCAGGAATACCTCTTCTGGCAGCTCTCTAGAGGATATAGGTGCAAATCTCCCAGTAAACATTATGTGCTGAGTTCACACTTGTGTAATGTGCTTTACACAGAGCATCCACCGCACGAAAAGTGGAAAACTGTTCTGTGGTCAGATGAATCAAAATTTTAAATTCTTTGGAAACCATGGATGTCTTCAGACTCGAGGAGAGGGACCTTCCAGATTATTGTTAGAGCACAGTTCAAAAGCCTGTATCTCTGATGGCATGGTTGCATTAGGGCCTATGGTGTGGACAGCTTACACATCTGGAAAGGCTCTATCAGTGCTGAACAGTATATAGACAACGTCTCTTTCAGAGAAGGCCTTCTGTATTTTAGCAAGACAATGCCAAACCGCATACTGTGTCCATCACAGCAGCATGCCTTCACAGAAGAGTCGTCCAGTGCTGAACTGACCTGTCTGCAGTCCAGACCTTTCACCAATCTGATGGGTGTTCTATGATCTACTGTGAATAAAATATGGGGCAATGAGATTGGCAGATCATTGCATTCTGTTTGATTTACATTTTACAGTGTCCCAACTTTTTTTGAATTGGGGTTGTAACGCAACTATAAATATACTACGTTCCCATCTATGTCAGAGCTTCTGTTAGGAGCCTCCATCACAGATTCAGTCAAAAATGCCAGCGAAAACCATGATGGAGACGCGATGGAGCTCACTATACTCAATGAGTGTCGTTGATAATATATGGATCTTGCAATGCTTTTGTTTTTTTCTTCTGTCACTATAATAGAACAGAAAAATGGAAATTACAAAGCAAATGTGAACGTAGCCGAACAGTGAGGCGGTTAAATCTTTTCATGTTGCAAATGAACTGAACTTATTGCCATTTGGACTTGGATACCACCTGCCAATTGCATATAATAGACAGGAGACATGTTTGTAAAAGGAAATGTTTAGAAGCAATGAAAACAATAGGACATTGACATGATTTGATGTTTTGTGTGTCTAGTTGATCCCTCCTCCACCTCCTATGGGTCCTGATATTGCCGAAGATGATGAGGCCCTAGGAAGCATGTTAATTGCCTGGTACATGAGTGGCTATCATACTGGTTACTACTTGGTAAGTGGAATCTATTTGCTTGCTTTACTTTACATTAATCTTAAAGGGGTTTTCCAGGGGAATCATTTTAATTGAAAACAGGTTTTGAGCACAAGTAAGAAACCATTATTACTCCGCTCACTAGTCCCTTACCAACACTCCTATTCCAGCTCCTCTCCACTTTATGGTCTTGGGCTCAACACCCCAGAAATGCTTCGGACTGGCCACTCGACCATTCCAACCTCGGGGCCCCATAGCACATGGCTATAGTTACGCCCCTGCACAGTGGTAACCCACCTCAGCCAGTCATTGGCTGAGCAGACAGTACAAGCATTTCCTGCATGTCGAGCAAAAACCGGGAAGTGGGGACAAATGAGGACCAGCAACTGGGGGAGATTGGTGAGTAATGGTGGTTTGCTATCTTTAGCACGCTCAAAACCATTTCTATATTAAATTATTTCCCTGGAAAACCCCTTTGCATTGACATAGAATACTTTAGGGCTGTGTTCATACCATGTTTTGCTAGGCTGTTTTGTTACTTGAAAAAAAGAAATCTAGAAACTCTTATTGTAACATTCTTATTGCTCTCTTTTATACTTTCCTATTTTGAAGCTGTCTGGGTAATTTATACTCTAATTTAAAGGAGTTATCCAGCAATGGATAATCATGAGATATTCTCAGGATAGGGCATCATTATCAGATCAGATGGGGTCCAAGTCCTGGCACCCCTGCCGATCAACTGTTTCAGAGAGCAGTGGTGCTCCCCTGAGTGCATTGTATAGCGGTTGTGGCAGGTATTGCATCTCAGCCCCATTCACTTGGAAAGGCCATGCGACCAATGTAAGATGGAGTCATATTGGCCTAGGAAGAGGCCGCTGTGCCCAGCCTCTTCTAACACCTGATCAGCGGGGGTTACAGGTGTCGGACCTCCGCCGATCTGATATTGATGACCTATCCTCAGGATAGGTCATCAATAGTAATGTCAATCCGCAGCTATGGATTCCTCTTTAGAAATCCAGTTTTATCTGTATTTCCACAACCTAAGGCCTCATGCAAAATGTTTATCTACAAAATACAGATGACTTCTGTGTTGCATCCGTTTTGTTTTTTGTTTTATTGTGGCTCCAATGACCAATAGATCTGTGGACTGCACTTTTAGGCCAGGGATAGGACATGTTCTGTCTTTTAGTGGAATGGACATACAGAAAGCACACGGATCATCCATGTCCTTTCCACATCCTTGTGTAATTTCTGCAAAAAGATAGAACATTTCCTATTCTTGGTCGCAAAATGCGGTCCACTAACCGATTAAAGTCAATGGTTCGGCAAAAAACTGATGCAAACGACATCTTCTGTATTTTGCAGATGTGTGCTTTGAGGACCACAAAATACATATGGTCGTGTGCATAAGGTCTTATATATACTTTGCATAGAGTGTATAGATTTAGCTCGAGCGAGAGATATAATAAAGTCAAAGCTCTGGTTATTTCAAGTGTCATTGTCTTTTAGGGATTAAAGCAGAGTCGAATGGAATCCTCATTTGGAAAGTATTCACATCCCAAATAAATGTAATAAACTACAGCATGTGAGTATAACAGTATTCAGAATTTATATAAATTGAATTATCTGTAGTTTTCTTATGCTTCTCAGATGGTTTACCAATCTCTAAATTTAACATGTAATTTAACAAAATTCAGCTAAGGCTACTTTCACACTGGCGTTTCTGGGTCCGCTTGTGAGATCCGTTTCAAGGCTCTCACAATCTGCCCAAAACGGATCAGTTAAGTCCCAATGCATTCTAAATGGATAAGAATCCGTTCAGAATGCATAAATTTGGCTGCGTTTGGTCTCCGTTGCGTTTTTTAGACCGTCACTAAAACGCGGCTTGCAGCGTTTTTGGTGTTCGTCTGACTATGCAGAGCCAAACTGATCCGTCTTGACTTACAATGTAAGTCAATGGGGACGGATCTGTTTTCACTGACACAATATGGTGCAATTGAAAACTGATCCGTCCCCCATTGACTTTCAATGTAAGTCAAGACGGATCCGGACTTTTTTTTGAATGAATAATGCAAACACATCCGTTATTAACGGATACAAGCGTTTGCATATACAGGACTGATCCGTACAAAACGCGAGTGTGAAAGTAGCCTAAAACGTTCCCATAAAAATGTTAAATTGTCCATAATTAAACATACAAGTAACTCACAAGCTGATCGCATAAAATCCTGCCGTTTTTGCACTGAACACTAAGCCTAATTATAGGAGCCATTTCTTGTCTGTACTTTACTGCACTTAACTCATTCTAATCCTGTCTGTAATGATATCACCTCTGTGTACAGATAAGACAGGATCCATCATTCACAGTAGGTGATTGTCAAACTTTATCTATTCTTCCCTTGTACAATGACCTCTGCACAGGTCACAAAGCATGCCTAAAAAGCTCTCCCATAGAAGTCGGTGAGGTCCCCATGTGGCTGCTGTAAAGCAATTTTCCTAATGCTTTCTAAATGCTGCTAAGAACAGCTCAGCGGCTGCCTCTAAAATCAGGAAATGGAATAAATCTGCAATTAGATAATTAGTTTTAACTGGCAGATAACATTTTTGCTGACACATTTGCTTTAACACTTTACACATTATAGGCAGGCTGGGACTAGCCCACAGGGGGGTACAGGTGAATCCCTGCACACGTGGTACATAATACAGTAGACTTACTGCACTACATACATATATTCAATGTACAGCAACTCAACTAGCCTATGTTCATATAAAAAAAAATTGATAGATTATTAAAAAAAACTCTCCAGTTTATTATTATTAGACACGATCATAGCTGAGATGACTTCTAGGTAGAGAGGAAAGCTACCAGTGTCCTCTTTTCCCCAGGACCTGCCTTCTCAAAGTTACTGCAGGGATCCCATATTCAATCATCTGGTGGCATCTTGCTGCCGTATGAGCAGGTAATATTTCAATGTATCCGTACGCTGGGCCCCCAAAATAAATTTTACTGGTGGACCCTAGGCACCCCAGTCCAACACTGATCATAGTAATGCCCTTACAGAGCCAAACTGCAGTGTTAAAGCAGGACAAACAACGTGTCTCTACATCAGTGCATGAAGCTGACACAGACACTTACTGTACCTGAGTGCACAGAGCAGAGTGAATCGAGGGTGAAGATTCAGGTTCATCTGCAGAGCTGAGAGAGTAGAACTCTGCATCAGAACTGGGGGTACAGAACTGGAAATGAGGGGTTCACTTCACACCCAAAACACACATTACTGACAGTACAGTCACTTTTTACCGAAAGTCAGTTTCCGCAGAAGTCACTCTCATAATCCTCTACACTGTCACTTGTAAGTTGCTTGCAGAGGAATGAAATCTCCACTCTCGATGGGTGCTAGGCAAGCCAATTAGCAGAAAGTTCTTCAAGCACCGCTAATGCTGATTGGCCTGTCCAGCACCCACTAGTCGGGACTCCAGTGGGTGCAGCGCTAGCCACTGATGTGCTGTGTAAAGGGTACCCCGAGGACAGGACAAATAAAGCAGGTTGCTGGAAAGCAGAACCTGAGCCCCGGACAGGGATTCAAGACAGGAGCGAGAATTAAGTGCAATTAGGAGGCAGGGCCTTTTGTCAAAGACCGGGCCCCCTTCCTCCTTAAATTTTATTTTTTCTGTAGAATCTGTATAAGGCCCCATGCACACAACCGGATCCATTTTGCGGTCTGCAAATCTTGGATACGCAAAAAATATGGATGTGGTCCATGTTACATCCACATTTTTTTGGGAACCCGTTCACTTCAATGAGTATGTGGTCCAGAGATAGTTTTTGTCAATACAAAACATTTCCTTTAATCCATAGAATATCTGGGGCCACCACTGATCACGAGAATTGGATCCTGTGTCCGCTTATGAATGAAGTGGCAGGTCGAGCATGCACATTGCAACTCTGTTCACTCTCTACGGGACTGCTGGAGATAGCCGAGCAGAAGGTAACATGGTTGACCTACCATTCCATTTCTTTGGGGACCCAGAATCCCATTCTCATGATCATGGGGGACCCAGCAGTCCCCACCGATCAGATACTTATCCCCTATCCCGTGGGTAGGCGATAAAAAAGAAAAGAAAAAAAAGCTGAGCTGTACAACTAAGAAAGGTCATCACTATCTGATCAGCAGGGGTCCGACTCCCTGCACCCCCATCCAGTAGACTATGAAGATTTATATAAAGAGGCTCAGACACAACACTTATAATATACACTGACTACTTTATTAACTGCAAGGTATCAAATGTACAGTAGATGTTCTCATTAGAAATCAGGGCACTGATCTTAAATGTGGCCCTGTTGATGATGGGCCTTTGACTCATGAAGAGTCGGGTCTTCAGCACTCAGGAGAGAAAAAACCCCCAGTGGAGGAAACCACCAGGGAACCATGGCTGAAGGACTGCCCTTCCCCTAGGCCTTATGGCACGTGACAAGGACGGTAGATTTTTTTCCTTGAACCAATGGTGAATGTCTTACACACAGCAGCAAAATTGAACAGTCAGTGCTGCAGTGTAAAGCATGAGGGAAGATACAGAACAGCAGACCAAGTTTATATGGAGACAGGACCTATACACAATGCAGCTAAGCTGCAGTCACTGATCATAGAGGTGGTCTGATGAAGGCAGTCACTTTTTAAGTAGAAGCTAGACATCTAACCCAGAGTGATCAGATGATCACCAAGGGAAGCTACTTATGGCCAAATATTTCATATGCAGCCGCTGATTGAGTCTGTTTGAATGGAGCTGCTGTCACACATTCACACTGCTGTCCATTCATTCTCTATGGGATAGCCGATCATTCCACACAGCTACCTCCAGGAGTCCCATAGGGAATGAATTAAGCAGCAGTGCTTGTGTGGCCATTGCTACATCCAAATGGGGGACGAGATGCTCATTCTTGTGCTCAGCGGGGACAAGCATATTTGTGGGAGGAAAAAAGGCTTTCCATTTTATTGGCTGTGGTTTCCTTAGTAGTTTAAACATCAGATATTTGATGTTGCCAGCATTTCTTCAATATTGTCCGACTCCTGAAGGATGTCGCACATTTATTATTGCTGGTTCCTTTGTGCCCCATCCTGTACCTTGCAAAATAATTTGGTGGCTGCCTGTGAAGCAGAAATGTAAATACAAATTTGCACAGTTGATTATGACACTAAAAATATTTGTTTAGTTAAAAGGGTTGTCTGGGTCAGGAAAAAAAACACATTTTCATATACCCTGTTAGGTAATTCTGAGCCACAGCAGAGCTCATTTACTGCAGGAGTGAAGGAGCTAGAGCGCGTCTCACTGTGGAAGAGACACATGCATTGTATGGTCCAGCGGAGCCTGTGTAATACTTCAGTTCTACTTGGGTACCACCATTGGGGAATAGAACCCTTGGTGCCATGGTCCCCCATAAATGGCATCACTTTATGATCAGCTTATTGAAGACTGTCCTGGGTTGTCCACGATTTTATTTTTATTTAATCAAATATATGTTTATTAATATAAAGACGTGCACATATACAAATAAGGCAAATATATAGAAACTAAAAACTGAAGGATTGGTCAACCAATGCAATAAGGCACACATCCACTATAAGATGTTACTTGCAGTTTTAAAAAATACCAAAAGTAGCATAGATAATGCCGAGCATGCCATATACATGAAGGTGTCCACAGATCCCAGAAGCACCACAAGCGATCGATCTATAGCAGGAAAGAGGTGGAGGACAGCCTAAAGGGGAGGGAAGGACCCAGGCAAAACTGAAGGGAACTACTAAGGCATGGATCTTTTGAAGTGCAACCAAGCCATGAACGTTCAAAACGGTCATGAGTGCCACTGATCCATGCAGTGAGTTTCTCCAATCTAAAGATTTGATCAACCCTGTCCATTCACTGACGTTTGGTTGGTGGTTCAGAACTCAACCATTTATTCGGTATCAGTAACCTGGCCACGGTGATAAGGTGAGTTGGAAGGAAGCTTCTGCGGGGCCTAAAGTAACGAGAATCCATCCACAAAAGGATAATCTCCTTAGATAGACTTAGTGACAGTCCACAGACCTGACGTATAGTATTCAAACAAACTGGGCAAAAAATCCCTGCCTTGTACATTAGTGATAGAGAATGGTTGCGATAATGAGCCATTAAATTGAGGGGGGAATTTAAATTGTTGTAATACTGCTTTGATATACAGCCAGTCAATCCCATCAAATGCCTTCTCGGCATCAGTACTAAGAAGGATAAGAGGCAGATTGTGGCGTTTAGCGTAATGAACAGCATGCATAACTTTAGTAGAGTTGTCTTTGCCCACTCTGCTGGGCACAAAGCCAGCTTGTTCAATGTTTATCAAAGAGGAAAGCAGCAGTTGAACCCATTTTGCCCGAATTTTGGCTGAAAGCTTCACATCGCAGTTTGGGAGTGAGATGTTGGTAACTGCTGCATAAAGTCTGATCCTTGCCCTCCTTTGCCAACACCGAAATACAGGCCTCAAGTCCTAATAATAGACGGCAGAGGTCCTCTTCCCCAACCGTTCCAAAACTGCAATGTGAGACAGCAAAGGGTCCAGCTGCTTGCTTCTAGGTTTTTTTTAAGCCGAGACTCCAAGGCAATAAACTCCCCATTGGGTAGAAGCCTTATAAGCTTCCCAAACTATGGGGAAGGGGACCTCCCCTGTATCATTGGCCTGGTAGTAAAAAGCAAGTTTGGAGAAAGTCTTTTAATACCTCATCACTCCCTAGCAGAGTCTCATTTAATCTGCAGAAGTAACCCTTCCTCTCCGCACCCGATAGATTACAATGCATCATTACTGGGACATGGTCAGACACAGTAATACAACCTGTATCAATACAAACTTGGACAGGAATAATGCCTCAAAAGGCCTATACCAGTAATAGAAAATTAGAAAGAAAAGGAGATTGGAGTCCCCAATAGTCCAACCTAAAAGATAAGTAAAGAAGCGTGGTAGGGCAAACCACTAGGCAATAAAAAAAACTAGCGATGCTGGACAGCCAGGTCTCACCCATAACTGGCATGGAGCAGCGCAGCAGAGAAGAAATGGGTCCAACACAAAAATCTGGGAGCATCAGTCTCCAAAATCAGCCTCTGTTGACTGGGGGAACGTCGCTTGTAAGAGACCAACTGCTACTTGCCTGCTTCAGGTAGTGGGGGAAGGTCATCTTCCATGGGGATGTAGAGCCAGGAAGGGATGTCTGTCGGCGGTAGGCCAAATTTACTCCAGGCCGCCTTGATACCTCCCGGGGCCCGAATCGTTACAGGTTTGTTATTCTTCATAACTGTAATCCCATATGGAAACAGCCATTGGTATCGCTAGTTACGAGCCCGGAGGTGATCGTAAAGGACAATAACACCAAACGAAAAAATTCAAGATAGGGAAAATGACTTCCTACAGTCTAACTGAATATATCAAAGAATCCTCGCCAGGGCCGAAAAGGAAGTTTAGGCTAAGATATACGGTAACTTTTATTGTGATCGTTATAAAGTCTTTGAGTACCAGCTATCAAAGGACAAACATACAAAAACAACTAAAATACTCAAGTCCCAGGGGGGACAAAATCGTACCAGAGGTTCCAATCAAGAACAGATAAGATTATAAACAATTCTAGAAAAGAGGAGCAGTCTTACCATTGATGCGATTGGGGACCATCCGGTGACTGTACAGCCCGAGGGATGACTGGCAATTGATAGTGAGTCACTCTGTGCAGGGCAGCTGTGGCGAGTATCTATCCCTAAAATAGACTCTGACCAACGAGGACAAGGGGAGGGAAACTGCAAGGGCCCTGCCTTACTGCACAAAGAAATGCCCCAAATAGGGCGACCCTATCTGGATGTCTAACCCTATTGGGTGCAAAATCCCACAACAATGCCCTATAACCTAGTTTACAGTCACATGATCTAGTAAAGGCTTTATAGTGCGTCGCTTTGCCAGTGTAGTGGCAGACAAATCCCGATAGAGAGCAATGGCTCCATCATGTGTAATATCCGATTTTTAGAGCTGCAGTATCGTTCTAATTGAGGAGCCGGCGGACATCTTGTGGCAGGTCTCTGGAGCGGGGTTTAGGGTGTAGGGCTCTGGATGCGCTCGATAACCATGTTCTGGGCACAGTTTGGACCCAGGAGAGATCCAAAGATGGAGGCCACAGATTGGAGTAAGGAGTCAGGAGCGACTTCTTCCGGCAGTTCCACGATACGAAGATTCTGGCGCGGGCTTCAATTCTCCTAGTCCTCAGTGTAATTAAAGGCTGTGTTCAGCTGTTATTGCTATTCCATGAACTTCTGGCAGACCACTTTGTCAAAGGTAAGCATAGATGTTTTGTACCGACTCCTCGTGGTTAACCCTGTAAAGCATATCTCTAAATGCTGATAACAGTAGCTCAGGCAAGATGGCTGCCCAGTAATCATGTACAGAGTATTAAAAAAAAAACCACTAGAATGAGAAAAATAAATGAGTAAAAAGGGAATATATTACACTATCTGATTTGAATTAATAAAAAAAAAGTGAGACGTTACCTTTTAAAGGTTATAATTGTCTTGAAGGTAAGTTTTATTTCTTGTAGTGTCATTGTCTTCTGTGTTGTGTTAACAAGGTTATTATAACAGTATTCCCTTTTTTATTTTATGTCCTCGCAGCTGGCATCTCTCCCAGGGAGAGCACGGGACTATCAGCGACAAGAAGACTGCCATTTGTTTTTTCCTTTTTGTATTAGTTGTCACGAGATGTGTATGATTAGTTTGACATCTTGTGTAATTGAACTATCTATTCTAGAACAATTCTGTACACTTCTAAGATGCTGCAAATATAATGTATAATACTGCATAATAACTAGAAATCGCGTGAATCCAGCAGAACTGAAGAAATAAAAAAGTAATTGCAAATGCCATGGGAGGGATGTCCAAAGGCAAGAACCTCTTCAATTGTTTACTACATGTTTCCAAAGCAAAAGAAACTTGTGACTTTTTTTTTTTTTCTTTTTTTTATAACTGACTGTCAAGTTAAGACTTCTGATTGTGTCCCCATCTGACAGTCGGAGCCATGTACAGTCATATCTTACCCTCATAGGGTATAATATAAAGATATAACAGATGTCAGGTGAGTGTAGTCATAACCGTAGCATGTGATACATGTAATAACTCCTCTCTTGTATGGATCATATTTAGATTAAATTCTCATTTAAAGGGATTCTGTCACCAGATTTAACCCTATTAAGCTAGCTGACATTAGCGATGTAACTAGCCTATTCCTACTTTTATCTATGCCCCCGTTACGCCAGAAATCTAACTTTTATAATATGCTAATTAGCCTCTGGGTGCATGGGGGGGGAAAGACACTCGCAGGCTGCCAGCTTCCTCACCGCGCCTGTGCCGAATACTGAACGGCCCCAGATTTCACCAGAGCACAGGGCTGGCAGACAGATGTGAGCGCTGCTTGGCCCTGTCAATCAGGACTTTGAGGCGACAAAGGTGGGAGAACGGAGCCTCTAGTAGCAGGAACAATGCCCCCCCCTGCTCCTAGAGGCTAATTAGCATATTATAAAAGTTAGATTTCTGGCGTGACAGGGGCATAGATAAAAGTAGGAATAGGCTAGTTAGGTTTAGCTGACATTAGCACATCGCTTATGTCAGCTAGCTTAATAGGGTTAAATCTGGTGACAGAAACCCTTTAAAACAGATCGATGCACTTATACCATATTTTCAGACTTTCAGGATTCTACCTTGTGTGCAGTGTTTGCCGTATATAGCTTTTGTTCTGTGTCAGGGCTCCTTTTGGACGTCTTGCCACATAAACCTTTTTGATTAATCACTGTAAAGATCTTAACATTTCTTTAAAATGAAAGTTTTCTAATAAAGTGAAGACACTTGTCAATTTGTCTTGTCTTATTTCTGTTCTGGTATTTATTTATTTTATTTTTCAGTACAATTAGGTCTCATGCACACAAATGTTTCTGTTTTGATTTCCGCAAACTGGATCTGCAAAGTATGGATACCATCCGTGTTGCATATGCATTTTTTGCAGACCCGTTGACTTCAATCGGTCCGTGGTGCGCATTTTGCAGCCAAGTATATCCTTTTTCTATATCCTTGTTCTATCCTTTTGTGGAAAACACATGGATAATCCATGTGCTTTCTGCATCCGTATGTCCGTTTTGCTGAAAGATAGAATGTCCGCATAATGCAGACCACAGACCCATTGAAGTGAGCAGGTCTACAAAAAAAAAATGCGGAAGGCACACAAACTGCATCGTATTTTGCAGGTACACAATTTGTGGGCCTCTAAACAGATACAGTTGTCCATTAGGCCTAAAACAGAACATTCCACTAAACATACCCCCTGCATTTTATCAATGCTCTTTATGGAGAGATTCAGGGAATCTGTCAGCAGTTTTATGTTGTCCTGTCTGAGGGCAGCATAAAAAGCCCTCAGAATTTGCTGAGCAAAACAGCTCGATCTAAGTTAGCTGATAAAAATCCTGTAGTTCACAGGAAATCTACCACACAGGAGAGACTGTCCACCTGTCTACAGGAGAGAAAGCGCTGGACTTGTGGTCACATGACTTAACTGGCGATAAGGGTTCAGCACATATAGATGTTTCATCCTCCGCTCAATTACAAGTTACACTTCTAGAATATTGCTCCCAGTGCTTCTTCAAAGTGATTCTGTCACGCATTGAGCTCTCACAGAATTGTCGCATTTCTTCAACTTTTTAGAATTCAAATGTATAAAAAGGTTAATATCCCATGAAATGTTCTTCAACAGTTCTGAGCATGAAGTATTATCTCCCAATATACAAATTTTTATCATTAAAGAAGAACCAATTATATGCCAAAACGAGGGGATTATAATTTCCTGGGGCACTATGAGGACGTGTTATAAGTACTGGGCCACTATAGGAGACGTTATATAAGTACTGGAGGCATTAATAACTATTAGGAGCACTATGGGGTGGGGATAAATACTTGCCTACTATAGGGGACATTATATAAGTGCTTGGGATGTTATATTATGTACTGTATATATTAATATTCTAACTATTAACTATTAGGAGCACTATGGGGGTGGGCGGGGGGATTATAAGAACGGGCCACTATAGGGGATATAAGAAGTACTGGGGGTCATAATGGCAGAATTATAACTATTGGGACCACTGGGGGGGGGGGGGGGGCAGGTATAAGCATGGAACCACTATAGGTTACATTATAAGTATTGGGGTAACTAGAACTACTGGAGGCATTATGAGGGGCATAATCAATACTACAATAGGGGGTCATTATAACTACTGGGCTGCTATAGGGAAGCAGAACTACTCGGGCACTTTGGGAAAAGTTATTTCTATTACAGGGGTATTATTGGGCACAGTATGGAGTGCACTACTAATAATGGGGCACTCTAGGGGTGCATTGTCACTATTGTGGCACTGTTACTAATGAAGGCACTCTGGGAGAGAATTATAACTATTGGTGGGGCTTTTGGGTTTGTTATTATTGGATGAACTATCTGTATAGCACTATTATTTCTGCAGTATAGTATTTGGCAGCATGTGGACAAAATAATGGGGGTAGAAGGAGGATGATTGAAAAGTGAAAAACCCAAGATGTCTGTGTGGCAAACTCTGTAGGGATGAGACATGCCTGAGAGAAGTCATAATGGCAGTCTGGTCCAAATAGAAGATGAGGAAGGAGAACATGTATAATCAGAGGAGATATCACTGGATGTAATAGGTATGCGGGGCTGTATTAGCCTACATGCACACGAATGTTTGTGTTTTGCGGTGCGCAAAAAAAACGAATGATGTCAGTATGGCATCCTTTTTTTTTGTGGATCCATTGTAACAATGCCTATCCTTGTCTGCAAAACAGACAAGAATAGGACATGTTCTATTTATTTTTATTTTTTTGCGGGGCTACGGAACGGAGCAACGGATGCGGACAGCACACTGAGCGCTGTCCGCATCTTTTGCGGCCCCATTGAAGTGAATGGGTTTGCACCCGAGGCGCAAAAAATGTGGCTCGGATGCGAAACCAAACCACGTTCGTGTGCATGTAGGCTTACCCTGTATGTTTTGTAGCACTGAATATAATGTCCATCCAAACATGTCTGTAGGGGGCATAACTACTGTGTGGGGACTGGGTGTGTATTTAGAGAGGCACTGGGTAGAGTAAAGATATGGCTTGGTGCAAAAAATTATAATAATAATTAGACACTAATAATATCTCTTTGTCCCTAGAAATAAGGATTTCTGCAGTTAATATTGAGTGCCATGGACTTTTATCACATATACGCAATGAATTAATAACCATTAAAAATGTATTCGTGTTGTGTCTGTGTAAATGCGGTGTGATGCCGCACTTCTACCATTCACCGCTGAGTAGGGAACCTGTTAAAAATTTGAATCCCACCCCTGACCACAACCCCATCAGACAGCTACATAGCAGGGCTCCCATAAAATCTGAGGATCAGCTATCAATATTCACAACACCGAAAACCCATTTAATAATAATAATTACATGATATGATACATGCCACACTCAATGTTTATTGCACTGCATCAATGTACATAATACAAGCAGTATAACTGACCATTAAATCACTGACTAGTGGAAGAAAAATATCATGCTGTACTGTTTGATGTGCCAGGTCCTATTGCAAGCCCCTTAGGTGTCAGGCCTCATTACATCTTTAATGAATCTCACTGGAAACTATAATTGCTGCTTACAACCTATTAATAAAACGTGTAGGATGCTGGGAGGGTACCCAAAGTATTGCATAAAGTCATTGTTTTTTTAAATTAAGGCGTACATAACCTTTTAACAAACTTTGCATTAATCAGTAGTACAGAGTCTGTACATGAAGAATAACATTATTGTGGCTACTCCCTATATCTATTGTGTGTCATTCTATTTGTATCGAGCCTCCTGACGAAGATAATTACAGTGAAACACGTGTGGAGTTACCTGTTGTGTTGGTTTCCTATTATTATTATTTTTTTATTATTATATCACATCAGAAAAGCAGCTTGTGATTCTGGTTTAGTACCATTACCTCCTCTTTGTGATGTCAGGTTTTTTTCCATTCTATTAGGGGATGTGTGGTTTACCAATCAAGCCTTTTTATTCTGTATCATCTGTGCTATTTGTACGATCTTGCCCCCTGATGTACTTTCATATAATTTTAATATTAATGCAGACTTTGCCTCTTTCCCTGGTCGGATGGATTACTATAGGTTTTTTGCAGTATGTGACTTGTATCTGGCATTTTTTGTTTAGCAGTTTTCCTATGTGCTTGCTGAATATCAGTTTTTTTTTTAGTTCTCTCAGACAGACATGTTAGGTGAACACTAGCTGCCATCCACTGCACACAGAAAGTGGAGGAGCATCTGCTTCCTAACCTTCTCTTACTCCGAAGCAGCCCCAGATCATGGAGGATATTACAGAGCAGTACTGACCTGTGTGATTGGGAATTTACTTGTGCTGAAATATAAACTTCCCATTTAGTTGCAGCAGACTCTTTGTCTGTGCCTTTCTTTCACTGCTCCCCATCCCCTCTCCTAGACTTGTACTGACATATTTAATATGATCCTTCAGTGTAGCTGATCTGACCTGGTTGAATTCAAAGCATATTTCATACTGAAAAGCAATTAGTAAGGGGGAGGGGGTGTTAAACAGCTGATAACATGAGAACTAGGCATTTTATGATTCAAAAGAAAAAAGAATACCGAGATAGTAGCCGCACATCTAAAAAAGTATCAAATTTATTATGGACAACAGACACAACAAGAAATAATTAAAAACATTGTATACAATGAATCTGGGCCATGTGCACAAATCATATACACATGCCCACCTGACTCACCACAACAACATGAACATTCCCCCACACATACAAATGGATAGAGAAGTAAAGTGCATGTAATCCATCAACAATAAAATTATTGGAGAGCTGTAATACTTATAATTAAAGATGACGTAGTGGGGGTATGCGTGGTGGTCAGGAAACAAGCCCAACGCGTATCGCCAGGCTCTGCTGGCTTCCTCAGGGGTGCCTGTTCCTGAATGCCACAGTAGATCCTTATGTATGCACATAGTAATTACAAATGGAATCAAAGTCACCTGTGTTGTGGGCGGCAGAGTGGGATATGGGGGCGGCGACCCTCCATGTAGGTGGTCAGGGGAGGAGACAGAACGGAACGGGGGCAACCCAGTAGAAACTGCCGTAAGCTTTAAGGGAACACCAGCCATAATTCATTAGTAACGGCCTGTATAGCGGCCGGAAATGATGCGCACCCATGTGCGCCGCCGAGCCGGCGCGTCCTGCGTTCCAAGACCCGGAAATAGCAGGCCGCGCATGCTCACAAAGCGCACACTGCGTGCCAAATGCCGGAATGGAAGAGGCCACAATGTGCGCCGCCGAGCAGGCGCACCCTGCGTTCCAAACCACGGAAACAGCAGGGCGCGCACGCTCACAAGGCACACACTGCGTGCCAAATACCGGAAGTACTCCGGAATTGTTGGAATCAACATAGACGCATACAGGGAAGAGGTCCCGCGGGCAAGGTGACATAGTGACAAAATAAGGGGACATGTAGGAGAAAATAATAAGACAATAAAAAACAAAACGAAAAACAAACAAACAAAAAAACAACAATAAATGACAAAAAGCTATATATAATAATAAGAAAAGGGGGAAAGAAAAAAAAAGAGAAAGGGGGGAGAATGGATGAATAAAAAACAAGAAGAAAAAAGAAAGAAAAAACACCATATTGCTGAACATAGCCTAAAATTAATGGAAAATCCATCCATTGCATAAATATGCAGCAGTGGACTGTCACAATAATATTGTTAAGACGGGGCTCCATATTTGTGAAAGATTGGCCCCTAAAAGATAATAAACTTATAATCTATATCCCCTTTAACTGTGTAAGGAATTATAAATGAACTATTACAATAGTTTATTTTGCGTGCTTAAACCTCCTTTGTGTTTTTATACATTTATATAATTTTATTATTTTAGATTTATTGAACCTTCTATTTTGAATTATTTATATTATTTATCATTATTTTTGCGCATTATTTTCTATTTTTTAGTATCTATTATTTATATTTTTTATTTATATTTCATATTTTATATTATTAAACTTTAATTTATTAATTATTTAAATTCTTGAAATTTTAGTTCTATTTTATGAAAATATTTTTTTTATTATATATTTTATTATTGATTATTTATTTTAATATTTTTTATTATTTATTTTTTATATTTATTATTTATTTTTATATATTTTTTTGTACCTGGGACAGCACATAATGGACCATAAAGAAGTCTCTGGATCGTTTTCTGAGGTTCCTTCAAGATGATGCATATTGAAGGACTTGTTGCTTTTGTGATATATACGAAATAGTGCTTTGAATTACATTACTCTGTATAATATTTCTAACATTTTTAATTGTTTGGCATACGGGGTTCCCTTTGTTCTTCCCCTCTCTGTCCTTCCCTTCCTTTTTGTGGGCTTAGGTCGGGGTCGCGGCGGACAAGGTGACATGCTTTTTTTCTCCCTCCTTTTTTTTTTTTTTTTTTTTTTGAGGTTGGTGGGTTTGGAAATGAAAATATGATATAAAAAAATATAATAAATAAAAAATAATAAATAATACAAAAAAATATATAAAAATAAATAATAAATATTAAAAATATTAAAATAAATAATCAATAATAAAATATATAATAAAAAAAATCTTTTCATAAAATAGAACTAAAATTTCAAGAATTTAAATAATTAATAAATTAAAGTTTAATAATATAAAATATGAAATATAAATAAAAAATATAAATAATAAATACAAAAAAATAGAAAATAATGCGCAAAAATAATGATAAATAATATAAATAATAAATAATTCAAAATAGAAGGTTCAATAAATCTAAAAATATAAAATAATAATAAAATTATATAAACATATAAAAACACTAAGGAGGTTTAAGCACGCAAAATAAACTTTTGTAATAGTTAATTTATAATTCCTTACACAGTTAAATTTTTTAGGGGCCAATCTTTCACAAATATGGAGCCCCGTCTTAACAATATTATTGTGACAGTCCACTGCTGCATATTTATGCAATGGATGGATTTTCCATTAATTTTAGGCTAGGTTCAGCAATATGGTGTTTTTTTCTTTCTTTTTTCTTCTTGTTGTTTTTTATTCATATTCTCCCCCCTTTCTCTTTTTTTTTTTTTTTTCTTTCCCCCTTTTCTTATTATTATATATAGCTTTTTGTCATTTATTGTTGTTTTTTTTGTTTGTTTGTTTGCTTGTTTTTCATTTTGTTTTTTATTGTCTTATTATTTTCTCCTACATGTCCCCTTATTTTGTCACTATGTCACCTTGCCCGCGGGACCTCTTCCCTGTATGCGTCTATGTTGATTCCAACAATTCTGGAGTACTTCCGGTATTTGGCACGCAGTGTGTGCCTTGTGAGCGTGCGCGCCCTGCTGTTTCCGTGGTTTGGAACGCAGGGTGCGCTTGCTCGGCGGCGCACATTGTGGCCTCTTCCATTCCGGCATTTGGCACGCAGTGTGCGCTTTGTGAGCATGCGCGCCCTGCTATTTCCGGGTCTTGGAACGCAGGACGCGCCGGCTCGGCGGCGCACATGGGTACGCATCATTTCCGGCCGCTATACAGGCCGTTACTAATGAATTATGGCTGGTGTTCCCTTAAAGCTTACGGCAGTTTCTACTGGGTTGCCCCCGTTCCGTTCTGTCTCCTCCCATGACCACCTACATGGAGGGTCGCTGCCCCCATATCCCACTCTGCCGCCCACAACACAGGTGACTTTGATTCCATTTGTAATTACTATGTGCATACATAAGGATCTACTGTGGCATTCAGGAACAGGCACCCCTGAGGAAGCCAGCAGAGCCTGGCGATACGCGTTGGGCTTGTTTCCTGACCACCACGCATACCCCCACTACGTCATCTTTAATTATAAGTATTACAGCTCTCCAATAATTTTATTGTTGATGGATTACATGCACTTTACTTCTCAATCCATTTGTATGTGTGGGGGAATGTTCATGTTGTTGTGGTGAGTCAGGTGGGCATGTGTATATGATTTGTGCACATGGCCCAGATTCATTGTATACAATGTTTTTAATTATTTCTTGTTGTCCATAATAAATTTGATACTTTTTTAGATGTGCGGCTACTATCTCGGTATTCTTTTCTCTTTTGAATCATATAGTGTGTTTTGTACCGTGTGCCGGCACTCTTATCTCTATTTTTGATGTGCCCCCGTTTTCTTGAATGAGAACTAGGCATTTCTCACTGATAAGATACATTACAAAGTATCTTATGGTCACTTGTACTAGTCATTTGGAGACAATGTCGCAAGAAACACGTTGCCATGTAGCACCAGCCTTATATTCCTTATATTTCACTATTATCCAATATAACCACAAAATAAAGTACATTTGGGGAAGATTTACTAATAGTGCCAACCTTTGCACTGTCTAAGAATACAAATTGCAGGCTTAATATTGGACTAATTTACTATATTATAAATTTGGAGTATGGCAAGTCCTACGCCAGATTCTGTACTTACGCCCCCTTAAAAAACCTGTCAAATTTAAGTGTACACCACCTACAAGTTGTCGTTTTACTCCAAAAATGCACCAACATTCTGGCACAAGGGGGTGTAATTAGGCCGTGCCCCCTTACTGATGAAGCCACACCTTTTCCCATGAAGCCACGCTCTCTTGCTAGATGAGGAAGTTGGTAAATACGACGCAAAGCATGCACTATCCGTTTGTTGGTGCAAAATGTGCCAAAGACTTTCATTGGTAAATCAAACCTGCTTTAATCGTCAGTTTTCTTATATGATACAGTAATAAAAGACATATTTAATTCTCTATATTTGGTGCTAAGTGCAGTGGTATCTGCCAATTAATTTCTAAACTCTTGGACTGGGGATGAGTCTTCTTCATGTTGTCGAACATACTGAGGTCATCTTTATCCAGCTGCCATCCCATCATCCATATGGTAATGAGGCCTGGCATGCGAGACACAAACCGGACAAAGGAAGTGACGGTGGTGGCTTGACACTTAATAGGTTGAGAGTGCATTCTGGCTATATGGAAGACCTTTAACTCTGGCATGTCTGCAGCCGTTTCAAAAAAAGTCGCCCACCCAGATTCTGTGACGCTGTCATTAGAATGCAACTCAAGACTGTGAAGCCTCTTTAGAAATCCCTTTCTTGCTGCTTTCCCTGTGAAAGTAAAATAATTAAGTATAACTTCATTAATAATGCATTTTTATAGTAAAAATGTATCCAAGTATATTATATATGTAATAACATTTTATCTACAAAGTACCAACTGGAATGAGAATCGGATGATCCTAAAGCATGGCCACTTTTTTTCTAAAAATAGTGCTGCACCATCAAAGGGTTTTGTTTGATATGACCGCTCGACTCAATTGAAGTGAATGGGGTAGACCTGTAATTCCACACAAGCAGTCATGTTTTTCTAATCCTGGATATCTCTTTATGGTTGATCTGATATGTTTGCAGTATACATGCTCATACAGGCAAGCCTATCAAAAGCAGTCATTCCAATGCAGTGCATAAAAATATGTGCAGCTCCTCTGTTAGGCTACTGTTACATCTGCGTTCTTCTTTCCGGTATTCAGATCCGTCATGGGATCCCAAAACCGGAGGAAAGCGCTTCAGTTTTGTCCCCATTCATCGTCAATGGGGATAAAACTGAACTGAAGGGAACGGATTGCACCAGAATGCATTCCATTCAGTTTTGTAGCGATCCCATGACACACACAAAGGCGCTGCAAACAGCGTTTTTGAGTGCATCATGGAATGCGGAGCAAGACGGATCCGGCATGAAACACAATGTAGGTCGATGACGCCGGATCCATTTTCTCGGAGACAAAACGTCTTTGTCATTTTAGAGATAATACAACCGTATCCGTTCCTAATGGATGCAGCCGGATGTATTATCCTAACAGAAGTGTTTTTGCTGATCCACGACGGATTCAGCAAAAAACTCTGATGTAAAAGTAGCCTTACCTGTTCTGGATCCAATACCATGTTTAATCCAATAGACAATGTTCAAAGTGAGACTCCATGGAGTTTTTTTTAATTTATTTAAACTATGGGCACTAAACAGAGCGGAGCCATTAATATCCCCTTGTATTTGCTATAAGCAAGTTTCCAAGGTGCTCTGAACACCAGAAGTCCTTTACACCACAGGTAATAACTAAATGGCTGCGTGATGTTGGGCTGTACAAGAGGAGTTGCTAAAATGATGTCGCCTTCTCTGACATCACTTCCTGGTCTGCAGCTATTGGCTGAAGCTGCACCCCACAGACTTCCTGCTCTGCCCGCCTCCTGCTTGCGCTCTGCACATAATACTGTGAACTCTATGCTCCTTTATGAGCGGCTTTATCCTGCATATAGACCAGAATGAAGGGATAGTCATCCAGAAGAGAGGGTAGAGTAATGTATGCGCAGTACATGCAGGGGTTCGGCAGACCAGGCAGTCCATGAGGCCACTAAAACATATTATGTAAGAGGCCATTTTTTTGGCAACTTCTCCTGTTCAATTGTTATTGAACATTTTGTTATTACCTGTATTGTCCAGTTCCTTTAGCATACAGACCACCTTGGAGCAGCATGCAAAATTTACTGACTGGTATGTTAAATGGCCTAGTTGCCTTGACTTATTATTACTGATACAACTCCATTTTGTAGTGGCCGGAGCTAGTAACTGCAGAGGTGCTCCCATTCATTTCACTTCTGTTACCCGTCCACTACAGAAAAAATGGAGTTATGTAGTTCAGGCAATGTTCGAGACAACCAGCCAATCAGAGAGGATTCAGGGTATTGGACCCCCACCAATCTGATAGGGATGGCCTATTCTGATGATATGTCAGCTGTATCATAATCCTGGAGACCCCTTTAAAGTAGACTAGGTAGAATAAACCTGGAGCATCTTGATTGACATGTTAGACACTTTCTTGCCACCCATTGGTTGGCTTACTTTTTAGACTAATATTTTAGACTAATACTCCTCTTAGCCTCACCCCTTTTTCTAGGCACTTTACAAAACTGTCTAATGAGGCATGTTCGCCTATTTTTTTATTTATTTTTTTGCACAAATTAAAGGATTTGTGGCAAGTTTAGAAGTTATCCCCTATTCATTATCTATAAGACCACCAAAGATAGCCGAGCGCTGTACTCAGCTATTTTTGACAGTCCCATTAAGAATAACTGGAGAGGCAGGATGCATGCCCAACCTGCCACTCCATCAGATTGGGAAAATGGGACCCTTGTTCTTTGGATGTGTCGGGGTTGCAGTGGTTGGACCCCCAGCTATCAGTTAATTGTCCCTTAACTAGAATTCTAGAGCATATAGTGACAGCAATATGTTAAAGATATTGATAGCTGAATTTTAGGTTATTAGAATATTCAGAAATCAGGATTTAAATGGAAAAGGAATAGTCATAGAATTGGGTTTTTATTAACCTCATTATTTGCAAAATTTGAAAAAGTTATAAATTGTATTCTATTTTTTCCCCCCACTTATGTAATCACGCATTTAGTGCCCTTCAGTCATTTCATGTGTTTAAATGCTAGGATAGATTGGTTAAAATGAATAGTTATGGGCTTCTGGCTAATAACTGGGCGAGAATGTTTTTAGAACTGGAAACTATTTGATCTTCCTCTGATCAATGCAAATCAGTGACTCACCTAATAATGCAATACTTGCATCATCTAATATCTCCTTCATGGATAGGAAGTGGAGGTTGGGTAGGAACCGAAACTGTTCAATAATCAGTTCAGCAGCACGAGCCATTCCTTCTCCTATAGGCAACCACAATTTCTCAAGATGAATGAGGGATCCCAATGATACAGCTATAGACAAAAGATATTTATATACATTAGCATTTTAAACTGTTCATCACAAAAATGAGTCAAATTTTTGCAAACCAGATTTGTATTCAGTTGTATTATTCTTTTAAACGGTGTGTCTCATGAAGGCATTGTAATTTAAAATTGAAGCAACAATGTTGTGTTGCCTGCTGGCCATGAAAATAAATGTCTCGCTGTAATGCATGGATGGGCTTGGTCTGGCGAAACGAAAAATGATTCTCTGCACTGCCTAAGAGATGGGGGTCTGAGAGCATATGGATAAGAGTTGTCTGCACGAAATACCCCCTTTAGTATATCAATAAAATAACTAGGAGATACAGGGGTGAATTGGGATAATCTACAATAACCAATATAGCCCATAGAGAAGTAAGGTACTTTTCCTAGGACAAATGCCATCTGTTTTCTCATCCTGGACAACACCTTTAAGGTAGTTATGTTTCCAACCCCAGGAACATATACAGTGGTGCCAGAAAGTTTGTGAACCCTTCAGAATTTTCTATATTTCTGAATGAATGTGACCTAAAAATATATCAGATTTTCACACAGGTCCTGAAAAGCAGATAAAGAGAACCAATTCAACCAAGTGAGTCAAAAAATATTGGAATATCATGGGTATATCCACTTACTGTTTTATTATCTCCACATTTCTTTCGCTCTAGGTGGGAACAGGATTATGGGTGTGTATTAACAGATGAACGATGTTCAGCGGTGTACAACCTTGAAGCATATTGAAGCATCTAGAAAATTACTCTACTGTTGGTAGTATACTCCTTTCTAAAATGTATCCAAATGCCGTGATCAGGTGGGCTCCCTTAAGCATATATGGTGGACATGTGTGCTCCTTATACCTTTTTGGGGGACTAACTATAGCAGGGATGGCCAACCTGAGGCTCTCCAGATGTTGCAAAACTACAACTCCCAGCATGCCCGGACTGCCAACAGCTATCAGCCTACAGCAGGGCATGGTGGGAATTGTAGTTTTACAACAGCTGGAGAGCCACAGGTTGGCCATGCCTGAACTATAGGTTACTTAAAGCAATTGTGGGTTCAGATTTGCCATGGGGTCCTGAAGTGGCACTATTGTCCTTTCAATTTGACAATTTTCCTATTGAAGACCTTACCATAATTAACCATATACTATTCACTGCTAGAACCAAATTGTTCTTGTTGAGTTGCTTTTTTTTTTAGGATATCCCTTGACTTATTGTCATTTGATGGCTAACATCACTCGCAGATGAAAATCTGCTATACTCTCACATGTCGATTGCCTTGCAGACATGGGACAGCCAATCTCTTTCTGTACTTACCTTTGCTTTTACTTTTTAGGCTCCATTTACACATCCGCAAATGGGTCCGCATTCGTTCCGCAATTTGCAGGTCCGCAACACACCACGGACGTGTGAATGGAGCCTTATTCTTTGCGATCCTTTTGCCTAAAGTATATATAGTTCTGACATTTTGTAAGGTCTATGTACCTTTTTCTTGGACTCAGAACCCTGTTTGTATTGTTATTATTGTTCTTGATATGTTTTTTTCTAATTACTGATCCACAGCATATGAATGCCTTTGTACTTTATTGAATAAAACATATATAAAAATTTTTTTTACTTGGTAATTTATTTATTGAGAAAAATTATTCATTATGTGATATCACATATCTTTAAGTGGTCAAGTGTTGGGGGGCGGAGCTTGCCAATGGCCGAGTGAGCAGTGCGCATTCAGAGCTCCTGACCATCTCCGGCAGTTTTTCAGACTACAGGTCACAAGCGACTCACCTTCCGCTATGAAAAACAGAGGGAAAAGAACCTCATCCACACCAGCACCGGTGGACCGAAAAGCAGGCGCCATGGAGCGATATTTAGCGTCCAGCTCCCAGCCGACAAGTGGCGCCAAGACAGCCATGAGACCCAAGATGGCGGACGCACCTCATGGTGAGAAAACAGCGGCGGCCGCCGCAGCAGCATCCCCTGACCCCAGCCGATCACCGCCGGGCACACCGATCACACGGTCCTATGCAGGGGCAGTTCGCAGCCCGTCCTCAGCGGCTCCTTCCTCGCCTGCCATGACAGAGAGCAGGCTCTCCTCACCCAGCTCCTCACCGCAGTCCCACCGCTCACCAAGCTGCCCAGACGCTGACATGCAGGCGATACCGTCCTCACAAGAGGAGGAATGGGACTGGAAAGTCCATCTTAAAGCTCTGCCCACAAAGCAGGAGCTGAATGATCTTTTTATTAAGCTTGAAGCCTCACACAAGCAAGATATTGCTGGCTTACATACAGATATCAAGCAAGTAGGCCACAGAGTGGAGGATGTGGAAGCTATCCAAGAACAAACCCTCCAGACATTGGAGTCTCACCAACAGATCCTGCAAGATCACACAGGTCAGATACAGGACATACTAAGTCATCTTGATGACATAGAAAACAGAAATAGGAGAAATAATCTCTGCATAAGGGGAGTCCCAGAATCTGTTCTCCCACAGGACCTGGATCACTGGGCTCAAGATCTATTTGCCAAGTTACTTGACAGAAGCCCAGATTCTCCGGTCGAAATTGACAGGATTCACAGAACCCTGGGTCCGAAACTTGCAGATCCAGCTCGCACACGTGATATAGTGTGCAGAATTCATTTTTACAAAGAGAAGGAGGAGATCCTTAAGGCCTCAAGAAATATGATGCCAAGTCTTCCGGATTACCCCGGAGTACTCATTCTGCCAGATTTAGCTAGGCGTACGCTTATGTTAAGGAAAGCTCTCAAACCTTTATTGATCCTCCTTAAGGACAATGATATTATATACCGCTGGGGCTACCCCTTCCAGCTCTTCGCCAGAAAAGATGGGAAGTCAGCCACTTTCAAGTCCATCACTGACCTTCAGAAGCTATTGGACGTTTTCAATTTACCATCTGTCAACCTTCCAGATTGGCCCAGACAAAAGGAATTGGTTCCTGTGCCGCGCAGAGACCCTTGGCAGACGGCGCTCCCAAAACAGCAGAGGCCACCTAGAAGATCCCGTTCACCTAAAGACTGAACTGTCTAGCTATTGTGAGGTTCCAGCCTCTAGTTGCAATCTGTTTTTCTTTCCAAGGAAGCCTAATTACATAGGCTCTTTAGAATGTTTCTAACATAATACTAAATGTTCTCACAGTTTAATTGTGACCTGTTATAACCACTTATCTCATTGCTTACCCGGAGACAAGTCGGGCAGCCGTAGCGCCCTTGTCTTCTCTTACCCCCACTAGGTTCTACAGCACCCACTGAGTGTTGTATATGACGAATAGTCATAACTTAGTGACCGTTGAACCGATTGTTTGGTTCCTATTACCCCTCAGATCATTATTGTCTGTTCACTGAAACCTAAGCGTTTCCTAATTGTATTATCTGTTTGTCTTACGTCTTCCCCCTACTTTCCCCCTTGTGTGTAATCTTTCCTTGCATCCTTAACCCTTACTCCTTTCATTCATCATGGCGGGATTGTTATCGTTTAGCTCCTTTAATGCCAGGGGCCTCAACAAGCCTGAGAAACGCAGTCAAATCTTATACCGGTTTCATAAAAAAAGGATCATGATAGCGATGATTCAGGAGACTCATTTCAAAACTTCATCCATCCCAAATTGCAGAAACAGGTACTACCATACCTGGTTCCATAGTTCACACCCAGATAAAAAAGCAGGTGGAGTCTCCATAGCTTTCCACAAAGCCTTCCAGCACAAGGTTTTGGCCTCTGACATTGACACTAAGGGGCGCTATATATTTCTTAAGCTTGCATTTAATGATCAAGTATTTACTGTTGCTAATTTGTACTTCCCTAATCAGGGCCAGGCCTCCTTTGGAACCAAGATGTTGAGAAGACTTGCTAGCTTCGCCGAGGGCTCACGTATTATTTTAGGAGGTGACCTCAACATGACCTTGAACCCAGAGCTTGATTCTTCGGTGGGTAAGTCCACGATCTCTCCCACGTCGTTACGTAAGTTCAGAACAGCACTCACATCCCTCAGGTTGGTTGATCTTTGGAGGGTCTTGCACCCGGGTGTCAGAGATTACAGTTACTACTCTGCAGCACATAACACATACAGCAGACTAGACCACCTCTTCGTATCGCAGAGCTTCCTGGATCTTGATCCCCGATGCTCGATCGATTCTATGATATGGTCGGATCATGCGCCGGTATTTGGACTATTGTCTCCAATTCACACATCTCCTCGCTCATTTACTTGGAGATTAAACGATAATCTACTAAATGATGCTGTTTGCTCGGCAGCTATAAAAAAGGCCATTACTGATTTTGTTGCTGACCATCGATCGGATACCACTGCTTCTCCTCTAAAATGGGAAGCACTCAAATGTGTGGTAAGAGGCGTGTTTACAGGGAGTGCAGAATTATTAGGCAAGTTGTATTTTTGAGGATTAATTTTATTATTGAACAACAACCATGTTCTCAATGAACCCAAAAAACTCATTAATATCAAAGCTGAATATTTTTGGAAGTAGTTTTTAGTTTGTTTTTAGTTTTAGCTATTTTAGGGGGATATCTGTGTGTGCAGGTGACTATTACTGTGCATAATTATTAGGCAACCTAACAAAAAACAAATATATACCCATTTCAATTATTTATTTTTACCAGTGAAACCAATATAACATCTCAACATTCACAAATATACATTTCTGACATTCAAAAACAAAATAAAAACAAACCAGTGACCAATATAGCCACCTTTCTTTGCAAGGACACTCAAAAGCCTGCCATCCATAGATTCTGTCAGTGTTTTGATCTGTTGACCATCAACATTGCGTGCAGCAGCAACCACAGCCTCCCAGACACTGTTCAGAGAGGTGTACTGTTTTCCCTCCTTGTAAATCTCACATTTGATGATGGACCACAGGTTCTCAATGGGGTTCAGATCAGGTGAACAAGGAGGCCATGTCATTAGATTTTCTTCTTTTATACCCTTTCTTGCCAGCCACGCTGTGGAGTACTTGGACGCGTGTGATGGAGCATTGTCCTGCATGAAAATCATGTTTTTCTTGAAGGATGCAGACTTCTTCCTGTACCACTGCTTGAAGAAGGTGTCTTCCAGAAACTGGCAGTAGGACTGGGAGTTGAGCTTGACTCCATCCTCAACCCGAAAAGGCCCCACAAGCTCATCTTTGATGATACCAGCCCAAACCAGTACTCCACCTCCACCTTGCTGGCGTCTGAGTCGGACTGGAGCTCTCTGCCCTTTACCAATCCAGCCACGGGCCCATCCATCTGGCCCATCAAGACTCACTCTCATTTCATCAGTCCATAAAACCTTAGAAAAATCAGTCTTGAGATATTTCTTGGCCCAGTCTTGACGTTTCAGCTTGTGTGTCTTGTTCAGTGGTGGTCGTCTTTCAGCCTTTCTTACCTTGGCCATGTCTCTGAGTATTGCACACCTTGTGCTTTTGGGCACTCAAATGATGTTGCAGCTCTGAAATATGGCCAAACTGGTGGCAAGTGGCATCTTGGCAGCTGCACGCTTGACTTTTCTCAGTTCATGGGCAGTTATTTTGCGCCTTGGTTTTTCCACACGCTTCTTGCGACCCTGTTGACTATTTTGAATGAAACGCTTGATTGTTCGATGATCACGCTTCAGAAGCTTTGCAATTTTAAGAGTGCTGCATCCCTCTGCAAGATATCTCACTATTTTTGACTTTTCTGAGCCTGTCAAGTCCTTCTTTTGACCCATTTTGCCAAAGGAAAGGAAGTTGCCTAATAATTATGCACACCTAATATAGGGTGTTGATGTCATTAGACCACACCCCTTCTCATTACAGAGATGCACATCACCTAACATGCTTAATTGATAGTAGGCTTTCGAGCCTATACAGCTTGGAGTAAGACAACATGCATAAAGAGGATGATGTGGTCAAAATACTTATTTGCCTAATAATTCTGCACGCAGTGTATGTCCCATGGGTCTCGGCTTAAAAGAGAAAGGACACATAAGCTAACCATGCTTTTTAAAGAACTGGAGGCCAAAGAGTCCATTAATAAAACCTCTGCGTTAGATTCTCTTAAAGCTGAACTTTCCTCCATTAGACAACAGATATTAAAAATTCTAGATCAAAAATCTCTTTGCATGAGAGATAAGATTAAACGAGGTTACTACGAGTTCGGTGACAAATGTGGGAAATGGTTGGCGAAAGCTTTACATCCACGTATTCCGCTCACACATATACCCTCTTTGAACATAGGCTCGAGGGGTCAGATACATGCACCGCTTGAAATTGCTAGTGAGTTCCGGTCATATTACTCAGACCTATACAATTTAGATCCCACACATACATCCGGCCCGAGATCGTCATCCCAAAACATACAAAATTATCTATCCCAATTTGGCCCCCCGAATTTACCGAATGATGCATCTACTGGTATGGAGGAGGATTTTTCTTCATCAGAACTCTTGCATGTCATTAAGGACCTCAAAAATGGGAAGAGCCCCGGCCCTGATGGGTTATCTGCACGTTTCTATAAATTCTTCACAGAAGATCTGGCCCCCATTCTCCTAGATGCATTTAATTCTATATCAGCCACATGCCCCTTTCCATCTCAAACCTTACAGGCCCATATTACAGTCATCCCCAAACTAGACAAGGACCATTCCCTTTGCTCCAATTATAGGCCCATTTCCCTTCTTAATATCGACCTGAAATTATTTGCTAAAATTCTGGCCTTAAGATTACATCCCCACATACCAAAATGTACCCATAGAGAACAAGTGGGATTTGTCCCAGGACGAGAGGCCCGTGACAACACCATCAAATCCATAAGCCTGATATCTAAAGCTAAACAACTAAAGATTCCCATGTGCCTTCTTTCAGTAGATGCGGAGAAGGCATTCGACAGGGTCAGTTGGCACTTCCTAGAAAGGACCCTGATTCATATTGGGATTGGTCCTAAGATGATAAATAGAATCATGGCCTTGTATTCTGGCCCTACCGCGCGGGTTCGTGTCAATGGTGTCCTGTCGGATTCCTTCCCTATCTCAAATGGAACACGGCAGGGATGTCCTCTCTCTCTGTTTCTTTATATTCTTGTTATGGAATCTCTAGCGAATGCCTTGAGAGCCAATGACGCAATCAAAGGCCTTCACATTGGCAATATAGAACATAAACTATCACTGTTTGCAGACGATCTCTTGATGTACCTAACAAACCCTAGAATCGGCCTTCCCTCAGTACTAAAGGAATTTCAGATTTTTGGGAAGTTATCCAACTTCAAGGTCAATGTCCAGAAGTCTGAACTTTTAAATATTTCTCTCCCTTCTCGAGATGTCACTACACTCAGAGATTCATTCGCTTTTAAATGGGCCTCAAGTAAGCTTAAACACCTGGGAACTTACATCTCTTCTGACACTTCCCACTTGTTTAAACTCAACTTCCTCCCTATACTCCACACCATTGAAAATAACTTACAAACTTGGTCAGCTTTAAATGTTTCATGGTTTGGCAGAATAAACACCTTAAAAATGGACGTTCTACCCAGACTTCTTTATTTATTCCAGACAATCCCCTGTCGGATCCCAGCCTCTTACTTCACACGTTTAAGGAAACTCACTTCTCGTTTTATATGGGGTAGATCCAAAGCCAGGTTGAGCTACAATCTCATGATCAAGTCCAAGGAACACGGAGGCACAGGCTTGCCTAACTTCCTATCATATTACAGAGCAGCGGTCGCCAACTGCGTGATTGACCTTACCCATAATCTTGAGGGAAAACTTTGGGTTGAACTAGAACACACTCTAGCCCCTGGTCTTATCCCAGGCGTTTTCTGGTATCCGACAAGTACACTGACTCAAATGCCCATTCAAAGGTTATCACCTTTTCTATCTTCTCTAGTACACATTTGGATCAGGTTCGCCTCTACAACTCGAATGGTTACGATCCCTGGCCCTCTCACAAACATATCTGGTCATCCGTTGATGCCAGCCGCACTGTTAGCTCTACCAGCCCTCAGCTTACATGCCAGACCTCAGATTAGAGTCAAAGATATATACTCAGTTAGAGGGTTAAAAGATCTTAAAGACCTAGGCCATATTATACCTGACTCACCAGGGCGATGGTTTCACTACCTACAATTACGCAGTTTCACTGGATCTCTGGCATCCGGTATGCAACTTCAATCCTCAGTGACTGATTTTGAGAAACTATGCCTAACTTCCTCTGCTCCTGGGCATTCTATATCTCTTATATATGCCATTCTGAACTCGGGAGAGATCGGGGATGACACAGAAGAGTTCCCTTCCCCAACCAAGAAAATTATGCTTTCATGGGAATCTGAGTTGGGATATCCTCTCACACCTGATCAATGGAAAAGATCTCTCCTTTTCACTCATAAATCTTCAATTTCCTGCAGGATTCAGGAACTTAATTATAAGATTTGGTCTAGATGGTATAGGACCCCGGTTAAACTTAACCAGTTTTATCCTTTGGTTCCAGACACGTGTTGGAGGTGTTCGAAAGATAGAGGCACTATGCTACACATCTGGTGGGAGTGTACGGGAGTAGCAACACTATGGAATGACATCTTCAAGCTACACGAATATTTGTACAAAATCCATATCCCTATGTCGCCCCAGATAGCTCTCCTTTCAGTTTACCTGGGCAGAATTAGGATAGTCAAGAAGGGCATTCTTAGATATTTTGTTATAGCAATGCGTCAAATAATTCCCAGAGCGTGGAGATCACCAGATAGTCCCCTTAGGATCACTTGGGTTAATGCTTTGGACTCTCTAGCACGTCTAGAGGAGCTGGGAGCCGAAGATCAAGGTCTTGGAGTCGCTCACTCTAAACAATGGGAGGCCTGGTACCAGTTCCGTGCATCAGCAGGTTTCTCGGGTTGGTTGTCCTCAGGATCTACCACTTAAAATATTCCATCCAGTCTGACTGCAGTCATAGCTTATATAGATTGCCAATTCAATCTCATTCCCCCCCCCTCCCTCCTTACCCTTCCCCCCGGATCCCTTGTCTTGTCTCCACCTGTTCTACCTCATCCGTCTAATATTGATGTTTGATGACTCTTTTTTCTTTGTACTGACTTGATATGTACTATTGTAATACCCACAAAAGACATATACTCAAATGTAACTAGCTCATACTGCATGTTTTCAAATGTATATGGTTTTCAATAAAAACAAATTGAACCATAAGTGGTCAAGTGTTTTTAATCAATTGGATGACAATCAGGTGTGAGTGGGCGACCGGTTTTATTTCAAGAACAGGGATCTTCAAAACATGAGTGGAAGTATACCATGGCACGAACAAAGGAGATTTCTGAGGTGCTCAGGAAAAGATTTGTTGATACTGATCGGGCTAGAAAAGGTTACAGAACCATCTCTAAAGATTTTGGACTTTGCCAATTCAAAGTCACACTGACTGTGTACAAATAGGAGAAATTCAAGAGCATTATAACCTTCTCTCGGAGTGGTTGACCAACCAAGATCACACCAAGAACAAGGTGTGTAATAGTCTGCGAGGTCACATAGAAACCCAAGGTAACCTCTAAGCAAACTAAGGGCCTTTCTCACATTAGCTAATGTTTATATTGATGAGTCCGGCATCAGGAGGACACTGAACAGCAATGGTGTGCATGGCAGGATTGCAAGAAGAAAGCTACTACTTTCCAAAAAGAACATTGCTACCCATCTGCAGTCTAAAGATCACATGGACTTGCCAGAAGGCTATTGGAATAAAGTTTTGTGGATGGATGAGACAAATACAAAACTTTTTGGTTTAACCCCTTCCCAACCAGCTCTGTACATGTACGGTGCTGCAGAATGTGACTTGCCGCCCAGCACTGTACAGGTACGGCGCACTGATCGGGCAGGTGCAGAAACTGTAACCGCTTAAACAGCAGCACGGATCCGGCTGTTTGTGACAGCTGTGCCCCTGCTGTATACGCCGGCATCAGTGAAAACAGAGACGGACGCATTATCCCCTTCTATGCGGAGGGTTTGCAGAGGGTACTGGCACCCTCTTCGTCCCCATTGGGTCCCTGTGCTGCTGTAACGGGGACCCAATGGCTGGGTGGGAAGGCAGCCCAATGCCTTTCAGAGGCATCAGGGCTTTCCTTCTATAGAAACCTATGAGATCCAGCCCCCAGGCTGGGACTCATAGGCATGATGTCAGTGTAATAAAGTGACAGGCAATGCATTACAATACACAAATATTGTAATGCACTGTACAGGGGACTAGACACCCAAAAGTTGAAGTCTCATAGTAAAAAAAAAAAAAAAAAATGTGTTTTACAAAATAATAATAAAAAAAAAGTTCCAAGTAAAAGAAAAGCACAGACATATGGGGAACATTGGTTGATAACTATTTTATGAGGTATTACTATCTTTCTTAACAGTATAAAAATAAAAATTTTGAATTTTTTCCAATTTTCTTTAAATGAAATAAATAAATATGTATAAATAAAGGAAAAAAATATTTAACTAAATATACCGCTAACATGAAGTACAATGTGTCACCAGAAAATAATCTCTGAATCGGTTGAATAAAGGGTTTCTATCACTTCGTATGACATAATTAGCTCTCAGACACTAGCGATCCGCTAGTGTCTGCTCTGGCCAACCATCCTAATATAACTGTTTATTGGGCAGCCGTTTTGCTAAAAAAATAACTTTTATAAATATGCTAATGAGCCTCTAGGTGCTATGTGGGCGTCATTAGCACCTAGAGGCTCCGTCTACCTTCATACACAGCCACCGCCCAGCGCGTCCCTCCAGCCCGCCCATCTCCTGCTGAATGCGATCCTCCGTGTGACGCAACGGACGAATTCTCGCGCATGCGCCGTGCGCAGCTGTATTCGGCGCATGCGCAGTGAATGTCTGACGCTTCCCTGCTCAGACATCTCCACTGCGCCGATGACGTCATAGTGCTCCAAGGAACAGGCGCAGTGGAGATGTCTGAGCAGGGAAGCGGTCAGACATTCACTGCGCATGCGCCGAATACAGCCGCGCACGGCGCATGCGCGAGAATCCGTCCGTTGCGTCACACGGAGGATCGCATTCAGCAGGAGATGGGCGGGCTGGAGGGACGCGCTGGGCGGTGGCTGTGTATGAAGGTAGACGGAGCCTCTAGGTGCTAATGACGCCCACATAGAACCCAGAAGCTCATTAGCATATTTATAAAAGTTATTTTTTTAGCAAAACGGCTGCCCAATAAACAGTTATATTAGGATGGTTGGCCAGAGCAGACACTAGCGGATCGCTAGTGTCTGAGAGCTAATTATGTCATACGAAGTGATAGAAACCCTTTAAGTAAAACCACTTCAAACACAAAGTGACATGTCAGATTTACAAAAATAGGCCTGGGCAGGAAGGTGAAAACTGGCCTGGGGTTGAAGGGGTTAAATGGGAATAATTATGTTTGGACAAAAGAACACTGCATTCCAGCCTAAAAACCACATACCATCTATGGTAGTTTCATGGGTTGGACCAGTTTTGCTGCATCTGGACCAGAACGGCTTCCCATCATTGAAGGAACACAGAATTCTGAATTTAACAAGCAACTTCTAAAGGAAAATGTCAGAACACCTGTCCATGAGCTGAATCTCAAGAGAATGTGGGTCATGGAGCAAGACAACAACCTTAAAAACACTCTACCAAAGAAGAAGAAAGTTAAAGTTTTAGAATGGCCAAGTCCAAAGGAAGGAAACCTGCCAACATAACAGAATTGAAGCTGCTCCTCTAAGCCGATGTGCAGAACTAATCAACAGTAACTGGAAACGTTTAGTTGCAGTTATTGGTGCACAAGGGGGTCAACACCAGATACTGAAAGCAAAGCCTTACATACGTTTGCCACTCACAGAAATGTGATATTGGATAATTTTCCTCAATAAATAAATTACCAAGTCTAATATTTTAGATTTATTTAATTAGGTTTTCTTTATCTACTTTTACAACTTGTGTGAACATCTGATGTAGTTTTAGGTCAAATTTAAGCAGAAATATAGACAATTCTGAAGGGTTCACAAACTTTCAAGCACCACTGTATGATTTGAAGCCCAATACCAGATAAAGTATGAGGGTGTCAATGGATGGTACACAAAGCCTGCTATATCTCAATCAACTAAGGGCCCATTTACTTGGCCAGATTACTCGGCCCATGTAAATGTGTCAACATTGCCGAGTCAACAACTGAGCGAAACGCTAGTTTTTTGGGTAATGCAACTATTTATGTGACACATCTGTCGTAGTAATGATCGTTCATCCCTTTACAGAGCAGATGATTGCTGGAATAGAAGAAAGGCTCCAGCACCAGACATGGACGTTATAAATAATCCCGATCTTTATTCATCACCAAAATTCAGGTAAGTGATCAAGACATGACTAAGAACACTACTGTTCGAAACACGTAGATCTTTGGGAATAAGTGGGAGCCAGTGTCACTGTTTGCTGTACTTACCTGAATTTTGGTGATGAATAAAGATCGGGATTATTTATAACGTCCATGTCTGGTGCTGGAGCCTTTCTTCTATTCTGTGGATTACTATTGAGGACTGGCTTGAGTCCGCCCCGTGCACCGCAACACAGGACAAGAAGGTGAGCTGGCTGTAACCTTTCTATACCAGATGATTGCTGCGTGTACAGTAAATGCAGTGGAATGGGCGGAAAATGATCGGACACATATGGTTTGCTCCCAATCAGTTTTCTTTTTGTATCAGCCCATGTAAATGTGCCCCTCAGTCATGGTGGTCATTGAAGGTCCTTGAAATGTCTTTGTTTTCAGCTTAGAAAAAATAATATACTCTACTGACAAAATATATTAGAGGGACCTGTCACCCTGAAAATACAGTGCAGTCTGCAAGCAGCAAGTTATACAGTAGGAGAAACAGATTGTGTATAGTTTTGTGAGAAAAGATTCAGCAAAACTAAGGACTCGTGTAGGTGGTCTTATCAGTGATTGGTAGGTATCTATGTAGGCGCACACACAGGGCATGCTGTCAGTCACTGAGTCAGCCTGCCCACATGACTCCTTTGCTCAGAACGAGAAGATATTTAGATTAATAAAATCTACTATAACCAGGGGAGGATTGGAAACATAAAGTGGCCCTGTCAAAAAAAAAAACTAAAATGGCTCCATATTGTAGGAGGGTCTAAATTGACTGGAGGAGGGACAACAAAAGTAGGGGGGTCAGCAATACCATAGTGCAAAATACCACATACCACAGTGCCGCACAATATATTGCCCCAAAAACTATCCCTCTGAGTTGGCCATCCATAGCGGCCATTTTATCTCCTCCTCTTCCAGTTGTCTCTGATTAGGATATGGAGCAGAGTGCTTAGGAGGTGAGATGCGGGACATAGTTGAATTCAGGAGGACATGTCGCTGGCCGGGTACAGTGAGAATCAGGTACTCATGAGTTTATCACCACTGATGGCTTATTATGTACCTGGCCAGTGGCAGAGATGGGGGCTTGGGTGGCCCCCTGGGCATCGGCCCGCCGGGAAATTTCCCTGTAAGGTGTATGGCCAATCCGCCCCTGACTATAACTATAAATCAAACTTCTCAGCTCCTTCTGCTCTGTAGCCTGCAGACTGCACTGTATTTTCATGATGCTCATTTTCTATCTCTTGGATTAATCCTTTTAGACTAATTTAAGGGCTCATGCACACAACTGTGGATTTGGTCTGCGTCCGATGCCGCATTTCGGATGTGGACCCATTCATTTAAATGGGGCCACACTGTGTCCATTCCGTGGTCCTTCAAAAATGGAACATGTCCTATACAAGAATAGGACATGTTCCATTTTTGAAGGACCACGGAATGGACACAGTGTGGCCCCATTGAAATGAATGGGTCCATATCCGATCCGCAAAAAATGCGGCATCGGACGCAGACCAAATCCACAGTCGTGTGCATGAGCCCTTAAATTAGTCTAAAAGGATTAATCCAAGAGATAGAAATGGACAAGACCATTTCACGGATAAGAAGAGACAGCTCTAACAGAGGACAGGACATACCCTTCACACGCAGTCACTATCTGTTTTTTGCGGATCTGCTAAAACAGCTAAGGCTGTGTGCATGAGCCCTAATACTTATATCCTTGGTTATGTGAGTTTTTTTTTCTTCCAGTAACATTCCCTTTGATCCTTCTGAATTTTGTGTATGTATTTTAATCAGAATAGCTGTTTGTGCATTTTCATTAGGGGTTAACTCCATCAAGCCCAGCTCTGTTAGAATAAATGACAACGCAGCTTCCAGCTGATTGGCCTGTCTCCTCACCTTCCATGCACTATGACCTCTCTGCGGTGATTAGCTGGGAAACTCCTGCCTGACATTAAAATTTTAGCGCTAAAACTGACAGCAACTTAGCAATAAAAGAGATACCATACTGTGCTTGCTGCCACCTCAGAAATGAAAATGTGTCTGTCAGAGGGGATAATTTATGAAACTGGTGCAAAGTAACTTATTTAGGAGAACGTTCAAAAACCAGTCTGTACTATACCGAACATCTCAGCGGCTTCTGTTCCAACAATTATATGTCTGTCCAAATTTAGAGTTTTCAGAGACGTAAAATTCTTCATTGCTGCAGCTGTCATAGAGACACCAAAAATAATACATTTATTAACTTGTACAGTATCCATAGTGTAAGGACGTAGAGCACATTTCTTAAATAATATACAGTAAACTTTTTGATTTAGTTTATCCATTTAAGGTTTGCTTCTTTCACCCATAGGTGGCTGCGTAAAAATAACGCCAGAGAAAATTCATGTGTGTAGGGACCGTAAAGGAGTTATCTAGCTTTCTGGACTTTTTTAGCTTTCAACCCCAGCCTGTTCTACCTGTTGAAAAACCATATCTGCTCACCACCACTCCATACTGGCTCCCTGGGTCCCTTCAGCAGTCTTCCGGTCCCCACCATGTAAACTCCCAGACAGATGGGGTCATGTGTGCCACTGCAGCCGATAACTGGCCACAGCATTGATATGTCCCCAAGTAGCAAATCACTGCTGGGTCACTGCAGCGGCACACTTTATCCCGTACATCTGGCAGTTTACAGGATGGAGACCGAAAGACCCCAGAAAGAGCCAGGGCTCTGGATTGCCCACTCAAGGACATTCGCAAAGCTTTCCCTAAGCCACTCGTGTGTTGTCTTGGCTGTGTGCTTAAAGGGTGTATTACACCTGCCGGTTTTTCGGCAGATGAACGCTAACCTAACGAGCCTTCATAGTTATGCTCATTAGTGATCATCTGGCAGTGTAATGCTGCTGCCGATTGCCCAATGAACGAGCAAATGCTCATTCATTGGGCAATCCAAATCTTTTGACCGGTTAAAAAATCATTGTTTGCAGACAGCAGATCATCATGTCTAATCACGATCTGCTGCCGGCAAACAATGATTAAGTTTACGGAAGAGCAATGGTATAACAATCGCTCCTCCCTATATTGAGGAGGAGATTGCTGCATGCAATAGCAGCGGTCTATTCTGCTAGCGTGTAGGCGGTTTCCGGGAAGGAACACTTTACCTGTTAAATCGAGCTGTCTAATATACCCTTAAGGTCATTGTCTTGTTGGAAGGTGAACCTTCAGCCCAGTTTGAAGTTCACAGCACTCTGGATCAGGTTTTCATCAAGAATATCTCTGTACTTTGCTCCATTCAGTTTTTCTTCAACCCTGACCAGTCTTCCTGTCCCAGCTACTGAAAAATGCCCTCACAACATGATGATGCCACCACCATGCTTCGCTGTAGGGATGGTATTGGACAATGCCTGGTTTGCTCCAGATATGACTCTTAGAATTTAGGCCAAAAAGTTAAATCTTGGTTTCATCAGACCAGAGAATCTTGTTTTTCACAGTGTGAGAGTCCTCTAGGTGCTTTTTTGCAAACTTTCATGTGTCTTTTACTGTGGAGAGGCTTATTTCTGGCCACTCTGCCATAAAGCCCAGATTGATGGACTGCTGCAGGGATGATTGACCATCTGGAAGTTTCTCCCATCTGCACACAGGGTATTTGGAGCTCAGCCAGAATGAACATTGCATTCTTGGTCACCTCTCTTACCAAGGCCTTCTCCCCCAATTACTTAGTTTGGTGAGGAAGCCAGCTCTAGGAAGAGTCCTGGTGGTTCCATACTTCTTCCATTTAAGAATTATGGAAGCCATTGTGCTCTTGGGAACTTTCAGTGCAGCAGAAATGTTTTTGTACCCTTCTCCAGTCTGTGCCTCCACACAATCCTGTCTCTGAGCTCTACAGGCAGTTATTTGCTCCTCATTTTGGAGCTAAACTAATTGTTGTGAAATCCACAATGAAAATCTGTGAAGAATCCACAAAAGAATGAGCATGCTACGAATTTGAAAACTTGAAACTTGCTTATTTTTCCACATGTGAAATGTCTGCAGCATGTAGATGTGATTTGTAAAATCGTATCCAGTTTTCTGGTACTTTAATCTGCTGTGTCTTACACCTGCACAAATCTGCAGGTAAAATCAACAACAAATCCACCTTGTCTGAATCAACTCCCCTCCTTCCCACTGGAAGTAGACATAGAACGTTCTTATTCAACTACAGCAAGCAGGGATCTTAAAATCTGTGAGGAACTGGAAAGTATATTGTAAACTTGTATAACTTTTTAAAATACAAAGAATGCCATTTAGGGTGGGTTCACACTAGCGTTAGGGATTCCGTTATGGCTTTCCGTTATAACATGGTTATAACGGAAAATAATAGAATTTATAAGACGGAAGGACGGATCCGTTCTTCTGCCCATAGACTTGTATTATGACGGAATGCAAAACGGAAGCGTTTAAAAGGCATTCCGTTTGCTCTCCGTCCTAATAGAAGTCTATGGGAATCAAAACGGATCAGTCTGGTTCCCGTTATGAAAGTCAGAAAACAAAGCCCTGGGGACTTTGTTTTCCGTCTTGTATAACGGGACACAGACGGATCCGTTATGCTTTCCCATAGACTTCTATTAGGACGGAAAGCAAACGGAATGCCTTTCCGTCATAATACAAGTCTATGGGCAGAAGAACGGATCCGTCCTTCCGCCTTATGAATTCCATTATTTTCCGTTATAACCATGTTATAACGGAAAGCCATAACGGAATCTCTAACGCTAGTGTGAACCCACCCTTACTTGTGGAAGGAAAATGCTCCTTTAACATTTTTTTTAAATAAATGCTTTCGTAGTTACGTTGTAGGGTAGCAACTTTAAAATAATAAATATGTGAATTAAAAAATACATCTGATATGCTGCTGCAAATTTACGCAAAATTCTTAATTCCGTATTATTGAGAAGCATTACCAAGAACAGCCATGTCATCTTCACGAAGAAAGGATCCAAAAAAACTCAGTTCTTGCAGCTTCTTACATTCAGAGATTGAGTTCATCAGACCACTGAAATCTGCATAATATTTAAGTGATAAGTGCAGGACCTCCAAATCCACAAAGTGTTTAATGATTGGAACTGTAAATCAAGATATTTAAAAACATAAATACAGTGGAAATTACATATCTAATATATCCAATAGTAAAACTTTTTATGTCTACATAGACATTTCATTTAGTAGTTAAAGGGGTTCTGCACTTTGTTTAAACTGATTATCTATCCTATGGACCCGGGACCCCCGCCGATCAGCTGTTTGAGAAGGCAGCAGCACTCCAGTAGCGCCGCGGCCTTCTCACTGTTTACCGCAGGCCCAGTGACGTCACGACTAGTATCACTGGCCTGGGGCGCGGCTAAGCTTCGTTCCTTTGAATGGAGCTTAGCCCCGCCCAGGCCAGTTGATAGAAGTCGTGACGTCACTCGGCCAGCGGTAAACAGTGAGAAGGCCGCTGCGCTGCTGGCGCGCCGCTGCCTTCTCAAACAGCTGATCGGCGCGGGTCCCGGGTGTCGGAGCCCCGCCGATCAGATGCTGATGCTCTATCCAGAGGATAGATCATCAGTTTAAACAAAGTGCAGAACCCCTTTAAATATTCTCACCAGTTGACATATGCACTGAAGTCATCTTTGTAAGAGGTTAGCTGTGTGTCAAGGCTGTCCCTCATTAGGCTGTGAGAGTTAATATTCTATATTGTGTATATTAATGATGACTAGAGATGAGCAAAGTTTTCAAAAATTAAATTCAGCCGCTTTGCTGAATTTTCCACAAAAATTTGCATCGTTATGAATTATTTAGTCACGAAGCACGTTAAATCAGGTCTATCCCGGCCTGCAGTTAAACTTTAGGGAGAATGTATCCTGGTGTACATCACTGTGCTGTGCAGCAACATGCATAGCTAGTCCTTTCTTTAAGCGAAACAGTTACTGTGCGTCAGAATGACAGGCAGGTTACATATATGGACGTGCGCATCATTGTGCAGGCCACCAACATTCCTAGCTAACCCCTAGCTAAACCAAAAAAAAACATACAGCATCCTTCAGGTGTCGCAATGACTCTTTAGTGGAACAAAATAATGACGTGAAGGCAGCGCCAAAAAAAGTAGTAGAGAAAAAAAAGTTATTTTAATCCATATTGTGGCAGTGCAAACACATGCGTTTGAATCTCTTCTGTTAGCTGTAGAATGACTGTACATCACTATTAGGCTTAGTTCACACTTCACTTAATTGGTCAGTTATTCTTATCAGTTAGGCCCCTTTCACACGGGCGAGTATTCCGCGCGGATGCGATGCGTGAGTTGAACGCATTGCACCCGCACTGAATCCCGACCCATTCATTTCTATGGGGCTGTTCACATGAGCGGTGATTTTCACGCATCACTTGTTTGTTGCGTGAAAATCGCAGCATGCTCTATATTCTGCATTTTTCACACAACGCAGGCCCCATAGAAGTGAATGGGGTTGCGTGAAAATCGCAAGCATCTGCAAGCAAGTGCGGATGCGGTGCGATTTTCACGCACGGTTGCTAGGAGACGATCGGGATGGAGACCTAATCATTATTATTTCCCCTTATAACATGGTTATAAGGGAAAATAATAGCATTCTGAATACAGAATGCATAGTAAAATAGCGCTGGAGGGGTTAAAAAAAATAAAAAATAATTTAACTGACCTTAGTCCACTTGATCGCGCTGCCGGCATCTCCTTCTGTCTCCTTCTTTGCTGATTGTAGAAACAAGACCTGTGGTGACGTCACTCCGGTCATCACATGATCTTTTACCATGCTGATGGATCATGTGATGACCGGAGTGACGTCACCACAGGTCCTGTTCCTACAATCAGCAAAGAAGGAGACAGAAGGAGATGCCGGCAGCGCGATCAAGTGGACTAAGGTGAGTTAAATTTTTTAAAAAAATTTTAACCCCTCCAGCGCTATTTTACTATGCATTCTGTATTCAGAATGCTATTATTTTCCCTTTTAACCATGTAATAAGGGAAAATAATACAATCTACAGAACACCGATCCCAAGCCCGAACTTCTGTGAAGAAGTTCGGGTACCAAACATGCGCGATTTTTCTCACGCAAGTGCAAAACGCATTACAATGTTTTGCACTCGCGCGGAAAAATCGCGCGTGTTTCTGCAACGCACCCGCACATTTTCCCGCAACTCCAGTGTAAAAGAGGCCTTATTGTGAGCCCAAAGAAGGTACGAGTCAAAACCACAGAACAGGTGCAGATCTATTCATGATACCTAATCCGAGAGTAGGCTGAATTTGCCTCACAATGGGTGATGGAAATAACTGACCAAATGTGGTGTGAAGGGTGAATTCAGTCTTACAGGTCAGTGTTAGCTTCAACTCAAATTTTTTCTGCGTGGACTTAACCGTGCAGTGGCCCAAGATTCAAGTAGTGGCCCCATGAAAAGTCCAAAAAAAGTGGATCCTGTAGTTTGAGCATCCACCTTCACACCATCAGTATTTGGTCAGCATTTTATCAGTATTGGTAAGGCAAAAACAGGAGTGGCTCCCACTCCTGCTTTTGGCTTCAAAATCATTATCAAATCCTTATGCAAAATACTGACCACATGATAGAGGCCTTATGGATGCTCAAACGACAGGACCATTTTTTTTTTTTTTTTTATGTTCTTCTGACAGATCAGAAGAACAGGAAAATAGACGGTGATCTCAACATGGCAAAACAGGAACACTGGTGGCAATGATGGCAACATGGCCACATGGTCGCAAAAGTAGCCCCGGAACAGAGTGGGGACAGGGGGATTCAACAGCAGGGGCAGTAACAGCACAAGATGGTGGCAGATCACAGTAGGAGCAGATAGCAGTAGAGGCAGCAGGCATGTGGCATCAGGCGGGTGATGGCATCAGAATAATGGCAGCAGCATGTGGGTAGAAGTAACGGGCCATTTGTCACAATGTTCTAGTGTGGCAGCACACTACAGTCAGATCATTACTGCCAGAATGATCATCTATTGTATCAGGCACCGGTGTCTGGAAATCCTGGTTGATCCAGGACTGATTCATCTTTATAAAGGTTAGTCTCTCAACATTTTGTGTTGAAAGGCGAGTTCTCCTTGAGGCAACAATGCCACCCGCCGCACTAAACATTACTGGCTGGGCAGGAAAGCAAACTCGACCAGTTGTGGCCACAATTCAAGTTTGGCTGCCCAGTAGTCAAGGGGATCTTGGATCTGGGGTGACAGGGGGCAGTCCAAATATGCCACCATCTGCTGGTTCAGGTTCTGCTCCATGTCCTGTTGCTGCTGGGTGGTTTCTTCAGTAGGAAGGTGAAGAAAAGTGCTCATCAGAGACTCAAGACTGCTGATGGAGCTGGTCCTGCCCCCCACCTCCACCTCCCTCCAGCAGTCATGGCAGTGGAGCGTGAGAATTAGCGATGGCGCACGTAGGCAGCAACCAACTGACTACAAAGGATGTCTCGATAGTAGTTGAGTTTTTCATCCCTCTCAGAAGGTATAAAAAAGGCCCCCATTTTGGACCAGTAGTAAGTGTCCATCATTGTGGAGAGCCAATTGTTATCCCTCTGTCGAATGGTGAGAATGTGGCTGTTTCTACGCAAGAAACTCAGCACGCATCTGGCCATTTGTGCAAGGGACTTGGGGGGACTCCCTGCTTCCATCTCCACTGCATACTGCCACGATATGTCAGGGTAATCTGTGTCATCTTCGTCGTCATCCTCTAGATCCTCCTGCTCCTCTCCTGTTGCTTGGGCAGATAAACCACCTAGTTCTGTATAGAATTCCTGGGCGTTTATGTCTTCCTCCTCGTCCTCCTCCTGCTCCTGTGCCAGTTCAGCTTCCACAGGGCTCAGGTGGCCATGAGATGTAGGGGCCACGTCTTCTGTCCCCTCGCAAGTCAGATTCACCAGCATCCCCTCCAGGACATAAAGGAGTGGACTGACATCATTCATCCCTTAGTCCTGGCGGCTGACAAATAAAGTGGCCTCCTCAAAGGGCCTGAGTGAGTGGCAGTTGTGACGCATGAGCTGCCACTGTCTAACGTCAAAGTTACACTGGCGAGTAGTTCTGTCTGTCATCAAGAAATCGGTCACGGGTTTCCGCTGCTCATACAGTTGGTCCAACATGTGGAGCGTGGAGTTACAACGTGTGGAAACGTTGCATATGAGGTAATTTAGGGGAACACCATTTTGCCTTTGCATCTCAAGGAGGGCATGTTTTCATGCACAGTTTCCTTGACATTTTCAAGACGTCTTACAGTTGGGTGGAAGACTTCAGGGATCGGGTGACAACCAGTTTGAAGATGTGCGCCATGCAGGGCGCATAGGTCAGCCCTCCCTGATGCAACGTAGAGAGAATGTTCTTCCCATTATCAGTGACCATGGTTCCTATCTCCAGTTGGAGAAGAGACAGCCAGGATTTGATTTCTTGGTTGATGATGCGGGGCAGTTCCTCCCCAATGTGACTCCATTCGCCCAGGCTGTCCAGGTGCAGAACCACGTGACAACGCCATGCTTTGCATAGGTGGTATGCTGGAAGACCAGCAGTGGAGGCTGAGGACAAGGTGGAGGATGAGGAGGCAGAGGAGGACATTGGCGCAGATTACAACACAGAAGCAGCATTTGCAAGTTGCTGGTGTGCCTGGGCTGGAGCCACATTTACCCAGAGGGCTGTAAAGAACACATATTGTCTTTGAATATAGTTACATCTCCACATGCCAGCGCTGGCATAACCTGTACCAGATGCGAACAGGCTCAAGGACTGGCCCACTTTCTGCTCCATGTGTTGACGCAGGGCCATGGTGCCAACATTAGCACCCTGACCATGCTTTACCTTATGCCCACATATCTTGCATACCACTATGCTAACGTCCTCCAGCGACCTGATAAAAAATTACCACACTGCTGACATTTTACCCCCAATACTCTGTGCTGACTGACTGCCACTGTTTTTATGAACCCATGCACCGCTAGTTGTTTTCTGACAGGTAGGCTCCTGAGTAGAAGACGGTCTACCCTGGGCATATTTGGCTCCAGATCTCCCACTGCTTCCACCCTGTTGGCTGATCGGCATGCTGCCATCCTGCTGCTGTCTCATGGGCCTGTTGCCACCCTCACCCCCTGATGATGCCCCCTCTTCATCCGGTTCCCATGTGCGATCAGCTAAATCATCGTCCACTACTGTCTGTTCATCACTTATGTCACCTTCACCAGGCTCATGGCCACGTCCCTAACCACTCGCAACAAGTGTTCCCACCTGAGTGTCATCATCGCTAGTTGCATGCCTAAGGGAGGACACAGCAGACCTCTCCTCCAAGTCTGTGCTGGCCTGTAGCTGCTGAATGTCTTCACTAAGCTCATCCTCGCTGAAAAGCTTAGCAGAGACGGCATCACACATTACTTCCTGAGCAGAAGCAGCAGCAAAAGAAAGTGGCAGTTGCAGGACAGGTGAGGTCACAGAGGTTGTTCCTGGGCAATGCAAAGTGTGGTGTCCCACCAATTCCTGGCTGTGTGTATCTGTTGTCACCTGAGATGATGTTGAAGAGCGAGTCAACCATTCCAGTACAGCTGGATTGTTGGTCAAAGCATGACCAGAAGATGACAGTCGCAGCTCTGGCGTGTTGCTGCGGCTGCAGCTACCAAACCTCTTCTTTTACTGCTACTTGTGCTGGCTACAGCAACTTTTTTGCCACTGCCCGTTCCTTTTGAGGACCCAGTGAACTGTCTATTGGCCATAGTGTACAGTAACTGAATCAGAAATGTGACAAATTAATTATGAATGGCACATGAGTCTGATGCACAGTAAGTCTATGTACAACTGAATAGATTAATTATTAAAGGCGCAAGAGATGAACTAGGTAAATGTGCCTATATATTAAACCGCCTGTTGACAATGAGTATGATGCAAAGTAAGTCTATGTATAACAGAAAAGATTAAAGGGGTTGGTCACTTTCAGTACTTACTAATATATCCTTTGTTGAAATTCTGTGCCATTTTCTATATTTAATAAGGTATGCTCCCTTGTTTATCATGGCCGCTGATGGAGGGTCATGTGACCAGGAAAATCATTTCCATGTGATGTCTGCTCCATTCAAGCACACTACACCTGCATTAAACTCCCAACAGTACATGCAGATGGCAGGGGCAGTGTATTTAGATGGAGGAGACATCACATGGAGGTGATTTGCCTGGTCACATGACCCTCCATCAGCAGCCATTTTATGGACAAGACTTATGTGCAGACAGCACCTTCTTTCACTGCTTCATGGTCCAGTTCTCATGCTTACTTGCCGATTATAGGCACTTTTGGATGTGGATAGTGGTCAGCTCGAGCACTCTGACTGGACTGTAGCTACACAGTCTCATACACAACAAGCAGTCAGGAGTTAAATAAATGTATAACTTGTCATTTCGCCCATACCACTGTCCCTAACTAATTGGATGATCCACCCTAAATGGCAGCCAAGATCTGGGCGACGGTCCCTGACCTGACTAAGTGTGCCGGACCTACTTAGGGGAGACAAAAGGGAACTCAGACAGGCCGAGTCCAAACCAGAGAATACCTTCAGAACCAAGGAAGGAACAAAAGCAGAGTAATATACTAAGCAGGGTCAAAACCAGTAGATAATGTCTGAACCAGAATCATGGGTATGTACATGACGTCATGTTGATTTTTTACTACTAATCTATTTTTATTTTCTATTTCTGCATTTTTTTAATTATATTTCCTGTATATGATAATGAGGGCAGCCATCTTGACTGAGCTGTTTTCAGCTTTCTGAGATATAATTACAGCAGCCACATGAAGGAACCTGTAACTGAAGGTGACTTGTTGACTTCTACACTGCGTGCAGAATTATTAGGCAAATGAGTATTTTGACCACATCATCCTCTTTATGCATGTTGTCTTACTCCAAGCTGTATAGGCTCGAAAGCCTACTACCAATTAAGCATATTAGGTGATGTGCATCTCTGTAATGAGAAGGGGTGTGGTCTAATGACATCAACACCCTATATTAGGTGTGCATAATTATTAGGCAACTTCCTTTCCTTTGGCAAAATGGGTCAAAAGAAGGACTTGACAGGCTCAGAAAAGTCAAAAATAGTGAGATATCTTGCAGAGGGATGCAGCACTCTTAAAATTGCAAAGCTTCTGAAGCGTGATCATCGAACAATCAAGCGTTTCATTCAAAATAGTCAACAGGGTCGCAAGAAGCGTGTGGAAAAACCAAGGCGCAAAATAACTGCCCATGAACTGAGAAAAGTCAAGCGTGCAGCTGCCAAGATGCCACTTGCCACCAGTTTGGCCATATTTCAGAGCTGCAACATCACTGGAGTGCCCAAAAGCACAAGGTGTGCAATACTCAGAGACATGGCCAAGGTAAGAAAGGCTGAAAGACGACCACCACTGAACAAGACACACAAGCTGAAACGTCAAGACTGGGCCAAGAAATATCTCAAGACTGATTTTTCTAAGGTTTTATGGACTGATGAAATGAGAGTGAGTCTTGATGGGCCCGTGGCTGGATTGGTAAAGGGCAGAGAGCTCCAGTCCGACTCAGACGCCAGCAAGGTGGAGGTGGAGTACTCGTTTGAGCTGGTATCATCAAAGATGAGCTTGTGGGGCCTTTTCGGGTTGAGGATGGAGTCAAGCTCAACTCCCAGTCCTACTGCCAGTTTCTGGAAGACACCTTCTTCAAGCAGTGGTACAGGAAGAAGTCTGCATCCTTCAAGAAAAACATGATTTTCATGCAGGACAATGCTCCATCACACGCGTCCAAGTACTCCACAGCGTGGCTGGCAAGAAAGGGTATAAAAGAAGAAAATCTAATGACATGGCCTCCTTGTTCACCTGATCTGAACCCCATTGAGAACCTGTGGTCCATCATCAAATGTGAGATTTACAAGGAGGGAAAACAGTACACCTCTCTGAACAGTGTCTGGGAGGCTGTGGTTGCTGCTGCACGCAATGTTGATGGTGAACAGATCACAACACTGACAGAATCCATGGATGGCAGGCTTTTGAATGTCCTTGCAAAGAAAGGTGGCTATATTGGTCACTGATTTGTTTTTGTTTTGTTTTTGAATGTCAGAAATGTATATTTGTGAATGTTGAGATGTTATATTGGTTTCACTGGTAAAAATAAATAATTGAAATGGGTATATATTTGTTTTTTGTTAAGTTGCCTAATAATTATGCACAGTAATAGTCACCTGCACACACAGATATCCCCCTAAAATAGCTAAAACTAAAAACAAACTAAAAACTACTTCCAAAAATATTCAGCTTTGATATTAATGAGTTTTTTGGGTTCATTGAGAACATGGTTGTTGTTCAATAATAAAATTAATCCTCAAAAATACAACTTGCCTAATAATTCTGCACTCCCTGTATAGGAAAGTTTTCTAGACATCATCTGTGACTTATGCAGAGGTCATTGTGTAGGGAGAGGGAGTAGATAAACTGTAAATATCACCTGTTGTGAACGATGTTCCTGTGTTATCTATTTATAGGTTTTACCTTTCATCATAATCCTGCCTGTGATGATAATGACATGACTACTGAAAATTAATCTGTACAGAAGAAGTTTCAGCCTATTACAAAGCTAAGTGGTAAGTGTAAAAACTGCAATATGTTTGGATTTTCAAATACAGATGGAACATTTTAAAAAATCGTCAATAATTCTTAAAAATATATTTAATATAAAAACTTGATTTAAGATTTAGGTCATTTTCAGATTATGCATTCCTTTTAACTTTTTTTTTTTTTTTTGCAATTTGCACTGCAATATAGCTGTTTTATGGGATTGGATCATATAGACTACTCTGTTCTCCTCACGTGCATCAATGAGCTTTAGGCAACCATATATTATGTCATAAGTGAGTTGTAGTCAATGTAAATGCACATGTAGCTTGCAACCTGGACCAAGTATCTTCAAGGTTTGGATTTTTTGAGACTGTCATGTTGTGGATGTGTTATATCGTGTGTCCCATCACAACCACATTGAAACTGCAACTTCGTGATCTTCATGTTGCACCATGTAGCCCAAGCCTTAAAGGGAACCTGTCATCAACTTTATGCTGACCGTACTGAGGGCAGTATAAAGTAGTGACAGAAATGCTGATGTCAGCGGTGTGTCACTCATCAGCTAAAAGTAAGTGGTTGCTGAGAACCAGCATCATAATCATTGCAGTTCTCTCCTAGAGAGAAAGGGAGAAAACTAGGTAGAAGACTGTCAGTCATCAGCAGGTCGGCAGGGAAAGCAGGAATTCATGAATAACCAGGACTCTTCTCAGGTGGCCGTGACTCTTTTCAAGGCCCAGTCTGCAATGATTATGATGCTGGTTCTCAGCAACCACTTACTTTTAGCTGATGAGTGACACACCGATGAGATCAGCATTTCTGCCACTACTTTATACTGCCCTCAGTACAGTCAGCATAAAGTTGATGACAGGTTCCCTTTAATCATATTCCTAGTTCCCACTGAAGTCTTTCTCCTAATGTAAAGCTGCATTCGACAACTGTATTTCCTATAAGAACTACTTACCAAATTTTATTGATCCAGTACCAAAACCTATGCAACCAAAAGCAAGTTTTTTCATTCGGTTCAGTCTTTCAAATTCAATTGGAAGGTGGTCAAGCACCTCAGGGTTTTGCAGCAGATAGATAGTCACTTTTGTTAAGTTAGAAAAGTTGTGTATGCCACAAATCAAATGCTCTAAAACAATAGGAAGAAAATTAAATGCATTAAAGGGCTTCTGTCACTCCACTAAACTCATTTTTTTTTCTTTGTCTCCTTAAAATCCTTATGCTGCGATTTCTCAATATATTGGGCTATTACTCAGTTTGGTTCAGTAGTTATATAAAAAAAACTGACTTTTATAATATGCAAATTACCTCTCTAGCAGCAGGTAGGGCGGCTACCTGCCGCTAGCAGCCACATCCTCCATTCATAATGACACCCCCTCCTCATGTTGATTGACAGGACCAGCCAATGCGCTCGTCCTCTGACTGGCCCTGTCTGCGTTTTAAATCTCGCTGCGGTCTTCAGTTGGCGCAGGCGCACTGAGTGGAGGACGCTCGCTCGGCCGCTCCATCCTCAGTGCGCCTGCGCCAATGACGTCACATGTACACCCAGCGCAGGCGCACTGAGGATGGAGCGGCCGAGCAAGCGTCCTTCACTGAGTGCGCCTGCGCCAACTGCAGACCGGAGCGAGATTTAAAACGCAGACAGGGCCAGTCAGAGGAGGAGCGCATTCACTGGCCCTGTCAATCAACATGAGGAGGGGGCGTCATTATGAATGGAGGATGCGGCTGCTAGCGGCAGGTAGCCGCCCTACCTGCTGCTAGAGAGGTAATTTGCATATTATAAAAGTCAGTTTTTTAATATAACTACTGAACCAAACTGAGTAATAGCCCTATATATTGAAAAATCCCAGCATAAGGATTTTAAGGAGACAAAAAAAAAAAAAGAGTTTAGTGGAGTGACAGAAGCCCTTTAAAAATGGACATATTTATATGGTCATAATTCAGAACATATGATATGATGATGTTGTTATTATTATTACTACAATGTTATGTGAGAAATAATATTAAATTGTTATGTGGGATTTATTATTGGTATTATTATTATTACATTATTATTTGGGATTGGTTATAAATACATTTAAAGTTGTTTTCTGGTTTGCGGGTTCCCTCTGTTAAAGTTTTTTTGGTAGAGTTTGGTGTCGTTGGTGGAAACATGATGAAAATACTTGATTTCCCTGCAGCAAAGCATTGCATGACCCTTTCCTAGGATTTCTTTCAAGTGAGAAATTGGAAAGAGGTCTTCCTAAACCAGAGAACACTTTAAAAGATTTGTTATTAAAATTTGGCTATTTAGCCCAACCAGTGACCTGTCAAGAACAATATAAACCAGCCAGGGTATACTAAGCTATACATGAAGTCTGCTAGGAAATAGAAAGTTGGCACCATGCTTATTTGATCAGTTGAAAGGATAGGTCAGCATGGACAGAGCCTAAATTTACAAGACAGATCACTAGTGGGTGGAAGGGTAAATGCCATCACTTAAAATCTAGTTACCTTAAGGCTAATAATACCCCTTTTGCACTACCTACACCATGGACTATTTGCCCCATCAGCAGAAAGGGTTAAAAGGACAGTATCCTGATACCAAGTCAATATGCAGTGTGTTTCACAGTACAAAGTCATTAACAGTATGGCTGCAAGAATAAAAATTAAAACATGTTAACTCAGCCCTCCTATCTCTAAGTGGAAAGCAGATATGCCAGATTTGGGCGATTCACAGATGAGGGAACTAACTTTTACCTGAAGGTCCACAGTGATTAGTGCCAGGACCCAGCTTATACAGACTAAGTGGTTACATATGGTCTACCTCACACTGGTTACAGTATTCCAGATGCATCGAATCTCGAGCCCTGTGTGCACTAGGTGTGATATCCTGTGAGGTTCTTTGTTTCAAAGGTGTGGATATGCCCTGTTATGCAGGGGTACGGGCAGAATATTTATAGCTTTCTAAACTCAAAGTGGGGGTTCCCTGACGTGTGCTCTTCCATAGGTAGCTTGTTGGGTTTGGTCTTGGATCTACTTTCTTCTAAATATGAGAGCAAACTTTACAGTCTCCTAATGTTTTATGCCAGGAAAGTCATTCCTCTGAATTGGAAGCCCCCCAAGACTCCATCTGTTTCTCGGTGGATACATTTGTTAAATATAGACTTGCCGCTTTATAAGCTGACCTATGCGACTAGAGGGGTCCCAGTTCCAATCTACTGTTAAAGTCCCGTAGTAGTCTGGTGTGGTGCAAGTGTGTGTTGGTGTAAGTGTTATCATGGATTATCATGCATATCCCCATGCTATTAGGGAGCTCAGTGCCTTCCTCCTGAGGCCTCCTGTGTATCATAGTACCCTTACATAATTAGTCAAAACTAGGTTGGGTACCCAGAACTCATTTTTTTGTGAAGGTTCATAATGTTTTCTGGTGGTTTGTGTTGAGTTTGTATTTGTTTTTCCTTTGACTGATGTAAGTTTAAAATCTCCAGTAAAATGTGACTGTGTGAGTGTTAAAAAAAACTCAGTCCTCCTCCCCATGTCTTGTCAACTATATGTGAGAATATCTTGCAATGTGTTGTGGTAATCTCCTGACATTTTAGGATGGGAATCGGACACTATAAACTGGCATTGAACCCTTCTGGTCCTCATCAAGTTTCAGCCAGGTGAGTAATTTGAAAGTGAATTACCCTAAAACTGAGACCCTGAATATTTCCCTACTCGGGAGAAAGAAGAACATTTTAAATAGACATTATCATTCAAAAGGCAGTCTAATACCTAGACCTTAAAGGGTATCTGTCAGCAGATTTGTAGCTATGAAACTGGCTGACCTGTTACATGTGCGCTTGGCAGCTGAAGACATCTGTGTTGGTCCCATGTTCATATGTACCTGCATTACTGAGAAAAATGATGTTTTCATTTATACAAATGAGCCTCTTGGAGCCTAGAGGCTTTGCTCTCTCTGCAATTGCTGCCCCCTCTCCATGATTGACAGGGTCAGGCAGTGAAAACTTGATCACACCTGGCCCTGTCAATCAAAGTGCAGAGAGTGTGGCAGTTGCAGGGAAAGTTGAGCCTCTTGGAGTAATGCCAATGCCCCATTGCTCCAAGAGACTCATTTGCATATATTAAAATAATTTTTTTCTCAGAAATGCAGGCATATATGAACATGGGACCAACACAGATGTCTTCAGCTGCCAAGCGCACGTGCAACAGGTCAGCCAGTTTCATAGGAACAAATCTACTGATAGATTTCCTTTAACATCCTAACTGATTTATTAGATCTGTATGCACTTTCTACCACTATTGCAATGCATGGTCCAAAACCTTAAAGACCTACAACCGGCCTCAGTTGTCTTAGTTTGCTCACATGAACAAAAAAATGGTCAAGATGGATATCCTGACTCACTTTATTTATGTGTTCCACGTTATTCCAATTCTTATTTCAACAGTATGTCTTGATTGGTCAACACATTAGTTTGGGGAACAGCGAAACCCAAGCTGAGTCACAAAACAAGGACCCACCCTAAATCACAAGGAGATGCAAGACCCCATGACGTTGTCATTTAGCAAAATCTGCATGTTAGGATATTGTCAAGATAAATACTATACTTTCTGCTGGTGAGGGCACATAGTCATAGGTGATTTTAGATTACGGTAATAAAAGGGAAGCCTTAAGTGGTGTAGTGGAAGGGATATTATTTGCCCTAGGGCAATAGGATTCTGATTATACAATTTAATGCCAATAAATATTCCTGCCATTTGAAAGTACCTGGGTAGTTTGCACCATAGTTACATCCAATATCAAGGCATTCTAAAGAAGACATCTTGAGAATCAAATGTTGTTCCTCTGCTGTCAAATAGGAGTCACAAATACCTATTTTCCTGAAAGAACTTGAGTGCTGCTCAATTGCTGGTGCCAGGTGGCTCACAAAATCTGTGCAATTATTCAATTCCAGTTCAATTCTATCCGATATTGAAAAAAGGACCTTAAAGTGTTCACAATCTACTTTAGAGAAATTATCATGATTTACTTCAATTACTTCGATGTTTAAAACTGGCACTTTATGCTCCTTAATAGACTTGAACGGGTTAATAATGGAGTCCACTATTACAATGTGACTGGGAAAAAAGGAGCAGAATTCAGCGCAGTCTTTTTTTAACTTTTCATTCTCTTTCTTTATATCATTGAGAGGAAGATATGCATCTGCATAATCCTTTTCTACGGTTGGGACACCAAAACTTTCCAAACATCCCTCCAGCCTTGAATAATCTGGTGGTGTTTTCTGTGTTTCTGCATTAATGCTGAACTTGATGCTGCTCAACAAACTAAGACATTCCGGGTAATTTTCTATAAAAGTGAGATTTTTTTCTGCAAGATTGTTGTTGATCAGACTAACAGCAAACACCAACGATTTCCCTGTAAGAAACTGCATTATAATGGGAGCACAGTCTGGTAGACATTGACTCTCAATGGCTGCTTCAGTGGCAAATGTCATCAGTGCATTCGTAAGAACCACATCAATGTCTGCAGGATTGTATGTATGTAGTATCAAAAGAAAAGTTTCTTCTTGGAGTTTAAGTTCTGGGTGCCGCTGCAAGTGTTCTGTACTGTCTAGATGGCCATCCAAAGCTTCAGGGTTGCCATACAAACTGAACAAATATGAGAGAATCTTGACAGTTGCTTTTGTAGAAACCCTGGTTGCGTACTTCAGGAAATAACAGTAAGGTCCAATCATTTTAAGAATAGTATTTATCTGATGAAGGTAATGGAAACCTTTGTCAAGATCTTCAGGTTTCTCAGACTCCAATAATTCACTGAGTCTCTTTCCAGAAAGAAACTCCTGGTATGAGGGATCATAGAACTTATACATTGAATGAAGCCTCTGTGCTGTAAATTTACTCAAAAGTCCAAATTTTATAGCTTTGTCGCCATCCACACCAGCTGCTTTTAAGTCATCCTCTGTGAAATGAAATTGGGACTTGAACAGTCCCTTGAGGGCAAGTTCTCCACAAGAAGAAACCTGGGAATTTACTGATTCAGCCTCATGAGGGAACTTTGTGGTGTTATATTTTATGTATTCTTTAAATACATGGATGTCACCTGTTGTATTCTCATTAGGATATTGAATCCAAGAGGAACACTGAGCAAGAATCATAAGAGGAGTTTGTAATATGGCCTGTAAATTTTGAGATGTTTGTAATTCTAGAATAAATGCATCTATCTGTTTGCAATCATGTGGAAATAGCTTTTTGACCAGGTAAATTGAACTGTATAAAGGAAATCTCTGGATGCTCAGTATGGTTTTTGCATATTGTCGCAGCCTTAACCCTTTATCAGTGCTCACAGTGACTGCCAGATTCAATCTGTTCCAAGGGTTCTTCAGTATTAGTTCTTCGATAGTTTCTGGAACCGAGTCTACCATAGCATAGTCATCTAGGAGAAAAAGCACCTTATCCTTTAATTGCTGTATCATTTCCCTCAGACTCTCTTCTGTCAGAGATGTCGAGAATCCAATCAGTTGTTGACAGATGATGTCCCTGAGAGTCTGAGGGCTCTTGGTAGAAGCAAGAGAAATGTAAAACACAAGAGTATATCTGTTGAGTATAGGACAGGACTTGGAGGCCCACAGAATGGCAATCTTTCTAAGAAGAGCTGTTTTCCCACTGCCAGCTTCCCCTTCTATCATGGTGATGTCACTCAGCTCAGACAGGATATCTGGTAATGTCAGCTGCCTCAAAGGATGGTTTTTTATGTCCTTCAACACAATACAGATATCAGCAAAATGTGAGTTTAGGTCTACAGTAACAGAATCTTCAAAGGGAATCGCACAGAAAAACGTAGGCTCGTGATACTTTTCAATGAGATGTTTTTTCAAAGTATCTACTTGTTCTTGGATCTCTGTTTGTCCATTTGGTAATTCTTGAAAAGAATTAAAGAAAGTGAAAAAGTAAGCATGCATTAGCATTGTCTTAGTATGTCATATATTAATATATTATATTAAAAGGGTTATTACAGAGCTATCTCACTTCCACCCCCATACTCATACACATTCAGCTTGGTTAAGTGTATTTGTATTCTACTGCCAGACACCTCTAGCATGGGCTTATTTCCCAGTGAAGGAAAGGACTAGCAATACACGTTAGATGGTTGGTTGGTCGTGCTGAATTCTAATATGTTTTGTTGTGGAAATTTTATTATGCGGACATTTTACTTTAGGATGTGGGTGTGTTTTTATAAATTGTCATCTGTCTCCCTGTGTCTGATTTAGCCAAAGAGCGCTCTTTGGCTGAATCGGGACCAGTGGTAAAACCGTCAGTATGAAAACCTTCTCATTGGCTTGGAGACATATCTGCTTTTAAGACATGTATATCTGCCTTTTCGGTATACTAGTACCGTATACTGACAATAGCCGTAGCAATGTCTCACAGATAATTTCAAACCTATGGGAACCAGTAGAATGATCTTTATTAGATATACTGATCACCTTTGAGCAGTATTGAATGAGGTCCATGCTGACAGTGATGGGGGGTGGGCGGCCACCTGGCTGATCAGACAATGGACATGACTCATCCTTCGTTATACAGGGATTGGGCGTGTGCATTGTGTGCCCAGCCACATTGATTGTCCCGCCCTGTCCTTTGACATCACTTCCTGCATGTTATCACTTCCTGTATCCTTGTTTTGGGCCAGCCCCTTTTACACCTTTTGTTAGTAAATAAAGGTGAGCAGACTGAGCAGGGCGGAAGGAGTTGCTCAGAATTTTCAATCAAGATGGTAACACCTGGGTTTGTCTCTGACTGGGGCTGAGAGAAGGGATTCACCTTTTTCCTTACACAAACTTTGATGCGAGCGGATTACAACTATTAATATTTACCACAACAGATGGCGAGCTAGGAAGGAGATAATTTTTTTCCCCCATTATCAGCAGAACTTAAAGGAGACACAGCTTAATTTTCAAAAAGCAAAAAAGGCCGACATAAGGTAATATCCTTTTCCTTACAGGCAGCAATTGGTTTTAGTGTTTGTACATTAGAGACAGTATTTAGAGAGTATTTTTAGATTGTTAACCTGTAAATCACCCACAGAGTGGAGGTTTTGATCTGGTTTCAAGGGGTAGGGAACAGGAAATATAGAAACTGTTTTTATTGTTGGATATTGTACACACTATCTTGATTTCCTCTGTGTGATGACCATGTGCTTGTCGGCCATCTTTACCATGTGCTTGTCGGCCATCTTTACCATGTGCTTGTCGGACATCTTTACCATGTGCTTGTCGGCCATCTTAGTTAGGTATACTATGGAAAGCGAGCTGAAATGTTAGTTTTGTCGAATAGTTATCTTGTCTTTTTGTAACCTTTCTATGTACAGTTTGATTTTGTTTTGATAAGTTTTATGCTGAATATCAGTGTTCGGTTATGTTATAGCTCAGTGACCAGTCTGATACAGGAATCATTGTGTGAGCATTAGTGGCAGTTTAGAGGTGAAATCGTCCTATAGTTGATGATTCTGCTTAATGTTTGTATATCTGTGGCTGTTACACTGAATTGTAGACTTGTTTGGCATAATTAATACGGGTACTACAGTGTAAAAAGGTTCTGTGCCAAAAGTATTGGGACAACTCCTAGAAATTGGTACTAGTGTTTTGTTTTTTGTAGCAACCATTGTGGTGTTTGTTTTTTGTGCAATGGAAAGTATTTTTAAAGAAGTAGCAAAGTTGAAGGACACGGCGGCCATTCTTCAGGCTATGCAGGGATCTACTGATCCATGGCTGCAGGCCCAGAATTGTGTAGCAAACCTGATCGGTACCAAAAAATGGCGCAAAAGGAAAGGCAAGTATGCTCTGATTTTTGCTGCTGGGTGGATAGCAGATAAATATCAGGAGTCTTGTAGGCTGAAGCTGAGTTTGGAAGGAGAAGTGGAAGATTTAAAAGTGGAAATTGTTAAATTGAGAACTCTTGTCCAGCAGGCAGCTGAATCTAGCGCTAATTATGAATGTACTGTGAGGTGTAATACTGAGCTGCACAAGGAGAATGAATGTTTATTTGAAAGCCTGACGCACGCACAGGGTGCTGTAAGGGAATTGTCGGAGTCATTGAAGCAACCGTTGGAGAGTAATGTGTCTGGGATTAGAGGCAATGTATGGGCTGTAAGCATGGATAAGTCTGAGGACTGTGGTTTAGATAATGGAACCGACTCAGGAATGGAGATGGACAATGTGTCTGACCCTGGAGTTGGAAGCATTAACACAAGGCCAGAAGATTCCTCAGATGAGTCCGTGGTAAGTGGACTCAATACAGATAGTAGTGTGGGATCTAGTCATGCTAGGATGGTTAATGTGCGCCAAATCAAATCGCCATGTGCCCAGACTAGGTATTATGCAGGGAGGCGAGCTATCCTTTGTTTTGCATGCAGGGAATACGGGCACATTGCACGATATTGTAACGTTGCTAATGGCAACAGACACAGGTATGTTAAGTACCCCAGAACCACACCTAGAAGTGAAGTGGTTTATTCAGCAAGGTGGGGTAATGGTCCCAGACATGCTTCTTTGCAAAGGCAGAGAACCCAGGGACAGCCAAGGCCTAGGAAAAAACGGTTTTGGGACCTTGAAATGTTAAATCCTGCTTCTCTGGTAGGAATCTGAAGCTGTTTGGGGCTGGGCAAATTAACATTTCAATGACTGGGTGGGTAGAAATTCTCCTGTACGGTTTCAGGGGAACCCTCCAAGACATTGATTTGTTAATTCAGTCCTATACAATTGTATGTGTTTCTAAGGGTTTCGTTTTTGTATGAGTTTTGGGTTTCAAGTTAAAATTAACTTTTTACTTTATCTCAATGTATATAGCAGGACTGTCTGTAACTGAAGTTTGCTATGTTTGTTTTTTCTCTCCTGTTTACAGGTGATCTTCTACTAATCCATTTTTATTTTTAGGTTTTATTGTTGTAATCAAGTTTTTTTCCTTTTTTATTTTTCAGTTATTTTCGTCTATTTTCGTTTGGGTATTTCTTTGATTAATTAAAATTTTTGTTCTTTTACTAATCCATTTTTATTTTTTAGTTTTTTATTGAAGTTTCTTTCAGTTTTTCCTTATTTACCAACCCATTTTTATTTTTAGCCTATTATCAATTTTTTCCTTTTTATTAATTTTTTCGGTTTTTCATATTTTGGCGTTTTTCTCTTTTTCTTTTTTCTCTTTCTTTCCCTCTCTTTTCTCTGCAGATTTGGTTAGGAGTACTGGGGGTCTCATGATATTGTGTGGGAACTACTGTCTGAATTCAAGGGTTGCTGCTGAGTGAGAGGTTTTTGATCAGTCACTGCAAAAAGGGCTTCGTGTGCTGTTCAGCTTGACTATATAGAATCATATCGGCAAAGGAGAGTGAGTTGATGAGCTTTTTTTTAAGGAGACAAGGTGATATATATCACCTGGGCATACCAATAGCTGTGTGAGTAACCCCATTCCCCACAGAAGGTACTGTGTGTTCTCTGTGCACCTCTTTTCTCCACTCCAGGTCAATTGGAAGCCCTATCCTGTGGTCAGGTCACTATTCAGAGCCAAAACCGAGGCTGGTATATCTCATTAGGAGACTCAGAGGGCCGCCGTGTGTCGACGAGAGCACTTTTCCTCACACTGTTACTCCTTTTCCTGAGGTCTAACTAGGGTGAACGGAGTCCGTGTGTCGGTGTCGCAGATAATTTCAAACCTATGGGAACCAGTAGAATGATCTTTTTTAGATACTGATGACCTTTGAGCAGTATTGAATGAGGTCCATGCTGACAGTGATGGGGGGTGGGCGGCCACCTGGCTGCTCAGACAATGGACATGACTCATCCTTCCTTATACAGGGATGGGGCGTGTGCATTGTGTGCCCAGCCACATTGATTGTCCCGCCCTGTCCTTTGACATCACTTCCTGCATGTTATCACTTCCTGTATCCTTGTCTTGGGCCAGCCCCTTTTACACCTTTTGTTAGTAAATAAAGGTGAGCAGACTGAGGAGGGCGGGAGGAGTTGCTCAGAATTTTCAATCAAGATGGTAACCTCCAAAGACAGGCCTTGAAGTTGCTTTGTCAAAGCGGCAATAGGATCCACCTGGGTTTGTCTCTGACTGGGGCTGAGAGAAGGGATTCACCTTTTTCCTTACACAAACTTTGATGCGAGCGGATTACAACTATTAATATTTTGTCTACAACAGTTTTGCCAGCTATAGTCTCCAAAATTGAATTGATAAACAATTTGCTAGTATCACATAACTAAATCAGGAGATTGGTGTGGTCATATTTTGTAGTCCATTGTCACGAGGGTGTCAAGAGCCACGTCTGACTCCGTTATACCCGGGGTCAGGAAGTCGCAGCGGGTGGCTGCGCGCTCTATGTCTAAAGATAGCGCTGTTACTTAATGGTAGCTTTCTGGGTTTGCCTTGCAATCCTTTTTGTCTTACTCAGGGATCCGTAGCTTCTTCTCCTCAGCTGTTTCTTGTCCGGCACTCCCAACCTCCTTATATTCCTCTCTCCCACTTCTCTGGTTGCCAGATATAGAGCTACCTGCCTGGACTTCTGACCCACTGGAGCTGAGTTGCTGTTATCCCTGGTTGTCGTACCAGAGCATTACCCTCCGGATCCCTGTTGGTTGTTTGTTGTCGCCCACCTGGGACTATATGTTTTGTCAGTATTGTCTGTCTTCTCCCTAGTGTTTCCCTTTAGTGTTAGTGGTGCGGACTAGTGTTCCCACCGCCCTATTCACTACGTAGGGATCATCTTAGGGAAAGCCAGGGTTTAGGCACGTGATCGGCGTACGGGTGAGAAACCCGTCTAGGGATGTCAGGGCAGTCAGGTGCCAGCCTCAAGGTGAGTTAGGGGTCACCATCTTTCCCTCTCCCTTGGACAGGGCCTTCCTTTTCTCTCCCTTTGCGTCACGTATGTGAACGGCACGCCAGTCGTGATATTATTATTATTTTTTTCTCTTCTACCTATTTAGAATCCAGCATGGATCCTATTGCCTATCCTATTATATTTTAGGCTGCGCCCCTACTCCTCTGGTAATGAAGAACAGCGGGTGGGGATTGTTATTTCCCTGCTTCAGGGGGACCCGCAATCCTGGGCGTTCTCTTTACCCACTGATTCTCCGGCTCTCCGGTCTGTGGAGGAATTTTTTGGGGCTTTGGGTCTCATATATGATGACCCTGACCGAGTCACCCTGGCTGAGTCTAAATTACGGAGGCTCCTACAGGGAGAGCGGCCAGCAGAGGAGTATTGCTCAGAGTTCTGTAGGTGGGCTACGGATACCCAGTGGAACGATCCGGCTCTCAGGAGTCAGTTTTGCTCTGGGTTATCCGAAAGGGTTAAGGATGCGCTTGCGCTGTATGAGACCCCTTTTTCCCTTGATGCTGTTATGTCCCCTTCTATCAGAATAGATAGACGTCTTATGGACAGATTGAAAAATCCTTAGCAATTAGTAACCCCTCCCAAGCAGCAGTTAGTCTGTACGGACCTAGAAGAGCCTATGCAGCTAGGAGGAACTACTCGTCAGGTCCGTCCTCCTGAGGCTCGCCGTGGGGTTTGTTTTTTCTGTGGGGGGAGGGGTCATTTCATTAATGTCTGTCCTTCCATACTCAAAAACAAAAGACCGTCGGAAAACTACTAACCCCAGGCTGTGTGGAGGATGTCAGCCGGGGGGTATACGTTTCCTCCATACGAACATCTCAATTTGTGTTGCCAGCGGTTGTTGTTTTTGGTGTTAAGACAGAGACTATTTCTTTCTTCCTAGACAGTGGAGCAGAAGTAAATTTGATAGATGCCCAGTTTGCCCGCACTATGGGTTTGTCTTTCTGTACGCTACAGAGACCTATTCCCATTTTCGCTATCGACTCTGCTCCTCTGTCTCAGAGAAACCTCACTCACATTGTCCATAACTTACACCTTCGGGTAGGGGACCAGCATAACGAGTGTCTATCATGTTATGTTCTGGAGGGTCTTCCCACTCCTGTGGTATTGGGTCTTCCCTGGTTGGTAGTGCACATTCCAGTGGTGGATTGTCAGGCCAGGGAGATATTGGAGTGGAGTGAGCATTGCAGAGAAAATTGCTTAAATAGCAATTGCTTAGTCGCCTCCATAGCTACTCTACCTACTTTTGTTTCGGACTTTGAGGACGTTTTCTCTGAAATGGGGTGTCAGAAGTTACCACCTCACCGTCCTTATGATTGCCCGGTTAACCTGATTCCTGGTGCGAAATTACCCAAGACCAGGTTATATAATCTTTCGGGTCCCGAGAGACAAGCCATGAAAGATTATATCTCCGAGAGCATGGCTAAGGGACACATCAGACCCTCTTCCTCACCCGTGGCTGCAGGGTTTTTCTCTGTTAAAAAGAAAGATGGGGGCCTGCGTCCTTGCCTAGATTTCCGCGAACTAAACCGGATAACTATCCGAGACCCATACCCTCTTCCTCTCATTCCTGACCTGTTTAATCAGATTGCGGGTGCTAAGTGGTTATCCAAACTTGATCTTAGGGGGGGCCTACAATCTGATTCGTATCAAGGAAGGGGATGAGTGGAAGACAGCCTTTAACACCCCGGAGGGGCATTATGAAAATCTAGTCATGCCTTTCGGTCTGACCAATGCTCCCGCTGTCTTCCAACATTTCGTTAATGACATTTTTAGTCATCTTATCGGTTTGTGGTGATATACCTAGATGATATTTTAATTTACTCGTCTGATCTGAAGACACACGAGGTACATGTCAGACAGGTAGTGCAGGTCCTACGGACGAATAAATTCTATGCGAAAATTGAGAAGTGTGTTTTCGCCGTTCAGGAAATACAGTTCCTGGGATATTTATTATCTGCTTCAGGTTTCCGTATGGATCCAGTCCAGGCAATTCTAGATTGGGATCTTCCTGAGAACCTTAAAGCACTGCAACGGTTTTGGGTTTCGCAAATTTCTATAGAAAATTCATTAAAAACTTTTCTGTGATTGTCAAACCCCTTACTGACATGACTAGGAAGGGGACTGATTATTCTATATGGTCTGACGCCGCCAAAATGGCATTTTCCTCTCTAAAAGAGAGGTTTACCTCGGCACCGGTACTAATCCAACCTGATGTCTCCCAGTCTTTTATTGTTGAAGTAGATGCGTCAGAGGTGGGAGTGGGGGCTGTACTGTCTCAGGGTCCGTCTCCTGGCAAATGGCGTCCTTGTGCTTTCTTTTCTAAAAAACTATCTGCAGCGGAGAAGAACTATGATATTGGCAATAGGGAACTATTAGCTATTAAACTAGCGTTTGAAGAATGGCGTCACTTTTTAGAGGGGGCAATCCACCCCGTCACTGTGATTACGGACCACAAAAACCTTCTGTACCTCGAATCAGCTAAGCGTCTCACCCCTAGACAAGCTAGGTGGTTTCTATTTTTTACCAGGTTTAACTTTTTCATCACCTATCGTCCTGGGGCAAAAAATACCAAGGCAGACGCATTATCTCGTAGTTTCCAGGAGGGGGTTATTTGGGTGATCCGGTATCCATTCTACAAAGAGGAGTGGTTGTCTCCGCTGTACACTCTGTTCTGGAGGGGAAGGTGTTAGAGGCCCAAGGGGACGCCCGGTCTCTTGTCCCTCAGTGAAATTGTTTGTACCGTTAAACCTGCGTCTCAAATTATTAAAGGAACATCATAATTCGACACTTGCTGGGCACCCGGGTAGTAAAGCAACCTTGGAGCTATTGTCTCGTAGTTTTTGGTGGCCAAGGTTACGTCAGGATGTAATGGATTTTGTGTCTACTTGTTCTACTTGTGCACATGCTAAAGTCTCTCATACACGTCCTGAAGGTTCTTTATTGCCACTTGTCATTCCCAATAGGCCATGGACACATCTGTCAATGGATTTCATCAGTGACTTACCTTTGTCTGCGGGTAAAACAGTTATCTTGGTAGTAGTGGACAGGTTTAGCAAAATGGTACACTTCATTGCGTTACCCGCACTACCTAATGCTAAGACTCTTGCTCAGGTATTCATCAGTGAAATCGTGAAGTTTCACGGGGTCCCTTCCGATGTTTTGGATCGGGGAACCCAGTTTATTTCTAAGTTTTGGAAAGCTTTTTGTTCCCGTTTGGGGGTACACTTGTCCTTTTCCTCAGCTTTCCATCCTCAGTCGAATGGACAGACTGAGTGTACCAACCAAAACTTTGAGACATACCTAAGGTGTTTTGTGTCTGAAAACCAAGAGGTGTGGTCATCATATTTACCGTTAGCCGAGTTTGCTATAAATAATCGCCATCAGGAATCCACTGGCAAGTCACCATCTCTTGGTGCATATGGTTTTCATCCCCAATTCTGTACTTTCAAAGAGGGGGGGTCTTCTGGGGTTCCCGAAGAGGAACGGTTTTCGTCATCTCTTTCATCTGTATGGCAGAAAGTGCAAGCTAACTTGAAAAATATGGGAGGTAAATATAAATGCATGGCTGATAAGAAACGGTCGCCAGGTCCGTCCTGGTTATCTACTAGGAATATTAAGTTAAAGGTTCCCTCTTGGAAACTGGGTCCTAGGTTCATTGGTCCTTACAAAATAGTAGCCATCATTAACCCTGTGGCTTTTCGCCTGGAGCTACCTCAAACTTTTAAAATCCATAACGTCTTCCATTAGTCGTTACTCAAAAAGTATGTTCCACCTCTAGAACCGTCACCGCTGCCACCCCCTCCTGTTATTGTTGATGGTAATCTAGAGTTTCAAATATCCAAAATTGTTGATTCTCGTCGGGTGCGCCGCTCTCTTCAAAATCTGGTGCATTGGAGGGGTTACGTCCCGAGGAAAGAATGTGGGTTCCAGCATCAGAGGTAAATGCCGACAGGTTAGTTCGGGCTTTTCATGCCTCTCATCCTGAGAGACCTGGTCCTGAGTATCCGGAGTCCCCTTGTGGAAAGGGGGGTACTGTCACGAGGGTGTCAAGAGCCACGTCTGACTCCATTATACCCAGGGCCAGGAAGTCGCAGCGGGTGGCTGCGCGCTCTATGTCTAAAGATAGCGCTGTTACTTAATGGTAGCTTTCTGGGTTTGCCTTGCAATCCTTTTTGTCTCACTCCGGGATCCGTAGCTTCTTCTCCTCAGCTGTTTCTTGTCCGGCACTCCCAACCTCCTTATATTCCCCTCTCCCACTTCTCTGGTTGCCAGATATAGAGCTTCCTGCCTGGACTTCTATACTGACCCACTGGAGCTGAGTTGCTGTTATCCCTGGTTGTCGTACCAGAGCGTTACCCTCTGGATCGCTGTTGGTTGTTTGTTGTCGCCCACCTGGGACTATATGTTTTGTCAGTATTGTCTGTCTTCTCCCTAGTGTTTCCCTTTAGTGGTGCGGACTAGTGTTCCCACCACCCTATTCACTACGTAGGGCTCATCTTAGGGAAAGCCAGTGTTTAGGCACGTGATCGGCGTACGGGTGAGAAACTTGTCTAGGGACGTCAGGGCAGTCAGGTGCCAGCCTCAAGGTGAGTTAGGGGTCACCATCTTTCCCTCTCCCTTGGACAGGGCCTTCCTTTTACCTCCCTTTGCGTCACGTATGTGATCGGCATGCCGGTCGTGATATCCATATTTTGGGGTCTTCTGAAAGTTGTTTGCATCAGGGCAAGGATCATAGTAAGTAGTAACCAATCTTTGTTGTAAAGAAGAAATTTGTTAGTAACCAGGCTTTGTATGACTTTATTTTTGTGCCTTTTTACAGTGGTCCTTTTTACGGTGGACTAGTGCTGCACAAGTCTCCTATGCAGAGCAGAAAAGCGGCTCTAATGTCTTGGACCAGCAGAAGCACCAATCTGGGCCATTTAACCCCTTAGATGCTGTGACCAATAGCAACCACAGTATCTAAGTGGTTTAGTGGTTTAGAGGAACGGACCTCTGTCAGGCATTGGCACCCGAGCAAATGACATTGAGGGGAGGCGATATCTCAGCATGGCAGCTGAAGGCGTCAGACTAAAGCTACCATTAGGCTGTTCCTCTCTGGCACATCCTGATGGTGCCTGTCAGTATGGCACTGACAGTATAATACACTGTAATGCATAAGCAGTATTACAGAAGCGATCAAAAGATCGCCTGTTAAAGTCCTTTTGTGGGAATAGTAAATAGTTAAAAAAAACTGTTAAGTGAAGTTAACTTCAATCTGCTGGCGTGGCCAGCAGCCGGCATGTAAGCACGCGTTTGAGCATAGCTCCGCTATCCCTCATCGATCCTGCTCCATCCTGACAAGCTGCCGACTCCTGGAGCAGAGTGGACGGTGTGCAGGCGCAAGAGAAGACCCCGCACCGACCATGGGTCCCAATAAGGCACAAGCGGCTGCCGAGCAGCTTAAAGAATTCGCCCGGTCAGAGGCCCAAAATGCCGCCGCGACCGCCACTCCAACGCGCGCGGCTCTCACCCGCGGTTAAGCCGCTCAGCAGGTGGAGGCGGGAGACAACGCTGAGCCTGAATTTACCTTAAAGGCTGCATATGAACAGCTGCTGGTAGCGATCTCCTCGTGCCAGTCCTCACTCACAGGGAAGTTAGAGGAGGTGAGAGTGGATGTGAGCCTGCTCCGTCACGATGTGCAGCAGCTGAGAGACCGGGTCAAGCATACAGAGGATCGCGTGTCTGCTATGGAAGATCTGACCAGACCAATGGCGGAGAAAGTGCAGGAGCTGGAGCGCTTTGTGGGTCAGTGGCAGCAAATATGTGATGACCTAGAAAACAGGTCCCGCTGCAACAATGTCCTGGGCCTTCCGGAAAAAGCTGAGGGCCGTGATCCCGCCGCCTTCCTAGAATCCTGGTTCAAGGAACAGTTTCCAGAAGCACCTTTTTCTCCTGCATATGCTGTGGAGAGGGCACACCGTGTCCCAGCCAAGTTTCCTCCACCTGGGGCTCCTCCTAGACCCCTGCTGGCGCGACTGCTAAACTGGAGAGACAGGGATCTCATCCTCAGCCAGGCCAGGAACAAGCAAGATATCAGACATGACAACGCACGTGTTTCCCTGTTCCCGGACTTCTCCGCTGACCTTCAGAAGAGAAGAGTCACATTTGTCGCGGTCAAACGCCGCCTTCGCGACTTAAACCTCCAGTATTCCATGGCGTATCCGGCGCGGCTCAGGGTGGTGGACAGCGACAAAACTGTCTTCTTCAGTGATCCTAGAGAAGCCGATTACTGGGCCTCAAGGAAATCAGGACGCCCTGGTCCACGCTGACACGTCAATTGATCACCATCAGCAAGTATTATTTTCTCCTCTTTCCTGTTTTCAATGGGCCATGGCTGATGGCTCCTTGAGCTAGATGTTTTTTTTATAAGTTACCAATTTTCCGAGTCTTAACATGCTACCTGCTTAACTATTGCCCCATCTACTTAGTGGCAATCAGCCTTGCTGGACCCACAAGAGAGACCCATTAAGTGTATGGGGGCTACCTTCTCCTACAATGCTGGACGCTTTGCCTATGTGACATGTTGTTATTTATCAGTGTTGGCAGCTTAACACACCTTTGCTGAAGAGGGGAGGAGCAACACCTGCGTAGCTATCACATCTACCTACGCTATGCAGGTCCCCGAGTTACCGGCCATTATGTTAGTCGGTTATGGTTCCGACGTTTCCATGTTTTCACTGTTAATGTTTTGTAACATGTTCATAATTGCTCAAGTATACTCACCTCAAGTATGGTTACTCCACTTCACAACAGTTGCTAGGGAGGCATTGACGTATGGAGATCAGGTCCCTGGATGCTCAGAAAGTGCAACCTGGGCGAGTGTATATGTCCCTGATGTACTGCTAGCGCACCCATGGCCTCCATGAGGGTATTGTCATGGAATGTGAGGGGCCTAGGGGATCCTAAAAAGAGGATTGTGGTATTCTCCCACATTCGCTCCTTTAACCCACATATTATAGGTCTTCAGGAAACCCACCTGACCCCAGAAACAAGCAATAGGCTGAGGAAGCCCTGGGCCCAACACTTAATCAACGCATACGGCCGCTCCCATTCCAGGCGGCTCGCCCTGCTGGTCCATAAAAGTCTTAGGTGTGAGCTTCACAACTCGGTTGTGGACCCAGGGGGACAGTATATTTTCCTGCATGTGTATATCAACAGTATCCCTTATGTGATTGTCAACATATATAACCCTCTCCCTGCCTCTCTCTCCCTCTTGCAGGCGGCTACTGGCTTTGTAGCTCAATACCCTACTGCTCGTCTGCTCTGCCTGGGGGACTTTAACCAGGTTATGAGTCAGAACCTAGACAGATTTAGTACTAGGGGTGACGGAGGTGGGCCTGGCAGGGATAGCACGATTCTCGCTAGAATCTCTCAGGAAATGGGTTGGATAGACATGTGGAGAGCTAGGAACCCGTACACAAGGGAATACTCCTGCTTTACCCCAGCCAGAGGTGCCTTGTCTAGAATAGATTACGTATTTGGTAATGCCACGGTATATACTGACCTGGTTGAGATACGTTATGGACCTCAGGGACCCTCTGATCATGCACCGGTTCTAGCAGTGCTAGCCATGACCGATCCCACCGGAAAGGGCTGCAAAATGCGTATACATCCTTTCTGGCTGTCTCTTTTCGGCTTGAACGATAGAATCCCGGATCAGCTAAAGATGCTCCTGGAGGTTCAGGGCGACTCAACAGACGCCTTGTTGCTCTGGGAAACCATGAAGGCATATCTCAGGGGGTGCCTCAAGTCGTCCATTTCCTATGTCAAGAGGGACTCGCAGCGTAAACAGAATGATTTGCATGCCAGCTGTAGGGAGGCCGAAAAGGCATTCACGGAGTCCCCCTCCGAGGAACGTAGAATTGAGTGGCTCTCCAGAGGGAGAATGTATATGTTGCATTTGGAGGAAAGGAGCAAACGGAAACTTTTCTTCCTTAAGCAACAATCGTTTGAAACAGGAAACCAGACTGGGAAGCTGCTCGCACACATTGCACGCAGCAACACTATGGCTCCCCCAATACTCCGCATAAAAGATGCTGATGGGCACGTGGCGGAGTCGGTGGAAGACATACTGAAGAGCTTCCGCAACTTCTACGGGGACCTATATGGCTCTGCTGTGGCATACTCGGGGCATGAATTGGAGGCATACCTCCGGGAGGTGTCTCATCCTCGGCTAGGTGACCTGGATAGAGGTCTCATGGAGGAGGATGTTACATTGGAGGAGATAACGCAAGCTATCACGGATCTCCCGTCAGGGAAAGCGCCCGGCCCGGATGGCATCCCGGTTGAGGTTTACTCTAGATATGTAGATAACCTGGGTCCACAGCTCTTGAACGTGTACAGAGCCGCGCACTCCTGCGGATCCTTGTCGGACTCTATGTACGATGCCACAATTGTAGTGATTCTGAAACCCGACAAGGACTCGCTAGACTGTGGATCTTATCGCCCAATTTCCCTTTTGAACTTGGACTATAAAATCCTGACCAGGATTCTGGCTAATAGATTGAACAAGGTGATCACGTCAGTGATTCACACTGATCAATCTGGCTTTATGCCTAGCAGATCCACTTCCAACAACATTAGGAGAGCCCAGGTTGTTGCGCAGATAGGCGCATCCGAGAAGGCAAGATGGGCCCTGGCCTCTTTAGACACTGCCAAGGCCTTCGACTCACTAGAATGGCCCTTCCTGATGGCTGCGCTTAGGAGTTTTGGCCCCAAATTTATGAAATGGATTGAAACATTGTACAAGAGCCCCACTGCTAACATTCATCTCAACGGTGGTCACTCTGACAAGTTCCCCCTACACAGAGGCACGAGACAGGGATGCCCACTGTCGCCTTTATTATTTGCAATAGCAATAGAACATCTAGCCCTTAGATTTAGACAAGATCAGGTATATGTATGTGTCAGCGCAGGTGGTAGAGAGGACAGAATAGGATTGTACGCGGATGATTTGATCTTGTTTATGTCGGATCCGGAGGTGACTCTTCCCAGAGCAATTGCGATCATAGAACGTTTCGGTCGGTACTCTGGTCTGTACATAAACTGGGCCAAGTCTGCCATTATGCCCCTCTGGCCACACGACTGGCCCTCGCATCGCCACAACCTGCCTGTAGTTGATCGATTTAAATACCTAGGGGTAATAATTACGAAAGAGCCGCATCTATCTTACATCCTGAACATTGAACCTCTAGAATCCTGGGGACCTGGGGAGCCCTTCCATTGTCCACCATGGGGAGACTGAATCTCGTAAAAATGGTGCTATTACCTAAGGGCCTATACCTACTGTCCCACGCTTGCACACCGGTACCCCGGGGATTCTTCAAGCGCATTCACGCTTTAATCGCCTCATTTGTTTGGGGCAAGGCCAGAAGGAAGCTCTCACTATCGGTCCTACAGAGATCGAAGCTGCAGGGAGGAGCGTCTCTCCCAGACTTCTTTCTCTACTTTATAGCGAGTCAATTAAGGTTCCTGAGGTATTGGAATCAATTAAGGTTCCTGAGGTATTGGATCACGCTGTGGCCTGTCCTGGAGGGCTCCGGCCCTGTGCGCAGAGGCCTCCTCCCACTCCACAAATTAGCACACCAGGTCTGGCAGGCTTCTAAGGGCTCTTTCACACTTGCGTTGTCCGGATCCGGCGTGTACTCCATTTGCCGGAATTACACGCCGGATCCGGAAAAACGCAAGTGAACTGAAAGCATTTGAAGACGGATCCGTCTTCAAAATGCGTTCAGTGTTACTATGGCAGCCAGGACGCTATTAAAGTCCTGGTTGCCATAGTAGTAGTGGGGAGCGGGGGAGCAGTATACTTACAGTCCGTGCGGCTCCCGGGGCGCTCCAGAATGACATCAGAGCGCCCCATGCGCATGGATGACGTGTCCATGTGATCACGTCATCCATGCGCGTGGGGTGCCCTGACGTCACTCTGGAGCGCCTGGGGAGCCGCACGGACGGTAAGTATACTGCTCCCCCGCTCCCCACTACACTTTACCATGGCTGCCAGGGCTTTAGCGTCCCGGCAGCCATGGTAACCATTCAGAAAAAGCTAAACGTCGGATCCGGCAATGCGCCGAAACGACGTTTAGCTTAAGGCCGGATCCGGATTAATGCCTTTCAATGGGCATTAATTCCGGATCCGGCCTTGCGGCAAGTGTTCAGGATTTTTGGCCGGAGCAAAAAGCGCAGCATGCTGCGGTATTTTCTCCGGCCAAAAAACGTTCCGGTCCGGAACTGAAGACATCCTGATGCATCCTGAACGGATTTCTCTCCATTCCGAATGCATTAGGATAAAACTGATCAGGATTCTTCCGGCATAGAGCCCCGACGACGGAACTCTATGCCGGAAGAAAAGAACGCAAGTGTGAAAGGGCCCTAAGCTAAATGTATACAGTCCCCATATGGGACAATTTCATGTTCCCTCACCTGGCACAGTTGGAGGGGGTATCTGAGTGGAGACGCCATGGTGTCCTAACACTGGGAGACTTATATGAGAGTGATCAGTTACGCTCATTCTCACAGATTCAGGAAAAATTTCAGGTACCTCGCACTCTATTTTTTAGATATCTCCAGCTGAGGCATGCACTACAGGCGCAGTTCCAGGGTGCGGAAAGGAGCATATCTAACTACCCCATCATTGGGGTTCTGAGATCTCAGGGGCCAAGAGGCATTGTTTCAGTGCTGTACACGCTTTTGCTTAATTGTCGCATGACAGCGATCCCACTGATGGTTGAGGATAAGTGGAGGCTGTCAATACCCTCTCTGGCTCCTGAAGATTGGGAGGAGGCTTTGATAGTCCCGACTAAAGTGTCACCCTCTATAAATAATAAAATGGTGCAGTTGTTCATCTTACACCGCAGCTACCTCATCCCCACCAGGCTACACAAGATGGGAAGACTTGCCCACACCAGGTGTCACAGGTGCGATGTAGATGGCGCTAACTTCTGGCACATGATGTGGGACTGCGAGCCCATTCGCCAGTTCTGGACCTCAGTGTCGGAGGTCCTCTCTACCATGGCCCCTGTGACTTTACCTTTATGTCCCAAGTTGTGTATACTGGGGGTTCTGGACGAGGAGTCCTGGTCGCATTACCACAGGGTCTTCCTTGGGGAGACGCTGTTCCTTGCCAGAAAGGCCATAGCCATGCGCTGGATGGGGGATAGACATCCCACAAAAGGACAGTGGATCTCCCTAGTAAACCATGTAGTCTCTGTGGAAAATTTTATCTACAAGCACAGAGGTTGTCCACAAAAGTTCCATGGGGGAGAATTGGTGCTCATCGCCGCTGACTCTGCACACAACACATATGTACTCGGCAACTGATGACCCTCCTTGATTTCCCACCTTACCAACGGCGGGATCGCCTTGCTTACAGTGCTGTAACTGACACGGTGTCCCTCACATACTTGCAAGCTACCTGCTACCCCAGCTATTATTATGTGTCCTTCTATTCCAGACTTCCAGCATGCATTAGTATTTATGTAACTATGCTAATCTTGCATGTCACCATTGACCCCTGCGTGGGTAATCACAATGTCTTGTATGTACCATACTTGTCATACTTGTGCTGTTTTCCTTTAATAAAACGAGTAAAAAAAAAAAAATGCACCTTTTTTCCATTGAAAAGTCACCTATTCTGAGCCTTTTAGACCGCTCAGGTCAGGTAATAGACTCCTTTGCCCACATTACAATGTTACCTTTATTTGTGCTGTCCCTCGCCAAACCCTTAAAAAATTATGCTAATTAGGTTTGGCAAGTGCCCAGGGGTGACGTTACTGCAGCAAGTACCCAGGCCCCTCGGCGATGTGCCCAGAAAACCACACCTCTTTCACCCCTCTGGCCTGCCCTCCTTTCCTATTATTACTTTCTCCTCTCCTTCACAAATCTCGCGCCTGCTAGAGGTAAGACGATGCTGTGCTGACCTGGCCCTTCTTTGGCTTCACTGCAGTCCTCTGCTGCGGCTAGTTACTTCCGTACTTTTGAGCTATGGACCAGCGCATGCACAGTCCAACTCTCTTTTCCTCTGCCCATAATGGGCACAGCAGTGCGCAGGTGCGGGACAAGTGTGGAGCGGAGCAGGCACGAGGGACAGAACAAATAAAGGTAACATTGTAATGTGGGAAAAGGAGTCTATAACCTGATCTGAGCGGTCTAAAAGGCTCAGATTAGGTGACAGACTAAAAAATAGCAAAAATAAAATCCCCCTATATATGGTATTGCTGTGTCCATAACGACCTGCACTACACTACACTAATTATGTCAGAATTAGTTTTTTTTTTACTTATTTGCCACATTAAGACAATAAAAAGTGATCAAAAAGTGTTATGTACCCCAAAATGGTACCAATACAAACTAGAAGTTGTCTCGCAAAAATCCCCACACAGCTCTATAGAAAATAAAATTAAAGTGTTGTGTGTCCATGCAAAAACATTTTTTTAAAGGGATTTTATTGTGCAAAAGTAGTAAAATGTAAAAAAAAATATATATATGTATATGGTATTGTTGTAATCGTAGTGACCAAGAGATTAAAGTTATTATGTTACATATGGCAAAAATTGAATCCCACAAATTTTTAACATAAAAACTCAGTGGCAGTATTGCTGATTTACCCCCCCCCCCCTTCCCCGGAAAGAGTTAATAAAAGTTAATCAATAAGTTATGTACCCCAAGATGGTGCCATTAAAAACTACAATTTATCCCACTAATAAAAAAAGGCCTCATATGACTACATCAATGAAAAATATAAAAGTTACAGCTCTTGGAAAAAAATGAAAACAATTGGTCACTAAGGCCCAAAACACGCTGGTCACTAAGGGGTTAAAAAAGTGGGCTTTGGAAATTTTCTGAAAAATTGCTTCTAGAATTCTAAGCCTTCTAACGTCCTAAAAAAATAATAATTTATAAAATGATGCCAACATAAAGTAGACATATGTGAATTTTAATGCATAACTATTTTTGGAGGTGTCACTATCTGTCTTACAAGCAGATACATTCAAGTGTAGAAAAAAAAAGCTAATTTTCTGTAAATTTGGGATTTTCTTTAAATAAATAAGGGTAAAACATATTGACCCAAATTTATCACTAACATAAAGTACAATTTGTCACAAGAAAACAGTCTCAGAATGGCTTGGATAAGTAATAGTGTTCCAAGGTTATTACCACATAAAGTGACACAGGCAGGGACGTTGCTAGGTTAAAACATTCGGGCCTGGGCCCCTGATGTCTTGTCCCAGGCCCCGAATGTCCTGCCTGCCTGTTAGATATAACTGTACTGCCATCCTCAGGATGGCAATACAATTGAATCTAATGTGGTGGAAGAGCTGAAGGACCTGTGGTGACATCACAGGTCATGTGACCAGTAAAACAGTCAGTGGTTGAGAAGGGCCTGCGATGATGTCACCATCATGTGACTAGTGCAGGAGAGGGCGGCAGTGAAGAGGGGAAGAAGCTGAGGTGATGTCTGCTACATCAGGAGAGGTAAGTGAAGGGAGAGGCAGAGCAATGCTGGGAGTTGTGGTTATTTAACTGGGACTGTATGTTAGGGCTGAAGGGAGTGATGTTATTTACATGGAACTTTGTGTTGGAGGTGGCTGGGGAGGGGGTCATGTTATTTACATGGGACTGTATGTTGATAGTGGCTGTAATAGGGAGTGATGTTATTTACATAGGACTGTATGTTGGAGGGGGCTGGGAAAGGGTGATGTTATTTACATGGGACTGTATGTTGAAGGCAGCTGTGGTAGGAGATTATGTTATTTACATGGGACTGTATGTTGGAGGGGGCTGGGGCAGGGGGATGTTATTTACATGGGACTATGTTGGAGGCGGCTGTGGGAGGGAGTGATGTTATTTACATGGGACTGTATGTCAGAGGGGGCTGGGGGAGGCAGTGATGTTATTTACCTGGGACTGTATGTTGATGGCGGCTATTAGAGGGAGTGATGTTATTTACATGGGACTGAATGTTCAGGGGGCGATGTTATTTACGTGGGACTGAATGTTGAAGGTGGCTGGTGGGGGGAATGATGTTATTTACATGGGACTGAATGTTGAGGGGGTGATGTTTACATGGGAATGCATGTTGGAGGCGTCTTTGGAGGGGTGATATTATTTACTTGGGACTGTATGTTGAAGTGGCTGGGGAGGAGGTGATGTTATTTACATGGGACTGTATTTTGGAGGGGGCTGTAGATTGAGAGGGATGTTATTTACATGGGACTGTATATTGGAGGGGCTGGAGAGATGGTGTGATGTTATTTACATGGGACTGTATGGCAGAGGGAGGGAAATTGTGTTATTTACATGGGAATGTATGTTGGAGGGGGTGAAGGGAGGGGAGTGATGTTATTTTACATAGGACTGTATTTTGTAGGGGGCAGGAGAGATGGTGTGATGTTATTTACATGGGACTGTATGGTGGAGGGAGGAATATAACAACAGGGGGCACTGCAAATCCAGGGGACATTAGGCGTTCTTATTACTACTGAGGGCTCTATAGGAGGGACTTATAGATCCGCCTTATTTCTACTAAGAGCACAATGGGGAGCCTTACTACTACTGAGGGGTCTGTAGAGAGCTTTATTACCACTGGGGGAACAATAGGGGGCCTTATTTGTACTGGGGGCCCTGTGAGGGTATTATTAATACTGGAGGGCTCTTCTACTAATGGGGGCACTCTTGGGGAGCATTATCACGGTTGGGGGCACTGTAGGGGGCAGTATTACTATGGGGGCACAAATTTTTCTTCACAATAGTATCTGGGAGCTCAGCGAGCAGCAGGATAACACTGTTGGGACACCAGGTTGGGGGATGATGATAGAAATGGGAGGAAGCTAAGATGTCTGTCTGTCACACTCTGCAGAGAAGAGGCGGCGGAAAAGATGATGATAGAGAAGATCTACATCTGAGGAGACGTCACCTGGGAGGCCCTGGATGTGACAGGTATGTGCTGCTGTATAGCAAGAAAAGCAAAATGCGGTGTGGGGGGAGGGGGGGAGACTTAGAGAACTGGGCCATATTCATTGGGGCTTGGCCCCGGATCTTTCGATACCCTAGCAACGCCCCTGGACACAGGTCAAATTTGCAAAAGTGGGCCTGGTCAGGAAGGGGAAAACTGACTGTGTCTTGAAGGGGTTAAATTGTGTGTGTGTGTATAATTGGAATTTAGATAACAATCAGACCATCATTCCAAAGGATTTACATAGATAGATAGATAGATAGATAGATAGATAGATAGATAGATAGATAATGAGATAATAACCTGTTCCTGGGTAAATTCTATTTTCGGAAATATTTGTGAAAGATGTTCCCTGCAATAAACATCATAGATCATAAACATATGATGGAGAAGTAAATCGTAAGTTAAAGGAGTATTACAATTTTGCATTTTTTAGCATAAATTGACAGAAAACAACACATTACTGATAGTGTAATGCCTTGTTTTCCTGCACTCCACTGCAGACATTTTCCACTATGTTGGTTCCCTATCCCAATGACATCACGTCTACATCTGAGGTTGCGCAAGGCTTTTAAAGATCCGCTAACCTTGCCTCCTAGGGCTGTGTTCTGCTTATTCTCCTGATTCCTGCATTGTAGACATGATATCTGAAATGCTGCTGTTTTTAAGGGTCCATTCACACATCCACATAATGGGTCCGTATCCGTTCTGCAATTTTGCGGACCCAATCATTTCAAATAATAGAGCATGTCCTATTCTTGTCCGCAGTCATGGACAAGAATAGGCATTTCTATCATAGTACCAGCCATGTGCGGTCCGCAAAATGCGGAATGCACATGGCCGGTGTCCGTGTTTTGCGGATCCGCAAAACAGTTGTGGACGTGTGAATGGACCCTTAGGATGGAGATTTTACAACAGGGCTAACAAGCAGGCTTGGATCCATGGCTGCCATCAGTAATTTCAGGGATCCATACAGGCAAAACGTATTTCCGCCTCCCTCCCCCATCCATTTTTATTTACGCTGTTTACCAATAAATAATATGTCCACTATATTGTACAGCTTAGTATGATTACAGGTATACCAAATACTGTTTTGTGATATTTCACAAAAAAATAAAAAACTGTTATCTAAGGCATAAAAAGTCCCATGGAAAAGCAGAGCTTTTTTTTTTTTATAGAGGAGTGGGTAAGACCGCTATTTACTGTATAGGAGGTCTGGGGTTCAAATCACACTGAGACATGTAAAATAATCTTTATGGTAAAAGTTATGGCAGAAAAATATAATTTTTACTTTCCAGCTTATTTCCTTTATGGTAAAGTTTACAATTTTCTGCAGTTATTTTTTTATTTTTTTGTAAAAACCATTTAAGTTTTTGTAAAATACATACTATAAAATATCACAAAACATATTTGGTATCCCTGTAATCATAATAAGGCTGAGTTCACATTACTGTTTATTTTTCTATTCTTCTGATCCGTCAGAAGTACAGAAAAAGAAAAAAAAAAGAAAAAATGTATCCTATAAAAAAAGGATTCTGGGCATCAGTTATGTACATTAGGCATACGTTATAGCCATTCCCATCTGAGATTCAGGACTTTTGTTTTCTGTCTAAAAAACAGATCTGTGACGGAAATGTCTCAAACGGATGCCACATGTGTATAACTGATAAACAGGATCCGTTGTTTTTTTTTATATAGGATACAGTTTTTTTTTCTGTTCTTCTGATGGATCAGAGGAATGGAAAATGAAATGTTGATGTGAACCCAGCCTTAGGCTACATTCACACGACTGTATGAATGAGTCCGCAAAATTGGGGAACGGGTGCGGACCCATTCATTTCCATGGGGCCGCAAAAGATGCGGACAGCACATGGTGTTCACGCTCCGTGCCGCGGCCCCACAAAAAAAATAGAACATGTCCTATTTTTGATAGTGGCGGCATGTGCAGTCCACAAATTCTGGAACGTACATGGGCCGGTATCTATGTTTTGCGGATCCTCAAAACACCACGTTTTTGTGAATGTAGCCTTAGCGGTACAATATAGTGAACACATTATTTATGATGTGTCGCTGCAATTTAGGACAAGTCCCAAACTAGGGGACTACATCTCACTTGTCTTTGGGATTCAAATTGGTTAATAAGTTCTTCCCATGTGCCAGGGGATGCAGTCGACCTAAGGCCCCTTTCACACGGGCAAGTATTCCGCGCGGATGCGATGCGTGAGTTGAACGCATTGCACCCGCACTGAATCCCGACACATTCATTTCTATGGGGCTGTTCACATGAGCGGTGATTTTCACGCATCACTTGTGCGTTGCGTGAAAATCGCAGCATGCTCTATTTTGTGTGTTTTTCACGTAACGCAGGCCCCATAGAAATGAATGGGGTTGCGTGAAAATTGCAAGCATCCGCAAGCAAGTGCGGATGCAATGAGATTTTCACGCACGGTTGCTAGGAGACGATCGGGATGGAGACCCGATCATTATTATTTTCCCTTATAACATGGTTATAAGGGAAAATAATAGCATTCTGAATACAGAATGCATAGTAAAATAGCGCTGGAGGGGTTAAAAAATAAATAAAAATTTTTTAACTGACCTTAATCCACTTGATCGCGCAGCCGGCATCTCTTCTGTCTTCTTTCTTTGCTGTGTGCAGGAACAGGACCTGTGGTGACGTCACTCCAGTCATCATATGATCCATCACACGATCTTTTACCATGGTGATGGATCATGTGATGGACCATGTGATGACCGGAGTGACATCACCACAGGTCTTGTTCCTGCACACAGCAAAGAAAAAAGACAGAAGAGATGCCGGCTGCGCGATCAAGTGGATTAAGGTGAGTTAAATTATTTTATTTTTTAACCCCTCCAGCGCTATTTTACTATGCATTCTGTATTCAGAATGCTATTATTTTCCCTTATAACCATGTTATAAGGGAAAATAATACAGTCTACAGAACACCGATCCCAAGGCCGAACTTCTGTGAAGAAGTTCAGGTTTGGGTACCAAACATGCCGATTTTTCTCACGCGAGTGCAAAACGCATTACAATGTTTTGCACTCGCGTGGAAAAATCGCGCACGTTCCCACAACGCACCCGCACATTTTACCGCAACGCCCATGTGAAAGAGGCCTAAGAATCAAAAACCCAGACACTTTGCTGGTTAAAGGACTCTCTGCTGGGCAATGCCCGTAGAGCCAATTTTATTAGTTGTACATTGGGGATCTAACCACCCTTTAGCCATCAATTTTAATATCCAAAGAAAGTCAAAAGTCCAATTTACAATAAAAAGTGTTGCATCTTTATTCTTCAAAAATCATGAATAATAAAATCCAAGTGTGACATCATACAGACAGGATAGAGTTATAGTCTACACGTTTCGGATACCAAAATACGATTATTACTCATGACATAAGCTATGTGATACTAAAAGTCTTATATAGCCAACCCCCATCTATCAATTGATGGCACCACATAGGAAGTTAAATCTGTAACTTGCACCACCAATGGTAACTTTGCTGTTAGACAGTATATAAACTGCAATACTAGCTATGCAATTTATGTCATCACCTACAAGAGCTGCAGTGTGCAATATGTCGGCTGCACCATGGTGGATATTAGATCGAGGATCAGGAAACACATATCCGATATTCCTTATAGCCAAACTAGAAATGTTTCAGTGGCCACTTTACATTTTGCCAATAGACATGAAGGCAGTACTTCCTCCTCGGTAGTTCAGGGAGTTGAGCGAGTCACTGAACCGATCAGAGGAGGGGACCATTTGAAGAAACTGCCCGGCAGGGAGTCCTTTTGGATGTTCCAGCTGAGCAGCTGTACCTGTACTCCTACTGGCCTAAAAAAAAAAATCGATCATATTCTGCAATACAATTAATGTGATGTTATTTGTTTTTTCTTTTTTTTTCTGCTTGTTTTTTTTCTGGAATTTTTGCCATGTTTTATGCATACAGTCAGGTCCATAAATATTGGGACATCGACACAATTCTAAAATTTTTGGCTCTATACACCACCACAATGAATTTGATATGAAACGAACAAGAGAGTCATTCAAAAGTAATGGGACAGAATAATAATCATATCAAACTTTCACTTTTTAATACTTGGTTGCAAATCCTTTGCAGTCAATTACAGCCTGAAGTCTGGAACGCATAGACATCACCAGACGCTGGATTTCCTCCCTGGTGATGCTCTGCCAGGCCTCTACTGCAACGGTCTTCAGTTCCTGCTTGTTCTTGGGGCATTTTCCCTTCAGTTTTGTCTTCAGCAAGTGAAATGCATGCTCAATCGGATTCAGGTCAGGTGATTGACTTGGCCATTGCATAACAATCCACTTCTTTCCCTTAAAAAACTCTTTGGTTGATTTTGCAGTATGCTTTGGGTCATTGTCCATCTGCACTGTGAAGCGCCGTCCAATGAGTTCTGAAGCATGAATATGAGCAGATAATATTGCCCGAAACACTTCAGAATTCATCCTGCTGCTTTTGTCAGCAGTAACATCATCAATAAATACAAGAGAACCAGTTCCATTGGCAGCCATACATGTCCACGCCATGACACTACCACCACCATGCTTCACCGATGAGGTGGTATGCTTAGGATCATGAGCAGTTCCTTTCCTTCTCCATACTCTTCTCTTCCCATCACTCTGGTACAAGTTGATCTTGGTCTCATCTGTCCATAGGATGTTGTTCCAGAACTGTGAAGGCTTTTTTAGATGATGTTTGGCAAACTCTAATCTGGCCTTCCTGTTTTTGAGGCTCACCAATGGTTTACATCTTGTGGTGAACCCTCTGTATTCACTCTGGTGAAGTCTTCTCTTGATTGTTGACTTTGACACACATACACCTACCTCCTGGAGAGTGTTCTTGATCTGGGCAACTGTTGTGAAGGGTGTTTTCTTCACCAGGGAACAAATTCTTCGGTCATACACCACAGTTGTTTTCCGTGGTCTTCCGGGTCTTTTGGTGTTGCTGAGCTCACCGGTGCGTTCCTTCTTTTTAAGAATGTTCCAAACAGTTGTTTTGGCCACGCCTAATGTTTTTGCTATCTCTCTGATGGGTTTGTTATGTTTTTTCAGCCTAATGATGGCTTTCTTCACTTATAGTGACAGCTCTTTGGATCTCTTCTTGAGAGTTGACAGCAACAGATTCCAAATACAAATAGCACACTTGAAATGAACTCTGGACCTTTTATCTACTCATTGTAATTGGGATAATGAGGGAATAATACACACCTGGCCATGGAACAGCTGAGAAGCCAATTGTCCCATTACTTTTAGTCCCTTAACAAGTGGAGGCACATATGCAAACTGTTGGAATTCCTACATCGTTCACCTGATTTGGATGTAAATACCCTCAAATTAAAGCTGACAGTCTGCAGTTGAAGCACATCTTGTTTGTTTCATTTCAAATCCATTGTGGTGGTGTATAGAGCCAAAAATGTTAGAATTGAATCAATGTCCCAATATTTATGGACCTGACTGTATCTTGTATAGCCATTTCCCATAGCAAGTGCCATCAATTGACAGATGGAGGTTGGCTATATAAGACTTTTAGTATCACATAGCTTATGTCATGAGTAAGGATCTTATTTTGGTATCCAAAACGTGTAGACTATAACGCTATTCTGTCTGTATGATGTCTCACTTGGATTGTAATATTCATGATTTTTGAAGAATAAAGATACAACACTTTTTATTGAAAGCTGGACTTTTTCTTACCTGATCTGGGTTTATGGTCTGTGCCTCCATTAAAGGGGTTATCCCATGAATAATGTGAAAAATGAAACAGACATCATGTAGTACAGGCATCCTCAAACTGCAGCCCTCCAGCTGTTGCAAAACTAAAACTCCCAGCATGCCTGAAGAGCCTACAGGTATCAGCCTACAGCAGGGCATTGTGGGAGTTGTAGTTTTACAAGAGCTGGAGGGCCGCAGTTTGAGGATGCCTGATATAGCACATGACAATACCTTTCTAACAAAGCAAGAACCAGCCCTGTACTTTACATAGGTCCAGAGATCTCATCATTCATTGGTCTGCTAGATTTATATCAAGCTGACAGCTCAGGGGGCGTGTCTCAGCTCTCCCTATCACAGCTCAGGAGGCATGTCTCTGCTCTCCCTATCACAGCTCAGGAGGCAGTTGAAGGATGAAACTGAGCATCTGAGCATGTGCGGCCATCTCAGTGAGCAGGTCAAAGAAATAAGAAATTAAGTGGCACTATGTAGATATATTTTATTGAATAACTTGGTAGCTATACAACATTTTTAATTAAATGCAATTACAAAAGTATTCAGATGCAGGTGCTGGTTTGAAGACTGTAGAATATTTTTCGCAGGACAACCCCTTTAAGCGGTACACAGGTGAGTGCAGCTATTTTTCCTCATTTGTGTTCGTTAATTTTAATAAGTCCAATCACAAGTATTTATTAAAGCAACCAATCAGAAGCATAATATTATGGAAAAATACATATAAACATTAGGCCCCCTCCACACACTATATTTCATGATGTCTCAGTGTCTGAGAAGTTCCCTATTTGCTGTGTCTAAAGTTCCTTAGAAATGTTGCAAAACAGAACACTAAGAAAACAACAAACTATATTTCCTAATTCAACCTAAAAATTCATGCTTTTCATGGATGTTATATAAACTCAAAACATTTAAGCATAAAACTTAAAAATGGAGAATACTTGACAATTAAGTACAATTATCACAATTTATATTCATTAACCACTTAATTTCTTTGGTATAAGGCACTATATACTATATATTATATTATTTATTTACTATTATGCCTGTGAAGAAAATGTGTTTTATTTTCTGTAGTGTAATGGTAACTCTTCTGTCCACCATACAGAAGATCTGGGGTTCAAATCCTGATGAAGAACTGTTAAATAATTTCTCTAGTAAAAGTATATGTGCTGGAAGAGGAACCTTCCCCCAACCCATACCCAGTAGAGTTTCATTAGTATTCACTGCACTGAAGTGAATACTAATGAAGCTGCCAGTCCTGCTTGGATCTGTGATGTTGGAGCTGGGAAGGGAAAAAGGTAGAGACCTGAAGCTACAGACACTCCCTTTGAGCCATGTGCTGGGATAAAACACTCAGAACTTCATCATCTGACTTATATAATGCAGTAAGGTCGAATGCTGGTGTTATTATATATTTTTTTGTGTAACAGGTCTCTTTCCTGTGTGCGCCCCATATTGCGGACCTGCATTGGCGAAAAGGCAATACACGGGTGCCGTTCCGTGGGCATTCCGCATCACGGATGCGGACCCTTTCACTTCAATGGGTCCGCAAATCCGGAGTTGCGGAATGGTGCGGAACGGAAGCTCGGAACGGAACCCTACGGAAGCACTACGGACTACTTCCGTGGGGTTTTGTCCCGTACTTCCGTTCCGCAAAAAGATAGAACATGTCCTATCTTTTTGCGATCCGCTGCGGCTGCCCCACGGACTGTGCTTGTGCATTGCGGCCCGCATTTTGCGGGCCGCAGCACGACCACGGGGCACACACGCCCGTGTGAAAGAGGCCTTAATTGTTCTGTTGCTATCACAGCAGCACCCTGATGGATTCATTGTAAAACAAAGCTATCGCCTGCAGATACACTGAAAGTGAAGGTTGTAGAACAAAAACTGTTGAAAAATTTAATAAAAATCAATTGGAAAAATATTTTTTGTGCAAAATGAGTAGGGTGAGAATGACTGCAGCTATGCATGGCTGTGAATGATCTTCTATCTAGCTCAGGAATATATCTCTTATAACATATATAGGATTAGACAGTATATGGGTATATTTGATATTTACCGTAATTTCTGCAAAACCACAGTAATTTCTTACGTATTGCTGAAGCTTGTTGCTAGTTTTGTTGCTCTGGAGAAATTTACACCTTAAAAAATAGATAGGCATTTTTCAATGATAATATAATATAGGACTACAACATCAGTAGGGCATGTAACATAAAAACTCACATAGAAAACCATTTTGCATGCTCTTTCCAGGGGTCGTCCTTTTCTTCCCAGTTTCCTAAACATCCACCACAGGAGAAGCACTGGACATTGTCTCTTGTTCCTGGGGTGATTCATATAGCATACATTTATTCTACATTCATCAATTACATATGCATTAAATGTACTTAAACTTCTCACTGCTTTTCTATGTACAAATAATCAGAGCACTCAAATTAGGTGATAAGGTTCAGCTCACAGAGGACATTTCAGTTTGATGTACTTTACCCCATTCAGCCACTGTGACATACCTGTACATCACAGTGGCTGAGGGCTTGTATGGAGGAGGCTGCTGTGATGAACCCGCTCCATAAGTGGCGGGTGCCAGGTGTATAATACAGCTGGCACCGGACCATAATGACAGGGAATGGAGATCACGCCAAACCCCATCATTTAACCCCTCAGATGCTGTGTTCAACAGCAATCGCAGTATCTGTGAGGTAAGACAAAGGGATGCGGTTCCCTCTGCCTTCCGATCAGAGCCCCAGCAGCGAAACTTGCATGCTCCTGAAGCTTCCCAGGCCTCTCATGGTAAGCTTCCTGCTAAACTGTGCAAAAGGTACAGCTCAGCATGTAGAGCATCAGAATCCCATTCACCATAATAGACAATAATCTTTGAGACTGTGGTCCCAGCTCTTGTCAGGTCATTGACCAGGTACTCCGGTGTAGTTGTGGGCTGATTCCTGACCTCAGAATTATCCTTACCCCACGAGGCAAGATCTTGCATGGAGCCCGAGACCGAGGAAGATTGACAGTCATCTTGTGTTACTTCCATTTTCTCATAATTGCGCTAAAAGTTGTTGCCTTCTCACCAAGCTGCTTGCCTGTTGTCCTGTAGCCCATCCCAGCCTTGTGCAGGTCTACAATTTTGTCCCTGGTGTCCTTAGACAGCTCTTTGGTAATTAGCAATGGTGGAAATGTTGGAGTGTGATGGACAGGTGTCTTTTATACAGGTAATGAGTTCAAACAGATGCAATTAATACAGGTAAAGAGTACAGAGTAGGAGGGCTTCTTGAGGAAAAACTAACAGGTCTGTGAGAGCCAGTACTTTTGCTGGTTGGTAGGTGATCAAATACTTATTTCATGCAATAAAATGCAAATTAATTATTTAGAAATCATACAATGTGAATTTCTGGATTTTTTTTAGATTCGCAGTTGAAGTGTACCTACGATAGAAATTACAGACCTCTTCCTTCTTAGTAGGTGGGAAAACCTGAAAAATCGGAGTGTATCAAATACTTATTTTCCCCACTGTGTATATATATATATATATATATATATATATATATATATATATATATATATATATATATATATATATAAAGGGTGGGCCATTTATATGGATACACCTTAATAAAATGGGAATGGTTGGTGATATTAACTTCCTGTTTGTGGCACATTAGTATATGTGAGGGGGGAAACTTTTCAAGATGGGTGGTGACCATGGTGGCCATTTTGAAGTTGGCCATTTTGAATACAACTTTTGTTTTTTCAATAGGAAGAGGGTCATGTGACACATCAAACTTATTGGGAATTTCACACGAAAAACAATGGTGTGCTTGGTTTTAATGTAACTTTATTCTTTCATGAGTTATTTACAAGTTTCTCTTTGTTTACAGCCATTGACATGTCGCAGCATCTCAACGAGGATGACCCAGATCGGCTCACTGAATTTGCAGAATGGGCAAAACAAAAATTGGAACAGGACCCTCAGTTTACGCAGAAGATTTTGTTCAGTGATGAGGCAAACTTTTATGTGAATGGTGAAGTTAACAAACAAAACCACCGCTATTGGTCTGACACTAACCCACATTGAATAGATCCCTCCAAGACTGTTGGAACAAAAAGATTGATGGTATGGTGTGGTATATGGGGTACAAAGATAGTGGGGCCATTCTTCATCAATGGAAACATCACGGCCACTGGATATGCGAAATTGCTACATGATGATGTGTTTCCCTCTTTATGCACTGCAGCTGGCACGTTCCCTGAGTTTTTCCAGCAAGATGGTGCACCACCACATTATGGGTGTCAGGTCCGAGCATTCCTAGATGAACAGTTTCCTGGAAAGTGGATTGGTCATCGTGGGCCAGTTGAATGGCCCCCAAAGTCTCCCGATCTGACCCCCTTAGACTTTTATCTTTGGGGTCATCTGAAGGCAATTGTCTATGCTGTGAAGATACGAGATGTGCAGCACCTGAAACTACGGATACTGGAAGCCTGTTCTAGCATTTCTCCTGCGGTGTTTCTATCAGTGTGTGAAGAGTGGGAGAAGAGGGTTGCATTGACAATCCAACACAATGGGCAGCACATTGAACACATTTTATAAGTGGTCATAAACTTGTAAGTAACTCATGAAAGAATAAAGTTACGTTAAAACCAAACAGACCATTGTTTTTCTTGTGAAATTCTCAATAAGTTTGATGTGTCACCTGACCCTCTTCCTATTGAAAAAACTAAAGTTGGATTCAAAATGTCCGACTTCAAAATGGCCGCCATGGTCACCACCCATCTTGAAAAGTTTCCCCCCTCACATATACTAATGTGCCACAAACAGGAAGTTAATATCACCAACCATTCCCATTTTATTAAGGTGTATCCATATAAATGGCCCACCCTGTATATATATATATATATATACCAACATACACACGTTTCCCCTTTCCATTTCATAAAAAATAAAAATATATTTATTAATTTTAGCAATAGTATAGCGGACTTTAGGTGTGTAAAATATATAAATTTCTGATAAAATTGTATTAGTCGGATGCACAGGGTGGTTGACACACCAAAGAAGGGTGCTCTCAGTCTTACAGCGTCACCCCGCTGTTAAAGAGGAGAAAATTGGAGAGAAAATGACTGGGCACACCTAAGGATATTTGGTGACTAATATTTATTGAGTTAAAAAGACAAATGAGTTGCAGAAATTGAAATATCAGATATATAGGTACGACAGTAAAAAGTTGGACAGTAAAAGGTTTATGGCGCTTCCACACTTTGGGCAATATTTCATATAGAAAAGTTCATCTAAAAAAACCATATAAAAAGTTCTGTGTATTTGTGGTTGACGTGCAGACTAGTCACTGGATAGTAGCGGTACCGCCCGTGACCAATAACTATACCTCAGACACAAATGGACAGATAAAATCAATGCAAGATAAATGAACTGATATAAAAGCAGCAATCTGATAACAATAAGGGTACAGTACAAACAGTGATTAGTTAAAAAAAAGCTGCAATCAGATATTGAAAATGTAGTAATGAATTTGACATAGGAATTCACTGACTCGGAATAATCATGGGAATCCAGGTAAATCAAATGTCAGTTAGGAATATCAGACTAGCCTTGGTATGGCAAAAGTGCAGTAATCGTAAGTTTTAGCTTACTCCGTAGCTGACTCAGCGGCGTCCCGCTTTCAGTCAGAGAAGGATCCGACAGTAGGATGGTAATAGATTAAGGAACAGTCTTACCGGTATTGGAGGGTTTCTCACGTGTAGAAGAAGCCTCTGCCGTCTATCGGAACTTTGTTCCCGGATTTTTCGTTACGGTCAGGTGAATCCCACAATAGGTAATCTGGGTCGCCTGTTAGCCGTTTGGCTTGCTGCCGTGGTCCCGCTTGTTTGGATGCGGTTGCAGTATTACAGCTCTCCGGGCTCAAGCAGCCACTGAGGAAGGGGATACTCTAGCCCCGAAACGCGTCTGGTCTGACCCCCCAAGTTCAACTTTATGTGAGTGCACCACATCGATCCTAATCAGGAACAAGCTCGTACCGTTTTTACAAAGAAAAGCCGGTCTGAAACTTTCCCCCAAATATCCTTAGGTGTGCCAAGTCATTTTCTCTCCAAAATATATAAATGTATACAGAGTTTCTTTCCTTTTCTATCAGTAAACTTTTTTTGAAAAAATATAGGCATTTATTTTAGCTATATTTAGTATAGCTTTTTGTGCATAAAATATAAAAAGCACATATTTTTTTCATTTATAAAGGGGGTTATTAGGGGATTAACATTTTAAAAAAATAGTCATTTTGAAGGAGTCTCTAATGTTTTTGCTCTGTACAACATCTGTCTTGCCAATATGGTGGCATAGAACTAGCAATAAAAAATTAGGCCACCAAAATTCAAAATGCGCTCCAGTCCTTTGAAGTCTTGCGGTGAGCCCAGCCAGTTGATAAATCATTGATAAATCACACAAGAAGCATCCATTTTCATAATTTACACATACAACAATGGTTTTAGAAATGTTTTGTCTTGAAATCTTTTGTAACAGAAAAAAAAAGATAAGACAGGAAAAATATACATTCAGTTTTGCCTTCAATATATTTATTATATTATATCTTTCATCTAATGGCACAAAAAAAGGTCTAATGTGAAAAATAATATCAAACACATGTCAGTTGGCTCAGAAATTACTTATTAGCAACAGTTATCCAGTTAAGTATATTACTGGGTGTACTGTTCCCTATCCCGATAACTTCACGTCGACATCTGAGATGTAGCAAAGCTTGTAAGGCTCTGTCCTGGAACCCTGCCAATGATGCTATGTCTTAGGTTGGGGTTTTCCAGCAAGGCTTCAAGCAGGCTTGGACATGTGATGTTCAAGCTGGGAGGGGAAGAAGAGGCAGAGACCTAATACTACAGACACTCCCCCTGAGTCTTGCCCCAGGATGTAAACACATGGTGCGGGTCAGAGATCACAATTACGCCAGACGAGTCAAAATGCACCCAGAACTTCTGATGGTCTTTAGTTACCTTTTCTTAAAACGTTACCGATGCTTTGAAATCCACTAGTAATTTGCACATATTTTCCTTCCTGATCACATCCTCCAAATCCAATCTCCAGAACTTCTCTCTGGCTGCATCTGTACTCTGGAATGCACTAACTCACACCATCTAGAAAGGTAATGCTTGCTCTGAAAACTCACTTCTTCAGTTATGCTTATAGATTCTCTTAAAGGGGTTGCCCATCTCCTTGAAATGTTTTACCAAAGGCTTAGAATGCTATGAAATAACAAGTAATACTCAATAAGTAATAGATAAGTAATACTCATCTTACCAATCCCCCATCCCATCTGTACGGCCACTTCCTGCCCCCCCCGACCCCCCATTGCTAGGCTTTGTATCCTGGCATTCTGAGATTACATTTTGAAATGGATGTGTGACCACTGAGGTCACCATTGCCAGTAGTGACTACAGTATATGCAGTGGTCACACATACGTGTTGAAATGTCATGGTTAGGATACAGTGGGGTGGCACAAAAATGTCAGGAGACTGTAATGGTAGTACTCCGTTTATTTCATAAAATGCTTAAGCTTTTGGGAAACAGACAACTTCTTCAATTCTTTAGTCCACTTTTGCATTCCTCATAACTTTTACCACCGCCTGCCTGCCACTTATCTGCAGACTAAGAACATCAAAGTCTTATAGCTGCTTTTATTCTTTATACTCTGTGCACTTTATATTTGTCTTTGCCTAAGTGGTGGCTGGGCTGAAAGATTGGCCTTTAACTACACGTTACTGACCTCTCTAATATGTTGTGTTGTAAGGGTATTTTTTAATGAAGTACTGCTTGGTTGTTTCCCTTTTAATTATTATATTACCTTTATTCCTCATAGTGTAGTTAGAAAGTTAGGAATAGTAAGTTAACATACACAAAGCTATTGTTCTGTGGTTAAATCACAGGACTTGTGTACTGCACACTAGGAAGCATCTCAGGGGGTCCAGAAGGTGTAAATTTTGGGTCTGTGCATGGCTAGACGATCAACAAGCGGGTCGGCTATCCAACTGTTCCCGCCAGATAGACGATAGGAGCCTACCCAGTGATCACAAGTCAGAATGATTGTTTTTAACTATGTACAGGGTGGGCCATTTATATGGATACACCTTAATAAAATAGGAATGGTTGGTGATATTAACTTCCTGTTTGTGGCACATTAGTATATGTCAGGGGGGAAACTTTTCAAGATGGGTGGTGACCATGGCGGCCATTTTGAAGTCAGCCATTTTGAATCCAACTTTAGTTTTTTCAATAGGAAGAGGGTCATGTGACACATCAAACTTATTGGGAATTTCACAAGAAAAACAACGGTGTGCTTGGTTTTAAGGTAACCTTATTCTTTCATGAGTTATTTACAAGTTTCTGACCACTTATAAAATGTGTTCAATGTGCTGCCCATTGTGTTGGATTGTCAATGCAACCCTCTTCTCCCACTCTTCACACACTGATAGCAACACCGCAGGAGAAATGCTAGCACAGGCTTCCAGTATCCATAGTTTCAGGTGCTGCACATCTCGTATCTTCACAGCATAGACAATTGCCTTCAGATGATACGAGATGTGCAGCACCTGAAACTACAGATACTGGAAGCCTGTGCTAGAAGTTAATATCACCAACCATTCCCATTTTATTAAGGTGTATCCATATAAATGGCCCACCCTGTATATTAGTTTGTCTGTTTTATTTCTACTATATTTAATTACACTTAGCCTGTGTAAGCCTATTTATTCTCAAATCTTTGAATTCATGTTAAAACATATGTAGACAACATAAACCAAGGAGGTAATGTATAAAGTGATCTGAGCTAGAAATGTGGAGTGATTTTCCTTTTTTTGTTGATGCAGTAGGCATTGGTGCCAAATTTATGAGGTATTTGTGTCATTTTAGTGTGGTTTGCGCGATGCATGGCAGTTTAATTTTGCTACGGGGAGTCCAGACGGTATGTGGTAGGTGTGGGGATTCGCTCAGCTAGGCAGGGTAAGCGGACGCAGTACAGAGGCAAAAACAAGGTTGTAAAGCAAAGTTCAGTGTTTTATTCACACAATAGGAAAAACAAGCCAAAAGTAACGGTGTTCAGTACAGTGCAAAAAACCTTCACCTGGTCAGTAGTTTTCCACCTGCAGTCCACAGCAGGCTTTAGAGGCCTGTTTCCCCAGCATGCGGCTCTCAAAACACAGACTCCACAGCTTCTCTGTCATGGAGGATAATCTACACCAGCTGAACGTGCTGGCTGGGTTTTTATATCCCAGCCAATACCCGGCCTGGAACCGTGGGGAAAAGCCACCCACCCTGCTCTTTGGCTGCTCCTAATAAGAACCGGCCCTGATCGGCTTTAAAGCCATACTAACAGCTAAAGTGTCAGACTGCAACTACAAAACTGACACTTCAGGGAAAAACCCGGTTCTTACCTCACCGAGGCCAGGAACCTCGGTGACACGTATCTTCCGTCAATGACGGCCCCTTGTTACTTCTTACATACCTCCCCCTTTGTTCAACCCTGAGGGGGTGAACACTTGCCAGACAATGGACCCGGGACAGGGCATCCGCGTTTCCCTGTAACCTGCCTGCCCTGTGTTCCACGGAAAACGTAAAGTTTTGCAAAGATAAGAACCATCTGGTGACCCGAGCATTCCTCTCTTTGGCCTGGCTCATCCACTTGAGAGGGCAGTGGTCGGTCACCAGACTGAACTTTCTCCCCAAAAGATAATGGCAGAGAGACTCGAGTGCCCACTTGATGGCCAGGCACTTTCTCTCCACTATACTGTACCTAGTCTCGGCTGGGGTGAGCTTGCGGCTGAGGAAGACAACGGGATGCTCCTTCCCGTTAACATCTTGAGACAGTACAGCACCTACCTCGGAGGCATCGGTCTGCACTATAAACTCCCTTTTGAAGTCGGGCGTCACCAAAACCGGGGACCCACACAGGGCCAACTTCCAGTGGACCGACACTGACAGGCGTCTCTTGAAAAGGCCTGTCAATGGTGCGGCGACTGTAGCAAAATTGGGGAGAAACCTCATATAGTACCCCACCATACCCAGGAACGACTTTACTTGCCTTGTAGTGACAGGTCGGGACCAATTCCTAATTGCCTCAATTTTGTTCACCTGAGGTTTGATCATTCAGGCCCAATTACATACCCCAGGTACTTGGTCTCTTCTAACCGTATCGCACACTTTTTGGGGTTAGCGGTTAAGCCAGCTTTCCTAAGGGAGTCCACTACAGCATGTACTTTAGGTAGGTGACTTTCCCAGTCGGTGCTATGAACAACAATATCGTCCAGGTACACCGAAGCGTATCGACGATGTGGACGGATCACAATATCCATTAGCCTTTGAAACGTGGTGGGAGCACCATGTAGACCAAAGGGTAATACCTTGTACTGATACAGCCCCTCTGGCGTGACGAAAGCCGTTTTTTCTTTGGCTGCCTCCGTCAAGGGTACCTGCCAGTACCCTTTGTTGAGGTCCAACACAGAAAAATACCGGGCTTGGCCCAACTTTTCAATAAGCTCATCCACTTGGGGCATGGGATACGCGTCAAACTTGGACACCTCATTAAGTTTGCAGAAGTCATTACAGAACCGCAATGTCCCGTCTGGCTTGGGTATTAATACTATCGGACTGGCCCACTGACTTTTTGACTCCTCGGTGACACCCAGCTGGAGCATTAGCTGCACTTCCTCCGTGATGGCTTGTCGCCGAGCCTCGGGTACCCGGTACAGTTTTAACCGGACTTTCACCTAAGGCTCAGTGATAATGTCATGCCGGATTATGGACGTGCGTCCAGGGAGGTCTGAGAACACATCCGTGTTCCGACTAATGAACTCCCTGGCTTCCTTAGAGGAGAGGCTGTCAGTAATTTTCACTGTGGCAGCCGCTTCCCCTGCTTCAGACCGAGGGGCCGAAACCGCTTCCCCTAGGATCCCTGTTTGTGGGCTGTCTTCCATACAGGTTTCCCTTTCCTTCCATGGCTTGAGCAGATTCACATGGTACACCTGCTGCGGCTTTCGCCTCCCTGGCTGGTGTACTTTGTAATCTACCTCTCCAATTTTTTCAAGTACCTCGCAGGGCCCCTGCCACCTAGCTAGGAACTTACTGTCTACAGTCGGTACCAGAACCAACACCCGATCACCCGGGTTACAGTTTCGGACCCAAACAAATCAGGTGAATTACAACAGTTTGCATATGTGCCTCCCACTTGTTAAGGGACCAAAAGTAATGGGACAATTGGCTTCTCAGTTGTTCCATGGCCAGGTGTGTGTTATTCCCTCATTATCCCAATTACAATGAGCAGATAAAAGGTCCAGAGTTCATTTCAAGTGTGCTATTTGCATTTGGAATCTGTTGCTGTCAACTCTCAAGATGAGATCCAAAGAGCTGTCACTATCAGTGAAGCAAGTCATCATTAGGCTGAAAAAACAAAACAAACCCATCAGAGAGATAGCAAAAACATTAGGCGTGGCCAAAACAACTGTTTGGGACATTCTTAAAAAGAAGGAACGCGCCGGTGAGCTCAGCAACACCAAAAGACCCGGAAGACCACGGAAAATAACTGTGGTGGATGACCGAAGAATTTATTCCCTGGTGAAGAAAACACCCTTCACAACAGTTGCCCAGATCAAGAACACTCTCCAGGAGGTAGGTGTATGTGTGTCAAAGTCAACAATCAAGAGAAGACTTCACCAGAGCCTCAAAAACAGGAAGGCCAGATTAGAGTTTGCCAAACGACATCTAAAAAAGCCTTCACAGTTCTTGAACAACATCCTACGGACAGATGAGACCAAGATCAACTTGTACCAGAGTGATGGGAAGAGAAGAGTATGGAGAAGGAAAGGAACTGCTCATGATCCTAAGCATACCACCTCATCAGTGGAGCATGGTGGTGGTAGTGTCATGGCGTGGGCATGTATGCTGCCAATGGAACTGGTTCTCTTGTATTTATTGATGATGTGACTGCTGACAAAAGCAGCAGGATGAATTCTGAAGTGTTTCGGGCAATATTATCTGCTCATATTCAGCTAAATACTTCAGAACTCACTGGACGGCGCTTCACAGTGCAGATGGACAATGACCCAAAGCATACTGCAAAAACAACCAAAGAATTTTTTAAGGGAAAGAAGTGGAATGGTATGCAATGGCCAAGTCAATCACCTGACCTGAATGCATTTCACTTGCTGAAGACAAAACTGAAGAGAAAATGCCCCAAGAACAAGCAGGAACTGAAGACAGTTGCAGTAGAGGCCTGGCAGAGCATCACCAGGGATGAAATCCAGCGTCTGGTGATGTCTATGCGTTCCAGACTTCAGGCTGTAATTGACTGCAAAGGATTTGCAACCAAGTATTAAAAAGTGAAAGTTTGATATGATAATTATTCTGTCCCATTACTTTTGGTCCCTTAACAAGTGGGAGGCACATATGCAAACTGTTGTAATTCCTACACCGTTCACCTGATTTGGATGTAAATACCCTCAAATTAAAGCTGACAGTCTGCAGTTAAAGCACATCTTGTTCGTTTCATATCAAATCCATTGTGGTGGTGTATAGAGCCAAAAATTTTAGAATTGTGTCGATGTCCCAATATTTATGGACCTGACCGTATATATATATATATATATATATATATATATATATATATATATATATAAATCTCCATATACATATATATAGAAATCAATTTTAGTTAGGTAGTGTTAGTGTAAGGTTGTGTGTGCGTGCATCCAGCTATTTTTTTATTTTATTTTTTTCCTACTCTTTTCTCTATATTTCAAATTTATAACAAGCCCCTTCACATGTGAAAACACTACATACACACCCCATACTAAATAAAGTTTTACATATTTCACACAAAACACCCCAATAAAATAAAAATGGCCCGTCCGACCCAACGAGTTTACCTAGCTGAAGAGGCATACACGTATCTTGCCTCTGATACTGAGTCTACAATAAGCACATGAGAAGGGTTAATCTTTCAGATCAAGTTCTGAAGCCCTACAGTGCCACACGAAAAACAAAAGTGTGGTACAAAAATCTGTCTGTACACATTGTACAGGTGGCAATGTACAATGGGTACGTGCTATTTCAATCTGCAGGCCACACAGGAACTTTCCTCCAGTTCCAAGAGGTGGTTATCAAGGCCCTAATTTTTCAAAGCCAGGCCGGGGAGGGTCCCAGTACTTCAGGGAATCATGGTGCCTGTGTTGTACCAGGGCAACATTTTTCAGGTCAAGTCCCCCAGACAGCAAGGAAGGGAAGGACCCAAAAAAGATGCAGGGTGTGTTCTAAAAGGGGGATAAGGAAAGACAAAATTTACCACTGTGAAAACTGCCCTGAAAAACCTGGCCTGTGCATGCAGGAGTGTTTTAGAATCTACCACACATCCATGGAGTATTAATTTCATCCTTGATGTACCCTGTAATTTTACCACCTTATACCTCTGATTTAGACTCCATTCACACGTCCGCAAAATGGGTCTGCATCCTTTCCGCAATTTTGCGGAATGGGTGCAGACCCATTCATTCTCTATGGGGACAGAATGGATGCGGACAGCACACAGTGTGCTGTCTGCAGCCGCAATTGAGGAGCGCGGCCCCGATTTTGGGTCCGCAGCTCCGCAAAAAGATAGAGCATGTCCTATTCTTGTCTGCAGCTTGCGGACAAGAATAGGCATTTCAATGGGGGTGCCGGGCTGGTGTGTTGCGGACCCGCAATTTGCGGGTCCGCAACACACCGCGGACGTGTGAATGCAGCCTAAGTCCTCATAGCTTACATATCCACTTTTCACCAACCACTACATATTCATTTCTGTGAAACACCTGTTAGGTCAAAAGTACCCTTTCCATCCCTTAAAATGTTCGTACGGTGGTCCACTTTCCAAAATGGGGTCACTTCTTGGGGTTTATAAATGTGATATGGCACCTAAAATTCATGTCTGTTTATTCAGGCCTGCAAAATCCATATTTTTGCAGTTTGCCTCTAGAGCCATGCTGTGCGCCCATACAGCAGGTTACAAGCACATATGGGGTGTTTCCTGAATAGGGAGAAAATGGGGACCACATACTGGGGTGCATTTTCTTCTTTAACGCCTTGTAAAAGTGAAAAATTGGGGTCTGCTAGTAATATTTTATTTTTACAAATGTGTGCTTTGAAATCCTTTCTCTAGTATTTCTGCTGTCTGTGAAACACCTGTTTGCTGAAAAGTACCCTTTCCACCACTTAAAATGTTCATACGGGGGTGCTCTTTCTGAAATAGGGTCACTTCTTGGGGTTTTTCATCTCTGGGGACCTCAGGAAATGTATTTAATGTGACATGGCACCTAAAATACATGTCTGTTTATTCAGGCCTGCAAAAAACTGTTTTTGCACTTTGCTTCTAGATCTGCTGTGCGCCAATACAGCAGGCTACAAGCACTGTAGGGATTTGCTCTGGTAGGCAGGGTAAGCAGACGCAACACAGAGACAAGACCACGGTTGAAAAACAAAAGTTCAGTGTTTATTCACAGCAAAACAAGCAGAAAAGGAAAAACAACACTTTACAGGGTCTTGGTGTTAATTCACAAGATTCCACAAATCACCTGGCAGTCCACAGTAGGCTGCTCACATGCAGCTCTCAGCCTGGCAGCGTAGCGGGGCGGGGCGGGTCTCCTCAGCTCCCAAAACACAGACATTCCACAGCTCCAGTATCACTTGGAGAATCACACCACACCCAGCCAGGGGCGTAACTAGCGGTGACTGGGCCCCACAGCAAATTTTTGTATAGGCCCCCCCCTCCCCGTGTAAACCCCGCTCCTTTGGCACGATCTAGACCAGACCAGGCTGCCACGCCATCCTTTTCCTATATATATATTATATACATACACACACACCCTATCTGTCATGTAGTGTCATTCTATCATACTGTTGTGGGGGCCGTGTCAAAGTCTTAGGCCCCTTTGACACGGGCGACTTTTCCGCACGGGTGCAATGCGTGATGTGAACGTATTGCACCCGCACTGAATCCGGACACATTCACTTCAATGGGGCTGTGTACATGATCAGTGATTTTCACGCATCAGTTGTGCGTTGCGTAAAAATCGCAGCATGCTCTATATTCTGCGTTTTTCACGTAGCGCAGGCCCCACAGAAGTAAATGGGGCTGCTTGAAAATCGCATTGCATCCGCAAGCATTGCGGATGCAATGCGATTTTAACGGATGGTTGCTAGGAGATGATAGGGACCCGAACTTTATTATTTTCCCTTATAACATGGTTTTAAGGGAAAATAATAGCATTCTTAATACAGAATGCTAAGTAACATGTGGCTTGAGGGGTTAAAAAATAATAAAATATTTAATTATTCACCTCATCCACTTGATCGCGCAGCCCGGCTCGTCTTCTTTCAGGACCTGGCAGGAAAAGTACCTTTGGTGACCTCACCGCGCTCACAACATGGTGAGCGTGGTGACGTCGGAGCAGGTCCTGCTGAATGAAGATAGAAATCTTCTATCTTCATTCAGCAGGACCTGCGCCGACGTCACCACGCTCACCACCAGGTTGCTAGGAGATGTTGTTTGTAAACTTTTAGTTTTTTATCACGTGCATGAAAAACGCATCAAAACGCATTGCACCTGCGCAGAAAAAACTGAACGCAATCGTAGACAAAACTGACTGAACTTGCTTGAAAAAAGGTGCGAGTTTCACTGAATGCACCCTGAACGCATCTGGAGCCAACCCATATCGTTCGTGTGAAAGGGGCCAGCCATTCCCGTATTGCGGACCGCATATGCGGATCAGCAATAAATGGGCACCCTACCGTGTGCATTCCGCATCACGGATGTGGACCCATACACTTCAATGGGTCCGCAAATCCGGAGATGCGGAAGGGTGCGAAACGGAATCACGGAACGGAACACTACATAAGCACTACGCAGTGCTTCCGTGGGGTTCCATTCCGCACTTCCGTTCCACCAAAAGATAGAACATGTCCTTTTTGCAGAATTGTGCTTTCCTGGGTAATATACCCGGAGAGGTGAACATGACATCACCCTACACTGTATGTACAGCACAGTATGACCCCTGCTGTAGGATAGGCGCCCATTCTATGTATTGCTGCAGGGCTGACACCGACTGTAGTCTGTCCCCATGGTCTGAGCCCCTGGTAACCAGTGGAGTAGCTAGAAATGACTGGGCCCCACAGCAAATGGACGGGCAGGCAGGCGTCATACAGTGGCATCTGATTCTTTAACATACATGTGTTTTTACTGGACTATGACGTCGTACACGATACAAAAATGCAGTACTCCACGTTCTTGTATCCTGCACAATCTGGTAAAAAAAATGGATACTTTTTTTTTTTTTGCAATGAAACTCTATGGTGAACGGATGTCACTGTCATGGCATCAGTATGAGGCATCGGAATACGTTTTTATATTAAAAACGGAATACGTTGTATATATTAAACGGATGGGAAAAACGTGATGTGAACCCAGCCTTAAATGTGGGACAAAAATGTGATGTGAACTAGCGGTGCATTGTACAGTTGTTGAAAAAACCATACTCGCCTGCTCCCCGCCGCTCCGTGATCTTCCAGTCCCCATTCTGGCCTCATACTGGTGTCCCCAAGCTGCACATGGGCGCCCAGAGGAGTGTGGCTTCAGATGGATAGGGGGCCTAGAGGGCAGGGCATCAGATAAGTAGGGGGCCCACAGAACAGGACTGGGGGGGGGCTTCTGAAAGGACAGCAGATGAATGCAGCTGGGGGGGGGGGGGGGGTTACATGAGATGCAGGACAGCTAGGGTTGGCAGGGATAAGCCTGGAATGTATGGGCTCCTGATAGTGACAGGCACAGCATCTTCTTTCTGCAGCACTTCCTGTCTCCCCTCTCCCTCCTGTTACTGCCGACTACAGAGCAGCCTCTGTAGCAGAAGCTGGGCTGTACTAATTGTTAGGAGAGGGAGGGGAGACAGGATCTCCCTGTAGCACACTGTACTGAGCCCTGGCTGCACTATTAAGCAGCCAGGCTCCTCTATTAATGGTCCGTGCTGATGGGCGGGGCTTAGCTCCCTGCTCTGCTCCGAGGACGTTCTAAAGCAGCAGTGAAGTGAGTGTAGAGGGGGGTGTGGCCAGTCTGATTGTTCACTTCTGCTCCGGGCCCCTTGTCAGCCCGGGCCCCGAAGCAGCTGCTTCCCCTGCTTCCCTGGTAGTTACGCCACTGCACCCAGCTGAGCTGCTGTTTTTAAACCCCAGCCCAAAACCTGGCCTGGACGTGGGGAACAGCCACCCACCCTGCTCTTTGGCTGCTCCCAATAAGAACCGGCCCGGATTGGCTTTACAGCCATACTAAGTACAACAGTGTCAGCGAGCACTAGCTGCCGCTGACACACAAAATTACCGGTTCTTATCTCACAGAGGCCAGGAACCTCGGTGACATGTACCTTCCATCAATGACGGACCCCTGTGCCTTCCTACAGCACATATGGGGTGTTTTCAAAAAGGGGAGAAAATGGGGAACATATACTGGGGTGCATCTTCTCCTTTAACCCCTTGTAAAAGTGAAAAATTGGGGTCTTCTAGTAATTTTTTATTTTTACAAATGTGTGCTTTGAAATCCTTTCTCTAGTATTTCTGCCTTCTGTGAGACACCTGTTTGCTGAAAAGTACCCTTTCCACCACTTAAAATGTTCATACGGGGGTGCTGTTTCCGAAATGGGGTCACTTCTTGGGGTTTTTCATTTCTGGGGACCTCAGGAAATTTATTTAATGTGACATAGCAGCTAAAATACATGTCTGTTTATTCAAGCCTGCAAAAAAACTGTTTTTGCAGTTTGCCTCTAGAGACCTGCTGTGCACCAATACAGTAGGCTACAAGCACATATGGTACAAGCACATATGTGGTGTTTGCAAAAAGGGGAGAAAGTGGGGAACATTTTCTCTTTTAACCCCTTGTGAGAAAAAAATTGGTATCTGCTAGTAATTTTCTTTTTTCCACAAATATGTGCTTTGAAATGCTTTCCAAGTATTTCTGTCTTCTGTGAGACACCTGTTTGTGGAAAAGTACCCTTTCTACCACTTAAAATGTTCGTACGGGGGTGCTCTTTCTGAACTGGGGTCACTTGTTGGGGTTTTTCATTTCCGGGGACCTCAGGAATTTATTTAATGCGACATGGCACCTAAAATCCATGTCTGCCAATTCAGGTCAGCAAAATCCATATTTAGCTGTTTGACTCTAAAACTTTTCAAAATGATTAAAACATGAAGTAGACAGATGGGGAATGTAAAGTAATAACTATTTTTGGAGTTATTACTATCTGTAACGGAACGCCTAGCACCCCGACCGGGTACCTCCGTTGATAGCTGCTCCTAGTGCTTTCCGAGGACTCCAAGCACTCCACTTGACACCGTACGCACTGCAGACCCCACGAACCGCCGAAGCTTGGTTGAGGTCTCGCCGTCTCCTACCCACCCTGGACCTACGACAAGGCTCCAGGCTCCAGTGGGTGAACCTCTCCTAAAACCAGAGAGCAGGAACAGCTCTTAAAAGAGCTAGTAGTTATAGCCAGGGGAGTATAGCAAATCTCCCAGCGTATAGCAATCCCCCAGTGTTGATCAGTTACCCAAACAGCAGCCTCAACATGATGAAGGATAAAACAGGCACACTTTATTGAGGGCTACCCGCCCGTATTTATGCAGGTCCCCATCTGGTGGACACGCCCCTAGGGGACCAGAAGGAAGACTGTGACACAGGACAGATACGTAGCACTCAGGATACACAGACACAACACATCCCCACAATGCATCATGGTTTCCTCCTCTCTGCCCTGGAGACACCCGAGGAGAAATTCAATTATCTCTCAGGACAAAGGGAAATCGCCAATACACATGTGGAGACAACAGGACAAAAATCACCACCCAAACACACAATGTCAAACCCCCACAGCAAACACAGACATTTAACATATCCCCAGTTTGCTCAAGTCTGAGTGCATATCACTAGGTGAATGGCACTCAGAATACACGAATACAATAAAATTAGCTATCTGGGTACCCTCACATAACAAAATACAATTCCAAAGACAGATTTAAGCTGTGTCTGTCTTCTCCTTTAAAGTTAGTATGGGCCATAATCCTGAGGCAAGAGGCTGGTAAACAGGCCTCTCCAAAACCCAGTGGCGAGGTTGGTTTCGCCACACATCTCCCCCTCCCAGGGAAGACTAACCAGATACCTGACCTCATGCCTGTCGGTATCTGAGTTAGTCTGGCAGTCCACCCACAACCCAATACTGGACCTGTTGAATTTTGGGGCCTGGCTCTGTTCTGTATGTCCCCAGCTGTTGAGGGGGCATCTGCTACTCCTTGCTTCCTTGTTGCTCTCTAACTTGGAGCTGTAGGTACTTGGTGGGCAGAGGCCGACTGCGCTCTGCCCCGATGCCAGCTCTTCCGCTGGGGTAGCCTGTGGGAAGTCCGGCTCTGGAGAAGAGAATAGGGGAGGGCAGAGGCCGACTGCGCTCTGCCCAGATGCCAGCGCTTCCGCTGGGGTAGCCTATGGAAAGTCAGCCTCTGGAGAAGAGGATAGAGGAGGGCAGAGGCCAACTGCGCTCTGCCCAGATGCCAGCTCTTCCGCTGGGGTAGCCTGTGGAAAGTCAGCCTCTGAAGAAGAGGATAGAGGAGGGCAGAGGCCAACTGCGCTCTGCCCAGATGCCAGCTCTTCCGCTGGGGTAGCCTGTGGGATGTCCGGCTCTGGAGAAGAGGATAGGGAAGGCCAGAGGCTGACTGCGCTCTGCCCAGATGCCAGCTCTTCTGCTGGGGTAGCCTGTGGGGAGTCAGGCTCTGGATAAGAGGATAGGGGAGGACAGAGGCCGACTGCGCTCTGCCCAGATGCCAGCTCTTCTGCTGGGGTAGCCTGTGGGGAGTCAGGCTCTGGATAAGAGGATAGGGGAGGCCAGAGGCCGACTGCGCTCTGCCCAGATGCCAGCTCTTCCGCTGGGATGTGGTCAGGGAATCCTATCACCCAGGACCTTGTTGCAGATCGGCTGTGGAGAGGAGGAATCGCTTACCTCCTCCTCCTGGCATTCCTGCAGGGTTGGTGGGGGATCTGAACCGGTCGTCCAGCATCCCGGTAGGCCTGGTGCATAGACCGCGGTCCCATCTGCACCATCGGAGTTAGGGGTGCTGTCCCCCTGTGGTTGGGGAGAGAGATCGGTTGTCTCTTCTCTCTTTACAACACACTGCCGCTGGGGAATGGAGACGATGCTCTCCTCTCCCTGCAAAACATACTGCCGCTGGGGAGCAGGACCAACTGTCCCTACTCCCTGAAACTCCGGCTGCTGTTGGGGATCTGGGCCGACTGCCCAGCATCCCTGTAGGGCCGGTGGAGAGATCTCGGTCCCATCTCCACCTGCCATATGGGTTTCCCCCCAGGACCAGTCTATGAGGTCCCCTACCTCTGTAGCTGGCACTGAAGCAGGGGATACTTCAGTCGGGTCTTCCCAGAACACCTCCACAATATCCTTCCAGCTGAAGGGCTCTGGACCTGGGTCTGACAATCTGCTCTCTCGCTGAGCCCTCTCAATGGAGTGGAAGAGATCTCGGTAGTCCTGCTCCAGTTCCCACTCCAGGGTTGCTAGGTGAGCCAGGTCTTTCTCTACCTCATGGGGGTCATGCCAATCCAGCCTTGCCTCCCTCTCGTAGAAGATGTTCTGAAGTCTGGACTGTGCAGGGCTCCCGAAGTCAGGCTCTGCAAAGGAATCCCATAACAAGCCCGGACCATAAAACTCCTCTTCCTCTGGCTTGTCATGCTCAGCTGCCCAGGGGGAATGTTGAATGACATGCAACCTTAGGGCCTGGTAAGCATCCTCTAGCCAAAGCTCCTTCCATACCAGGCTCTGGAGCTCTGTTACCCAGTCATCCAGGGGCTGCTCTCCCAAGAGACCCATCCGCATCGCCACACGCTTCTGTAGCTGCTGCTCATAACTGGGGAGACTCTCACCTCGCCGCCGCTGGGCATTTTCCAGGGCATCATACCAGACTTCCTTTCTGTCTGCATCCCTGTAGTCTGCGGCTGCCTCCTCCTCCTCGTCATAGAACGCTGTCCGAAGACTAGTTGATTCCATCCTGCTGCTGTAGCCAGGGGCGCTGTACGGATACTAGCGTTGCCCTCAATATACTTCACGAACGGTGTCTCCGAGCTGCTTCTCCTCACACTAGGACGCCATCCCACTGCTTGCCACCAAATGTAACGGAACGCCTAGCACCCTGACCGGGTACCTCCGTTGATAGCTGCTCCTAGTGCTTTCCTAGGACTCCAAGCACTCCACTTGACACCATACGCACTGCAGACCCCACAAACCGCCGAAGCTTGGTTGAGGTATCGCCGTCTCCTACCCACCCTGGACCTACGACAAGGCTCCAGGCTCCAGTGGGTGAACCTCTCCTAAAACCAGAGAGCAGGAACAGCTCTTAAAAGAGCTAGTAGTTATAGCCAGGGGAGTATAGAAAATCTCCCAGCGTATAGCAATCCCCCAGTGTTGATCAGTTACCCAAACACCAGCCTCAACATGATGAAGGATAAAACAGGTACACTTTAATGAGGGCTACCCGCCCGTATTTATTTAGGTCCCCATCTGGTGGACACGCCCCTAGGGGACCAGAAGGAAGACTGTGACACAGGACAGATACGTAGCACTCAGGATACACAGACACAACATATCCCCAGAATGCATCATGGTTTCCTCCTCTCTGCCCTGGAGACACCCGAGGAGAAATTCAATTATCTCTCAGGACAAAGGGAAATCGCCAATACACATGTGGAGACAACAGGACAGAAATCACCACCCAAACACACATGTCACACCCCCACAGCAAACACAGACATTTAACATATTCCCAGATAGCTCAAGTCTGAGTGCATATCTTTAGGTGAATACACAAATACAATAAAATTAGCTATCTGGGTACCCTCACGTAACAAAATACAATTCCAAAGACAGATTTATGCTGTGCGGCCGGTCTGTCTTCTCCTTTAAAGTTAGTATGGGCCATAATCCTGAGGCAAGAGGCTGGTAAACAGGCCTCTCCAAAACCCAGTGGCGAGGTTGGTTTCGCCACACTATCTATTATAAAAGTAGAGAAATTTAAATTTGGAAATTTGCTAATTTCTCCAAATGTTTGGAAAATGTGTTATTTTTTTATAAATAAAAATGAAATATTTTGACTCAATTTTACCACTGTCATGAAGTACAATATGTGACGAGAAAACAATCTCAGAATAGTTTGGATAAGTAAAAGCATTTTAAAGTTACTACCACATAAAGTGACACATGTCAGATTTGCTAAAAATGGCCTGGTCCTTAAGGTGAAAAATGGCAGGGTCCTGAAGGGGTTAAAGCACAGCACAAGTATGTAAAACATATAATAAATGTGGTGTAAAGTATCTATACCAGTATTTTGGGTGCAAATTAAAGGGATTGTCTCACTTCAGCAAGTGGCATTTATCATGTATAGAAAGTTAATACCAGGCACTTAGTAATGTATTGATATTATCCATATCCGGACTATAGCATTTTTTCTATAGTGTACAAGCACGGCCACCAGTGATGGATTGCAGGGTGATCATAACTCCTGGAAAGCAGCAGTGTATAATGTGATGGAAAAATGAAGTGCCTGGTATTAACTTTCTCTACATGATAAATACCGTTTGCTGAAGTCAGACAACCCCTTTAAGCTGGAATTCTGGTGCATTTAGGTTCATAATTCTCCCCCACTGTATGTTAGAAATTTAATTTCCCATTGATGCTTCAGTCTGCTAACTAAAAGTTGAACAAAACATAAGCAATATTATATTATTATAATAGATATTACCTGTGAAGAAAAATCCAGCCTCTGCTAGCGTACAGGGTTTTATTAAAGCATACACAGGCCAAAAGGTAAAGGACTGTAGTCTAACGTCTTCCTCTTCCATGGATTCTATGACATCTTTTGGACTAATCCCCTTTGGCTGCACACGAATATCATAAATTGGAATATTACCAACATCTTTGCCCTGAATGAATGCACAAGAGGGATTAAACTTTTTATGCTTTTCCTGTGGCGTAGAGACTGAAGATTGCTTGCACAGGACCAACCCACAGCAGAAACACTGGCAACTGTTCTTCAAGCCAGTTCTGAAGAATCCAGCTGATGCCAACTCTGTTGGGGACCAGCCTGAAAAATCATCTTGAGTCCAATGGCTCTTCAGTCTCTTTATTTCACTTCTCATTGAGTAGTTGGGTTGTTTAGGCAGCTGCTCTCGTATCTTTCTATGGGTTTCTTCTAGCGAACGAACAGCTTTATCTAAGTCAACGTGACTCATAAATGGAGGTAAAGGTAGTCCTTGTAACGTATCAAACTCTGATATATTTATTAGGTCCATCTTCTCAAAGTCTTTTAATGCAAACCAGCATTTTCTATCATCCTGCAAAAAGGAAATAAAAGACAATAAGATGAAAATGTTTTGAAACATCCTTACAAGAGTTGTACAGCCAGTACATATTGGTGATAGCAAGAATGGGGGGAAGGAAGGGGTTGGCACTTTATAGCCACAGAAATGGCAAAACAGTACCATGTATTATCTGTTTGTAACCCACAGTGTGGTAGGAACAGAATGATATGACTAAAGTTGGTTACAGAGTCCCTTTAAATTAGTGTTTATAAGCTGTCAAGGAACAAGAGATAAGGGATACAGATCAAGCCATCAGTGCAGCTCCCTCATAGATTCACTAACAGAAAAAGGAACAGTCTGCAGATACAGCGAAACTGAATGCTGCCGAGGAAAAATGGTTGACCTTTTTTTAATAAACCAAGTGAAAAAATCATTTTAGCCCAAAATAATAGTCTTTAAGACTAGGGATCGACCGATTATCGATTTTACCGATATTATCGGCCGATATTGAGGATTTTGAACGTTATCGGTATCGGCATCTATTTTGCCGATATTCCGATAACATATTGGGAACACAGAACGCGCTGCTCTCAGCGCGTTCTGTGTTCTCTCCGCAGCACAGGGGAGAAGGAAGCAGTGTCTCCTCCCCCTGTGATGCTGCTGCCGCTGCCGCCAATGGCAGGAGAGGAGACAAGAGGAGGGGAGGGGCTGTGGCCGCTGCGCCACCAATGAAGATGAGTCTTTCATTAATTCATATACAGGAGGCGGGAGCTGCAGAATCACATAGCCGGCTCCCGACCTCTATGAACGGCAGCTGCGGTCCGCGGTAGTTAACCCCTTAGGTGCCGCAGATCGCAGCTACCCCTCATAGAGGTCGGGAGCCGGCTATGTGACTCTGCAGCCAGCTCCCGCCTCCTGTATGTGAATGAGAGAGGTATCTTCATTGGTGGCGCAGTGCGCCCCCCCCCTCAAGCCCCCTAGTATTAATCATTGGTGGCGCAGTGCGCCCCCCACCCCCATCCAGTGGCCACAGGATCCCCTCTCCCCTGCTCCTCCGATCGGAGCCCCAGCTGTGTAAGCCTGGGGCTCCGATCGGTTACCATGGCAGCCAGGACACTATTGAACCCCTGGCTGCCATAGTCAGCTCCATGCTGCTGTGTGCACAGAGCACAGAGCAGCAGGGACAGTGTGAAGTCCTATTTACCCTGATAGAGCTCTATCAGGGTGAATAGGACAAGGGTTCTAGTCCCTAAGGGGGCTAAAAGTTAGTAAAAAAAAACCACAAAAATATTAAGTATAAAGTATGATTGAATGTTGCTGATTTTTGGCTAAACCAATTTTTTTTTATTGGCCTTTATTAAAAATGTTGAGTTGTTCTGTCACAAAGGGTTTACCTGCCAGGTAGAAGTATATATAGATATATATATGTAAATTCCCCATTGTTGATATATATGTATATATATTGTGGGGATTCGCTCTAATAGTTAGGACTAGCGGACGCAGTATAGAGGCAAAGTACACAGTTCTTGAATCAAACAGCAATGTTTATTCACACATTGGTGTATAACAAAATGCAGATAAGGTGTATCACAAAACACAGGTGGTTTGGTGTTAGTTTACACACACGGAAAGTCCATAAACAATAAAAGTCACCTTTTCTCCTGGGTGTTAATTCACACCCTGTTAGCAGTTCAGCCTCATCAAGTCCATAGGCGGCCTGTTCACCTTTAGAGGGGCCTGAGTCCTCCAGCCCGGCTCAAACCTCAAATCCCAGCACAGCCCTCAGTTCACAGCACACAGACTCCTGAGCTCCACTGTCAGAGGGAGGTAAATCCACCACACCTGGCAGTGCTGGCTGGTTTTTATGCCTTGCAAAACGCGGCCTGGAACATAGGGGGTAGTCACCCACCCAGCACTTTGACTACTCCCAGTAAGAGCCATCCCGGATCAGCTATGACAGCCATGCTAAATCTAAAGGTGTCAATTAGCAATAGCTGCTGCTGAGACATAAAATACCGGCTCTTACTTTACCGAGGCCAGGAACCTCGGTAACACATACCTTCCATCCACGATGATTCCAGGCGCCTTCATAAAATATCTATATATGTGTATGCAGGGCCGGAGATGTTTTGCATTTACAAGGACAGGGGAACATCTATATATGTGTATGCCACGTACCTCCGGAACTGTAATCACAGTGCCAGAGAAACGCGGGCACTTCAAAGGCAGGAGGATCAAAGCGATCCTGCGCCTGGAAGCGCCGATATGAGCGGGCTGGTGCGGTGACATCATATCACCACGCCAGCCTGCGTGTACTTGCCTGCAGGCGTGCGCGGGCTGCTCGGGAGCGAGCGCTGCCGGATTTAAATAGTCCGGCGGTGCATCGCTCATCAGTTGAGCCCAGCAGCCCCCCCATGGAGAAGCCAGGATAATCCCCAGGAGAAACGAGCTTCCACAGCGGGAATTAACCCTTGGAGGACGAGCAAGATGCGAGGATCATCCCCTGGGACAAGCATTTACCCCTGGAGGATGAGCATTACCCTGAACTTGGCTGAGTAACCCTTTCCCCTACCCCCTAGACCAACGAAAATTAACCCCTCCAATATGAACCCCCGATTAACCCTTTCCTTATACCCCTGCCCACTGTCACCAATCCCTACTACCGTACAATATTCCATAATATATATATATATATATATATATATATATATATAGCCCTATATCCCAGTACCCCTACCTAGCTATACCCCTTGCCCTATATTGGTATCCCTGACCTGCATCGTATTAACCCTTGCAGTGCCGCTATTAACCCTTTATACCCCATAGGGACAGTGTATAGCATCAGGAGGGAGGGTGTTTCTGCTAATATGTGTGTATATAAGTGTATAAGTAAATAGAGTTTGGGGTGGAATTGGGATTGTATTGTGTAAGCCTAGTTAGTCAGTTTTTTTTAGTGTTGTTAATGTATTGCGGTGTGTGTCTATATCTATATATATTTATATAACCAGTGATATAAATATACACTGCTCAAAAAAATAAAGGGAACACTTAAACAACACAATGGAACTCCAAGTCAATCACACTTCTGTGAAATCAAACTGTCCACTTAGGAAGCAACACTGAGTGACAATCAATTTCACATGCTGTTGTGCAAATGGGATAGATAACAGGTGGAAATTATAGGCAATAAGCAAGACACCCCCAATAAAGGAGTGGTTCTGCAGGTGGTCACCACAGACCACTTCTCAGTTCCTATGCTTCCAGGCTGATGTTTTGGTCACTTTTGAATGCTGGCGGTGCTTTCACTCTAGTGGTAGCATGAGACGGAGTCTACAACCCACACAAGTGGCTCAGGTAGTGCAGCATATCCAGGATGGCACATCAATGCGAGCTGTGGCAAGAAAGTTTGCTGTGTCTATCAGAGTAGTGTCCAGAGCATGAAGGCGCTACCAGGAGACAGGCGAGTACATCAGGAGACGTGGAGGAGGCCGTAGGAGGGCAACAACCCAGCAGCAGGACCGCTACCTCCGCCCTGCAAAATGACCTCCAGCAGGCCACAAATGTGCATGTGTCTGCTCAAACGGTCAGAAACAGACTCCATGAGGGTGATATGAGGGCCCGACGTCCACAGGTGGGGGTTGTGCTTACAGCTCAACACCGTGCAGGACGTTTGTCATTTTCCAGAAAACACCAATATTGGCAAATTCGCCACTGGCGCCCTGTGCTCTTCACAGATGAAAGCAGGTTCACACTGAGCACATGTGACAGACGTGACAGAGTCTTGAGACGCCGTGGAGAACGTTCTGCTGCCTGCAACATCCTCCAGCATGACCGGTTTGGCATTGGGTCAGTAATGGTGTGGGGTGGCATTTCTTTGGAGGGCTGCACAGCCCTCCATGTGCTCACCAGAGGTAGCCTGACTGCCATTAGGTACCGAGATGAGATCCTCAGACCCCTTGTGAGACCATATGCTGGTGCGGTTGGCCCTGGGTTCCTCCTAATGCAAGACAATGCTAGACCTCATGTGACTGGAGTGTGTCAGCAGTTCCTGCAAGACGAAGGCATTGATGCTATGGACTGGCCTGCCCGTTCCCCAGACCTGAATCCAATTGAGCACATCTGGGACATCATGTCTCGCTCTGTCCACCAATGTCACGTTGCACCACAGACTGTCCAGGAGTTGGCAGATGCTTTAGTCCAGGTCTGGGAGGAGATCCCTCAGGAGACCGTCCGCCACCTCATCAGGAGCATGCACAGGCGTTGTAGGGAGGTCATACAGGCACGTGGAGGCCACACACACTACTGAGCCTCATTTTGACTTGTTTCAAGGACATTACATCAAAGTTGGATCAGCCCGTAGTGTGTTTTTCCACTTTAATTTTGAGGGTGACTCCAAATCCAGACCTCCATGGGTTGAAAAATTTGATTTCCATTTTTTTATTTTTGTGTGATTTTGTTGTCAGCACATTCAACTATATAAAGAACAAAGTATTTCAGAAGAATATTTAATTAATTCAGATCTAGGATGTGTTATTTTTGTGTTCCCTTTATTTTTTGGAGCAGTGTATATAGATATAGCAATAATATAGACTGTACTATAGACTTGTATTTGTGTAATAAATACCTTTATTGTTCAATACGCAGTTTATAGTCCTTTTGGTCACAGAAAGGTATAGCAACAGGTAGTTGTATTTATAGTATAAATAGGTGGAGTCATCAATAGACGACTCACGCCTATTTATGAATATTACTTATTGATATTAACCCAAAATATTAATAATTAATATTTCCATTAACATTGGCGAGTCAGGCCCACTGCTAAGAATTTGTGTCTGTGGTTGGCTTTGGTGAAGAAAATCACTTACTCTGTAGACTAGACAGGCAAGAGAGACGCAGGCAGTGGTTTATCTGCGTCCAGAGCCTGATTTTCGGACAGGAAACGCGTTTTTTTCAATCAGAGCTGAACACAGAGCAATATCTACAGCAGAGAACCTAAATCTTTTGATTTTTGTAGTTTAAAGATTTGTTTGTTGCTTTACATGAACCTTGAACACATGCAAGCGTCACAGAAGAAGTCGTCGCATACAGTCGCTTTGAGAAAACCATCGCCATTTGAGCTGATCAGAAGAACCTCCTCCAAGCAGCAAACCAAGGACAGGAAAAGACAGCACCAGAGAAGATGGTTTCTCAAAAAACGTGAGTTTGGATTTCTCAACACTACTACACTTAGCTAAACACAGCACATTTAACCCCATCCTCCCCTCCACTTACAAGTCAAGTGATCCGATTTGTTAGCACAGGCTTGTAGTTCTGACAAGCTCTGTATTAACAAATGGACGGTATTAAATAAGGCAATGAAACAGCTTCAGATGCTAGCCAAACTTGTGCATACATTTGAGGATAGCATCTGCAAGCCAGAGCATGTTGCACTGGTGTCTCGGTCACAGAGACAATTCCTCCGACCATTCATTGCCAGTGCTGTGCCAGTAATTCGAATCAGGTTTCGGCATTCCAGGCACAGCTGGCGGAGTATGTACAATCTACGGTGACGCACGCAGGTGGCTAGATTAGAGTCACAGTTAGTAGAGCTGCAGAGGCAGAATGAGGAAATTGAGGCTCAGTTGACTCAGTCGTATCCTGAGATCAAGGCCTTCAAGGAAGGGGCTGCCTCTATTAACGTGATGGTAGCCAAATTGAATGATGAGGTTGCTGTAAGATCCCAGCTAATGACTGGTATGCAACATGTCATCAAAAATGTTTCCGAAATGGTGCCGGCCCTTTCTTTTTCCTTAAAGTCAGGGCCAGAATCTCCAAAAATTTTGCCAAAAAGGGGGAGATCAGTCTGTAATAGGCAAAATCTCCCCAAATTTTAGCCTATCCAGAATAACAGAGATTGTTCCATGACTTTGGGAAAAATAAATATTGTGAAAAGTGCGTCCCTGAGGATGGAACAATTCAAAAGTAAATGTCACGATGGCAGTGTAGACAGACCTAAGCCATGCAGGGCAAACATCAGATGTTTTGCATGTGCTGGCTTAGGTCATATAGCGAAGCCAAGTCAGGTGTTTCAGGTGTGGGACCAAAGGACATATTGCAAGGAATTGCCCTTGTGCAAGTAATTGCAATGTGTCCAGTAGCAGTAGCCAGGTGACAAATCGTGCAGTGGGGCCTAGTCAGCTTGGCCATAAAGGGGTTACCTCTCAGCAGCATACGCCTCACCAGGCGCTGAGGGGTCAGGATGGCCAATCTAGGCTAGAAAAGAATATTTGACACCCCTGTACTATTTGTTACACCGTTTGCTCCCCGTGTATGTCCATGTCATGTGTTTTTGTTATCTGTTTGTATGTTTTTTCTTGATGTTGATGGTGGTAGTCCTTGTTTACAAATGTGTTTCACCCAGCTGATTTTTGTAGTTTGCATTCCCCGCTGTGAGTCTAGTCGCTGCTGTTTTTGATTTATTCTTGCATCTCCTTTGAGTAGAACTGTGTTATACTGTGGACTGAGGAAGGTGTTGGTTTGCGAAAAGGTAACATTTTCACACGGTATAGTGTGATGTTATTCTGTGCAGCCAAGGTCTCAGATCCGGATAGGTAACACTGTTTTGCTCAAGGTTTTCAGTAGGGCTATGTTATACTGGGGACTGGGCAGTGGGTTGCGGACAGGTAACCTTGGCACTAGGTTCAGTGTGAGGATACACTGTGCACTCTCATTTGTTAGTCCGGACAGGTAACATAGCTCTGATTGAGGTTGGACGCAGAGTGATTGACAGCAGAGTGTGGCCTGTTGTGGAGTCCTAAAGAGTCAAGGCATGACCTATGCCATGGATTCTACTGGCCTCCACAAGGCAGGTTAACAGGTGTATGTCTAGTGTATGTCAAGTGTATGTCTAGATAGATTGTGGGGTGGAATAAGTAGATTGTGTTGTGTTGGCATAGTCAGGTTTTATAGTCTTAATGTATTGCAGTGTGTGTCTATATGTATATATTTATATAACCAGTCATATAAATATATATAGATATAGCAATAGTAGTAGACCGAAGACTTGTATTTGTGTAATAAATTACTTTATTGTTCAATACGCAGTGTATAGTCCTTTTGGTTGCCACCGTAATAATCCATTGCGCGAGGTTCACATAAAGGTATAGCAACAGGTAGTTGTATTTATAGTATAAATAGCCGGAGTCATCAATAGACGACTCACGCGTATTTATGAATATTAATTATTAATATTAACCCAAAATATTAATTATTAATATTCCCTTTAACACTGGTACTTTCACTTTGTGCTCGGTCATCTAATAAACCTTATCTTTAAACTACTAAGAGGTCATAAACACTTATTTAAGCCATATTCTTATCAGTCAGATAAGAACTGCGCTATAATGAGTGTTTATAATGTCAGAGAGCAGAGATGAGGAGTACATCTGCTCCCCAAATCACAGAAAAGACAGAAAATCCACAGGCTGCTACTAGAGCATCTCGGCTCTGTACAGAAAAAGGATGCCGTATTTTTAATAAAGACCAATGTAAAAAATAAAAATAAAAATGACCCCAAAGGTGTACATGTACCAAAAAGAATACATCACTGTGCCTCTCTCAATAGGTGGTGTGGCTTTGCAGGAAAGTTTAGTGAAAGGGACATGGGCAAAGATGCAACAATTTACACCAAAATTACAAAATACATTTTGGCACACAATGAGATAGTATATAGTCAGACAAACGTGTCTAGTCATGGGCCAAACTTATTATCCAGCCTGAGCCACTGGGATAAATTTGGCAAATGTTTAGACTGTCTAAGTTTACATTGTCCACATTTTAGGCAGGATTATTAAATCTGTCCTTATGTTTTTCATCTAAATTAGAAGCACTTGGCTTTCAGAGAGTATTCTGGGTTTAGCACATACAGTAAATACAGTAAATGCTATTGCTTATATAATTAAAAAAATTGCATTATACTTCCTTCATTAATTCCTCACAGTTTTCAACATCTCTGCTTGCTGTCCTTCTGTATGAACCTTTTTTGTTTACCTTCAGTGGGTATAAAATGTGTTCTTGTCGTAGTCACAGACACAACTGATTGCAGTTATGGTAAAGTACCAGTAAGCAGCGCTGTGTCTTGTAACAAGCCATGCAGAAACTGGAATACCTCTTTATGTTGGGTGTTAAGGGGTCTTATGCAACAGGGACGTGTTTCATTGCACTGTAGAATAAGCCATGCTTTGCTACTAATGCTGGGTGGGGTAGGTGTCATTAGACAAGCTTCTGCACTAACAGCTAAAATCACAGAAATACATTTTTGGAAGTAAGCTTCCATGCCTTTTAATTATATATATATAATTTTTACTTTTAAATGATACATTCCTACTGGCTGCAGCCACTACTAGGGGGAGCTTAACCGCCTCCAGACCGCCGAACGCAGGGACGCGTCCTGGAGGCGGTCGATTCATTCCTCCTGGACGCATATACGCGTCCTCTCGCGAGACGCGAGATTTCGGTCAGAGCCGGCCCGCGCATGCGCATCGCGGGCCGGCAAAAGTTAGAGGAGTATTTCGTCAGCAACCTGCCAGCCAATGATCGTTGCTGGCAGGTTGCTGATTTTTAAAAATTCGAATCACAAGCCATCTAACACCTTATATTTGTAAATATAAGGTGTTAAATGGCTTCTCTGCTCCTCTGCTGGTCCTTTTGGTCGGTTGGTTCCAGCAGAGGAGCAGACATCACAGTGAGTACCCACCAACACCACACTTAGCCCCAGATCACCCTCCATCACCCCCATCACCCGAATTAACCCCTTGATCACCCCTGTCAATCACCTAGTGAAAGGGAAAAAAGTGATCAGTGTAAACTGTCACTTTTTTTTTTCCACTGGTATTGACTGTTAGGTTTAGGTTACTTTAGGTCCCTTTGGTAGGTAGTTAGCGTCAGTTAGCGCCCAGCCCACCGCACCGCACTGCAGTCACTTATTTGCTGATTAGCGTATCGCTAATCAGCATTTGTACTTTTATAGTATCTGTAAGTGATCAAAACTGATCACAGTCAGATCTATAATTGTATTAGTGTCACCTTAGCTCGCCCTCCACCCAAAACGTAGTGTTTGCCCGATCAGGCCTGATCGGTCGCCCACACGTGCGTTCACCCGCGCCCGCCCCACCGCAGTGACAAATTTTTATATTTTTTTGATCACTGGATAATCACTTTACAAGCGCTGCGGCGATAAAAAATATTTTTTATCAACCGCAGCGGCCTCCGGTACTTCGCTAGCCTCCCTTTTGTAAGACAGGCTTGCTTTTTTTCTTGGGTAGTCTCAGGGAATACCCCTAAATTTAGTAGTCTAAATGTCAAACAGGGGGTATTCTTCTGAAGAGGCCTACAGGATTCTGACCCAGTCGGATGAGGAATGGGAACCCTCATCTGACGAATCTAGCGGGTCAGAATATGAACCTGTAGAGAGCAGTGGCAGTCTGACCCAAAGTTCGGACGAGGAGGTTGAGGTCCCTGATAGCACCAGGCGTACCCGGCCCCGTGTCGCTAGACCACAGGTTGTGCAGGATCCGTTTCAAGGGCAGCAGAGTGGGGCTGGCGCTGTCGGATTACGTGGTGAGGCATACACCAGCAGCGCAGCCCATCCTGGACCTAGTACCAGCACTGCTGTACAACCTGGTGAAGTGGCGAGCACCAGAAGGGCAGTTGAAGCTAGTACGGTGGCACGTGCAATAGTTACCCCGTCGCAGCCACCGCAAAGACAGGCCCGTAGAGCCCCTAGAGTCCCTGAGGTGCTGGCAAATCCTGATTGGCAGTCACCAACTTCAGCCGCACCTGTAGTTCCCCCTTCACCGCCCAGTCTGGAGTTCGGGTTGAGACAGCTCAGATCGGTTCGGCCCTGGGATTTTTTGAGCTGTTCTTGACTGCGGAGCTCTTGGACTTAGTCGTGGCAGAAACAAATCGGTATGCCACTCAATTTATATCCGCCAACCCGGGAAGCTTTTATGCCCAGCCTTTCCGGTGGAAACCAGTCCAAGTTTCCGAATTTAAAATTTTTCTGGGCCTTCTCCTCAACATGGGTCTAACTAAAAAGCATGAATTGCGGTCATATTGGTCCACGAACCCGATTCATCACATGCCCATGTTCTCTGCTGCTATGTCCAGGACACGTTTTGAGACCATCCTGCGTTTCCTGCACTTTAGCGACAACAGCACCTCTCGTCCCAGATGCCACCCAGCTTTTGACCGGCTCCACAAAATTCGGCCCCTCATAGACCACTTCAACCAGAAATTTGCAGATTTGTATACCCCTGAGCAAAACATCTGCGTAGACGAGTCCATAATACATTTTACCTGGGCGCCTTGGCTTCAAACAATACATACCAAGCAAGCGCGCCTGGTATGGGGTCAAATTGTATAAGCTCTGTGAAAGGGCCACAGGCTATACCCACAAATTTCGGATCTATGAGGGAAAAGATCAGACCCTGGAGCCGGTCGGTTGCCCTGACTACCTGGGGAGCAGTGGGAAGACAGTCTGGGACTTGGTGTCACCCTTATTTGGCAAGGGGTACCATCTTTATGTGGACAATTTTTACACAAGTGTGCCCCTCTTCAGGCATTTGTTCCTAGAACAGATTGGCTGCTGTGGCACCGTGCGACCTAGTCGCGTGGGCTTCCCCCAACGGCTCGTTACCACCCGTCTTGCAAGGGGGGAGAGGGCTGCCTTGTGTAACGAAGAACTGCTCGCGGTGAAATGGAGAGACAAGCGTGACGTTTACATGCTCTCCTCCATTCACGCAGACACGACAATACAAATTGAAAGGGCAACCCGTGTCATTGAAAAGCCCCTCTCAGTCCACGACTATAATGCGCTCATGGGAGGGGTGGACTTCAATGACCAGATGTTGGCTCCCTATTTAGTTTCCCGATGCACCAGACGCTGGTATAAGAAGGTGTCTGTATATTTGATTCAATTGGCTGCATATAATAGTTTTGTTCTCTACAGTAAGGCTGGGAGAACGGGATCCTTCCTCAAATTTCAGGAAGAGATCATCGAGAACGTCCTGTATCCAGGAGGTTCCGTGGCCCCATCCACCAGTGTAGTTAGCCGTCTACACGAGCGATATTTCCGCAATGTCGTTGCTGGTACCTCAACCCAACCGTCACCCTGAAAAAAATGTCGTGTCTGTAGCAGGAGTGGAATAAGGCGTGACACCCGCTATTTCTGTCCTGACTGTCCTGACCACCCTGCCCTATGCTTTGGAGAGTGTTTCCGGAAGTACCACACACAGGTACACTTAGCATAGGGATTGCATCTCACAGGACAGGCACACAGGGCTATTAGGGCCCTTTTACTCACAGCTGCAGCAAACCTCTCCTTTCACCTGGGATAAAGTGCATAATGTACTTCGCCACATCTTTGGGCGATTTGCGCTTTGCACATTGTCCCATGGGGAAGGAGAGGTTTGTTCCATAAAGGTAAAAAAAAATAAAAATCACCGGTAAGTAAAAAAGTTAACGTTCAGTTCAAAAAGTTAAAGTTTATATGTTATGTTCAAAAGTTATTATAAAGTTAATAAATTTATTGCGTTGCGGCCTGGTTTTTTCTTTTTTGTTTTGTTTTTTTTAACTTCCAGGTGGACCAACCGATGAACCAGCTGCAGCACTGATGTGCATTCGGATAGAAGCATTGCGCTGCTGTCAGATTACACAAAAGTCGGTGTATGCCGCGCTGCAAGACGAGATTTCTCCTCTGCAGTAAAAGATACGTTTGCCGAGGCATATGAGCTGAGGAGGTGGCGGTGTTCATATGCTTTGGCAAACACTTTGTATATATAAAAAAAAAAATCCCGGCAATGATTTATTCATCCACATCGATTGATGTGAATGGAGAAATCTGGTTTGCCAGGGCATACGAGCTAAGTGGGTATGGATGTTGGGCGGAGCTCCTATGTCCTGGCAGACGCCTTTCCCCTCCTTTTTTTTTTTTTGGCAGAGATTTTTTCATCCACATTGATCGATGCAAATGAAGAAATCTGTGCCGTTCATTTTTTCTTTCAGCCCAGTGGCTGAACGGAAAAAAAAAATCTCATTACCCGTATGCTCAATATAAGGAGAATAGCAGAAACTCCTAATGCTGACCATACATGTAATGATTGCGGAGACCCTCAAATGCCAGGGCAGTACAAACACCCCACAAATGACCCCATTTCGGAAAGAAGACACCCCAAGGTATTCGTTGAGGGGCATATTGAGTCCATGAAAGATTGAAATTTTTGTCCCAAGTTAGCGTAAAGGGAGACTTTGTGAGAAAAAAAAAAAATCAATTTCCGCTAACTTGTGGCAAAAAAAATAAAATTCTATGAACTTGCTATGCCCCTCATTGAATACCTTGGGGTGTCTTCTTTCCAAAATGGGGTCACATGTGGGGTATTTATACTGCCCTGGCATTTTAGGGGCCCTAAAGCGTGAGAAGAAGTCTGGGATCCAAATGTCTAAAAATGCCCTCCTAAAAGGAATGTGGGCCCCTTTGCCCACCTAGGCTGCAAAAAAGTGTCACACATGTGGTATCTCCGTACTCAGGAGAAGTTGGGCAATGTGTTTTGTGGTGTCATTTTACATATACCCATGCTGGGTGAGATAAATATCTTGATCAAATGCCAACTTTGTATAAAAAAATGGGAAAAGTTGTCCTTTGCCAAGATATTTCTCTCACCCAGCATGGGTATATGTAAAATGACACCCCAAAACACATTGCCCAACTTCTCCTGAGTACGGAGATATCACATGTGTGACACTTTTTTGCAGCCTAGGTGGGCAAAGGGGCCCACATTCCAAAGAGCACCTTTCGGATTTCACCGGCCATTTTTTACAGATTTTGATTTCAAACTACTTACCACACATTAGGGCCCCTAGAATGCCAGGGCAGTATAACTACCCCACAAGTGACCCCATTTTGGAAAGAAGACACCCCAAGGTATACCGTGAGGGGCATGGCGAGTTCCTAGAATTTTTTATTTTTTGTCACAAGTTAGCGGAAAATGATGATTTTTTTTATTTAGTTTTTCTTACAAAGTCTCATATTCCACTAACTTGTGACAAAAAAAAAAAATTCTATGAACTCGCTATGCCCCTCATTGAATACCTTGGGGTGTCTTCTTTCCAAAATGGGGTCACTTGTGGGGTAGTTATACTGCCCTGGCATTCTAGGGGCCCGAATGCGTGAGAAGTGGTTTGAAATCAAAATCTGTAAAAAATGGCCGGTGAAATCCGAAAGGTGCTCTTTGGAATGTGGGCCCCTTTGCCCACCTAGGCTGCAAAAAAGTGTCACACATGTGGTATCTGTACAATAATTACTTCCTGTTTGAGGATGTATATTATGAGCAATGTCGGGGCACCGCGAATGGGTCCAACGTGGCCCCCACATATGCAAATATATACATATCCAATTTAGAGGAAACATCTATATACCCATCCGCCCTCTACACTAATGTGAGGGGGTGGATGCGGCATATAGATGACATCTTTCTGATATGGAATGGTATGGAGGCAGATTTACATAGTTTTCATGACTATGTTATTCAGCTACATGACCAGTTAAAATTTACAAAAGTGTACTCAGCAGAATCGTTACAATTCTTGAACACAACGGTTTATGTTAGGAAAGGTAAACTTGAAACCGACCTATTCATTAAACGGATAGGAACAGCATGCTATGCTTTGATAGTGCACACCATAGAAGGACTTTGGAATCCTTACCTTTTAGCCAATTTTTACGGGCAAGAAGGATAGTGTCAGATGAAAACTTGGTAGATGACAGATTGCAAAAAATGGGACAGAGATTTAGGGATAGGAAGTACCCTAAAAAGTTGGTAGACCGACATCTAGAAAAGGCTAGAAATAGCAATCGACAGCAACTACTAACTACAATAATAAGGAGGGAGGAACAGAAGGTTAGTAGGATCCCATTTGTGTCAACATACACAAAAATGAGCAATAAGATTTCTGACATATTAAGGCATAATCGGCACATACTGACACAGTCCTTCCCAAAGGTAATAGAATTCCAATCCCCCCCATTAATGTCATATAAAAGACCAAGAAATCTCAAGGATAGCCTGACGTCAGCTGATGTTAAAACCAGGAAAAAAGAGGTTGGTAGAAGGGGATGTTACCCTTGCTTGGGCTGCTGCAATTGCGGCAGCCTGATCAAGGGTGACTCCTTCTGCCATCCAAGAACGGTGGAAAAACATGACATTAGAGGGCATTACACGTGCAATACAGATTTTGTCATCTACAGTTTACAGTGCCCGTGTGGCCTTCTCTATATCGGAGAGACGACACAGCCCTGTAAAAACAGAATAAACCAGCATAGGTATATAATACGTAAGCTATTAGCTAAAAAAGAGAGTCAACAAAACCAAGAATGTGATGAAGAGGCTGAGTTACCGGTACCTGAGCACTTCTGGAGATATAGGCATAATGTCTCTCAGTTAAGATATAGGATCATAGATAGTGTCCCTACATTGAGGAGGGGTGGAGACAGGGAAAAGCTGTTAAAAAAGAAAGAGCTGCAGTGGATCTATGAATTGGAGACCATGGAGCCAAAGGGCCTGAATAGGGAATTTAAGGTAGGCTCTCTCTTCTGAACCCTACATCAGGATGTGTGATAATGTAACCTAAACACCAGGCTAAGTAGCCGTGTGTGTTTTTTATGTACAAAATTTAACCCTCTAGTCTATGTATAGAGTTGAGCGAACACCTGGATGTTCGGCCGAACTTCCTGGAAATGTTCGGGTTCGGGATCCGAACTCGACCCGAACTTCGCCCCGAACCCGAACCCCATTGAAGTCAATGGGGACCCGAACTTTTCGGCACTAAAAAGGCTGTAAAATAGCCCAGGAAAGGGCTAGAGGGCTGCAAAAGGCAGCAAAATGTAGGTAAATCCCCTGCAAACAAATGTGGATAGGGAAATGAATTAAAATAAAAATAAAATAAATTTAAATTAACCAATATCAATTGGAGAGAGGTCTCATGGCAGAGAATCAGGCTTCACGTCACCCACCACTGGAACAGGCCATTGTCAGATATTTAGGCCCCGGCACCCAAACAGAGGAGAGAGGTCCCATAGCACAGAATCAGGCTTCATGTCATAGCAGAGAATCAGGCTTCAAGTCATAGCAGAGAATCAGGCTTCATGTCATAGCAGAGAATCAGGCTTCATGTCATAGCAGAGAATCAGGCTTCAAGTCATAGCAGAGAATCAGGCTTCATGTCATAGCAGAGAATCAGGCTTCATGTCATAGCAGAGAATCAGGCTTCACGTCACCCACCACTGGAACAGGCCATTGTCAGATATTTAGGCCCCGGCACCCAGACAAAGGAGAGAGGTCCCATCGCAGAGAATAAGGCTTCATGTCACCCACCACTGGAACAGGCCATTGTCAGATATTTTTAGTCCCCGGCACCCAGACAGAGGAGAGAGGTCCCATAGCAGAGAATCAGGCTTCATGTCATAGCAGAGAATCAGGCTTCATGTCACCCAACACTGGAACAGGCCATTGTCAGATATTTTTAGGCCCCGGCACCCAGACAGAGGAGAGAGGTCCCATAGCAGAGAATCAGGCTTCATGTCATAGCAGAGAATCATGCTTCATGTCACCCAACACTGGAACAGGCCACTGTCAGATATTTTTAGGCCCCGGCACCCAGACAGAGGAGAGAAGTCCCATAGCAGAGATTCAGGCTTCATGTCATAGCAGAGAATCAGGCTTCATGTCACCCAACACTGGAACAGGCCACTGTCAGATATTTTTAGGCCCCGGCACCCAGACAGAGGAGAGGTTCATTCAACTTTGGGTTGCCCCGCAATATAATGGTAAAATGAAAATTAAAAAAAGGATTGAATGAGGAAGTGCCCTGGAGTACAATAATATATGGTTAAGGCGAGGTAGATATAAATGTCTAATCTGCACAAGGGATGGACAGGTCCTGTGGGATCCATGCTTGGTTCATTTTTATGAACGTCAGCTTGTCCACATTGGCTGTAGACAGGCGGCTGCGTTTGTCTGTAATGACGCCCCCTGCCGTGCTGAATACACGTTCAGACAAAACGCGGGCCGCCCGGCAGACCAGCACCTCTAAGGCATAAAAGGCTAGCTCTGGCCACATGGACAATTTAGAGACCCAGAAGTTGAATGGGGCCGAACCATCAGTCAGTACGTGGAGGGGTGTGAACACGTACTGTTCCACCATGTTAGTGAAATGTTGCCCCCTGCTAACACGTTCCGTATCAGGTGGTGGTGCAGTTAGCTGTGGCGTGGTGACAAAACTTTTCCACATCTCTGCCATGCTAACCCTGCCCTCAGAGGAGCTGGCCGTGACACAGCTGCGTTGGCGACCTCTTGCTCCTTCTCTGTCTTCGCCTTGGGCTTCCACTTGTTCCCCTGTGACATTTGGGAATGCTCTCAGTAGCGCGTCTACCAACGTGCGCTTGTACTCGCGCATCTTCCTATCACGCTCCAGTGCAGGAAGTAAGGTGGGCACATTGTCTTTGTACCGGGGATCCAGCAGGGTGGCAACCCAGTCGTCCGCACACGTTAAAATGTGGGCAACTCTGCTGTCATTGCGCAGGCACTGCAGCATGTAGTCGCTCATGTGGGCCAGGCTGCCCAGAGGTAAGGACAAGCTGTCCTCTGTGGGAGGCGTATCGTCATCGTCCTGCGTTTCCCCCCAGCCACGCACCAGTGATGGGCCCGAGCTGCGTTGGGTGCCACCCCGCTGTGAACATGCTTCATCCTCATCCTCCTCCACCTCCTCCTCATCCTCCAGTAGTGGGCCCTGGCTGGCCACATTTGTACCTGGCCTCTGCTGTTGCAAAAAAACTCCCTCTGAGTCACTTCGAAGAGACTGGCCTGAAAGTGCTAAAAATGACCCCTCTTCCTCCTCCTCCTCCTCCTGGGCCACCTCCTCTTCCATCATCGCCCTAAGTGTTTTCTCAAGGAGACATAGAAGTGGTATTGTAACGCTGATAACGGCGTCATCGCCACTGGCCATGTTGGTGGAGTACTCGAAACAGCGCAACAGGGCACACAGGTCTCGCATGGAGGCCCAGTCATTGGTGGTGAAGTGGTGCTGTTCCGCAGTGCGACTGACCCGTGCGTGCTGCAGCTGAAACTCCACTATGGCCTGCTGCTGCTCGCACAGTCTGTCCAGCATGTGCAAGGTGGAGTTCCACCTGGTGGGCACGTCGCATATGAGGCGGTGAGCGGGAAGGCCGAAGTTACGCTGTAGCGCAGACAGACGAGCAGCGGCAGGATGTGAACGCCGGAAGCGCGCACAGACGGCCCGAACTTTATGCAGCAGCTCTGACATGTTGGGGTAGTTGTGAATGAACTTCTGCACCACCAAATTCAGCACATGCGCCAGGCAAGGGATGTGCGTCAAACCGGCTAGTCCCAGAGCTACAACAAGATTTCGCCCATTATCGCACACCACCAGGCTGGGCTTGAGGCTCTCCGGCAGCAACCACTCGTCGGTCTGTTGTTCTATACCCAAAACATATGAGTTTCAGAATGGCCTGCTGACGTTTACCCCGGGCTGTGCTAAAGTTGGTGGTGAAGGTGTGTGGCTGACTGGATGAGCAGGTGGAAGAAGAGGAGGAGGAAGCCGAGTAGGAGGAGGAGGCAACAGGAGGCAAAGAATGTTGCGCTGCGATCCTTGGCGGCGGAAGGACGTGCGCCAAACAGCTCTCCGCCTGGGGCCCAGCCGCCACTACATTTACCCAGTGTGCAGTTAGGGAGATATAGCGTCCCTGGCCGTGCTTACTGGTCCACGTATCTGTGGTTAGGTGGACCTTGCCACAGATGGCGTTGCGCAGTTCACACTTGATTTTATCGGATACTTGGTTGTGCAGGGAAGGCACGGCTCTCTTGGAGAAGTAGTGGCGGCTGGGAACAACATACTGTGGGACAGCAAGCGACATGAGCTGTTTGAAGCTGTCTGTGTCCACCAGCCTGAATGACAGCATTTAATAGGCCAGTAGTTTAGAAATGCTGGCATTCAGGGCCAGGGATCGAGGGTGGCTAGGTGGGAATTTACGCTTTCCCTCAAATGTTTGTGAGATGGAGAGCTGAACGCTGCCGTGTGACATGGTTGAGATGCTTGGTGACGGAGGTGGTGGTGTTGGTGGTACATCCTCTGTTTGCTGGGCGGCAGGTGCCAACGTTCCTCCAGAGGCGGAGGAAGAGGCCGAGGCGGCAGCAGCAGAAGAGGTAGCAGGGGGAGCCTGAGTGAGTTCCTTGTTTTTAAGGTGTTTACTCCACTGCAGTTCATGCTTTGCATGCAGGTGCCTGGTCATGCAGGTTGTGCTAAGGTTCAGAATGTTAATGCCTCGCTTCAGGCTCTGATGGCACAGCGTGCAAACCACTCGGGTCTTGTCGTCAGCACATTGTTTGAAGAACTGCCACGCCAGGGAACTCCTTGAAGCTGCCTTTGGGGTGCTCGGTCCCAGATGGCGGTGGCCAGTAGCAGATGGACTCTCTTGGCGGCGGGTGTTCTGCTTTTGCCCACTGCCCCCTCTTTTGCTACGCTGTTGGCTCGGTCTCACCACTGCCTCTTCCTCCGAATTCTGAAAGTCAGTGGCACGACCTTCATTCCATGTGGGGTCTAGGACCTCATCGTCCCCTGCATCGTCTTCCACCCAGTCTTGATCCCTGACCTCCTGTTCAGTCTGCACACTGCAGAAAGACGCAGCAGTTGGCACCTGTGTTTCGTCATCATCAGAGACGTGCTGAGGTGGTATTCCCATGTCCTCATCATCAGGAAACATAAGTGGTTGTGCGTCACTGCATTCTATGTCTTCCACCGCTGGGGAAGGGCTAGGTGGATGCCCTTGGGAAACCCTGCCAGCAGAGTCTTCAAACAGCATAAGAGACTGCTGCATAACTTGAGGCTCAGACAGTTTCCCTGATATGAATGGGGGTGATGTGACAGACTGATGGGCTTGATTTTCAGGCGCCATCTGTGCGCTTTCTGCAGAAGACTGGGTGGGAGATAATGTGAACGTGCTGGATCCACTGTCGGACACCCAATTGACTAATGCCTGTACCTGCTCAGGCCTTACCATCCTTAGAACGGCATTGGGCCCCACCAAATATCGCTGTAAATTCTGGCGGCTACTGGGACCTGAGGTAGTTGGTTCACTAGGACGTGTGGCTGTGGCAGAACGGCCACGTCCTCTCCCAGCACCAGAGGGTCCCCTAACACCACCACGACCATGTCCGCGTCCCTTACTAGATGTTTTCCTCATTGTTACCGTTCACCACAATAAGAAAAAAATTATTTGGCCCAATGTATTGAATTCAAATTCAGGCCTTTTTTTACAGGCACCAAACACTATCTGGCTATCTATTTAGGTACCGTATTACACTAATACAGGCATGGCAGTAACGACAGATTTAGCTGAATATACAGTCATGTGAAAAAATTAGGACACCCTTTGAAAGCATGTGGTTTTTTGTAACATTTTTAATAAATGGTTATTTCATCTCCGTTTCAACAATACAGAGAGATTAAAGTAATCCAACTAAACAAAGAAAACTGAAGAAAAGTCTTTTCAAGATCTTCTGTAAATGTCATTCTACAAAAATGCCTATTCTAACTGAGGAAAAAGATAGGACACCCTCACATGTATTCCCTCTTAAATTGGCTCAGATCTCACACAGGTATATCACACCAGGTGCACATAATTAGTAGATCGTTACTCTGCATGTTGAATGAGGCTTGCCCTATTTAAACCTCAGACATTTAGTTTGGTGTGCTCCTGACTGTTGAAGTGAGAGTGAGCACCATGGTGAGAGCAAAAGAGCTGTCAGAGGACTTCAGAAAAAAGATTGTAGCAGCCTATGAGTCTGGGAAGGGATTTAAAAAGATCTCAAAAGATTTTGAAATCAGCCATTCCACTGTCCGGAAGATAGTCTACAAGTGGAGGGCTTTCAAAACAACTGCCAACATGCCCAGGACTGGTCGCCCCAGCAAGTTCACCCCAAGAGCAGACCGCAAGATGCTAAAAGAGGTCTCCAAAAACCCTAAAGTGTCATCTCGAGAACTACAGCAGGCTCTGGCTACTGTTGATGTAGAAGTACATGCCTCTACAATCAGAAAGAGACTGTACAAGTTTAACTTGCATGGGAGGTGTGCAAGGAGGAAACCTATGCTTTCCAAGAGAAACATCGAGGCCAGACTGACATTTGCCAGAGATAAAGTTGACAAAGACCAGGACTTCTGGAATAATGTTCTTTGGACAGATGAGTCCAAAATTGAATTATTTGGACACAACAGCAGAGGACATGTTTGGCGTAAACCAAACACAGCATTCCAAGAAAAGAACCTCATACCAACTGTGAAGCATGGAGGTGGAAGTGTCATGGTTTGGGGCTGCTTTGCTGCAGCAGGACCTGGTCAGCTCACCATCATAGAATCCACGATGAATTCTACTGTGTATCAGAAGGTGCTTGAAGAACATGTGAGACCATCAGTTAGAAAATTAAAGCTGAAGCGGAACTGGACCATGCAACATGACAATGACCCAAAACATACTAGTAAATCAACCAAAGATTGGCTGAAAAAGAAGAAATGGAGAGTCCTGGAATGGCCAAGTCAAAGTCCAGATTTGAATCCCATTGAGATGCTGTGGGGTGACTTGAAAAGGGCTGTACGTGCAAGAAACCCCTCAAACATCTCACAGCTGAAAAAGTTCTGCATTGAGGAGTAGGGTAAAATTTCCTCAGACCGATGTCGAAGACTGGTAGATGGCTACAAGAACCGTCTCACTGCAGTTATTTCAGCCAAAGGAGGTAACACTCGCTATTAGGGGCAAGGGTGTCCTATCTTTTTCCTCAGTTAGAATGGGCATTTTTGTAGAATGACATTTACAGAAGATCTTGAAAAGACTTTTCTTCAGTTTTCTTTGTTTAGTCGGATTACTTTAATCTCTCTGTATTGTTGAAACGGAGATGAAATAACCATTTATTAAAAATGTTACAAAAAACCACATGCTTTCAAAGGGTGTCCTAATTTTTTCACATGACTGTAAATTGTAGGCCTAGTATTTAGGCCCTGGATGACAGGTATCCCTTTTACGGACAGAATTAGACTTGGAAATGCACGGTAGCGTGTGAAGTTATTGAGGATGACCCTATCAGCACCTTCAATCTAATATACCCTTTTATGGATAGATTTAAACTTGGCCTGATACAGCAGAAAACAATTCTTTAGGGAATTGCTAAGTTGGGAATTGTATTCAACCCAGAACAAAAACTGTGCTTCGGCAGACAGCAGACAGTATTACAATTGGCTAGCCACAGCTGAAACACCAGATTTAGGGTACTGCTATTTTGGCAATTGTATTTTACCCCTCAATAAAATAGCAAGCACAGCCAAGCCCCTGATGTAGGATATAGCAAAAAAAAACAACACACTATTGATGGTTAAAAATGGACTTGGTGGCAGCTTGTGCTGGTGCACCACAAGACACAAAATGGCCGCCGATCACCCCAGAAAAAAGTGACTGAAAAACGCTCTTGGCAGCCTTAAAACAGTGAGCAATTGAATAGCAGAGGTTGTATGATACACAGCTGTATATCGATCACTTCAGTAAGTAAATCACTGCCTAATCTCGCCCTAACAGCAGCAGCTGCATCCTATCCCTACACTGATCAGAGCAGAGTGACGTGCGGCAATACGTGACTCCAGCTTAAATAGAGGCTGGGTCACATGCTGCACTGGCCAATCACAGCCATGCCAATAGTAGTCATGGCTGTGATGGCCTCTTGGGGCAAGTAGTATGACGCTTGTTGATTGGCTGCTTTGTAGCCTTTCAAAAAGCGCCAAGAAAGCGCCGAACACCGAACCCGAACCCGGACTTTTACGAAAATATACAGTTCGGGTTCGCTCATCCCTATCTATGTACCCTTTTATTTTGTGCATCCCCATTTTTTATGTATTCTTATTATCTTATTTTGTATCCTTACCTCTAGATGCAGCTGTGCACATGCTGTGGGAGAACCGTATCTGGACTTTATAATAATAATCCAAAATAGAGATCCGTAGCTAACTAGCGGAGTAAGAGAACTTACTATGGGAGCCTTTAGAAGGTGATGCGAGGCTGTCCTGGTATGTACCAGAAATAATGGATTCAATAGTTGGGGCCTGCAATCATGGCGATCTACTGCTGATATCTTAGGGATAAGATTAACGAGAATGGAGTGATATGGTGATTGAGCTGGATAATGAAATTGCGGATCTATCCACAAATGTAAAGAGGGGGAAAAAAGGGAAAGGGGGAGGGCTTATCCAGTCATTGGAGTATAGCCCCCCACTTCCTAAATCCCCTATGAATGAATGATAATATAGGACTGGATGAGCATGTGAACTGTGGGCTGATCCCCCCGGAACATGTGCTCTATATACCAGCCATTTGATGAATGGTGGGAGATCTGCCAAACAGCCATTTAATTAACACCATGTAATTCACCCTACAAATATATGAAAACAAAGTTGAGAGGAATGGACCCTTAATGATGTCACCAGTGATCCCCATGATGTAGCACCCCATACGCAGTATTAAAAACACATAGTATTTAAAATACAATATCTTCTTTTTGGTGTGTACCGGCCTGCCTGCATCACGTTGTTGAGAGATTCCGCTTAGAGGCTTTTCAAGTATTCGATATCGCTAGGATTCAGCGTCGTGTAGCATAGCAACTAGTGGTCAGGTGACAATACGTCACTAAAGAGACCGAGTCATGTGATCAGGAACTCCGGCGCATGGCAATAGGACTGAACCTGGCGGAAGTACAAACAGAAGGGCGGAAGTGACGACATGGCGCAAGCGCAGATTGAATTGAGGGACACCGGCGAGGAACTAATTAGCGTGCAAGTACTCGGATACACCTGAGTGATGAAGGTCCAACGGAGGCTCCTACAGCATGGGGACACGGTATGCAAAACAATTTTGAATAGGAAAGGAAATGGGGATGTTAAAACATGTTTGGAGAATTTTGGGAGGTACGTAGGGGGTTAATGGGTAGGGCCAAGCTGTAACCAATGCGAGGCCATGGGGTGGTATTTAAATGTTCACTATGTCACTGTTGTATTGTGAGCTTGATAAAGACCGTTTGGTTGAAACGTCGCTGCATAAGGTGTAATAAAAGGAATTTAATTTGATCCATTGGAGTGCCGTGGCTTCTCTTCTTATCGTTCCCTTATAACCGCTTTACATGGGGGAGGAAAAAAATGATTGAAAGGCTGAAATACTTATAACTAATACTGGAAAGTCTTTATTGCCAGGAACAAAATATATTGCTTTTCCAAGACTACTGTACACCATTGTACAGTTACAAATTCTGGTAAAAAATTCAATGTAAGGATTTGAATTTTCTGGTCGCTTTTCCCATAGACCATAATAGAGAACCATTATGGTCTATGTCAGGGATGCTCAACCTGCGGCCCCACATACCGTATTTTTCGCCCTATAAGACGCACCGGCCCATAAGACGCACCTAGGTTTTTGGGGAGGAAAATAAGAAAAAAAAAATTTTTAACCAAAAGGTGTGCTTTTGGTGGGTTTGGAACTAATGGTGGTCTGTGGATGACGGACACTGTTATGGGGGGGATCTGTGGATGACGGACACTGTTATGGGGGGATCTGTGGATGACAGACACTGTTATGGGGGGATCTGTGGATGACGGACACTGTTATGGGAGGATCTGTGGATGACGGACACTGTTATGGGGGGGATCTGTGGATGACGGACACTGTTATGGGGGGATCTGTGGATGACAGACACTGTTATGGGGGGATCTGTGGATGATGGACACTGTTATGGGAGGATCTGTGGATGACGGACACTGTTATGGGGGGGATCTGTGGATGACGGACACTGTTATAGGGGGATCTGTAGATGACGGACACTGTTATGGTGGGATCTGTGGATGACGGACACTGTTATGGGGGGATCTGTGGATGACGGACACTTATGGGGGGATCTGTGAATGACGGACACTTATGGGGGGATCTGTGGATGACGGACACTTATGGGGGGATCTGTGGATGACGGACACTTATGGGGGGATCTGTGGATGACGGACACTTATGGGGGGATCTGTGGATGATGGACACTTATGGGGGGATCTGTGGATGACGGACACTTATGGGGGGATCTGTGGATGACGGACACTGTTACAGGGAGATCTGTGGCTGGCACTGTTACAGGGGGGGGATCTGTGGATGGCACTGTTACAGGGGGGGATCTGTGGATGGCACATCTGTGGATGGATCTGTGGATGGTTATATATGTATACAAATATAAAATGTATTATTGAATTAAAAGTTATTAAACATGCCCCCCTCACTCCTAATAGTACCGTATATCCTAATTGCTTCTGTATAATGCCGGCAGGCGGGCCGGGCGGCCGGCGCGTCCCTACATGACGTCACTTGCCTGCGCCGCCTGCTTCATTCATAAAGGAGGCGGCGCAGGCACGTGACATCAGGGAGTTACGCTGCCGCCCGCCCGGCCTGCCTGCCGGCATTATACAGAAGCAATTAGGATATACGGTACTATTAGGAGTGAGGGGGGCATGTTTAATAACTTTTAATTCAATAATATATTTTATATTAGAATACCGGAGCGGTGGGGCGGGGCTATAGTACAGTGACCGCACCGCCCCTCCGCTATTGCCGGCCCCCAGCTCCTCCTCCCAGTCCCTCCCCCGGCCCCCGCTCCGTACATCGCATCCAGCGATGTTAAACTGTCAGCATTCGCCCCATAAGATGCAGGGGCATTTTCCTCCCATTTTTGGGGAGGAAAAAGTGCGTCTTATGGGGCGAAAAATACGATATGTTGTAAAACTGCAACTCCCACCATGCCCTGCTGTAGGACGATAGCTGTAGACTGTCCGGTCATTCTGTTGTCGTTTTGCAACAGCTTGAGAGCCGCAGGTTGAGTATCCCTGGTCTATGGGATTCTGATGCTTTGCCTACTGAGCCATGCACAGGCTTTACAGGCAGTTTACTGTCATAGTAACTGATTGTAGCCCTGCAATTTTACTGCGGAGGCTCTGATTTGAAGGCAGAGGGAGCCCCCTCGCCTATTGACTGCGGTATCTGAGGGGTTAAATGCCAATCCCAGTCATTACAGTCAGGTGCCTGCTGTATTATACAGCCGCCATGTATGGAGGGGGTTCACAGCAGCAGCCTGCTCCATACATTCCCACAGCCATATCGATGTAAGGTACATCATTGTGGCTGAAGAAGGTTAATAGTTCAGACGTTTTAAGAGACAATACCTATTTTTTTTTTATTGTTTATTTTTATATGTAAAATTGGGGTGGCTTAAATTTTGTGCCACTGATATAAATACAATGCACTGTGCCACTGAAATAAATAATACAATGCACTGCACCCCTGAAATAATACAATTCACTGCACCCCTTAAAAAAGACTCCTAAATAATACATAATTTTTACATAACAGATCTGCCCAATCCTGGTAACAGTTGCAGGGTAGGACCGGGCCCCTATTGTACTATCTAGCTCTGGGCCCCATACAGCAGTGGTAGCTGCACTGCCCTGACGACAGCCCCGACTGCTCCCGGGTCCCTTCTAAGCTCGGGCCCGAAGCAGTTGCTTCCCCTGCTTCCCCTATAGCTATGCCACTGCTCAGCATTATTGCTGACATCATGTTTACAGAGCAAAGTTCAGGAAAATGAGAAGAACACCACCCTCACAGGCAAGGTTATTGATGATGTTGTGTCTACAAGGCAGAGCTTTACAAGCCCTGCCACATCTCAGATGTAGACTTGATGTCATCAGGAACCAACACAGTGGAAAATGTCATGAGACCGGAGAATTACAGATAAACAATCACTATTAGTCAATGATAATGTGTTGCTTCCTGTCAATTGATGCTGAAAATTGCAAAACTGGAATACCCCTTTGAAACTTGTAGAATCCTGTTATCTATGTTTAAAAATCAATAAAAGAAACAGCCCAGCACTGTACTCAGCTGTTTCCATAAGCCCCATAGACAAAGAATAGACATTTTGGCTGATCCAACTTTATAAATTAATAACTAACAAAAAAAACTGTTACTACCTACACTGAACAAAAATATAAACACAACACTTTCGGTTTTGCTCCCATTTTGCATGAGCTGAACTCAAAGATCTGAAACATTTTCTACATACACAAAAGACCCATTACTCTCAAATATTGTTCACAAATCTGTCTAAATTTGTGTTAGTGAGCACTTCTCCTTTGCCGAGATAATCCATCCCACCTCACAGGTGTGGCATATCAAGGTGCTGATTAGACATGAAGAGAATGGGGCTGAGCATGATACCAAGCACAGCAGCTATACAATAAATAGTCCTGTTATTAAATTAAACATACATAACATCAGATAGCATTTAAAGGGGTTATTCAGAGTCTGGGATCCAATGGTCAGGTAGCGGTGCATTGTATAAAAGTAAAAAAATAAATAAATTTTATATATATATATATATATATATATATTAGTGTTCTCAGTCCAGCAGTGAGCGGCCTCCTTTGCCATGCTGAACTGGAATCAACTGCCCTAGTGGTGACTTCGGTCACGTGCCGTTCCTGCGCAGGTCACAGCGGATGCCATAGCTATGTTTACATGAAAGGACTGAAAGAATTGGAGACCGGAGCTGGACCCAGAACACTCTGAACAGGGGAGTCTTTAAAAAAAAAAAAAACTTTTATAGCATGCCCGGCCCCCTGCCCATTGATTCCCAGTCTTGGAGAACCCCTTTAAGTACATGTCCAGATAAAAAAAAAGAGATCCATAATCACATGATACATGAAATAAAGTCTTTCAAGTAACCAGAGTAATACTGTTTAGGAATTCACCAAACCTGTGATTTCTGGTTAAAAGAACATAAATATAGTAAAATGAAATAGACAATAATCACACATTGTACTTACCACAAGGAGAATGTCACCTAGAGCAATGTCATAGAAGCCCTGTCACCTCTCCAAGAGACTGATGTGTGTGACACTGATGATTTCTTCCATATAGTCACATGAGAAAGTGGAGGAAGGAGGACCGAGAAAAAAAACAAGCCTTGTGACACTAATCCTTTCTTCTGAGACAAAGGTGGTGTCAGCTAAAGAGCTGTCATTAATAACTGCAATGATATTTCCTGTTTTCAGAGGACACAGAGTGACATAACCTTGAGAGTGACTTGTGCCTTGTGGCAGAGATAAAGCGAGTTACAGAGGAATAATTACTAGTTTGTGTACAGGGCTGCCATTTTAAATTTCCAAGCCCCATACAAACTCCCAATTATGTCCAGCCACCACCATCTTGTACCCTATTGTGGCCACTTGAAACTGCTAATTCTTTTTAAGAACAGTGACCCTCTGAGCTTGAAATTGAAGGGAATACCATGATCTTTAAGCAGTATTCCAGGCCCATATATTTGTAGGTCTATGGAGAAGAGGGAAAATAATTCAGATTTTATGTGAAATTATGATTTGCACATAATTGGTTCTGAAATGCACCCATTTGTAGGTAGCAGGATGGTGCCAGACTGGTGAGCAGAGGATGTCCCCTTGTCACAGTCACAGTCCTGGGGATAAATAGATGAAGGGAGAGATCTCTGTACTGACCCCTGATATATTTATACATAGTTATTAGATCAACCCTTAGTCTGATTTTTTCTAAAGTGAATAACCCTAATTTTGATAATCTTTCAGTGTACCGTAGTCCCCCCATTCCAGTTATTACTTTAGTTGCTCTCCTCTGAACCCTCTCCATGTCTGCCTTGTTCATAGGAGCCCAGAACTGTACACAGTACTCCATGTGTGGTCTGACCAGGGCCGGTGCAAGGCGAAGCTACATTTTGGCGCCCCCAACCCCGCAGCTCACCTGGCCCTGGTCCCGTCTGCATCAGCTGGCTTCTCCTCTGTGTGGTCCTGGTATCTTCACTCTGCTACAGACAATGCTGGTTTGAGGACCGTATTTTTCGTCCTATAAGACGCACCGACCCATAAGACGCACCCAGGTTTTAGAGGAGGATAATAAGAAAAAAATATTTTCCATTACACCTCAGATCAGCCCCCCATGTCAGCCATCAGCCCCCATCCATCAGCCCCTCATGTCAGCCATCAGCCCCCCATGTCAGCCATTATGCCCCCATGTCAGCCATCATGACCTCCATGTCACATTTCTCCCCCTCAAGGCCTCCATGTCACATTTCTCCCCCTCCATGTCACATTTCACCCCCTCAATGTCACATTTCTCACCCCTCTATGCCACATTTCTCCCCCTCCATGTCAAATAACCTATGTCACATCAGCCCTCACATTTCTCCCCCCTCCATCCATGTTGTCACATTTCTCCCCCTCCATCCATGTTGCCACATTTCTCCTCCTCCATCCATGTTGCCACATCCCCCCCCCCCCCCCCGCCATCCATGTTGTCACATTTCTCTACCTCCATCCATGTTGTCACATTTCTCCCCCTCCATCCATGTTGCCACATTTCTCCCCCCTCCATCCATGTTGCCACATTTCTCCCCCCTCCATTTATGTTGTCACATTTCTCACTCACACACAGTTACTCACCACCAACAGCTCCGCCTCCAGTCTCCAGACCTCCGCTCCCCAGTCTACACCAGTTGCTGCTGCCTGCCGCCCGCCGCCGCAGAGCCACTCGCCAGTTACACCCCCCTGACCCCGTGACTGTCTGTGTTGCCGATGCCGTGCTGCTGCTGAGCCTGCATGCCGCTCTGTGAGGAGGTGAGGGCAGGGCCCGGCGGGGCAAGTCCGCAAGTTATGTACTTAAAAAATAAAAATATATATATATTTTCCGCTCTGGTGCCGCCAATCTTGATCCCTCTGTGCTGGCGTGAGATGCGCCTGATTTGTTAAGAGGCAGAAGCACTGGTTCTACAGCTTAGTTTGCTGTCTACTAAAATTCCTAAGTCCTTTTCCATGTGAGTTTTACCCAGTGTTTTACCATTTAGTATGTACGGGTGACTTGCATTATTCCTTGCCATGTGCATAACCTTACATTTGTCAGTGTTAAACCTCATCTGCCACATCTGCCCAATCCTCCAATCTACTGTGCAAGCCTTCTACAAGATCATTAATAAATATATTGAAGAGAATAGGGCCCAATACTGACCACTGTGGTACCCCACTAGTGGCAGTGACCCAATCTGAATGTGTACCGTTAATAACCACCCTCTGTTTTCTATCACTGAGCCAGTTACTCACATACAGACATTTTCCCCCAGTCCAAGTATTCTCATTTTATATACTAACCTTAGGTTTGGAGAAGTCCGGATATACGACATCCATTAACTCGCCCCAGTCAGGTCTAGAACTTAGCTCCTCATAGAAATTGATAAAATAAGTTTGACATGACCGATCCCTCATGAAGCAGTGCTGATACAGTGTGAGATGGGGAAACAAACAACTCTCATTGTTTGAACACTGTTTGTGTGGATTAAATTAAATGTTCTGGACTGACATCCCAAGGAACAGCTGACTGAATGCATATATATTTCCATATTCATGAGAGGTGTGGTTTTTCAGAGCATGAAGAAGGAGAGCAGCAGCCATCTTGAAGGGAGGTGAAGCTAAGGAGCTGTGTGAGCAGAGAGTCTGACGGCATCCAGGTGTGAGAGCAACCCTCAGATACCAGAGCTGCAGCTGAGTGAAGCTGATCGTGTCCAAGATCCTGATCCTGTGCAGAAGAAGGAAGATTGCGGCCAGGAACGCTGATGAGAGCAGAGGAACAAAGCAACATACACTGTGGTACCGCATGCTTGTTGGAGTAACGTTTGTTCTGTTCAGAGTCACCAGAGGATACAACGCAGACCCGGGTCGGTAAGATCGTGCACGCACCTCATTACAGTGTTGGCGCCTAGAGACTGATACCAGGCCTGTAGTTAGTTAGTTAGGGTCTCTGTTTGTGTCAGGCCACAAGTGTTAATACTGTTCATTGCAAGGACTCCATAACGTAAAGTGACATTTCGCATTGGAGAGCTGATACACTTGCTACAGGACCAGTTATGGGAGGGGGAATACTGTAGATCTGTGTAAATTCAGGCCCGGTGCAAGGATTTTTGCCGCCCTAGGCAAAGATCCATTTTGCCGCCCCCTCATGTCACTCAATCACTGACAGACACACACACACACACACACACACTGACAGACAGACACGCACTCAGACACTCACTGAATGACGTACACAGAAACTCACTGACAGACAGACACGCACTCACTCACTGACAGACACTCACTGATAGACATACACCTACCCACTGAAAAACACACACACACGGAAACTCACTGACAGACACACACTTACTGACCAACAGACATCCACACTCACTGACATACACACACACACAGACACTCAATGACAGACACACATACATTTACTGACAGAAAGACAGACATACATACACTCACTGACATAAATACACAGGCAGACACTCACTCAGTCAAACACTTAAACACTCACCTCCCTGGGGTCCAGTGTGGTGCAGCTCCTCAGTCCTCCAGCGCGCCGTTTAGTATGCCGGGGCCGGAATGACATCATATTCCGGCATCACAGAGGGTGCACGAGGGAGGAGTGGGAAGTGGGGAGCTGCGCTTCTCCTCCGGTAATTTACTGGCAGAGCAGGCACCTGCCATCAGGGTAAGCAGATGCCTGCTCTGCCATATTTAAGAAGGACCTCCACCTCCTGGCCCCCCTGTAACGGCGCTGGGGGCGGCTCAAGAGCCGCTCGCCCTGTCCCCCAGGGCTGCAGCCCCAGTCAGGGGGAGCCCACCTGGGCGCCTCCAGTAGGCCGGCGCCCTAGGCGAAAGCCTAGTTCGCCTATATGGTTGCGCCGGCCCTGTGTAAGATTCATAGGCGTGCGCACGGGGTGTGCCGGGTGTGCCTGGGTACACCCTAATCAAGCTGACTTGAGGTTCTATCACCTCCATGCTGCACTGCCGTCTCGTTTGTAAGTAGGGTCGGGAAGCACTGAAAGCGCTATACTCGCCTCTTCTTGGTCCTCGGCGCTCCACTTTGAAGGCTGCGCACTGTGTGGGGCCGCACTGTGACCTCACACTGTGCGCGCCCACACAGCAGACTGTACAAGAGGATTACCGAGCGCAGGCAGTGAAAAGCGGCGGTGTCCGGAGCAGGAAAGGTAAGTGTTTTTTTATATTTTATTTGGGGGCTGATGGATGCACTGGAGGGCTGAAGAGAGGCTGCTGGGGGGCTGAAGAGGGGCTGCCTGGGGGGCTGAAGAGGGGCACTGGGGGGCTGAAGAGGGGCACTGGGGGGCTGATATTAGGCACTGGGGGCTGATATAAGTGAGGCACTGGGGGCTGAAGAGGGGCACTGGGGGCTGATATGAGGCACTAGGGGGCTGAAGAGAGGCTGCTGGGGGCTGAAGAGGACTACCGGGGGCTGATATGAGGCACTGGGGGCTGATATGAGGCACTGGGGCTCTTATCTGAGGTCTGATTGGGGGTCATTCACATTGGGGTCTGAGCTGAGGTCTGATTGGGGGTGTGATCTGATGTCTTATAGGGGTCTTATTAACATTGGGGGTCTTATTGGTGATCTGACCTCAGGTGTAATGAAAATTTTTTTTTTCTTATTGTCCCCATCTAAAACCTAGGTACGCTTATGGGCCGGAGCATCTTATAGGGCGAAAAATACAGTAAGTTTAAAAATGATTTCTTCTCCCTTCATTATACAGGGAGTGCAGAATTATTAGGCAAGTTGTATTTTTGAGGATTAATTTTATTATTGAACAACAACCATGTTCTCAATGAACCCAAAAAACTCATTAATATCAAAGCTGAATATTTTTGGAAGTAGTTTTTAGTTTGTTTTTAGTTTTAGCTATTTTAGGGGGATATATGTGTGTGCAGGTGACTATTACTGTGCATAATTATTAGGCAACTTAACAAAAAACAAATATATACCCATTTCAATTATTTATTTTTACCAGTGAAACCAATATAACATCTCAACATTCACAAATATACATTTCTGACATTCAAAAACAAAACAAAAACAAATCAGTTACCAATATAGCCACCTTTCTTTGCAAGGACACTCAAAAGCCTGCCATCCATGGATTCTGTCAGTGTTTTGATCTGTTTACCATCAACATTGCGTGCAGCAGCAACCACAGCCTCCCAGACACTGTTCAGAGAGGTGTACTGTTTTCCCTCCTTGTAAATCTCACATTTGATGATGGACCACAGGTTCTTAATGGGGTTCAGATCAGGTGAACAAGGAGGCCATGTCATTAGATTTTCTTCTTTTATACCCTTTCTTGCCAGCCACGCTGTGGAGTACTTGGACGCGTGTGATGGAGCATTGTCCTGCATGAAAATCATGTTTTTCTTGAAGGATGCAGACTTCTTCCTGTACCTGTCATGGATGGTGTACAGGAAACAAGACAATACCATATAAACAATGTCTCTCTGGATCCACAACTAAGTAACAAAGGGAGACCCCTGCAATAGACCTGCCGCTCTCCCTCACTGCTCAGCCTATGCGAACACCCCAAAGGTGGATGGCCGCATATCCACGTTCCTCAGCTATCTATTACCTGAAGACCCTACAATAGTGAAGGGACACGACCACCGGCTCCCTACACTGACACGGAGGGAGTCAGGGTCACCTGGATCCAGAAAAGACAAAATCATAAATACATAAACAGCACTTATCTTGCAGACGACTGACGACTGAGGACTGGGAACTGGGAACAGCATGCACACACACTCCAGGATCAGCCGCACACTACTGCATTATGGGGAGGAACTTAAAGGGTAGCAATCAGTCCAACTGCATGACAGCTGAGATAGACTAACGAGATGAGAAACTAAACCAAAACAAAGAAATTCAAGGAGGAGGATCTGAGAAGCTCCTGAGAGCGCTTCTCCGCTGTCTGGCTGTGACAGTACCCCTCCCTCTAGAAGTGGACCCTGGACACTCAGAGCCCACCTTCTCAGGATGGGACCTATGGAAAGCCCTGATGAGACGAGAGGCTTTAATGTCCGTCACTGGGACCCACATCCTCTCCTCAGGACCATAACCCTCCCAATGATCGAGGTACTGGAGGGAACCGTGGACAAGACGAGAATCCACAATCCTAGAGACCTGAAATTCAAGATTTCCATCAACCATAATCGGAGGAGGAGGCAAAGGCGAGGGTACAATAGGTTGAACATAAGGTTTCAATAAGGACTTATGAAAAACATTATGGATCTTCCAAGTCTGAGGAAGATCAAGACGGTAGGCAACAGGATTGATGACAGACAGGATCTTGTAAGGCCCAATAAACCTAGGACCCAACTTCCAGGAGGGAACCTTCAATTTGATATTCTTGGTAGACAACCACACCAGATCACCAACATTCAGGTCCGGACCAGGCACACGTCTCTTATCCGCCACACGCTTATATCTCTCACTCATGCTCTTTAGATTATCCTGAATCTTTTGCCAAATAGATGACAAAGACGAGGAGAATCTGTCCTCATCAGGCAAACCAGAAGAGCCCTCTCCCGAGAAAGTCCCAAACTGCGGATGGAACCCATATGCACCAAAAAATGGTGACTTATCAGAGGACTCCTGACGACGGTTATTTAAAGCAAACTCAGCAAGGGACAAAAAAGAACACCAATCCTCCTGATTCTCCGCCACAAAACAGCGCAGATATGTCTCCAGATTCTGATTGACGCGCTCTGTCTGGCCATTCGATTGCGGATGGAAAGCAGAAGAGAATGACAACCGAACCCCCAAGCGAGAACAGAAAGCCTTCCAGAATCTGGAAACAAACTGCGTGCCCCTATCAGAGACTATGTCTGAAGGAATCCCATGCAATTTGACAATGTGGTCAATAAATGCCTGCGCCAGCGTCTTAGCATTGGGCAAACCAGGAAAAGGGATAAAATGCACCATTTTGCTAAAACGGTCCACCACCACCAGAATCACAGACTTCCCCGAGGAACGAGGCAAGTCCGTTATGAAGTCCATTGACAGATGTGTCCAAGGACGGGAAGGAATGGGCAAAGGGAGGAGAGGACCTGATGGCCGTGAATGAGGGACCTTGGCACGAGCGCAAGTTTCGCAAGCTGCCACAAAACCCTCAACCGACTTATGAAGCGCAGGCCACCAGAATCTCCGAGCGATGAGATCCAGTGTGGCTCTTGCCCCCGGGTGCCCAGCAAGGACCGTGTCGTGGTGTTCTTTAAAAATCTTGTGTCTCAAAGCGAGAGGCACAAACAACCTCCCAGGAGGACAAAGATCAGGAGCTTCTGACTGGGCTGCCTGCACCTCTGCCTCCAATTCAGGAAAAAGAGCAGAGACCACCACACCTTCAGCCAAAATGGGACCCGGGTCTTCAAAATTCCCACCTCCCGGAAAACAACGTGACAGGGCATCTGCCTTCACATTCTTAACCCCAGGGCGGAACGTAACAACAAAATTAAACCTTGAAAAGAACAAAGACCATCTGGCCTGTCTAGGGTTCAGACGCTTGGCTGACTCCAAGTAGGCCAGATTTTTATGGTCAGTAAACACGGTAATAGGGTGTCTGGCTCCCTCTAGCCAATGGCGCCATTCCTCAAAAGCCAACTTGATGGCCAACAATTCCCTATCTCCCACATCATAATTTCTCTCTGCGGAGGAGAGTTTCTTTGAGAAAAAGGCACACGGTTGCCATTTGGCAGGAGAGGAACCCTGAGACAAGACCGCACCCACCCCTACCTCAGAAGCATCAACCTCAACTATGAAGGGTAACGAAATATCAGGTTGTACTAGGATGGGAGCGGAAGCAAAACTCTCCTTGATATTAGAAAAGGCCTTACGCGCCTCTACCGACCAGGAAGAAAAATCTACCCCCTTTCTGGTCATATCAGTGAGTGGTTTAACAACAGAGGAATAATTCAAAATAAATTTCCTGTAATAATTGGCAAAGCCCAAAAAACGCATCAGCGCCTTCTGATTCTCAGGAAGCTCCCACTCAAGCACAGCGCGGACCTTCTCGGGGTCCATGCGAAAACCAGAAGCGGAGACAAGAAACCCCAGAAATTGGATTTCTGGAACCGCAAACACACATTTTTCCAGTTTCGCGTATAATTTATTCTCCCGCAGGATGAGCAAGACCTGACGTAAGTGTTCCTTATGAGTCTTGAAATCAGGAGAAAAAATCAAAATGTCATCCAAATACACTAATACAAATTTTCCCATTAAATGATAAAAAATGCTGTTGACGAAATGCTGAAAAACGGCTGGGGCATTCATCAAACCAAAAGGCATAACCAAATTCTCAAAATGGCCCTCAGGGGTATTGAAAGCCGTCTTCCATTCGTCTCCTTCTCTGACCCTAACCAGGTTGTATGCCCCTCTTAGGTCTAATTTGGAAAAGACTTTAGCCCCAACAACCTGGTTAAACAGGTCCGGGATCAGAGGAAGCGGATAAGGATCACGAATAGTGATACTGTTCAGCTCCCTGAAATCCAGACAAGGTCTTAAAGAACCATATTTTTTCTTAGCAAAGAAAAAACCAGCGGCAACAGGTCACTTCGAGGGTTGTATGTGTCCTTTTCTCAGACTCTCAGAGATATAAGCCCGCATAGCGACCCTCTCAGGTTGGGAGAGATTGTATAAACGAGATTTAGGCAGCTTGGCGCCTGGGATGAGATTAATAGGGCAATCATACTCCCTGTGCGGAGGTGAACCCTGAACTCCACTCTCAGAGAAGACATCAAAAAATTCAGAGAGGAAAGGTGGTACAGTCTTAGTAGAAACCTCTGAAACAGATGTTATGAGGCAATTCTCTCTGCAAAAGTTACTCCAACCATTTATTTGCCTCGCTTGCCAATCAATGGTGGGGTTATGTTTAGTGAGCCAGGGTAGCCCCAACACTAGAGGAGTAGGCAAACCGCTAAGGACGAAACATGACACATCCTCAACATGAGCATCACTCACAATTAAACGGATATTGTGAACTATGCCCTTTAATGATTTCTGAGAAAGTGGAGCTGAATCAATAGCAAAAACAGGAATATCCTTTCCCAAAGTGCATACCTGGAAACCATGAGTTATTGCAAATTGATTATCAATGAGGTTGACAGCTGCTCCACTATCCACAAAAATCTCACAAAAAATGCTCTTGCTCTCTAGCGCCACCCTAGCAGGCAGGACAAAACGGGAACTACAAGCAAACGGAAAACCTTCAATTTCCGCCTCAACCCTGCCAATAGTAACAGACGGAACATTTTTAAAAGATTTTTTCCTTTTTGTCTCTTTATTACTCCCAGAAAACTGCCTGAATCTCCTAGAGGGACAAACATTTGCCAGATGATTTATACCTCCACAACAAAAACAAACCCTCCCCTGCGGGCTGAATCTTCTATTGTCAGAGGCAATCAACCCCAGCTGCATGGACTCCTGCTCAGAAGGGGCTGACAGCGACTGAGACCCCTGTGCACAGAATGAGACCGCTGCACTGTCCCGGGACTGAGTATGACAGGAAGGAGAGATCTCTCCTCTCTCTCTAAGACGCCTGTCAATACGAACAGCCTGAGACATAGCAGAATCCAAGGAGGTAGGTCTTTCATGAAAGGCAAATGCATCTTTCAATCCCTCTGAAAGACCATAGCAAAATTGACTTCGGAGTGCAGCATCATTCCAACCCGTATCTGCTGCCCATTTCCGAAATTCTGAACAGTATATCTCTGCGGATTGTTTACCCTGGCATAACAGACGTAGTCTAGACTCAGCCAGAGCAATACGATCCGGATCATCATATATCTGACCCAGGGCTAAAAAGAATTCATCCACTGAACGAAGGGGCCGTGCCCCCTCCGGCAGCGAAAAGGCCCAGGACTGAGCGTTACCCCTGAGCAGCGATATAATGATCCCCACCCTCCGTTTTTCATCACCAGAAGAATGGGGAAGAAGGCGAAAATGGAGTTTGCAAGCCTCTCTAAAACGCACAAAATTCTCACTACCCCCGGAGAACGTATCCGGGAGCGAGATCTTAGGCTCAGCACAAACTCCATGAACGCAAGCTGAACCGGTCACTTGAAACTGAGAAAAAGTCTTACGGAGATCAGCTACCTCCAAAGAAAGACCATGAAAGCGTTCAGCCAAAAGTGAAACCGGATCCATGCTTGAGACGGTTTTGGCGACTGATAATGTCACGGATGGTGTACAGGAAACAAGACAATACCATATAAACAATGTCTCTCTGGATCCACAACTAAGGAACAAAGGGAGACCCCTGCAATAGACCTGCCGCTCTCCCTCACTGCTCAGCCTATGCAAACACCCCAAAGGTGGATGGCCGCATATCCACGTTCCTCGGCTATCTATTACCTGAAGACCCTACAATAGTGAAGGGACACGACCACCGGCTCCCTACACTGACACGGAGGGAGTCAGGGTCACCTGGATCCAGAAAAGACAAAATCATAAATACATAAACAGCACTTATCTTGCAGACGACTGAGGACTGGGAACTGGGAACAGCATGCACACACACTCCAGGAAGTTGTATCAGCCGCACACTACTGCATTATGGGGAGGAACTTAAAGGGTAGCAATCAGTCCAACTGCATGACAGCTGAGATAGACTAACGAGATGAGAAACTAAACCAAAACAAAGAAATTCAAGGAGGAGGATCTGAGAAGCTCCTGTGAGCGCTTCTCAGCTGTCTGGCTGTGACAGTACCACTGCTTGAAGAAGGTGTCTTCCAGAAACTGGCAGTAGGACTGGGAGTTGAGCTTGACTCCATCCTCAACCCGAAAAGGCCCCACAAGCTCATCTTTGATGATACCAGCCCAAACCAGTACTCCACCTCCACCTTGCTGGCGTCTGAGTCGGACTGGAGCTCTCTGCCCTTTACCAATCCAGCCATGGGCCCATCCATCTGGCCCATCAAGACTCACTCTCATTTCATCAGTCCATAAAACCTTAGAAAAATCAGTCTTGAGATATTTCTTGGCCCAGTCTTGACGTTTCAGCTTGTGTGTCTTGTTCAGTGGTGGTCGTCTTTCAGCCTTTCTTACCTTGGCCATGTCTCTGAGTATTGCACACCTTGTGCTTTTGGGCACTCCTGTGATGTTGCAGCTCTGAAATATGGCCAAACTGGTGGCAAGTGGCATCTTGGCAGCTGCACGCTTGACTTTTCTCAGTTCATGGGCAGTTATTTTGCGCCTTGGTTTTTCCACACGCTTCTTGCGACCCTGTTGACTATTTTGAATGAAACGCTTGATTGTTCGAGGATCACGCTTCAGAAGCTTTGCAATTTTAAGAGTGCTGCATCCCTCTGCAAGATATCTCACTATTTTTGACTTTTCTGAGCCTGTCAAGTCCTTCTTTTGACCCATTTTGCCAAAGGAAAGGAAGTTGCCTAATAATTATGCACACCTAATATAGAGTGTTGATGTCATTAGACCACACCCCTTCTCATTACAGAGATGCACATCACCTAATATGCTTAATTGGTAGTAGGCTTTCGAGCCTATACAGCTTGGAGTAAGACAACATGCATAAAGAGGGAGGATGTGGTCAAAATACTCATTTGCCTAATAATTCTGCACGCAGTGTATTGATAGTGCGGGTCTGGATGTACGTATGCAGAGTGTATATGTGTATATAATATATACATACATACATACATACACACGCGCGTGGCGTGTGTGTTTGTGCTTTAGGCTGCACACCCTAATGCAATAGGCTGCGCACGCCTATGGTAAAATTTTAACTTTTGTGCTGCACCGCAGGCTAGCCCGTACCGTACACCCATACAGTGATTCTTGGTCTTTTAGGGTAATAACAGGGAAGGTGTAGCAGTTTAGTTGTGCCCGCCAGTAGGTAAATTACAGCATTTTCCTCCTGCACCCATCAGAGGGCGCCGTGCTGTGCAGCGCAAGGGTCTCAGCCTTCGGGTTGGGTGTATGTAAATTTATTTTATGTTCCCAACATTTGTGGTTTTGTTCATTTCCACGTTTTAGTAAAATTCTGTTTTAGCAAAAGCTGGTGTTGGAATTGCTTTCTTCGTTCGTGACTTCGCTGTATCCTGGGGAGCCCACCCCAGTACACTGCTTACAACAGCATTATTCCAAAGACCTACTGATAGGGAACGTAGATTGTTATCCGAACGATGGGGAGATGCAGCGACAGCCGTGCCGGGATCAGGAGCAACGCGGATGCCGGGAAGTGGGGTAAATATAACCTATATGAGGTATCCGGGCATTGGGTGTTGGATACTTCCTTTAAGCAATTTTTAATAAAAATTGAAAAATGTAATAAAAAGCGACATATTAGATATTGGCGCCTTCGTAATGAGTGGCTCTATCAAACTATCACATAACCTACCCCCTGAGGTGAAGGGTGTAAAAAAAAAAAAAAAACTGTGCCAAAACAGCCATTTTTTGATTACCTTGCCCCAAAAAACTGTGATATTAAACTATCAAAAATCATATATACCCAAAAATGTTACCAGTGAAAATTTCAACTCTTCCCGCAATAAACGAGTCCCTACCCAAGACGATCAGCAGAAAAATATCTATTCTGTAAAACTGAAATAAAAAAAAATAAAAAACTAGACTTGGCATTCAGGTGGACAGCAGATAAATAAAGCCTCCAAGTCCCTTCAAGAACAGAAACCACCTGGCTCATGTATGACTGAGAAAACCACCTACGCACCTGCCGATTGCAGAAGACCAAGAGCTGCTCAGAACAATGGCCCAACAAAGACCATCGATTACAATAGTCTTCCTCTGCGTGAGCACATCCAGCACTGTGTCTGTACATGGCATTCCAGTGGACGCCACATAAATAACATCTCCGATTCTAAGGAAGTGAAGAAATAGCAAAGATCTCAAGATAAAAGCCTTGAAAAGAAAGTTAGCACATCCTGCCTGCTTGATAAAGACTCCACCACTACACCAGCATTTCTCTCCACAGGAAACAAAGGCAATAGAAGACATACTGAATCCCAGAGGAAGGAAGCAATCAAAATGGACTACAACAATCATCACAATCATCCTCCTCGTGTACGCATCTAATATAGTGTCTTACCATGGCGGTCAGGTGGGCACTAGATGCATGCCAGGGGTGGATAATTAGAACATCATGTCTACCAACCCCACACAACTATCAAATTCTATTATTTTTTATTTCATTTCAAAAGAGATAAATAAAATATAGAGGTAAAATCTATTCATAAGAAACTATTAATCTGATCATGTAGAGTTCGGCACCTGTGACAGGGTGTCCCTGAAGCTGAGGATGCTCCCCCTGACACATGATTGACATTGATGGACGTCTCAGCCGGCCCTAACAATCTCGTGCTGCTTCTCCGAATAGTGGCAAAAGCGCACAGGCTCTGCCTCTCCTACTGGAGTAGCAATAGCACATGCATCGCTAGTGTTCCGGGTAGCAGCACATGAACAGATTGCTGCATAACTTGTGAAAGCAGAGCCTCTCCGATGTTACTCGGAATAGTGTCGTAGGATGAGATTATCAGGGTCAGCCAAAATGTCCAGTGCTGTCAGTCAAGCAGTGAGGTAAGTGTCCTCATGCTTCGGGGACACCTTGTCGCAGGTGCAGAACTCTGCACAACGGAAACGGGACGGATCCGTTTTGCAGCCCATAGACTTCCATACTTTCCGTTATGCATTCCATCATAGAATTGCGTTATGGTCCGTGGTAACGGAATCCATAGCGCAGTTCACTTTTTACCACTAAACAAAGTGTGAACTAATTTCATAAGCGGAAATTCGCTCATCTCCATATAGAATGTATGGGCTGGGGGGAGCTCGCTAGCCACTTGATCGGGACAACACGTGACGCGAGTGGAACGCATATGTTCCATAGTGTTCCATAGCGTCATCACATGACCCAAGAGGAGCGCTCTATGTGTTCCATTCAAGATACTTGCTACTACATGTGGGGAAAAGGTATATGGAAAGTGACACTGCTCCATTACCTATAGTGGTCGCCCCATTGTATGATGTTATAACAAAAGTTATATTCTTGTTATATTCTTTAAAGGTTTCACCTTTCAAATCTCCTGCAACTGCCAAGCTGACGGGTCCCTGTTTTTTCTGGTTTGACCTTTCTTTAAAACACTGAACTGCATATCCCATTACATTACTACAGCAACCATTCAATGGCTGTTTCAGTGACGTCAGTAAGGTGGATGCTACAAAGGTAACTTCAAAGATCTCATGAAACAGGAAACCAGTGTAGGGGAATTTGCAAGGAGAATAAATGTTCTAGTGTTGTTTTAAAACACATAACAGTGCATTAAAAATGTTTCCAAGCCTGATACCAAGTTGCAGCCTTATACAGTGTACAGTATATAGTAATAACCAGACCTATTAAAGGCCACCTTCTCTATAAGCGATCATAAGGGAACTTATCAGGATAGCTTGGTTAGGATACCATGTCATGTATAGAAAGAAAGACAAGAGATGATTATACATTTTAAAAAATAAATCATTTATTAGAACAAAGTCCCAGTGGAAGACAATTTCATTACATGACACGGAGGCTCATATTGCTTTCTCTTCTTTTTACTGACCACCATAGCAGCAAAGAAAAAATCAGACAACAAGTAACCATGGTAACCAAGACCCTCCCACATATCATCCCTATAATAGCCCTGCTTAGCATAGATTCCTCTCTTTCTTTGCTGCTGACCACTCAGATAAGTTGTCATTGTGGTCTTCACATTTAATGTATACTTGTATTGATATCTCTTTCGTTTATCTTTAGGTTCTTTTGTTGACATTATTATTTTCTATATATATATATATATATATATATATATATATATATATACAGTACAGACCAAAAGTTTGGACACACTTCTCATTCAAAGAGTTTTCTTTATTTTCATGACTATGAAGGCATCAAAACTATGAATTAACACATGTGGAATTATATACATAACAAACAAGTGTGAAACAACTGAAAATATGTCATATTCTAGGTTCTTCAAAGTAGCCACCTTTTGCTTTGATTACTGCTTTGCACACTCTTGGCGTTCTCTTGATGAGCTTCAAGAGGTAGTCCCCTGAAATGGTCTTCCAATAATCTTGAAGGATTTTTCAGAGATGCTTAGCACTTGTTGGCCCTTTTGCCTTCACTCTGCGGTCCAGCTCACCCCAAACCATCTCGATTGGGTTCAGATCCGGTGACTGTGGAGGCCAGGTCATCTGGCGCAGCACCCCATCACTCTCCTTCATGGTCAAATAGCCCTTACTTTCAAAGTTTTCCCAATTTTTCGGCTGACTGACTGACTGACCTTCATTTCTTAAAGTAATGATGGCCACTCGTTTTTCTTTACTTAGCTGCTTTTTTCTTGCCATAATACAAATTCTAACAGTCTATTCAGTAGGACTATCAGCTGTGTATCCACCTGACTTCTCCTCAACGCAACTGATGGTCCCAACCCCTTTTATAAGGCAAGAAATCCCACTTATTAAACCTGACAGGGCACACCTGTGAAGTGAAAACCATTTCAGGGGACTACCTCTTGAAGCTCATCAAGAGAATGCCAAGAGTGTGCAAAGCAGTAATCAAAGCAAAAGGTGGCTACTTTGAAGAACCTAGAATATGACATATTTTCAGTTGTTTCACACTTGTTTGTTATGTATATAATTACACATGTGTTAATTCATAGTTTTGATGCCTTCAGTGTGAATCTACAATTTTCATAGTCATGAAAATAAAGAAAACTCTTTGAATGAGAAGGTGTGTCCAAACTTTTGGTCTGTACTGTATATATATAGTAATTTCGTATTTTTATCTGTATTTTTTCCCCTGGATATTAGGTTTCCCCCCTTATCTCCAGTCATATATATTCCTTAACCCAGTGTTTTTTTCCCCTGGTTATTAGGTTTCCCCCCCTTTTCTCTGGTCCCTTATCTTATTCAGCGTTCTTCTTGGCTCCGGTTTCTCCTTCTCCCCTTGCCTGTCACCTCGACATTCAGTGCGGCCGAAATCTCTCGCGATTTCTGTTGCCATCACCAGACTTTACCTCAGAGCGAGATTTTCTCCTTCTTCTCGGCTCCGCTTGCTCCTGCCGAAGTCTCGCGTCTCGCGAGACTTCAGACGCTTTTCAGCCAGTCTCCTTTCTCCTCAGAGAGGCGCGAAATCTCGCGGGATTTCGTGCGCGCCACCAGTACCAACGGTTGTTTGATCGCATCAGTGGCTTTTTCTGTTTGCTCCTGGTGGTACCCCCCCCCTTTTATCTCTCTCTCTCTCTCGCATTAGTTTATCTCCACTTGCGTCAGCTCTGTTCCACATCGCTTTACCCTCATCATAGTAGTGCTTCTAGGTAATCTCGATAGCACTGTGCCTAGAGCCATTACAGGTTAGTGTCAGTTGTTTAAAGGGAATAATGTCTGAGAACATCCACACTAATAACCGTACTCCTGAGGCCATGGAGGTTACCACCCATGCCCAGGCAGCGGGTTCCAGCTCGGATCCAGCTATGGCAATCCAGCGTTCAGTAGCTGTAGCTATCCAGGCAGCAATGGGTTCAATGTCCACTGCTATTTCCCAATCTATCTCAGACGCCCTTATGGCACATTCATCTGTGTCCGGTCCCAGTATCCGTCCTAGGCCCTTGACCTCAAGGACAACCGGTTCTGATCCTCCAGCCTCCAGAACCACTATGACTGGTGTGTTACTTGCCACCCAGGACAGCGCGCCCCGTTCACGCAAAAGAGCCTATGTCCGCCAGGCAGAAAAGACGAGGCCGTGGAAATGCGCTAGAGCGCAAGAGAATACGCAGTCCGAGTTCGGATCTGAAGAGGAGGAGCAGTCTGAGCCTGACTTAGAGTCAGAGCCGGAGGACCTGGAGCTTTTGGAGATGGACCCTCCCGGGCCATCGTCAGTTCCTAATCCCTCAGTTTCTAACCCCCCTAAGATTTTTTCTAGTACCCTAGAGGCGATTATGGACCCTTCGGGAGAGCCGCTATTTGACCCGGATGCGCTCCATCACCCGAGGTCCGCCGAGTGGCTCCCATCGGACCACGTTGCTAAGTACTTGGAGTCCCGCATACGTCAGCCCCTTAGCAAGGGGGCTATGAGCAAGTTGAGGGCTGAATGCCCTAGACCAGTGCTGGCGAACCTTTTAGAGACCTAGTGCCCAGACTGCAACCCAAAACTCAATTATTTATCGCAAAGTGCCAAGAAGGCAATTTAACCTGAATACCAATATAGTATATCTTCCATGTACTTTATCATTTAGCTATAATAACCTGCCTACATTCAGAGCACTGCCTGTGCCATTCATAGTGCGCCCTGGGCTGATGAATGGCAGGAAGAGTCTAAGGCATATTGGTACACCATAGACTTTTTTCAGGGCGCAGGTGCCCACAGAGAGGGCTCTGAGTGCCACCTCTGGCACTCGTGCCATAGGTTCGCCACCACTGCCCTAGACCCATTGTCCCCAATAGGGTGTGTGACACACCAGTAGTCGATCCAAAGATGATCCAGTTTCTGGCCAAAGCAGGGTGGAACCCACGCAAGGGTCTTGAGTCAGCTCTGAAAGCTTGCCAAGATAAATTACTGGATGTGCTGGGGCCCCTTACAAAAATCTTTGAATTGGCAGAATCCCCCAGAGTCCAGAACACTCAAGTGGATCCGGAGGAACTCCGGGGGTGGACACAGCGTGCTTTATGCCTCGCTGGTAATGCTAATACTTCTCTTTCTATTGAGAGAAGGAAGGCCATTTTGTTTAAAATAGAGCCTAAATTATCCAATTTAGCCTTGACTGAGGCAGGCAAGGATGCCCAGGGTCTCCTTTTTGGAGACTCTTTTATTAAAGATCTATCCCGATTTGTGGGCGCCTTCACGGCGCTGGATAAAGCCCAATCGTCAATGAGATGAGTTTTTCAAGGACGGGTTTCCGCCAGGGCCGGCAGTACTAGGGGCCGTCTGTCCGGCCATCTTTCCAGACCCGCGGCTCGGGTCGAGGCTCCGTATCCTTCAGATCTTCCGGTCAAGAGTTCCGCCAGCCGTCCACCTTTTTCCCCACACATGGTGTTCCTTGGCGATCCCGTGGGACCAGAGGATTCTCGGGATCCAGACGTCCGTTCGATAAGTCTACCAATCCGTCTATCTTCTTCACCTGTTTGGGTAGGGGGCAGACTTCGTAGTTTTTCCCACGCCTGGTCAGCCATCACGGCTGACCCTTGGGTTCTCTCTACGGTTCGGGGCTTTCACATCGAGTTGGTGGGTCCTCCCTGCTTGGTATCTCCACCTCATCCCATGGTCCTCCCGGCCCAAAAGCAACTCCTATTACACACAGAATTGAATCAACTCTTTCTGAAGGGTGCAGTAGAACCGACTTCAGACCTTTCCAATTGCGTTGTCAGCAACGTGTTTCTGGTGGCCAAAAAAGGCGGACAGATGCGTCCGGTGATCAACCTTCGGGCGTTGAACGCATTTGTCCGTTATCGCCACTTCAAGATGGAGGGCATCCACCTCCTGAGGGACATGCTCCTCCATGGAGATTGGCTGGTCAAATTGGACCTGAAGGATGCCTATTTGACTGTTCCTATTGCCGAGTCTTCCAGGAACCTGCTTTGTTTCCAATGGAACAAGGAGATGTGGCGTTTCACTTGCCTCCCCTTCAGACTGTCCTCAGCTCCTTGGTGTTTCACCAAGTTGCTACGACCAGTCGTATCCTGCCACCGCAGCCGCGGAGTTCGGCTAATCGTGTATTTAGACTATATCCTCTTATTAGCCCAGGATCATCCAACTTTGCTCACACACTTATCCTGGACAATGGACTTATTGTCTCGCCTGGGTTTTCTCCTCAACTTGTAGAAATCCTGCCTGGTACCTTCCCAGACCATGGAGTTTCTGGGATTCACTATCAATTCTGTGACAGAGACACTCAGTCTTCCGTTGTCCAAGGTTTGGGCTATCCACAAGGAGATTCGCCAGACGTTGTCCCTTCCACAGATATCGTTACGCCGTCTGGCCCGCGTCATAGGCCTCCTTTCATCCTCTATCCAGGCGGTGTTTCCAGCACCGTTACATTATCGTGCCATGCAGCTCCTCAAAATATCTCATCTTCGTGCAGGGGCGTCATACGAAGACCTGGTCACGTTAGACGAGGAGTCGAGGGACGAACTGACATGGTGGATCAGGAACCTGGAGGTTTGGAATGGCAAGACTATTGTCGACCCACATCCGGACTTCACCGTGGAATCCGACGCCAGCCTGTTAGGATGGGGTGCCTTTTGCAGCGGCGTGCACACCGGGGGACGTTGGTCCGCGGTAGAGTCCAGACTCCATATCAACTCCTTGGAGCTTCTGGCTGGATTTTTCGCGGTTCGCAGTTTTACGGGAGATGTGTCCGACACCTGCATCAGATTGCGGATGGACAACGTGTCGGCAGTGCGGTATGTGAACGCCATGGGCGGCACGCACTCAGTGACATTATTCCGTCTGGCTCAGGACTTTTGGACATTCTGTCTCTCCAGGGGCATATCCATTGTTGCAGAGTACCTCCCTGGCCTATACAATACGCACGCGGACTGGAACTCTCGTTTTCTCTCGGATTCCAGCGATTGGCGATTGCACAGGACGGTCTTCTCATCCATATCCTCCCGATGGGGTCCCTGCTGTATAGATCTGTTCGCATCTCGCTTGAACACTCATCTTCCCAGATTCTTCAGTTGGCGCCCAGATCCAGACGCGGAAGCCACCGACGCCTTTCTACAGAACTGGGCCGGCAATCTCTTATACGCTTTTCCCCCATTCGCTCTGATTCCCCGGGTGCTTGCCCGAGTCCGTCAAGAGGAGGCCAAACTGGTCCTGGTGGTTCCTTTTTGGACATCCCAGCCTTGGTTTCCCCAGCTACTGGAATGCCTGATCCAGTGTCCTCTCCTTCTCCCAGTTTTTCCGGATCTTTTAGTAGACCCGTCAGGTTTGCCTCATCCTCTCATCTCGGAAGGAACCCTTCAGCTCCTGGCCTGCAGGATTTCAGGGAACCCTGGGACGTCGCAGGAGTTTCGGAATCTACTAGATGCCTCCTGGAGGGCGCATGGGCCCCCTGCACCAGACGGGCTTATCGAGCGGCCTGGAATTCTTGGGCTGATTGGTGCGTGGCTAGACACATGGATTCCATTTCAGCTCCTTTCGGCCAAGCTGGTTTCCTTATTCTGTTTGATCTCTTGTAAAAGAGTCTCAGATGTCAGAGCTTTGGACCATGATGCTCGTTCATTTACTCCAATTGGGGTCGTGTTCAATATTACGCAACGCACCAAGACCAATATTAAATCTGTGGCATATCCCAGTTTCCCGGATACTCCAGCTCTCTGCCCAGTCGCCTGTCTGAGAGAATATGAGTCGCGCACAGCCTCTCACCGCGATACTTCACACCCTCAGCTTTTTCTGTCTTACCGACGCCCTTTTCCTCCGGTTACTAGCATCACTCTGGCTCGGTGGGTTAAGTGGATTATGTCCTTAGCAGGTGTGGATACTTCCGTGTTTACTGCACATTCCACTAGAGGCGCTTCGGCAACATCCATGGCTGTTGAAGGGGCCAGATTAGAGGACATAATGAGGTTGGCAGATTGGTCACGAGTGTCTACGTTTCGTGAGTTTTATTTTCGTCCTCCTGTTCATGTTTTTTCCTCGGTGGTAAGTCAGCTTTAAACTCGCAATATGAGCCTCCGTCACATGACACATGTAATAAAATTGCATGATTTTCCTAACTTATGACGTAAAGTCATGATTTTATTAAAGACACGGAGGCGAGTATTGCCCCTCCCTGTTTTCCCCTCCCGGATTTTGATGGCATCTTGTTTACCTTCATATTGTATCGTATTATAAGAATATCTATATATGCATTTTTTCAGGTTTGATGCTGGATCCTTGGTTCTAAACGTTTCGATTACTGGATTTTTTCTTCTTTCTTTGTTCCTTAGGATGAATACCCCCGCAAGCTTCATCCGACGCCTACAGTCGTTTTGAGTTTCTCCCCAGTTTCGTTCTTCAGTTGGAGAGTTCGGATGCTGTTCCAGTTCAGTTTTTCATGAGTGTTTAATGGTTAGACCTTCAGAGTCTACAGACGAGTGTCAACGCCAAAGAAAGAGGAGGAATCTATGCTAAGCAGGGCTATTATAGGGATGATATGTGGGAGGGTCTTAGTTACCATGGTTACTTGTTGTCTGATTTTTTCTTTGCTGCTATGGTGGTCAGTAAAAGGAAGAGAAAGCAATACTCGCCTTCGTGTCTTTAATAAAATCATGACTTTACGTCATAAGTTAGGAAAATCATGCAATTGTGATCCAGAAGAAGGCAAAAACCTGGACATGTTTAAAGTATACAGTATGCAGGGGCGGATTGGCCATAGACCTTACAGGAAAATTTCCCAGTGGGCCGATGCCCAGGGGGCCACCCAAACAATCCACCACTCTGCCGGGAATTTGCAAGGTGTATAATGGTTCTAGTTTTATTTTAAAACATATACAGTGCATTAGAAAAATGTCTCCAAGCCTGATACCAAGTTGTAGGCATATACAGTGGTATTAACCAGACCTACTAAAGGGCTTGTCTCACCTGAGACATTGGTGGCCACCTCTGGGACCCACACCTATGTCTAGAACGGAGCTCCCAAAGTGGAGAGCGCACAAAGCATGCGCAGCCGCCCTCTATTCATTTCTAAGGGAGTGCCGAAAATAGCTGAGCAGCACACTCTGCTATATCCGGAAGTCCCATAGAAATTAATAGAGAGAGCAAAGCACAAGCGCGGCCAACTCTCCATTCACTTCTATGGAATTGATGGCTCAACTATTTTCGCCATTTCCATAGAGATGATGAGAGCGGCGCATTTAGCAACTGATCGGCCATGTGGCTACTCTCGCCCCGGGTGATTAGCTTTAACACAGCATGGCAGTGCTTTTCTTTACCCATATGATAGAAGGGAGGGGGCGTGCTACTGCTGGGGACGGTAGGATGTCAATGGATTAGGATGTTGAGGAGTCGGATAAGTGTCTGTTGTGGGAATAGGACCTGGCCTTGTTGCTGTGCTGATTTGCCACTGCTGCAAAAAACATTGACCAGGTGGCCCGTGAAAGACATGTTCTGTCCCTGCCGATGACAGCTGCTCTATTTTACAAGAATTACAAGGAGTGGCCCACATTCTCTGCCACATGACAGTACAAGGCAGGGATGGCTTTTTTGAAAAATACTGCTGGTTAAGTATCTTCCAGCGAGGTACAGCAAAGACTGCACAGAAGTTATTGATGATGATGATGGTAAGGACAATGTGCTGCAAGTGGATGCAGCCTGGCTGCTGCAAAGGAAACCAGTAGGAGGACACTCTTGTTCCCATTGCTAGCGGACAATTCTATTTTGCCACTGATTCAGGTGATGCCAATTCATGTGTTGCAATAGATTTGGTGCCTACGTTTGTGTTTGAATGCCCATGGCTTATGTTAATTATGCAGATCGTACACACAGCAATGGTTTTGTCTTTCAGCACTGTGATGAAAAACTGCCAGATGGGAGATACTCGCATACACGCTTATGTCTGGCACATTTTGAGCCTGCACCCACAGTATTAGCGCCATCACCAGTCTCCAAGCTGAGCATAATAAAAGCAGATCTGGCCCTGGAAGTTTTTGGGGGAGGTTCTGACCATATGTTGCCTCTGCTTTTTATTGCCACCGTGGCCACCATCGTCCTCCTCTGATGTCACCTCCTCCTCGGCACCCCGATATGGCTCACGGTCCAGTACAACATAATCATAGTCTTTGTCATCCTCACCCTCCATGCTACTTTTATGAGACTGTGATATACTGTACACTTACAATTTTCTAAATCATCTTTGGCTTTCATTACTGCCTGAATCCTTCTAGGCATGCTCTCAATCAGATTCAAGCATGTCTGATCCGAAATATGTTCCCAAGGTTGGTGCATCCTGGTCGACTCACTTGTGTACAACTACAGCTTTTTCTTCAACTCTACCCACAAGTGTTCTTGTGGACTGAACACAGTCTTGGGACTGTGGCCAATCCAGCACCTCTACTTTATTGTCATTGAATCATTTATTTGCCAATCTCATCTTATACTTCACGTCATTGTCCTGCTGGAACACTATGTCATCCTTTTCATACCCATAGCACTCGAGTGTACAAAGTAACTCGTCTTGTAGGATACTCACATATACAGTACAGACCAAAAGTTTGGACACACCTTCTCATTCAAAGAGTTTTCTTTATTTTCATGACTATGAAAATTGTAGATTTACACTGAAGGCATCAAAACTATGAATTAACACACGTGTAATTATATACATAACAAACAAGTGTGAAACAACAGAAAATATGTCATATTCTAGGTTCTTTAAAGTAGCCACCTTTTGCTTTTAATTACTGCTTTGCACACTCTTGGCATTCCCTTGATGAGCTTCAAGAGGTAGTCCCCTGAAATGGTTTTCACTTCACAGGTGTGCCCTGTCAGGTTTAATAAGTGGGATTTATTGCCTTATAAATAGGGTTGGGACCATCAGTGGTGTTGAGGAGAAGTCAGGTGGATACACAGCTGATAGTCCTACTGAATAGACTGTTAGAATTTGTATTATGGCAAGAAAAAAGCAGCTAAGTAAAGAAAAACGAGTGGCCATCATTACTTTAAGAAATGAAGGTCAGTCTGTCAGCCTGAAAAATTGGGAAAACTTTGAAAGTAAGGGCTATTTGACCATGAAGGAGAGTGATAGGGTGCGGCGCCAGATGACCTGGCTTCCACAGTCACCGGACCTGAACCCAATCGAGATGGTTTGGGGTGAGCTGGACCGCAGAGTGAAGGCAAAAGGGCCAACAAGTGCTAAGCATCTCTGGGAACTCCTTCAAGACTGTTGGAAGACCATTTCAGGGGACTACCTCTTAAAGCTGGATCTCACAGGCCCCGGAAGCTGTATGAGTAATACACACAGTATTACTCATACAGCCAATGCATTCCAATACAGAAGTATTGGAATGCATTGTAAAGGATTAGACCCCCAAAAGTTGAAGTCCCAAAGTGGGACAAAAAAATGAAGTGAAAAAAAAGTTTAAAAATAAAGTTTTCCCCCCAAAAAATGTAAAGTTTCAAGTAAAAATAAACAAAAACGTCATTTTCCCTAAATAAAGTATAAAAAAATTGGTAAAAAATAGGGGGGAAAAAAAAAGTATACATATTAGGTATCGCCGCGTACGTATCGACCGGCTCTATAAACGTATCACATGACCTAACCCCTCAGATGAACACCGTAAAAAATAAAAAATAAAAACTGTGCTAAATAAACCATTTTTTTGTCACCTTACATCACATAAAGTACAACAGCAAGCGATCAAAAAGTCATATGCACCACAAAATAGTGCCAATCAAACCGTCATCTCATCCCACAAAAAATGACACCCTACCTAAGATAATCGCCCAAAAACTGAAAAAACTATGGCTCTCAGACTATGGAGACACTAAAACATAATTTTTTTTGTTTCAAAAATGATATTATTGTGTAAAACTTACATAAATAAAAAAAAAGTATACATATTAGGTATCGCCGCGTCTCTATTTCTATTATTTAAGCCTCGCAAAGTGACTTCAGACCTGAACTGGTCCCTAAAAATTAGGTTTTTGAAATTTTCTGAAAAATTTCAAGATTTGCTTCTAAACTTATAAGCCTTGTAACATTCCCAAAATATAAAATATCATTCCCAAAATGATCCAAACATGAAGTAGACATATGGGGAATGTAAAGTAATAACTATTTTTGGAGGTATTACTATGTATTATAGAAGTAGAGAAATTGAAACTCAGAAATTTGCAATTTTTTACAAATTTTTGCTAAATTTGGTATTTTTTTTATAAATAAAAATGATTTATTTTTTTACTTAATTTTACCAGTGTCATGAAGTACAATATGTGACGAAAAAACAATCTCAGAATGGCCTGGATAAGTCAAAGCCTTTTAAAGTTATCAGCACTTAAAGTGACACTGGTCAGATTTTCAAAAAATGGCATAGAAACATAGAAACATAGAATGTGTCGGCAGATAAGAACCATTTGGCCCATCTAGTCTGCCCAATATATCTGAATACTATGGATAGCCCCTGGCCCTATCTTATATGAAGGATAGCCATATGCCTATCCCATGCACGCTTAAACCCCTTCACTGTATTTGCAGCTACCACTTCTGCAGGAAGGCTATTCCATGCATCCACTACTCTCTCAGTAAAGTAATACTTCCTTATATTACTTTTAAACCTTTGCCCCTCTAATTTAAAACTGTGTCCTCTTGTGGTAGTTTTTCTTCTTTTAAATATGCTCTCTTCCTTTACCGAGTTGATTCCCTTTATGTATTTAAAAGTTTCTATCATATCCCCTCTGTCTCTTCTTTCTTCCAAGCTATACATGTTAAGGTCCTTTAACCTTTCCTGGTAAGTTTTATCCTGCAATCCATGTACTAGTTTAGTAGCTCTTCTCTGAACTCTCTCTAGAGTATCTATATCCTTCTGGAGATATGGCCTCAAGTACTGCGCACAATACTCCAAGTGAGGTCTCACCAGTGTTCTGTACAGCGGCATAAGCACTTCACTCTTTCTACTGCTTATACCTCTCCCTATACATCCAAGCATTCTGCTGGCATTTCGTGCTGCCCTATTACATTGTCTTCCCACCTTTAAGTCTTCTGAAATAATTACTCCTAAATCCCTTTCCTCAGATACTGAGGTCAGGACTGTGTCAAATATTCTATATTCTGCCCTTGGGTTTTTACGCCCTAGGTGCATTATCTTGCACTTATCCACATTAAATTTCAGTTGCCAGAGTTCTGACCATTCTTCTAGTTTTCCTAAATCCTTTTCCCTCCAGGAACATCAACCCTGTTACATATCTTTGTGTCATCAGCAAAAAGACACACCTTCCCATCGAGGCCTTTTGCAATATCACTTATGAAGATATTAAACAAAATTGGTCCCAGTACAGATCCCTGTGGAACCCCACTGGTAACATGACCTTGTTTTGAATGTTCTCCATTGACTACAACCCTCTGTTGTCTGTCACTCAGCCACTGCCTAATCCACTCAACAATATGGGAGTCCATGCTCAATGACTGCAGTTTATTGATAAGTCTTCTATGTGGGACAGTGTCAAAAGCCTTACTAAAATCTAGATATGGGATGTCTACTGCATCTCCACCGTCTATTATTTTAGTCACCCAGTCAAAAAAATCTATAAGATTTGTTTGACATGATCTCCCTGAAGTAAATCCTATCCTTTAATAGGGTTTCCATTAATTTGCCTACTATTGATGTCAGACTCACTGGTCTATAGTTGCTCGATTCCTCCCTACTACCTTTCTTGTGAATGGGCACGACATTTGCCAATTTCCAATCTTCCGGGACGACTCCTGTTACTAATGATTGGTTAAATAAATCTGTTAGCGGTTTTGCCAGCTCACCACTAAACTCTTTTAATAATTTTGGGTGTATCTCATCAGGCCCCTGTGACTTATTTGTCTTCACCTTAGACAGCAAACTTAGAACATCTTCCTCTGTAAAGATACATGCATCAAATGATTTATTAGTCATCCTTTCTAGTGGAGGTCCTTCTCCTTTTTCTTTTGTAAAAACTGAACAGAAGTATTCATTAAGGCAGTCGGCTAGCCCTTTATTCTCTTCTACATACCTTCCGTCCTTTGTTTTTAATTTAGTTATTCCTTGTTTTAATTTCCTTTTTTCATTTATATATCTGAAGAATGTCTTATCCCCTTTTTTCATAGACTGAGCTAGTTTTTCTTCTGCCTGCGCTTTAGAAGTTCTTATAACTTGCTTGGCCTCTCTCTACCTAATCTTGTAGATTTCCTTATCTTCATTGCTCTGGGTTTTTTTATAATTACAAAATGCTAGCTTTTTATTTTTAATGATTTGGGCCACTTCTGCTGAGTACCACAGTGGTCTCTTCCTTTTTTTGCTTTTACTGACAAGTCTAATGCAATTTTCTGTTGCCTTCAAAAATTGCACCTTTTAAGTAGTCCCATTTCTCCTGGACTCCATGTAATCCGTTCCAGTCTGATAAGGACTCATTTATGACTAATTTCATTTTTGAAAAGTCTGCTTTTCTAAAATCTACAACTTTTGTTTTTGTGTGGTGGGACTCTTTCACAGTTCTTATATTAAACCACACTGACTGGTGATCACTAGATCCCAAGGTTTCGCCTACAATGACATCATATACCGAATCCCCATTTGTGAATACCAAATCCAAAATGGCCTCCCTCCGGGTTGGCTCCTCAACCACTTGTTGTAGAGATAACCCCAGTAGGGAATTTAGAATATCTGTACTCCTGGTAGAACTTGCTATTTTGGTTTTCCAGTTTATATCTGGAAGATTGAAATCTCCCATAATGATAACTTCTCCTTTCATTGTCATTTTAGCTATTTCTTCAACTAGTAGATCATCTAGTTCTTTAACTTGACCAGGTGGTCTATATATCACACCTACACGAGTTACTGCATGGTTAGCAAACTGCAACGTAACCCAAACTGACTCTATGTTGGCCTCACCAACTTGTATTAGGTTAGATTTAATGCTATCTTTCACATACAGGGCCACTCCTCCTCCTTTCTTGCCTTCTCTGTCTCTTCTGTATAAAGAGTACCCTGGTATGGTTATGTCCCAGTCATTTCTTTCATTAAACCATGTCTCTGTAACAGCCACTAAATCTACATTCTCAGATGCCATTATTGACCCAAGTTCATTGATTTTTTTACCTAAACTGCGAGCATTTGTAGACAGGACTCTGAGCTTATCATTTCTTAACCTCTGTGCTTCTGACCTGTTCTGGCATTGTTTCGGGGGGCAATTGGACTCTTTTATTTTCATGGTCCTTAAGGCATGGTCCTTAAGGTGAAATAAGGCTGTGTCCTTAAGGAGTTAAAAAAAACAAAAATCCTTCCCGACTCCTTTCAGGCAATCAGAATAACTCGCTGGATCAACGACCCCTCTCTAGTAGCTATAGCCTGTAATATTATTACACTCCAGAAATACATCCAGGCCCCATCTTGAATTCCTTTATTGTACTCACCATCCCCACCTCCTCAGGCAGAGAGTTCCATAGTCTCACTGCTCTTACCGTAAAGAATCCTCTTCTATGTTTGTGTACAAACCTTCTTTCCTCCAGACGCAGAGGATATCCCCTCGTCACAGTCACAGTCCTGGGGATAAATAGATGATGGGATAGATCTCTGTACTGACCCCTGATATATTTATACATATTAATTAGATCTCCCCTCAGTCGTCTTTTTTCTAAAATGAATAACCCTAATTTTGATAATCTTTCAGGGTACTGTAGTTGCCCCATTCCAGTTATTACTTTAGTTAGCCTCCTCTGAACCCTCTCCAGCTCTGCTATGTCTGCCTTGTTTACAGAAGCCCAGAACTGTATACAGTACTCCATGTGTGGTCTGACTAGTGATTTGTAAAGTGGTAGGACTATGTTCTCATCACGGGCATCTATGCCCCTTTTGATGCAACCCATTATCTTATTGGCCTTGGCAGCAGCTGCCTGACACTGGTTTCTACTGCTTAGTTTGCTGTTCACTAAAATTCCTAGGTCCTTTTCCATGACAGTGTTACCCAGTGTTTTACCATTTAGTATGTACGGGTGACGTGTATTATTCCTACCCATGTGCATAACCTTATATTTGTCAGTGTTAAACCTCAGAGGTGTAATTAAATGTTCAGCGACTGTTTTTGCAGCAAAATGAACTACACGGTATGATACAATAATGCATTCACTAACACAGGTATATGAATGCAATTTTTTGCCGTAAGATGTCTTTGAACTGCATGATATGATCCATTACTGTGTTCACTAAAATGAGTATAAGAATACAATTTAGCAGTAAACTTTTTTTTGAACTACACGGTCTGTTGCAGTAATGTGGTCACTAACATGGGGATAAGGATGCAATTTTTGAAGAATAATGTCTTTGAACTACACTGTCTGATGCAGTTATGATATGTTAACATAGGAATAAGGGCTCATGCACACAAGCATATGTGCCCCGTGCCCATGCTGCGGACCCCAAATAGCGGTCTGCAGCACACGGGCACTGACTGAGTACACGTCGATTGCGGATACGGACCCATTCACTTCAATGGGTCTGCAATCTACAAGATACTTTCCGCACTGCAAAAAAATAGAACATGTAGAATATGAGAAAAAGAACTGGATCGCACATTCTCAATACTATGCTTTTATCTAATGGCTTCTCAGCATAATTAACATCGCTTCTCAGCGCAATTTATCGTATACCTACCCCTATGCTGCATGCTGTACATGAGGCATTAGTATACAAATTTGATCAAAAAGCATAGGCCCACTCACCGCGACAAGGTTGCCTCTTTGAATGGGACCCTATTCTAAATTTGGCACAGCACTGCACAGCGACCACCGACACAGCAGCACCACCCCAGCAGGCAGCGGGACCCAGCAGTCAAACAGCACCCCCGCTGTCTGGCCAAACCACCCTGGCACTGTGCCCCACCAACCCACCAGGACAGCACCAAAGCAACAATGGCCACCGTGCAGTACTGCACCATGTGAACAGGTGTGTAACTCACCCTATGGCCGAATGCACACGGCCGTGTTCCGTGGCCGTGAGCGGTCCGTGGTATGCCGACCTGGATTCTTGCTGAGAGCAGGATCGCACGGCGTCATTAGTTGCTATGACATCGTGCGCTTCATGCCGCCGCTGCACTACAGTAATACACTCGTATAGATCATACGAGTGTATTACTGTACAGCAGTGGCGGCATGAAGCGCACGGCATCATAGCAACTAATGACGCCGTGCGATACTGCTCTCCTGCTCTAAACACGGCCGTGTGCATTCAGCCTATCACATACTCTCAGGAACTCAAACTGATAGGTGCTAATTAAAAGCACCTGGGCCGAATGGGGAGGAGTGCTGACACCAGGAGGAAAAAAAGCATAGACTATACAATAATGTAAGATATGAGAAAAAGAACATGTTCTGGTTTTTTTAGCGGTGCGATCCATGCCTCCGCGCCACTTGCAGATTGCAGACCCATTTAAGTACATAATACGGAGTGCACGCGGCCAGTGCCCGAATATTGCAAACCTTCTGTTTACGGTCCGCAATACGGGCACAGGGCTCACACAAATTTTTGTCAATGAAAAAGTAATACAGATACAATATCACATTGCATATCAGTGAGAAGCAATACAGGTACAATGTCATATTGCATAACATCAATATCAAAAATGTACATTGGTATACAAAATACATATTTTGCATCAGAAGCCAATAGGCGCATTGAGAGTTGGTACAAAGAACGGACATAAAATAGTGACAATGACACGACACATAGGGGAAAATAAAAAAGGGGAAAAAAGAAAAACTGATGTTCAGAGAACCCTTATTGTAAGTGATCAAAAGCGTCATCCCGTGCCTGCCAAACCTTTGTAAATCTGTCAACTGAGTTAGTAATGCATGCAGTTAAATATTCAATTTTCCTAACTTCCCTCACACTGTGGATGAGATCCAGTCTGGTAGGTGCGTCTGCTCTCAGCCAAAACCTCGCAATTAGGCGCCTAGCCGCCGTTAACACCTGAAGGACTAGAAGCAAGGATTGTTTCTTCAATGACATTTTTGGCATATTCAATAAGTAAAAAAGAGGTGTAAAAGGAAATTGAATTGCGAGGAGTTGAAAGAGGACCGACCCCACCATTCTCCAAAAGGGCTCAATCACAGGACATTCCCAAAAAATATGGAGATGAGTCCCCTCACCTGTCATACATCTCCAACATCTATCAGAGATATCTTGGCTAAAGTGTTTTAATAGCTGTGGCGTATGATACCAAAACATAAGCACTTTATATGTGTTTTCCCTATATGTCAATATTACACTAGTATATACCCAATGCACGTAGAGGCACTTTTATTATATTTTTACATTTAGTCAGAAGACTACTAATTGCCTGCTCTTGACGTGCACTTTTTTTGGATTGGTGATTTTTATTTTAAAAATTAACTTTTATTAGATTTGTTTTAAATAAACTGTATTAACTTATACCTAACCTACCTAAATAATTAAAACTCTCATCAGTGGACTATAGCAGTGCGGTACTGAATAGATTTGTCTACTGACAATGATTGATTGTATAAATAGTTCTGCTTTCTGCTAGCCTGCTGATATGGATACTTTGTATCTGCTGTGTTGTGATAATGGCTTACTACTTTGTCAGCTTGCTAGTTATGTATCATGCCTGTCGGCTCCTTGTGGTGGCAGTTAATAGTGTAGGTTCGCTGCGCCTGCTGTCTGTGTAAGTGCTCAACTTTATTCACTTATATTTAAATTTGCCGCGCTTGCTGCCTACTAACTGTCTAGCTAGATGTCTGGATTCATACTCTATATAACACTAGCTCAGTCTTTGCTACGCTGTCTGCTGGTGGCAAGGTTATAGCCTGCTGATTCGCCGACTTCTAGTGCATGACAGGCACTATCTGTCTCAGTCCACTGTGACCTAAAACTTAACTCTGCCCCCCGACATGTTTCGCCATAGATATGGCGTCCTCAGGGGATCGGGCAGTCTATGGAGAGAGTGGCGATGCCGGATGTATTTGATACCTCCTATTGGTATGACGCTGTGCTTTGCCACCCAATGACTATGCTCCTTATTGAGCTATTCACTTCTGTTTATTTGGTGGTTATTGATAGGCTGTTCGTCCGTTCTGCTCTGACGTCATTGATAGCGCGATCTTTGCTTGAATCTCGCGCATGTCACAGTACTTGGAGCTTTAGCTGGTGCCGATTCTCTTCCTGGTCCGTAGGCTGCAGAAGAATTGTGGTAGTGTGCCTTTTTTAAGCTATATTGAAGTTATTAAGTTGTTATCTTTACCCAATTACTTAAGGATAACTTGCTCAATAGTATTTGTTACTAAGCGGTTTATATGATTTACATGGGGCAATTCTGCGCATGTCTCTGCACTTTGGATTATTCCTGTGTGTCTTGCTTTTCTGCGCATGTCGCAGTACTTAGATATTTTAGCCTTAGTTCTATTTCTTTCATTGTATCTTATTGAGCATATTTTAATCCTATTGATTGGGGTAGCAAATATACATTTATGCCTTCTTTGTGTCACTATTCATTAGTTTGATGCTTTCCTTGTTTGGGTGATATTTAGCCTTGATTTTGTATATATAGATATATTGTACTTATTTTCTACTACTTTAAATTGTATATCGTTATTCTATATTGTTTTTGTCTCCTATACGGGTGCATTAAGTATATTTAGATTCCATTTTTAGGTACAGTTGATATTTACAAAATTTTGTGGAAAGTAATATACCATTTTATTTGCTAATTTTGTTAAAATATTAATTTTTATTATTGTTTATTCTGCAGGCCTGCCAGCTATGACGAGTCTACCCGCGAACAGGACTTGGTATGTTTTTCTTAACGTATTTATTTTTTATCTTTTTATTTATTGTTCTTAATATTTAAAACAAAAAAATAAAAAATTAGAAAATTTCTTCCTATATGATTTTTGGGGTATTTTTAGGTATTTATTTTTGTTTTGAAAATCAAAACAAAAATAAATACCTAAAAATACCCCAAAAATCATATAGGAAGAAATTTTCTAATTTTTTATATTTTTGTTTTAAATATTAAGAACAATAAATAAAAAGATAAAAAATAAATACGTTAAGAAAAACATACCAAGTCCTGTTCTCGGGTAGACTCGTCATAGCTGGCAGGCCTGCAGAATAAACAATAATAAAAATTAATATTTTAACAAAATTAGCAAATAAAATGGTATATTACTTTCCACAAAATTTTGTAAATATCAACTGTACCTAAAAATGGAATCTAAATATACTTAATGCACCCGTATAGGAGACAAAAACAATATAGAATAACGATATACAATTTAAAGTAGTAGAAAATAAGTACAATATATCTATATATACAAAATCAAGGCTAAATATCACCCAAACAAGGAAAGCATCAAACTAATGAATAGTGACACAAAGAAGGCATAAATGTATATTTGCTACCCCAATCAATAGGATTAAAATATGCTCAATAAGATACAATGAAAGAAATAGAACTAAGGCTAAAATATCTAAGTACTGCGACATGCGCAGAAAAGCAAGACACAGAGGAATAATCCAAAGTGCAGAGACATGCGCAGAATTGCCCCATGTAAATCATATAAACCGCTTAGTAACAAATACTATTGAGCAAGTTATCCTTAAGTAATTGGGTAAAGATAACAACTTAATAACTTCAATATAGCTTAAAAAAGGCACACTACCACAATTCTTCTGCAGCCTACGGACCAGGAAGAGAATCGGCACCAGCTAAAGCTCCAAGTACTGTGACATGCGCGAGATTCAAGCAAAGATCGCGCTATCAATGACGTCAGAGCAGAACGGACGAACAGCCTATCAATAACCACCAAATAAACAGAAGTGAATAGCTCAATAAGGAGCATAGTCATTGGGTGGCAAAGCACAGCGTCATACCAATAGGAGGTATCAAATACATCCGGCATCGCCACTCTCTCCATAGACTGCCCGATCCCCTGAGGACGCCATATCTATGGCGAAACATGTCGGGGGGCAGAGTTAAGTTTTAAGTCACAGTGGACTGAGACAGATAGTGCCTGTCATGCACTAGAAGTCGGCGAATCAGCAGGCTATAACCTTGCCACCAGCAGACAGCGTAGCAAAGACTGAGCTAGTGTTATATAGAGTATGAATCCAGACATCTAGCTAGACAGTTAGTAGGCAGCAAGCGCGGCAAATTTAAATATAAGTGAATAAAGTTGAGCACTTACACAGACAGCAGGCGCAGCGAACCTACACTATTAACTGCCACCACAAGGAGCCGACAGGCATGATACATAACTAGCAAGCTGACAAAGTAGTAAGCCATTATCACAACACAGCAGATACAAAGTATCCATATCAGCAGGCTAGCAGAAAGCAGAACTATTCCCTATATGTAACACATGAAGACGACTTCGCTGCTCGTTCCCATATCTGTTTCCATTCTGCATGTGCTATAGGGTAGCCAAGAATTGCTTCTCATTTAGTTATATAGGAGTGAGTAACAGATGAGGATGATAGGATAAGATAAATATCTGAGATGAGACCCCGAGTTGAAACCGTCATCTTACATAGTTTCTCAAATGGTGTAGGGGTTGACACCTTCATTGAGTGGAAGATGTCCGATAACAATGTAGTTTTTTTTCCCAGTAAAATGTTTTTTGAATTGCACAGTCTGTTGCAGTAATGCATTTACTAACCATGGTATGATGATCTACATTACTGCAGCAAAATGCCTTTGCTATAACTACCCTTTATGTTGCAGTAGTATATAACGCATTCAGTAATGAATATAATGCACTGAAATGCAAAGTTACAAATGGTAAATTTAAACTAGTTTTTTATTTATTTTTTAAATGTGCAATTGCTCTGCGTTTTAAGGGGTGCTGTAAAAACTTTTATTAAAAAAATATATTTTTTTTTTGCAGGATTTTGTAGCACAGAACTAGTTAACAGAAAGCTGTATGAAACACACAACCTCTGACCAATCTCTCACTCCTTCACTCTCTATATGCTTTCCCTGATGAAAAGTCCTTAAAATATACCTAATTATATTTCCCTATTCTCTGCTTATAGTATTCCTATCACACCAGATTAGTGAATTATGTCTGTAATAGCTTTTTGTCAGACACCTTCCAGGTCACAAGCTGAACACAAAATGGTGATTCCTCTTTCTCTGCAGAAAGACCTGGCTGAATACTGCCCCCTGTTTGGCTGATCAGGCTCTCTTTTAGCCTCTGAGTCAATCAGGGCAAGCCCTCCCCCCACTTCCTCATAGTGTCATGTGATTCTCCATCATATTTCTCCCTCATGGTTCTCACAGCCAAGAAACGCAGTAAAATGGCACTGGGTGCTATTTTTAAGTGATTCGTCTGAAGCAAATCACCCGAAATTCAGATTCATTTGGCAACATTTTTTGCGAAATTTGTAATGAATCCAAAATGTTTAGAATTGATTTGCTCATCTCTGTCTTAGACTCAATAGAGTTACTCTAGAAATATTACTTTCCTGCTAACATAGTTCCTTAGCTCAGTATACTCAATATAAAATTCTTACAATGACAGTAAAATATATTTCTACACATTTGCAAGAGGATCAATTTTGTGTGTGTGTGGCCTCTGATCCTATCATAGGACCCCATTTAAAGATGGTGCAGAAAAATGTGGACATTTGACAGAAAATTTCTATAAAAGGGGCACAAAACGGAGCTTTGCAGTTACAGAGTCTCTTAACCCCTTAGGCCTATTGCACACGACCGTATGGCTTTTTCAGTGTTTTGCGATCCGTTTTTCACGGATCCGTTGTTCCGTTTTTTGTTTCCGTTGTGTTTCTGTTCCGTTTTTCCGTTCCGTTTTTCCGTATGGCATATACAGTATACAGTAATTACATAGATAAAATTGGGCTGGGCATAACATTTTCAATAGATGGTTCAGCAAAAAATGGAACGGAAACGGAAGACATACGGATGCATTTCCGTATGTGTTCCGTTTTTTTGCGGACCCATTGACTTGAATGGAGCCACGGACTGTGATTTGCGGGCAATAATAGGACATGTTCTATGTTAAAACGGAACGGAAAAACGGAAATACGGAAACGGAATGCATACGGAGTACATTCCGTTTTTTTTGCGGACCCATTGAAATGAATGGTTCCGTATACGGACCGTATACGGAACGCAAAAAACGTCCAGTAAACGGGGAAAAAAAACGTCCGTGTGCAATAGGCCTTAAGGACACGGCCATATTTCACCTTAAGGACCAGGCCATTTTTTGCAAATCTGACCAGTGTCACTTTATGTGGTGATAACTTTAAAACGCTTTTACTTATCCAGGCCATTCTGAGACAGTTTTTTCGTCACATATTGTACTTCATGACACTGGTAAAATGGAGCAAAAAAAAAACATTTTTATTTATTAAAAAATACCAAATTTACTAAGATTTTGGAAAAATTTGCAAATTTCCAACTTTAAATTTCTCTACTTCAATAATACATAGTAATACCTCCAAAAATAGTTATTACTTTACATTCCCAATATGTCTACTTCATGTTTGGATCATTTTGGGAATGCCATTTTATTTTTTGGGGACGTTACAAGGCTTAGAAGTTTAGAAGCTAATTTTGAAAATTTTCAGAAATTTTCAAAAACCCATTTTTTTAGGGACTAGTTCAGGTTTGAAGTCACTTTGTGAGGCTTACATAATAGAAACCACCCAAAAATGACCCCATTCTAGAAACTACACCATTCAAGGTATTCAAAACTAATTTTACAAACATTGTTAACCCTTTAGGTGCTCCACAAGAGTTATTGGCAAATGGAGATGAAATTTCTGAATTTCATTTTTTTGGAAAATTTTCCATTTTAACCCATTTTTTCCACTAACAAAGCAAGGGTTAACAGCCAAACAAGACTGTATCTTTATTGCCCTGACTCTGCCGTTTACAGAAACACCCCATATGTGGTCGTACACTACTGTACGGCCACACGGCGGGGCGTAGAGGGAAAGGAGCGCCATGTGGTTTTTGGAAGGCTGATTTTTATGGACTGGTTTATTTACACCATGTCCTGTTTCAAGCCCCCCTGATGCACCCCTGGAGTAGAAACTCCCTAAAAGTGACCCCATTTTGGAAACTACGGGATAAGGTGGCTGTTTTGTTGGGACTATTTTTAGGGTACATATGATTTTTGGTTGTGATTAAGTTTGCAAAATCAGTTTTGAATACCTTGAGGGGTGTAGTTTCTTAGATGGGGTCACTTTTAGTGAGTTTCTACTCTAAGGGTGCATCAGAGGGCTTCAAAAGGGACATGGTGTCAATAAAAAAGGCCATCAAAATCGGCCTTCCAGAAACCATGTCGGTCCTTTCCTTTTGCGCCCTGCCTTTTAGTGATACAGCAGTTTCTTTAAACTGCAGTATCAGGGTAATAAATATAAATTTTTGTTTGGTTGTTAACCCTTGCTTTGTTACCGGAAAAAACGGATTGAAATGGAAAAGTGCCAAAAATAGCTGTTTTGGCACCGTTTTTTGTTTTTTTTGGACCGTGTTAATCTGGGGGGGTTAGGTCATGGGGTATTTTTATAGAGGAGATTATTACCGACGCGGCGATACCTAATAAGTCTACTTTTTACAATTATTTAGGTTTTAGACTATATTATCCTTTCTGATACAAAAAAATATGTTTGTATCTCTAAAGTCTAAGAGCAATTTTTTTTTTGTTTTTTAGCCAATTGTATTAGGTAGGGGCTCATTTTTTGCGGGATGAGAGGACGGTTTTAATGGCACTATTTTGGGGGCTATATGACTTTTTGATTGCTTGCTATTAAACCTTTTTGTTATGTAAGGTAAAAATCTGGGGGGGTTAGGTCATGGGGTATTTTTATAGAGGAAATTGTTACCAACGCGGCGATACCTAATTTGTCTACTTTTTTAAAATCATTTTAGTTTTACAAATTTTTTGAACAAATTTTTTTTGGTGTCTCAAGTCTGAGAACCATAGTTTTTATCGATTGTCAGTGGCTAAATGGAAAAGGGGATTATAAATCTAGTACTCCATGGAAGTGTGGTACTCCCTGAAGCAACCGTCAATGCAGAGGCCCGGATGATCGGGGCACGTGTCACACTGAGTGTTGGTGTCCTTCCGTATCCCCCTCCTGTGACACACTCTGCACTTTTTTGGGGTCCGTCCTTCATTCCAGTATGGGGGAGCACACCTGGAAAGTGTTGGCCAGGGACGATCCAGGCACCTCCAATTCCCGAGGTACTCCAGCCTGCTCTTTCCCGGTCAGAAAAGATCAGGGCTTTGAGGACTGCCTCATAGAACTACAGGAATTTCCCTGTGTTGCCAGCGCACTGGAACAGTACAAAAGAGTTGTACATGTCAACCTGCACCAAGTAGACTGCAACTTTTTTGTACCATGTCCGCGTTTTGCGCATGGCGTTATATGGCTTGAGGACTTGATCAGAGAGATCAACTCCTCCCATATACCGATTGTAGTCGACGATACAATCGGGCTTGAGGACCGTTGCCACGGTACCTTGCACAGGGACAGGGATGATGCCGTTACCGTGAATTGTGGACAGTACAAGGACATCCCTCTTGTCCTTATATCTGACCAGCAGCAGGTTTCCACTGGTAAAGGCACGGGTCTCACCGCTGGAGATAAGTACCTGGAGGGGGTAGGTAGGGAGGCCGCGTTGATTTTTCCGCACGGTCCCACAAGCGGACGTGGATCTGGCGGCGAGGGACCTGAACAAGGGGATACTAGTATAAAAGTTATCCACGTAAAGGTGGTAACCCTTATCTAGCAGTGGGTGCATAAGGTCCCACACAAGTTTCCCGCTAACACCCAGAGTGGGGGGAGATTCTGGGGGTTCAATACGGGAATCTCCCCCCTCGTACACACAAAACTTGTAAGTGTACTCTGAGGTACTCTCACAAAGTTTGTACAGCTTCACGCCATACCTCGCCCGCTTTGAGGGAACATAATGGCAGAAAAGGAGTCTCCCCTTGAACGCAATGAGAGACTCATCAACTGCAACCTCCCTTCCAGGTACGTAGGCCTCCAAAAATTTGGCCCCGAAGTGATCGATGACCGGCCTGATTTTGTACAGGCGGTCATAGGCAGGATCACCTCAGGGGGGGGGGGACATGCTGCATTATCTGCATAATGCAGGCATTTCCGGATGGCCTCAAACTGGGAGCGTGTCATGGCTGTACTGTAGAGTGGGGTCTGGTAGAGGACGTCCCCACTCCAGTACAGCCTGGCACTAGGTTTTTTGACTAGGCCCATGTGCAGCACGAGGCCCCAAAACGTCCTCATTTCGGCTGCACTGACCGGAGTCCAGCCACCGGCCCTAGCCAAAAAGGAGCCGGGGTTTTGAGCGATGAACTGTTGGCGTACAGGTTTGTCTGCTCCACCATTAGATTTAGCAGTTGTCCACTGTGTAAATCTGTATTCCTGGTTGTCCAACAAAATCAGGAATCACGGGCTCATAGTTCTCTGGGGTACACCAGACAAGTTCAACTGCAGGGGGCTCAGGTGAACTGACCTGGTGGGCCGGAAAACTAGTGCGAGAGCTGCTCGTACTAGGTGGGACACAGGGTCCCTAGCATAGGGATCCCCTCGATCCGCCGCCTTGGGGGCTCATCATCGCTTGATGATGAGGAGGACGCGGATGACAAAAGGAACGTGGGGTCATCTTCACTGGGGCTCTCGGAGGCAAGGAGGGCGTATGCCTCCTCGGCCGAGAACTTCTGGCGGGCCATAGGGGAGTGTGTGTGTGCGTGTGTGTAAATCTATATTAGGTGTGCGTGTGTGTGGGGGCACGGGTGTTCCCGGACTTTTCCCTAAACCTAACAGGAAAAAAAGAATAAAAAAAAAACAAAAAAAAAAAAAAAAAAAGAGCCCAAAAAAATGTGAAAAAAAAAAAAATTCTAACTCGCTGATCAGCTGTCCGAAGCTGATCAGCGGTGGGGTGGGCGATGCACCAACAGTGGCCGGACGCTAAAGAGCAAAAAAAAAAAAAGCTTGCGCCCCCCAAAAAAATGGTGAGGGGGACCCCAGACCCCCTAAGAGGATGATGCAACACTAAAAAACTCAACTTTCCCTAAAGTCACCCTGCCTGAACTAAACCTTTTCCTACCCTGTCCCTAACCTACCTTTTAGTGCCAGATGGCACTGTGGAGGATCAAAATAGGGGGTGCTGGGCACAGATCAGGGGTGCAGAATCTGGAGATCGGGCAGCAGGCTGCTCTCTCCAACAGCCGAATGGAGGAGGAGAGGAGAGCACGGGGGAGTTAACCTCCGCCTGCCCGTGCAGCCAATCAGAAGAGATCCTGTGAGGTGATGTCACCATCACCTCACAGAATCTAAGGATGGTAATTGGTGGTGTATTATCACACCACCGATCACCATCCTATTCCGGGTTATCGGGTCACCAGAGACCCGAATAACCCGGAAACGCAGCAAACCGCAGGTCTGAATTGACCTGCGGTTTGCTGCGATCGCCAATGCGGGGGGGTTACAGGACCCCCCTAGGCATTGTGCCAGAGTGCCTGCAGAATGATTTCGGCAGGCACTCTGTTCCGATCACCGCCCGCCGCGCGGCGGTGATCGGAACTACACAGGACGTACCTGTACGCCCTGTGTCCTTAAGGGGTTAAAGGCACACAAGCTTTGTGGTTACTGTTAGCAATTAAATGCACACACATTGGTCACAGTCTTTATTAGTGAGCACACAGTGTATTGGTTGCAGTATAACAGGGTCCAAGCGCAACTCACACACAGAGTGCACTTAAAGGGGTTGTGTCACTTCAAGTGGCATTTATTATGTAGAGAAGGTTAATACAAGCCACTTACTAATGTATTGTTATTATCCATATTGCTTCCTTCGCTGTCTGGATAAATCTTTCCATCATGTTATACACTGCTCGTTTCCATGGATATGACCACCCTGCAATCCATCAGCGGTGGTCGTGCTAGCACACTATAGGAAAAAGAACTAGCTTATGTGCACTCCCATGGTCCCGGCCACCAGAGAGGCCGGCACTTTTTCCTTTAGTGTTCAAGTACGGCCACCGCTGCTGGATTGCAGGGTGGTCATAACCATGGAAAGGAGAAAATGAATCCACCCAGCAAAGGAAGCAATATGGACAATCACAATACATTAGTAAGTGCCTTGTATTAAACTTCCTCTACATAATAAATGCCATTTGCTGAAGTGACACAAGCCCTTCAAGCCCTGTGGGCTGACATGCCAGTCTTCTCTGGTCACAACAGCAGTATTCTCCGGGGCCTAGTCAGCCAGCAGTGCAGGCAGTCTCTAGGAAGTAATCCAGAACCACTTGCAATTTTTCCTGGGGGCACTTTTGGATAAATATAAGTTTTTATGCTAAATTAGGACTAAACCAGCTAAAATGTTTAAAGTGTTTTTCAAGAAGTTACATTAAAATCCTGGTTAGATTACTTGTTTATTGAGTTTAATCAAGTGATACACTGATATTTACTATATGTTAAAAAGGTTAAAAAAAGCACACATCTTCATGTTCTGTTTTTTTTTTTTATTACAGATATACAGTGTATATACACACAGAGACATACAACCACGGGGTCGCAGGCCAGTACTGGGCCGTGGATCAATTTGTACTGGGCCGCAAAGGACGTGAGAGATCATGCCTAGCGGCCTAGTGACGACTACATTGACAACTGCCACCGCCATGACACAGGCAGCAAGGGCCGCAGCCCGGAAGGGGTGTGTATCGCAGAGAGCGGGAGTGAGTTGTTTTTTTAGTTTGTAGACAATATGGGAGAAGGGCTGGGGCATTATATGTACAGAGGGCACCACAGTGGGGCATTATATCTACGGGGACTTAAATGGTAATTGCTACTGAGTAGGACTGGGCCTAAATAGTTGTGTTCTGTGTGTCCAGTTATGTAGCAACAAGTTGTGGTCAGGAGACATCATCAGAGTGATTTGTGCAGAACTGAGAAAACCAGAAAGAGAATGACTTCAGTCAGAAGAGACATCACTTGTAAATCTGTAAGGGCCTAAACGGGATTATTAATGACTGGGACAAAGACCATGTAAGGTCATGGTAGAGCGGTATTATTTACCCTTTATATAGTGTTATTATTGGCAATGTTGGACACTGATTCTGTAAAGCCTCATTCACACATCCATGTCCGTGCTCAAATCCGTGAGAAGGTGGTCAGTAATGCATCTGTGAAGCTGTCCGTGAAGGATCCGTGTTGGGTCCGTGTGTCCGTTTTTTGCTGTCCGTGTGCCATCCGTGTTTCACCGACACTGAACAGCTGAAAAATAATTTTCAAAGCATCTCTTCCTAATGATCCGTGAAACACGGATGCAACACGGATGGCATCCATGTTGCATCAGTGGTTTTCACGGACCCATAGACAATAATGGACGTGATGGATCCGTGAACACAGACAAAATAGAACACGTACAGCACACGTCCGTGGAACACTGACGTATGAATGAGGCTTGAGGGTGCATTCACACGACCGTATAAATGGATCCGCATCCGTTCCGCAATTTTGCGGAACAGGTCCGGACCCATTCATTTCAATGGGGCTGCAAAAGCACACTGTGTTCTGTTCCGTAGGCCCGCCAAAAATATAGAGCGGTTGCGGACAAGAATAGGCATTCTCAATATAGTGCTGGCCATGTGCAGTCCGCAAAATGCGAAACGCACACGGCCGTTATCCGTGTTTTGCGGATCCGCAATTTGCGGACCACAAAACACTTACGGTCATGTGAATGCACCCTAATATACATTTTACTGTGTTATATGTGTGATTCTCCCTTCCTTTATTCTTTTCACACTACCCCCCCTCTATCCCACATCTGGTCCATGGGAAAATGGTCTTGCATGGAACTGGTCCGTGGTACCATAATGGTTGGGGACCACTGTAATGTTAGTATACTAAGGCTCTATTTACACTGTGTTCCCAACATATATACTGGACATGTCCATAGAATTCTATAGATTCTATAGTAGGCCAAAGAGTGTCCTATTGGCATACGTCTGGCCAGACCTACTGTGCCTATACCTAAATCTGCCCTTGGTTATGCAATAATGGAATTTATTTGGTGAGTACTGGGGAGAATGGCAGTGTCCATTTCCAGAATAAGGTTAACACCTTTGACTGTGGATGCTTCATTTTCATTGAATCAAACATCTCAATGTCTTTGTCATCAAGCAACCAGCCTAACATAGACAATATCTTCAGGCTATGAAGTCGGGACACACTCTGGGTTAAAGTAATAAAGGCCACAGGATCCGTTACATACTGGTGAGAAATCGTTCTGGAAATATGAAGAATGGTTAATTTTGGCAGATTATCTAGTAGAAGGAAGAAGTCTCGCCATCCAGACTGCGTGATGTGGAGGTTATTATCGAGGTCTAATTTCTGGAGATTTCTCAAATGGCCGGCAGCTATTATTTTGGCTGGAAAAGAAATGACATGTAGTAGTGAAACATCATAAATACCAATAGCACCATCTACCATACACTGGGTGATGGCCAGTGGCGTACATAGAGAAGTAAGGGCCCCATAGCAAGGATCAAACCAGTCCCCCCACACAGGACAGAAGGGTTTCTGCCTAAGGGCTCATGCACACGACAGTATTTTGCGTTCAGTATACTGGCCGTTTTTTTAGTTCAGTATGCGGTACATATACTGAACCATTCATTTCAATGGTTCAGCAAAAAATACTGAAGTGTCTCCGTGTGCATTCTGTTTCAGTATTTCTGTACCGTGAAAAGATAGAACATGTCCTATTCTTGTCCGAAAATCACGGTGCTTGGCTCTATTCAAGTCAATGGGTCCACAAAAAAAACGGAACACATACGGAAATGCATCTGTATGTCTTCCGTATCCGTTCCGTTTTTGCGGAACCATCTATTAAAAATGTTATGCCCAGCCAAATTTTTTCTATGTAATTACTGTATACTGTATATGGCATACGGAAAAACGGAACGGAAAAATGGAAATGAAACGGAAACACAATGGAAACAAAAAACGGAACAACGGATCCGTAAAAAACGGTCCGCAAAACACTGAAAAAGCCATACGATTGTGTGCATGAGCCCTAAACCCCGTTCAATGACCCTTGGGCCATTTTTTCCACTGCCTTATTTGCTAAAAATTGTCCTTTAGAGCAGCGGTCCCCAACCGCCGGGCCGCGGCCCAGGACCGGGCCGTGGAGGATTGTTAGCCGGGCCGCGGCGATCAGGGCAGTCTTTATCTCTGTACTAATGAAGCGCTTCCATTAGGGAAGCGCTTCATTAGTACAGAAGGACCAGGGAGCGGTGAAGGATCTGTACTCACCGCTTCCTGGTCCACGGCTCGGCTATCGGCTGTGCAGGGCTGCGCACAGCGTGAGGTCTCTCTGTGACCTCACGCTGTGCGCCGCCATACACAGCCAGAGCCGACAGCAGAATGAAGAGGATCGCGATGGTGACCAGGAGCAGGAGAGGTAAGTGGTTTATTATTTTATTTGCACTGGGGGCTGATGGCTGACATGGGGCTGACATGAGGGGGGCTTATGGCTGACATGAGGGGGGCTTATGGCTGACATGAGGGGGGCTTATGGCTGGCCAGAGGGGGGCTTATGGCTGGCCAGAGGGGGGCTGATGGCTGACATGGGGCTGACATGAGGGGGGCTTATGGCTGACATGAGGGGGGCTTATGGCTGACATGAGGGGGGCTTATGGCTGACATGAGGGGGGCTGATGGCTGACATGAGGGGGGCTGATGGCTGACATGAGGGGGGCTTATGGCTGACATGAGGGGGGCTTATGGCTGACATGAGGGGGGCTTATGGCTGACCTGAGGGGGGCTTATGGCTGACATGAGGGGGGCTTATGGCTGACATGAGGGGGGCTTATGGCTGACATGAGGGGGGCTTATGGCTGACATGAGGGGGGCTTATGGCTGACATGAGGGGGGCTTATGGCTGACCAGAGGGGGGCTTATGGCTGACCAGAGAGGGGCTTATGGCTGACATGAGGGGGGCTTATGGCTGACCAGAGGGGGGCTGATGGCTGACATGAGGGGGGCTTATGGCTGACCAGAGGGGGGCTGATGGCTGACATGAGGGGGGATTATGGCTGACATGAGGGGGGCTTATGGCTGACCTGAGGGGGGCTTATGGCTGGCCAGAGGGGGGCTGATGGCTGACATGGGGCTGACATGAGGGGGGCTTATGGCTGACATGAGGGGGGCTTATGGCTGACATGAGGGGGGCTTATGGCTGACATGAGGGGGGCTTATGGCTGACATGAGGGGGGCTTATGGCTGACATGAGGGGGGCTTATGGCTGACCTGAGGGGGGCTTATGGCTGGCCAGAAGGGGGGCTGATGGCTGACATGGGGCTGACATGAGGGGGGCTTATGGCTGACATGAAGGGGGCTTATGGCTGACATGGGGCTGACATGAGGGGGGCTTATGGCTGACATGAGGGGGGCTTATGGCTGACCAGAGGGGGGCTATGGCTGACATTGGGGGGGTGTTATGGCTGACATTGGGGGGGTGTTATGGCTGACATTGGGGGGGGTGTTATGGCTGAAATGGGGGGGGTTATGGCTGACATTGGGGGGGTTATGGCTGACATTGGGGGGGTTATGGCTGACATTGGGGGGGTTATGGCTGACATTGGGGGGGTTATGGCTGACATGGGGGGGGTTATGGCTGACATTGGGGGGGTTATGGCTGACATTGGGGGGGGGTTATGGCTGACATTGGGGGGGTTATGGCTGACATTGGGGGGGTTATGGCTGACATTGGGGGGGGTTATGGCTGACATTGGGGGCTGATAGATGGCTAAAGGTTTGGGGGTTGATCTGAGCCATTTGGGGTCTGATCTGAGGTCTGATTAACATTGGGGGTCTGATCTGAGGTCTGATTAACATTGGGGGTCTGATTGCTGGTCTGACCTGAGGTGTAATGAATTTTTTTTTTCTTATTGTTCTCCTCTAATACCTAGGTGCATCTTATAGGGCGAAAAATACGGTACAGTGCAGCAGAGACCAGTGCAGCAGAGACCAGTGCAGCAGAGACCATAGTCAGTTTATATAGTCATTATATAGTGTTATATATTTTAATATGCACCTTGTGTTTTGTTATGCGCGTGAATCAGTCAGCCCCGCCCACCCCCTAAGCCCCGCCCAGAACCCCCGCCCCCTTCCACCCCCCACCCGGTCCCTGGGAAAATTGTCTCGCATGAAACCGGTCCTTGGTGCAAAAAAGGTTGGGGACCACTGCTTTAGAGGATAGAGTCCTAACCAAGTTTTCACCCCCAGTAGAAGAGGGGATGATTCCAACTAAGACTGGGCCCCCTCTTGCCCTGGGCCCCATAGTAGTCGCATGGTCTGCCGCTATGGTAGTTATATGGCTATTGCTATATATCAGGAAAAAAGAGACAATGCAGCAGCACCCTGCAAATCAGATAAAGTACAATAATGCCATAGTCAAAAATTATTATGCTAATGCTACGCTTATTTATAAAGCGAGATGCTTGGACAATGCATTTTGTACAAAACCATCTGAGCCCGTCTGCCGTACGTCAAGGCGAGCTCTGTTAGATGGGTCCTAAAACTAAATACTACCTGTTATGCGCCATAATGGCCGCCATAGAATTCAGGGAGTGTTGGATCCACATGCATGCTGTGTCCACTCTGCCTTTTACCATTTTTTGTGCCATAATGGTACCAGGTACCAACATGCATGCCGAGCCCACTCTATACCTTGGTTTTGTACAAAATGCATTGGCCAAGCATCTCACTTTCTAAATAAGCGTAGCATTAGCACTATAATTTTTGTGACTATGGCATTGTTGTACTTTATCTGATTTGCAGGGTGCTTCTGCATTGTCTTTTTTCCCTAGGTCTTTGCCATGGCGGTGTGCACCTGCGCATTGGGAGGTGCTGACTAACCCCCTTTTTTTGCAGTATTGCTATACATCTCCACTTGTCTTTTCACTACTTTTGCCTTTTGTTTAGGATCTCATTGGTCTTACCTAACTCCAGCAGACTGCTGTCATTTAATAATCGACGCTGTATGGTGAGATTGGTGAGTTTGGGCATATGCTGGAGTGTCTGAATGAAAGACGTTATAGTTTCTCGAACACCATCTCCACCAGGAAATGTAAATTCTTCAAGGTGTTCCAGACAGGCTAAGCCTTCAACTAAAGAAAAATAAAAAGTAAATCAACTTTAGAAAAGGCAAATGTAAAGTATGCTTAATACATAAATAAATTACACCCACTTACATACATTTACCATATTAGTAATAAAAATTCCTGATATTATGGGGGCTGCAATGAAGTTCAACTATGGTAAACTGAATTGAAAAGGGTTTCCAGGGGAGAAAAAAAACATTGATGGCAATCCTTAGTAGATGCACTATACAATCTAAGGCAGAGATCAGCAACCTTCGGCACTCCAGCTGTTGTGAAACTACAATTCCCAGCATGCTCCATTCATTTATATGGGAGTTCTGAGAAGAGAAGAGCAAGTATGCATGCTGGGAGTTGTAGTTTCACAACAGCTGGAGTGCCGGAGGTTGCCTACCCCTGATCTAAGGGGATCCAACCCCAGATCCTCATTAGTCAGCAGAATAAAGGAGCCATGCCACTCCCTGTCTCACCATGGTTCCTTCTTTGTTCATCTGGGTACAGTGTTGGGCTGAAGTTTCTTGGGCTCACCCTCTGCATATACAGGACATATGCATGTTCACTTTTAAAGGGGTTGTGTCACAAAACATATTCTAATGTAATTGCAAGTAATTAAACATTTTGTATAGCCAGTGAACTATTAAATAAACTGTATCTTTGTACTCGGATCGACTATCAGAACACCCGTGACCTAAGCATAGCAGTAGAGGCGTGGCGGAACTGCTGTAAAGGGTAGCCTAAAGGGGCCAAAAACACATGACACAGTAATGTGAACAAAGTACTGTATTAACACACATCACAGTAACAAATTCCGGAAAGCTAAAGACATCTCGCGTTTAGGGTTGGGTATATAGCGAGTGTAGCATAACGATTTCCAAAGCCCTAATCTCTTTATAATGTGACCCGGTACATTGTTTTTAGAGGCGGCTGATGCTGCGCCTATCCGGAAGGAATGGTCGGTAATGCTCAACGGATCCACACCCAGTCCCGGCAACAATGCGCGGACGAACCTAAGGAAAGTCTGGATAGTGAGTGGGCCGGAATCGTAGGACAACAAAGGGGAGTGAGGTGTGTCATGTTTGATCACCACCGACCATTCGTTAAATACAGCTACTGGGCACCATGCGTTACCCGTGGAAAAATACTTAACCTTGGTGGTCTCGCCGGGTCTGGACGTTTTGGTGTGATTAAGTGTGAGCACATAGTGGGAGCCTAAGTGTTGTAAGTGTTGTTTCTGAATGAAAGTATTGCGGGAAATAGGGCAGGTGAATTCCCCGGGTCGTAAGAAGCCGTAGAAGCATAGATACAGGGCGGTTTTAACTAGGGCGCTAGTCCTTAATCCGAAGGGGTTGGTATCTAGGACGGCTGCTAAGGACTTGAACATGTCCCCGGAGAAGGGTCTCCTGGAAATAGTGCTGACTGCTGCTGAATTCTGGATCCCCTTGAGGATCGTTTTAATAGGGTGAGCGGAGAATAGCGAGGGTCTATCTGGGTAAGAGATGTGCCAGCAATGTTGTATACCGGCTAGGTATGACTTGATTGTGCCGTGTGCTAGTTTGAGGTCTGAGTGGCAAAAAGCTATAAACGCAAGTAAATACGTAATATCGTCCATGCCCAGTTGTGGACACTTTAGCTGGAACCTAGAAAAATGGGACCATGCCGTCTTGTACATCCTGGCCGTATTCTCGGACAATGACCTCTGCATGAGGAGCCTGGCTGTGACCAGGTGCGTGTTCAAGGCATGACTAACAGGCTGTGCGATGGTGTAGGGGTTGGTACGGGGTCCGCCTCTGGTGAAATCTGAAAGAAAAATTTCCGTTTACCTCTAGATAGAGCATCTGCTGCCACGTTTACCTTGCCGGGAATATGTGCACATTCGAAATGAAATTGATGTTGAAAACCCAACCAGATGAACCGTCTCAAAAAGGCCATGATTTCACTGGAGTCTGACCTACCCTTATTGATCAGTGCTGCCAGACCTTCGTTATCGGTCAGAATCAACACTGTGTTCTTGCGCCAGTAAGCTCCCCACGCCTGTGCTGCAGCGACAATGGGGTAGATCTCGAACAGTGAGGATGTCTGAGAAAACCCAGGTATGGAAGTAACCTCGGGTGGCCAAGCGCTGGCCATCCAGTGGTTGCCGTAAATGGCGGCAAAGCCCAGAGCTGATGAAGCATCGGCGTGGAGAACGGGGGAGTGGCTGGACACTGAGGGAGTAAACAATGAAATACCGTTCCAGTTGGAAAGGAACTGGTCCCACATGACTAAATCGGCCAGAGCTTGTTGATCTAGCCTCACCTGGCTATCTTGGTCGGTGGTTGATGGAAGAAGGCTAAGGAGTCTGGAGATGAAAGTCCTGCCTTGCGGGATGATCCTCATGGCATAATTGAGCATGCCAAGCAAACTTTGGAGCTCTACTCTGGAACAAATGCCTGCGCAAGCTAACTTGTGGATATTATCTCTGATTCTACATAGCTTGTCCGGAGGCAAACTAGCTTGCAACGCGACGGTGTCTAGCTGGATACCTAAAAAGGTCAAACTGGTGTGTGGGCCCTCGAGCTTATGATTCGCTACTGGAACACTGAGTTTGCTGAACACTTCGGTCAAGACTCCTAGATCACCTGGAGGCCGAGACGGAGGTTCGATCAGCAGAAAGTCGTCTAGATAGTGGATGACGTGATGGGCACTGAAGGTGTGCTCAAGGATCCAGTGTAGACTGCTTGCAAACTGATCGAACAACCAAGGGCTTGATTTTGAGCCAAAAGTGAGACAGTTAGCGAAATAATAAAGCCCATCCCACCTAACGCCATGCCACTGCCATAGTTGGGGGTGAATGGGCAGCAGTTTAAAAGCGTCGGTGATATCTGCTTTTGACAGCCACGTGTGCTGCCCCAAAGACAGTATGACCTGAATAGCCTCGTCTATGGACGCATATTTCATGCCGAATTCCTCGGAGGGAATGAGAGCATTGAGGCTAGGCACGTCAGAAGAATGTGGAGCTGACAGGTCATAAATCAGGCGTTTTTTATTTGAGAACTTGCCAACAACCATGCCTATCGGACTAACTCTCCAGCAATCGAAAGGGGGCTGGCGCAGAGGACCTATCAGGTAGCCCTTTGCCAACTCTGCTTGAATGAGGCCGCTGACTGCCTCGGGGTTCCTGACAGCAGACAGCAAATTCCTGCATTCGTACGTGGACTGTGGTAGGGATATCTGGCCTGTGTGAAAACCTACGGTGAAACCGTTTAGGAGGAACCTGACCCACTGCTGGTCTGGATGATCAGCCAGGAATGTGGCTAGCGTGTCAACATGCACCCTGCCTAGTCATGCCGGGTGGAGGCCTTTCTGGGGGCACGCCATCTTGGGGTGGCCCTGAAACAGTTGGTGCATAAATGCAGCAACCGACATTGGCTGTAGAAGCACCCTGTGTAATTAAAGTTATTGCAAATTTGCGATTTGCCTAAGTACTTAATGGGCCTGCCTAATTTATCGACCCCTGTGGCGGATTTGGGCATGACGCTATCGGGTGCCTGCCTAGTCTGGGAGCTGCCTGACGGAGGATTGCTGGAGGAGCACCACTCTGCGGTGTGGGAGTGTGCACTGCAAGTGGAACACGCGGGGGCTCTCAAGCCAGCAAAATGGCGGCAGAAAAGCTCGGTGTCAGTCACTGCCCAGTCGACGGTGTGCTGAAACTGTGTGAGTAAGGCTGCTGCCCTTGCGGAAAAAAACCTGTGATACTCGTAGAAGGCCGTGCCACCGTATTTGTGGCCTAAGTCTACCACTTTGTAAAGGTACAGGTCTAATTCTTCGTGGCGACTGGGCGACACGGAACAGATGACGTCCCGGTATAGGCTAAACGCCCACACAAACTCAGTAATACTGAGTTTGCGGTTTAGCCTGATGTCCCGTGACTTGTGGATGACAGACACCTCCCCGCAGGCAATGGTCTTATTATCAGGTACCTCGTGTGTAGCGATGAGCAGACAGGCTAAGTTGACATCCTTACCGTCTAGAATATCCTGCCTAACGTTAGCCGGAATGAAATGCGACGGTGCGACATTAGGGAAGTTGGGCGGGGGGGTCGCCGCAGACGTGGAGGGAACTGACGGAGACATGAGTGTTGGGGCGCCGGCGCTGGATGTGGATGCCCTGTTCTGAATTGCCTCTAGACTGGTTTGGAAGCCAGACATGGAGGACGCCATGTTGTCAATAGCCGCGTGTAACTGGGTAATGGAAGTCTGTATGGTATTGGGCGTAAACATCTCTTGACTCGAGCCTGGTTCGGACTGTAGTAAGCGGAAAAGTTCAGCCTTCCTGGCAGATGCAGGGAAGGGAATCCCTCTGCGTAACAGTTCCGTGGTAATTCTGGATATGGTCCATGACCTTAGGGAAGGGGTCACGCCTCTTTCCGACTGTACGTCCCCGCTGGCTTGGGATGACGCGGATGCAATCGGAACCTGGTTATGTGGCAGCTCCATCTAGAATATATGAAATGCATGACACGATGGCTAGCTAAACGTGACGATTGCCCGTACCATGCACCCTGGTGAACTGGTTAGGGAAGAAAGACTAATCGTGCAAGCTGTGCCTGAGGGAAATTACGTGCAACACCCGTGTACCCTGACACCCCCTGCCACCTAGTGTACCCCGAGACGGGGCATGTACAGCCGTGACAGCTGATGACCGAGGAGGCCCACAACTGCGTGTGAGTGGGTTAAAGTAGATGCGTGTGAGGCAGGAGACCTGTACGCTCGACCTGTAAGCCGTACAGAGCTGGGACTATACTGGCGCCTGTAGCCGTGACAGGACTTGCGTCATCTCTGATGACGTGACGGAGTTGCGTATGCCTGAAGTCGTGTCAGGACTTAGACTGAGTCTGAGGACGTGACAGACTTGACGCGAGTGCCTGAGGACGTGACAGGACTTGACCGAGTCTGAAGACGTGACAGACTTGACGAGTTTGCCTGAGGACGTGACAGGACTTACGTTGAGTCTGAAGACGTGACAGAACTGGCAAATGCTGAAACGTGACGGAATTTGCGTGAGAGTCTGAGCACGTGTCAGACGTGGGACTGAGATATCTCGGGACTATCAACTGAGTCTGAGGACGTGACAGACCTGTCGAGGCTGAACGTGCCGGGACTGCGTGCGAGTATGAGGACGTGGGGAGAAACCCCCCCCCCCCCTTTTTTTTCTTTTTTTTTTAAGTTTTTATTTTTTTATTTTATTTTATAATGGCTGTACATGAACCCCCTGGTGAGTAGTGGAACCCCTGGTGCGGAGAGGGCGAGGAAGAGAGGAGAGAGAAAGGGGGAGAGAAAAACAAAATAAATTTCCCTTTACCGGATCCTGAAGGACGGAGTATGTGACTACTTTACTTGACTGTGAACAAAACAGAGCACCAGGTCAGCTTAAGAAAATTTAAACCTGACCTGACTATGTTACTGAAATCTACCTGCACCAGGATTTGTCGGAGTTTGATATTTTGACCGTGCGAGCCCTTGAAGCCTGAGATGACACCTATTATGGGATGAAAGCATGAATGATATTGACAGTACCCACTGCCGACTGGCAGTAACGAACAACCTGTGGAGCATAAAACACCGGACATCTATACAGTGTGTGCCACCCGTATGCTGCGTGGGTGTGCCTTGAATTGCGTACTGGCCAGTGCGGTATTGAGACCGTGGACGACACGGTATGACGGACGCATGGGATACTGCGTGTGGCGATGCCATTCCCTGTGCGCCGTGCGTGGGTGTGCCTAGAATTGCGTACTGGCCGGTGCGGTAAAGAGACCGTGGACGACACGGTATGACGGACGCATGGGATACTGCATATGGCGATGCCATACCCTGTGCGCCCTGCGTGGGTGTTGTCACGCTGGGTGTATGAACCCCGTAGCATGCCGTAGTTTAAACGTTTGGGGCCTGCAGCCGGGACACATGGCTAGTGACAGTGGTGCCGGAACCAATTACCGGCGGATCGGGACGTGCGTGGCGGTAGGCGGTACCGCTGCTAGAAGGATGCTGGCGGTGAAATGTGCTTGTGTGGCTGCCTGGCGGGGGAGGGAAGTGGCGCCGGCTGCCAAACCCTCCGCCGCCTGGACGTGGGGCACGCGACCATTGCCTGGCCAGGAAACCTGCCGGAAGGGAGCGGGAGGTGGAGGTGAGCGCTGTGGGACGGCGGTCGTGGACGCTGATGCGCCATGTGACCCGGAAGCGACGCGGTAGTCGCTGCTGTGCCGGGAATCATTAAGGTGTCTCCTCTGAAGTGGCGCGCGGCTACCGAACCCTCCGCTGCCTGGGCGTGGGATATGCAGCCAGAGGGTACCCCACCGTTACCTGAGCCGGGATACCTGCCGGACGGGAGCGGGAATCGGATGCGGAGGCGAAGCGCAGTGGAATGCAGGACGGCGGCCGTCGGAGGCTGATGCACCACGTGACCCGGAAGTGACGCGGCACACGCTGCAGTGCCGGGAATCGAAACGACAGCTGCCAGGGGGGAGGGCACAGAGGTGCCTTAAGTAGTAAGTGCGGGGAGCCTCCCCTCCCACAAATACGGCAACTACGTTGCCTACACGTATAGCGCCACCTGCTGTTTTTTAATCTGGTCTGGTTATTGGTTTCAAGGTCAGTTCCAAATGAGATTATATTCCGCTTAGAGATCTTATTTTTATTAGAAATCTATTATTGTTTCAGAACTTGGGCCCATCAGAGGTTTCTCTGGTAATCTGGTGGGCCAGTGCACCCCTGTCCAGGTACAATGGCTTACCTTATATGCATTTGAAAACCTCATATATTGTACTGTAAATTGTTGCAGATTTTCAGTGCAGAACCCACCATGTCTGAGGATAGCTTTGCAGTACAGTACAGATGAACACAAAAACGTGATCTTAATAACATTAACATTATCTATAATGATATTGTCTGGTTTTATATGCAATTAAACCATCATACCAAATGCTGTCACTGGCTCAGCCTTTGCAGAATAATCAAATTCTATTTCCAAAATTTTTAGATTTCTGAGTGAGGGTAAAGCAGAACCTTGATAAAAAGAAAAAAAAAACATGATGACATAAAATGCGTTTGAAATTGGAAGCATCACAGACATATCAGTTAGGCCTCATTCAGACAATGAATTAAAGTCTTTGGGGCTATTCACATGGCTGTTTTTTTATAGCAAAATAGAACATGTTCTTTTTTTTGTCCTTTTTCATGGCCAGATGCACCCCACTGAAATCAATGGGACCACCCGTATCCACTAAAGGGGCAATTTATAATACTGGGTGGCTCAAAGGCGGCCATTATCTACAACTGGGGGGGGGGCACAAAGGGGGCCTTTATATACACTGGAGGGCAGAAAGGGGGCATTATCTATGCTGGGGGGCAGAAAGGGGGGCATTCTCTATACTGGGGAGCACAAAGGGGCCATTATTTATACTGGGGGGCACTATGGAGCTATTATATTTACTAGAGGGCATTATGGGGGACATTTGTAACACCCCAGAGTTGTGTTACTACATGCCTCTACCCCGCTACTATCTTCTAAGAGCCTTTATACTGTCATTAGATATGATTTTGCTCATGTCCTCCACAAATGTACATATAAATCCATGTTAAATGCAATTGTTCTTGTAATTTGCCTGGTTACCAGTAGGTGGCAGCAACACATTGGCAGGTACAAGTCACAGTCTAGTGTATCTGAGCTGGAATGGATTATTCCAGCTTAGCTCCCCCTCTGTGGAGAGGTGGGCTGGTCCCACATCCTGCAGCATGGGTGGAGAAGGAAGTTAGAGGTGAGCGTAGCCCAACCCCTGCTAGGGGTAGGGTGTGTGTGTGTGTAGAGTTGTTGCGATATCAAATTTTTGATTCGATTTCGATACCATAAAAAAGTATTGTGATACTCGATACCATTCGATAACACGCGAAAAAAATAAACCAAAAAAGCCACGTGCATTCCGCATTTTTTAAAAATGGTGAATCGCACAGTTTTCTATTTTATTTTTTCTGTTGCGGCGTTCACCGCATAGATGTAATAGTTTGGACTTTTTGGATGTGGTGATATGTGATATGTTTATTTATTGTTTATATATTTTATATGTAATTTATACTTAATATTGTGTTGTTGTTTTTTAACTTTTTATTTAATAACTATTTCCCCCCCTTAGGGGCTAGAACCTGGGATTTTTTCATCCCTTGTCCTAGTCACCCTGATAGAGCTCTATCACGGTGAATAGGACTTCACACTCTCCCTGCTGCCCTGTGCTCTGTGCACACGGCAGCAGGGAGCTGACTATGGCAGCCAGGGCTTCACTAGCATCCTGGCTGCCATGGTAACTGATCGGAGCCCCAGGATTACACTGCTGAGGCTCCGATCAGAAGCCGCCACTGCACCACCAATGAAAGGAGGTGAGGGGACTCTGTGGCCACTACCACCAATGATTTTAATACTGGGGGGGTTGAGGGGGGAGGGGGCGCTGCGCCACCAATGATCCTAATACTTGGGGTGGGGGTGGAGGGCGGGCGCACTGCGCCACCAATGATAATTAACCTTTAATACAGGAGGCGGGTACTGGCAGCAAATCAGCGGCAGTTAACCCCTCAGGTGCCGCACCTGAGGGGTTAACTGCCGCTGATCGCAGCTCCCTGTCAGAGGCAGGGTGCCGGCTATGCGATTCTGCTGCCGACACTTGCCTCCTGTATTAAAAGTTAAAGACTACCTTTAGTGGGTTCGGACTTAGTTAAGTTAGCAGAACATGTAGAGCGGCGCCCAGGGATCTCCCTACTATTATACCTGGGCGCCACTCCGTTCGCCCGCTGTGCCCCCATTACAGTCTCCTGCTCCGTATGCTAATTACTACTATCTGAGCGATGGGGAGGAGACATCAGCTGATGAGAAGCTGATGTCTCCTCCCCATCATGGCCATGAAAAACTGCTACTTTATCCATTTTAATGGCTGTCATGTGAATTTGATTATTATTATATAGCACCCTTTCTGTAAATAATACGAATATTGGATGTCACTGAGGAGTTATTCATGAAACTGACCAAGATTTTGGTGAATTTATTATCCCCTGTATGCCACAGAACAGACACCAAAAAGTTGCAAATCTTGGCGCAAGCCATACCTGCACAAACTTTTGTGAATTTCTGTGGGTTTGGAGCCTGACTTGCCACTTTTCCAAAAAATTGGGCAGAGCGGGCGGTACGGGGCCATCGCATTTCTTGTAATCGTGCCAGAAAAACTGGCATAGATTATAGTGAAAATCTACACCAGCTCTCTCCGTTTTGGCGCACAGACTTGCACAGATGCATCACAATTATTAAAATGTATTTACAGTATCTCACAAAAGTGAGTACACCCCTCACATTTTGGTAAATATTTTATTATATGTTTTCATGGGCTGACTACTTTACAAAGTGTCATATATTCAGTGTACAGCTTGTGTATATATACAGTGTAAATTTGTTGTGCCCTCAAAATAACTCAACACAGCCAATAATGTCTAAACCACTGGCAACAAAAGTGAGTACACCCCTAAGTGAAAATGGCATAATTGTGCCCAAAATGACAATATTTTGTGTGTCCACCATTATTTTTCAGCACTGCCTTAACTCTCTTGGGCATAGAGTTCAGTAGAGCTTCACAGGTTGTCACTGTCCTCTTCCACTCCTCCCTGATTACATCACAAAGCTGGTGGATGTCAGAGACCTTGTGCTCCTCCACCTTCCGTTTGAGGATGCCCCACAGATGCTCAATAGGGTTTAGGTCTGGAGACATGCTTGGCCAGTCCAGCACCTTAACCCTCAGTTTCTTTAGCAAGGCAGTGGTTGTCTTGGAGGTGTGTTTGCGGTCGTTATCATGTTGGAATACAGCCCTGAGGCCGAATTTCCGAAGGGAGGGCATCGTGCTCTACTTCAGTATATCACAGTACATGTTGGCATTCATGGTTCCCTCAATGAACTGTAGCTCCCCACAGCCGGCAGCACTCATGCAGCCCCAAACCATGACACTCCCACCACCATACTTGACTGTAGGCAAGACACACTTGTCTTGTACCCCTTACCTGGTTGCCGCCACACACGCTTGACACCATCTGAACCAAATAAGTTTATCTTGGTCTCATCAGACCACAGGACACGGTTCCCGTAATCCATATCCTCGCTTGTCTTCAGCAAGCTGTTTGCTGGCTTTCTTGTGCATCATCTCTAGAAGAGGCTTCCTTCTGGGACGACAGCCATGCAGACCAATTTGATGCAGTATGCGGCTTATGGTCTGAGCACTGACAGGCTGACTCCCCACCCCTGTAACCTCTGCAGCAATGCTGGTAGCACTCACTATTTTGAAAAGACAACCTCTGGATATGATGCTGAGCACTTGTACTCACCTTCTTTGGTCGACCATGGTGGGGCCTGTTCTCAGTGGAACCTGTCTTGTTAGGCTACTTTCACACTTGCGTTTTTGCTGGATCCAGCAGGGCTCAGCAAAAACGCTTCCGTTACTGATAATACAACCGCCTGCATCCGTTATGAATGGATCCGGTTGTATTATCTTTAACATAGCCAAGACGTCATGGACTCCACTGAAAGTCAATGGGGGACGGATCCGCTTTCTATTGTCTCAGATTGTGTCAGAGAAAATGGATTTGTCCCCATTGATTGTGGGCATTGTGGGTCATGACGGATCTGTCTTGCTCCGCATCCCAGGACGGAAAGTAAACTGCAGCATGCTGTGGTTTGCTCTCCGATATGAGAATGGAACGGAATGCATTTTGGAGCATTCCGTTCTGTTCATTTACGTTTTGTCCCCATTGACAATGAAAATATTAACGCTAGTGTGAAAGTAGCCTTAAACCTTAAACTGCTGTATGGTCTTGGGGACCATGCGGCAGCTCAGTTTCAGGGTGTTGGCAATCTTCTTATAGCCTCGGCCATCTTTATGTAGAGCAACAATTCTTTTTTTCAAATCCTTGGACAGTTCTTTGCCATGAGGTGCCATGTTGAACTTCCAGTGACCAGTATGAGAGAGTGTGAGAGCGATAACACCAAATATAACGCACCTGCTCCCCATTCACACCTGAGACCTTGTAACACTGAGTCACTTGACACTGGGGAGGGAAAATGGCTAATTTGGCCATTTTCACTTAGGGGTGTACTCACTTTTGTTGCCAGCGGTTTAGACATTAATGGCTGTATGTTGAGTTATTTTGGGGACACATCAAATTTACACTGTTATACAAGGTGTACACTGACTACTTTATATTGTATCAAAGTATCAGATCTTCAGTGTCATCCCAGGAAAAGAGAGAATAAAATATTTACAAAAATGTGAAGGGGGTACTCATTTTTGTGAGATACTGTACCTCTTAATAATTGTGGTGCATCTGATGCCAGAGAGGGACACGTTAAGGCCTTGTTCACACTTCAGTGATTTTCATCAGTGATAGTGAGCCAAAACCAGGTGCTGGTCCAGAACACAAAATAGATGTACCGTAAATCTTTCCCTTATACCTTATCTCTGTGTAGTTTCCATTTCTGGTTTTGGCACACAGTCACTGATGAAAATGACTGACAAAATCACTGAAGTGTGAACTAGGCCTAAGGCCTCATGCACACGGCCGTTATGTATTTTGCGGTCAGCAAATCGCTGATCCGCAAAACACGGATGGCGTCATGTGCGTTCCCGAAATTTGCGGAACGGCACAGACAGCCATTGATATAACGGACAAGAATAGGGCAGGTTATTTTTTTTTGCAGACCACTGAACGGAGCATCTTTTGCGGCCCCATTGAAGTTAATGGGTCCGCATCCGAGCCGCAAAAACTGCGGCTCGGATGCAGACCAAAACAACAGTCGTGTGCATGAGGCCTAAGACTTAGTAAATGTCTGTGTAAATGTCCCCCTATTTGTTATCGAGGCAATATGTGCACTATAGGGAAATTTATCAGGTTGGCATTACAAAGTTGCAAAATAGGGCTTTTCCAACTTTTTGGGCTTATTTGTGCAAAAAAAGCTACTTTTTTGCATTTTTACACCACAGCTTGAAAAGTGGTTTAAAAGAAAAGGTCCTATTACATGGAGTGAATATCGTACTGATTCTCGTGCATGCGAGCAGAAATGAACAAGAATCGTGTGATGTAATGAGTATGAACAATTTAAACACGAGCGACAACTCACTTGTTTCACATCCATCGTGATCTTTCAGCATGCTAAAAAGTTTGCTAGTCGTTAAAAGATCAGTTCGTAAAATATGGAGTCATATACTCGCTAACGATCTCTAACATGCTTTTTGACCAAGCATCTGTCCCCCATCTTTACATGTAATAACAAGGAATGATTTAATAACGAACAAGTAACAACCGCATGTATGAACGATTATCTATGTGTATAATAAGCAACATTTTTGTTGTTAACAAGTCGCTACAGCCTCTAGGGCCGGCGTCAGCACCCGGCATACCCGAGCAAGTGCTGGGGCCCACAGCACAGCTGCCAGAGGCCAAAAGCAATGAGTGCTTCTATCAATACAGATGGTAGCGCTCATTGCTGGGGCGCAGGGAGCTGTCACTCACCGCTCAGCTCCCCGCTCTCCTCCCCTCATTCAAGCCAGCTGCACTCTGAATGGTGAAGCAGGAAGACTTCTCCCTGCTCCACCATTCAGCCTGCAGGCACAGATCGCGCTGCCGGCCTGTGTGGGCAGAGCCTGCAGCCCAAATCTGCATAGGCTCCACCCACACAGTGCTGCAGAGCGATCTGTGCCTGCAGGGAAGAGAGGACAGTGAGCTTCAGGAACGGGACAAGGTGAGTAGTTACTGTGTTTTTTTTGTTTTTAATACAGAGGGGTCACAGAGGACTTTATTACTATGGAGGGGGCACAGAGGTCTTTATTACTATGGAGGGGGCACAGAAGTCTTTATTACTATGGAGGGGGCACAGAGGGCATTTCTACTATGGAGGGGGCACAGAGGGCATTACTACTCTGGAGGGGGCACAGAGGGCATTACTAATGTGAAGGGGGCACAATAGGCATTTCTACAATAGAGGGGGTACAGAGCCAGAGGGCATTACTACAATGAAGGGGGCAAAGTGGGCATTATTACTGTGAAGGGGGCACAATGGGGGTTATTACTATGAAGGGGGCACAATGGGGATTATTACTGTGAAAGGGGCACAGAGAGACCATAAAGTATCAATATCCTTCTGGAGATATGGCCTCCAGTACTGCGCACAATACTCCAAATGAGGTCTAACTAGTGCTCTGTAGAGCGGCATGAGCACCTCCCTCTTTCTACTGGTAATTCCTCTTGCTATACACCCAAGCATTCTGCTAGCATTTCCTGCTGCTCTATGACATTGTCTGCCTACCTTTAAGTCTTCTGAAATAATGATCCCTAAATCCCTTTCCTCAGATACTGAGGTTAGGACTTCACAACAGTAAAAAATAAATAAAAAGAACATCCTACCCAGATGGATAATTTCCTGGTTATGAAATAAGAGTTCTGGAAACCGGAGTTCTTGCAGCTTTCCATTCCGACATAATGAATTGAAAATATTCTCAATCCCAGGGCAGTATTTACATTCCATTTTAAAAGAGATCAGATTATGGAAATGCTCAATAAAACTGGCTGCAATGTAAAATGACAACAGGGATTAAAGATAGTTACATGCAAAGAAAGGAGGTACAAATTGTCTCTGATACAGGCTCTCAGTAACCCTGAGAGGGGAAGAGGTTATCTGAGTTAGGGCTCATTCACGCGACACACCGGCCGTGTGAATCCCGTATTGTGGTGTGGATCCACAAAATATGGCAAAATATAGGACATGTCTTATCTTTCGCAGTGTGGAAGAAGGGACCCGAAAGCCCACGGAAGTGCTTCAGAGTGTTTTTTTTTTTTTTTCATCGCCTTCTAAGACCTATAGCTTTTTTCATTTTTCAATCAATGTAGTCATATGAGGGCATGTTTTTTTGTGGAATAAGTTGTAGTTTTTAATGATGCCAGTTTAGGATACACATAATTTACTGATTAACTTTTATTAACTCTTTCTGGGAGAGGGATGGAAAAAAAACAGCAATACTGCCACTGAGTTTTTATATTATAGATTTTGCTGTGGTAATTTTTTCGTCATAAATAACATGATAACTTTATTCTCTGAGTGGGTCAGTATGATTACAGCGATACCAAATACATATAGTTTTTTTTTTTACTACTTTTGCTTAATAAACCGCTATTTTAATTTTTTCTTTTTTTTGCATCACTGCATCCCAAGACCCATGACTCCTTCTAGTTTTCATTGGTATAATCTGTTTTTATTGCAAAAAAAAATGCATATGCCAAAAATGACACTGTTCTGTGTCTAAAGGGGTCATTTATCAAGCTGAAATATGCCTATATTAGGCGTATTTCAGGCGCAGATTGCGGCGCAATGGTTAGTTGCACCGCAATCTGCGACTTCTCCCCACTCATGCCAGGTCTAAAAAAGTGGGCGAGGAAGGGGACTGGTTGGTAGGCCCATCTCATTTACTATTTTCTACTCCAGTTAAAGGCGTAGAAAAAGGTCTAAATGTAAGAGCTAGGAAGCTGTCTTACATCTAGAACTGCCGAAGAATCCGCCAAAGTTATGTAGAAGCCGGCGCCTCTTCATAACTTCTGCGTGACCACCACCAGGTATCTACAACACTGGTCTTAATAAATGTGCCTCTAAATCTCTACTCGCATTATGTTTTAACCCTACATTCTGCATACATGCTTGGAAAGTTCCTGCCAAGTGATGAATGTCCTTTTTGACATCCAATGGGTTGCTAAATGTACATTTCTTCCACTGTATTAAAGGAAAGGGGATAAGAGTCTGATTGTTATGGTCCCTGCTGATCACAAGGACCAGGGCTCATGCTCCCCTGTTTGAATGGAGCAGTGGTCATACATGCGTGCTGCCACTCTATGTGGCTTCTAGAAATGGCAGAGTTCTTTTATTTAGCTATCTCCAGGAGCTCAAGTGGACAGCTCCATCCAGTCCTGGAGTGCAGGCCCCTGCGGAGGTCACAGCGGTCGGGCCCCTGTCAATCAGACACAGGGCCTAGTATAAAAGACGGGCGCTTGCTATATTTGTTCAAAATGATCGGTCCTAAATATGAGTTTGAGACCTGGATTTCTGCATTTGTGACCTCCATAGTCTATGAGGTTGACCAGCACTGATGATGAGTTAGCAGCATTTTTATACTACATGTGGTATGTCCTTTTGGGGAATCCTTTTCCGTTCATGTCACCTGTGTTCAGTATATTACACATTGATATCTTCAGAGCAATAAATAAACCGTACAATAACACAATATTAGAACTTACCTAATCGGCCGGCATGTCTTTCCATGTTAATATTCTCAAAAACAATTTTTTCAATATTGTGCATGCTTTTAAATTCATCTGATAGAAGATCAATGACTTCCCATTTATTGTCATCTATGGGACAGCACACCACAAGTTCTTTCAATGCTTTGAAAGCCTGTATATTTAACAGTACAAATTCTGGGGGAAAAAAGAGAAAAACTATCAATTCATAAGGCAACATTTCTGGAAAGAGGAAGTAATTGTTATGTCGTCCAGACTCCTCTGGAGCTGCTTATCTAGAAGGAACCAAAAAGGTGTTGAGATTCAGCCGGTCTGATCCCGATGGCAGAGATCAGGAAGCTGTTGCCCCTCTGTGGGTTCAGAATTTACAGTATAGCACTAGTAAATGGGGTCTTACAAAACACCATTCACATGTAGCAGGTAATTCTGCTGCAGCTTTATGAACATATCTCTACAGCAGTTCTATTATGTAGTAGGTTTGACATTGCTATTCACAGGGTACTTAACCATTACAGGGCAAATCCACTGCAGAAGCCACTGCAAAATCCTTGTGTAACCAATTTGTTGTTGACTTGCTGTGGATGTGGGGAAAAATCTATGTCAAAAAACATCTTCAGTGTATGAACATACCCTTGCAGGAATTCATATTGACATGGTTGTAAACTTCCATTGGCCATGCACGTGATTGATGTCTGCCATTATGTCCCTTTTGCTGTACTGCCATCCAATATAACCGCAGGGGACACTTTAAAATTATGTATTAGACAGTATATTTCAATTTTCACTTAGGGTGAGAAATACGGGTATATTAACCTATCAGATGCAGCTGCTCATAAGACGCACCTAGGTTTTAGAGGAGGAAAATTAGAAAAAATATATATTTTTCATCAGAGCTCAGTTCAGACCACCAATGTTAATAATTCCCCCAATCAGACCTCAGATCAGACCTCCCTGTGAATGACCCCTATTCAGATCTCAGATCAGACCGCCATATGTCCCCCAATCTGACCTCCAATCAGACCTCCATAAGTCCCCCATGTGATGCTGCAGCTCCTCACATCCAGTGCTCTTCTACTTCTCGCCATGCACTGTGCTGGGACCTAATGCACACAGCGTGAGGTTACAGTGCACTGACGTCCTCATGCTGTGCACAGTCACAGCACATCAAGCGGCTGAGGACCAGGAAGCGGAGTACAGAGCATGGGGAGAGCTGTATTCACCGCTTCCCAATCCTCCTCTACTAATGAGCAATTCCATAATGGAAGCTGTGAGGAATATGGATTAATATTTACTGTCAGCCATGTCCTCACACCCCCATTTGCTGACAGATATCGGAGGTAGTGAACTCCACAGGAGGGCCCTGCTTCAAAGCCCCAGGCCTGATTGTCATCTGATGCACCTCTTGTCATGTTCAGTGTACATGCAAAATTAGTTTCCACCCCACAGCCATCTGAGTGTCAGTTGGCAAGGAAGAAAGCCCCCCAGGGGGTCCAGGCTTAAAGGAGAAGGTCACACCTCACCTCCTCCAGTTTGGAGCCAACTGAATCCTGCAGGAAAACCCCAGCAGGGGGTATCCGCCCTTGCCCAGGATCAATGAGACCTCCCAGACATGTTGGCACCTACCTTTCATAAGGAATTATGAACCACCTGGCCATCGCAGGCGCAAACCGGATACATATTTGTGTCCCGGTGGCCACGAGGTACGTTCCCATGGTCTTTGTTTAATGGGACGAGGTCAGGGTAGGGAGATATCCATATCTCCCCATAGAAACCACATAACGGTACCAGGTTTGGGCTCTACTTGTAGACGAAACCCAGGCAGGTCCATTGGTCCCAGAACCATCTCCCTATGACCCTCTGGTCTGGAGCTATGAACCCTAAAGGGTTTTGTGGGTCATTTGCTGTCAGCCCAGAAGAGGGGGAGTGGACCCCTCCCTGAGGCCAGGAGGGGAGGGGCTGGCTACAGGTTAAAAGTCTGGTGCCAGCAAGTAGGCGGGACTTTCTCTGAAGAAGGGTCACATCCTACAAATGTGTTTAGAGGGACCCAGGAAATAGCTGAGATCACGGCCCTTCATGTGGACTCCAGCAAAGAACATCTCAAAGGAACTTTCATCTTACCCGGTAACTGACTTTTACACTGCTTAACCCTGTTGTAACCATATAACCTGTAATCTGTAACCTCAGACCACTGTATATATTGTCTGTGTATATTGTGTGAAATCTAGTGTGCCCATACGGCGATTAAATCTATAATTTAATCTTGTGCTATCTAATATCTCGATCACAAATCCCCACGTCCGTGTTTTGGCCTAGTTATAAGCTACGCGGGTTGGTTTCTGACCCTATATAATCCCGTTAGCGGACCGGGCTTATATCAAACGAGAACTGGTGGCAGATACGGGCTGAGGAGGCGCTGTTTCACTGCGGCAGTGGAAAGGCTCTCTCAGCTTGTTGCCTCTCTGTGCCCGCGTGGACAGGAGGTGTGTGTAAGCTATACCAACCTGACCTTACGTGCTCCACTGGAGGGCGTAACTTCACGTTTTTGGTAGACCCGTGACCATACCACGTCTCGTGAGCTCGACGTAGTTGACGTCAAGCGGGCACGAGGTGTGGTATTCATCACAGAAGCGTTCATAAGTATTCACCCCATAAGACGCAGTGACATGTTCCCCCCACTTTGAGGGGGAAAAAGTGCATCTTATAGGGTGAAAAATATGGTATATGGCATGGTCAAATTAAGTTTTTTTGCAAAAAGTTTTGCTACACACACTGAATAAGTCTGTAGTACTGATATGTTAGTGTCCAGTGTACTGCATTATGTTGTTTCTGTCAGGACAGAGGGTAGGGATAAGTGCAGCCCTAAACTCCACCCCACCTCTGTCCCTGCCTACTTTCACGACCCGTCCAAACCGACGGCGTACAACTTGGCGGCAGTCCCTCGCTTAGATATGTGCAGGGGCCTAAGAAGATAAAGAAGTACCGTAGCAGAGTCAGGAAAGCCAAGGTCAAAGCTAGGAGGTCACGCAGGTACACAGGGAGCAATATAATAATGAGGTCAAAACACAATCCGGAGTCAGAAGCCAAGAGGTCACGTCAATTCCAGGGAGGTCACAAGGTTGAGGTCAAAAACAGAGCCGAGGTCCAAACACACACAGAAAGGCACAATACAAAATGCTGGTGAGGGTAGCAAGACCAATCACAGGCAACTTGTGGCCAGCAGGCTGCCTGTTTAAATAACCCCTACAGGTGAGTCATGTGATGTGGCCAGCGTCACGTGACTCTGATTGTTCATAACACAGCTGAGCGCCATTCATTAACATCGGCGCTCAGATCCCCTGCTGCTCGTTAGGGGACGGAGGACGCCGGCAATGCTGAGGAGACGTGCGTGGCCAGGTCCTCCCTGCCCCCTGGTCCCCATGGAGACGAGGAGGCCGACCACATACTCGCTACGCTGTATGCGCGGGATGCTGGCGGCGCTGTGAATGAAGAGCCCCACGTCGCCGCTCAAATAGATATGAGGTTAGTGCCTAACCTGTCAGTTCCGGGTTGCCCAATGACATCACCCGTATTACTTCCGAGAGCGTGGAGTAGCCGGAGCGTGTCACGTGGGAACAGGAGTCAACGAGACGTCGGTGTAGCGTCCGCACTGCCTAGAAACACATGACGCCTCCACCAGCGTCTCGCAATGCAGGAAGCCATATGCGCATCCTAGTCTAGTACATATATTTACACTCTGCAGGACATTTAAATCGTGGAATCCTTTGCTGGTGAGAAAAACAAAGGCTATAAGTATCACATACCCTATGGATCTGTATGGAGACATTCCTTTATCATTATGGGAGGCAAAAACAAAAGTACTGTGCCCCCTCACAGTAGTTATGCCAGATTAGGTGCCCCCTCAGTAAAGATGTCCACTTTTGTGCCCCCTCACTCCAGTTGTGGCCCCCCTTTTGCCTCCAGTGTCCTCTCCAGTCTGCAGCTTTATGAAAGAAAAAAACACATACTTACCTTCTTCCCTGATGACGCGCTCCCACACTCACATTGCACTGCTGCCTGCGTTGGAGGCCGATTCCCGGGTTTTCAGCGCTCCTCACACAGCCAGCAACGCGATGTGCAGGGGGAGCGCCGGAGCTCAGAAGAACAGTAAAGCAGGGAGTAGAGAGGCTCCCTGCTTCACTCTGGAAACAAATAGCCCGGCAGCAACAAGAACTGTGAATGCAGCGGGCCCCTGCATGCAGCTCTTTCCTATTTGCTGTGATATGTCCATGGGCAGGGCAGTGATAGGGGAGTGTCTATGTAACTAGCTGGGTGGGAGGGGCTATAAACTAGCTGGGCGTTGTTAGGGGTGGTGCTGAGGCTGTGACAGAGAAAAGGAGATTTTTGTATAACTTACCAGTAAAATATCTTTCTCTCTCTTCATTGGGGGCACAGGAACTGTGGGTATAGCTATGTCCTCTAGGAGGCGTTGACACTAGCAAAAGCTGTTAGCTCCTCCCCTGGCAGCTATACCCCCTCCAGCCTGGAGAGAGAGCTTCAGTTTGTGTACAAGCAGTAGGAGAAGCAAGCCAACCAAGAAAAAAACATGGAACACCAACCATGCAAAAAACCCAACGGGGTTCTAACCAGCAACTGCCACAACTGTAGTCAAATAATAATACTGGGTGGGTGCTGTGTCCCCCAATGAAGAGCGAGAAAGAGATTTTACTGGTAAGTTATACAAAAATCTCCTTTTCTCGCCCATATTCATTGGGGGACACAGGAACCGTGGGACGTTCAAAAGCAGTCCACAGGGAGGGAAAAACCACAGCCCCATGGAACCAGCGTCCCTGCAGGCAAGTATGTACCTGGTAAAATTTAGTGAAAGTGTGTAAGGAGGACTAAGTAGCCACCTTACACAACTGCGCAGCCGAAGCGCGAATCCTTCGAGCCCAAGATGCGCCCACCGCTCTGGTGACGTGAGCCGGGACATCTAGAGGCGGAACTCTGTCCCGGGCGCGGTAAGCCTCCGCAATTGCAGCCCGAATCCAACGTGCGATTGCCCCTCCAGAATGACAAAAAGGTAGTCCGTACGGCGGAAGGAACCGGAGGCTGCCAAATAGATCTTTAGAGCTCCGACAACGTCCAAGTGGTGCAACTCCTTTTCCTTAGGGTGTGAAGGAGATGGACACAATGAGGGAAGGACAATTTCCTGGTTGATATGGAAGTCAGAGACAACCTTCGGGAGAAAGGAAGGAAAGGGCCGGAGAACCGCTTTGTCCTTATGGAGAACCAGGAAGGGCTCTCTGCAAGAGAGTGCCACCAACTCAGATACCCGTTGGATGGAAGTGATGGCTACGAGGAAAACCACCTTCAAAGACAGGAGTCGGAGAGAAATTTCCCGCAATGGCTCAAAGGGAGAGGTGTCTGTAGCGCTGAGAGGACCACATTCAGATCCCAAGATGGTAAGGAAGGACGGTAGGGGGGAACCGTATGCGCCACACCCTGAAGAAAGGTCCATACAGGCCCCAGGGGGGCCAGAGGGCGCTGGAAAAGGATAGAGAGCGCTGATACCTGACCCTTCAAGGAACTAAGGGCTAGACCAAGGTCGAATCCTGATTGAAGAAAAGACAGGACTGTGGGGAGAGAAAAACGAAGCGGTGGAATACTTGTGCTTTCACAGAAACCCAGGAAGGGCCTCCAGGTCCTGTAGTAGATCCTGGACGACGTAGGCTTCCTGGCATGAATCATAGTGCGGATGACATCCGGCGAAAACCCTCTGCGCGCTAGAATGGCGGTCTCAATGGCCACGCCGTCAAACCAAGAGACCTTAAATGTGGGTGGAAGACGGGTCCCTGCGAAAGAAGGTCGTCTCTGAGGGGCAGTAACCAGGGGGCGTCTCCTAGAAGGAGAACAAGGTTGGCGTACCACGCGCGATGGGGCCAATCTGGGGAGACGAGAATCATCGGAATGCCATCCATCCTGATTTTCCAGAGAACCCTGGGCAGGAGGGGAAGGGGGCAACACATAAAGGAGGGAGAACCCCTGCAAAGAGGAAATCAGGGCTTCCACGCCGCAAGCTTCCAGATCACTTGCGCGGCAGAGGAAGGTGGGAAGCTTCTGATTGAGCCTCGAGGCCATCAAGTCCTCGTCGGGGTGACCCCAGCGGAGACAGATTGCCTAGAATACCTCCGGGTGGAGGGACCACTCGCCCGGGTCTATCGTGGTCCTGCTGAGGAAGTCCGCAGTGCAGTTCTCCACACCCGGGATGTAGATTGCTGAAATTGCCGGTACATGGGCCTCCACCCACCGTAAGATCTCGGCAGCTTCCTGCATCACCGCAAGGCTGCATGTTCCCCCCTGGTGGTTTATATACGCCACCGCCATGGCGTTGTCCGACTGGACTCTGACGGGGTGACCCTTCAGGAGTTGTGTCCAGTGCCGGAGGGACAGAAGGATCGCTCTGAGCTCCAGGACATTGATCGGGAGCTTGGACTCCGACAGAGACCATGTGCCTTGGACTGTCCTGGGGGGAAGCACCCCTCCCCAACCCAGGAGACTGGCGTCGGTGGTGACGTCTGTCCAGGAGATCGGAAGGAAGGACCTTCCCAGAGCTGGGACCGACAGCCACCAAGAAAGGGACGACCGCACCTGAGGAGAGAGGCGGATGTGATAGTCCAGGCTCTCTGAGGATTTGTCCCAGGAGGACAGGATCGCTCTCTGGAACGTACGAGAGTGGAACTGGGCAAAGGGAATCGCCTCGAAACAGGCCACCATCTTCCCTAACGTCCTCATGCATAGTCGAATGGACGGAAGTCTGCAGGCTGACCAACCACCCGAAGCGAGCCAGGGCTTCCAGCGTGATCTGTACGCTGTTCGATGCCTGAGCAAACGAGGGGGCCTTGATGAGGATATCGTCCAGATAAGGCATGAGGAATATGCCTCTGGAATGGAGCAGGGCGAGAAGAGGGGCTAGAATCTTCGTGAAGACCCGAGGCGCAGTTGCCAACCCGAATGGGAGGGCGACAAACTGGTAATGGCAGTCTGCTATCACAAACCTCAGGAAACGCTGGTGACTCTGCGCGATGGGAACGTGGAGGTATGCGTCCTGGATATCAATGGCCGAAAGGAATTCCCCCTGCTCTAGAGAAGCAATTATGGAACGAAGGGATTCCATCCAATACTGCTGGAGATGGAGGAACTTGTTCAACAGTTTTAGGTCCAGGATAGGGCGCACCGAGCCCTCCTTTTTGGGAACCACGAAAAGGTTTGAATAGAACCCCTTGAACCGTTCTGCCGGGGGAACGGGAGAGATGACTCCCCGGTCCAGGAGGGACTGAATGGCTTTGGAGAAGGTGGCCACTCGCTCGGGGTCCCGTGGAAGACGGGATTGAAAAAACCTGTCTGGTGAAGAGACCTGAACTCGATCAGGTATCCCGAGGACACAATCTCGAGCGCCCAAGCGTAGGACACGTGAGCCCGCCAGACGTCCTGGAAGAGGAGGAGGCGGCCCCTCACCCGGGTGGGCGGGGGCCGCACCTTCAGGCTGAGGACTGCTTAGCCGCAGGGTGCCTAGCAGCCTGAGGTCTGGGAGGCCAGGAGGGTTGTGCCCGAAAGGACGTTTTTTGGCGTCGATCTTGGGAAGAAAAACCGCCTCCCCGAGTGGAGGAGCTCGCCGCGGTGCGGGAGCTAGCGAAACGATGGAAGGGCCTGCCACGTGAGGAACTTGACCTAACGTGCGAGACCCGCCTGGTCCTAGGCTGAGGGAGATAGGTGCTTTTGCCGCCCGTGGCCTCAGAAAAAATTTCGTCCAGCCGAGAACCAAAGAGATGGGTGCTGGCAAAAGGGAGACCGACTAGGGAACACTTGGAAGTTGCGTCCGCCGCCCACACCTTCAGCCAAAGTTTGCGGCGTAAGGTGACCGCAAGTGCTGAAGAGAGCGCGATGAGGGCGCCAGCATCTAGTGACGCCTCGCAGAGGAACTTCCCCGCCTGGATGAGCAACTGCGCTAAGGAGCGGAGATCTTGAGCAGGGACCTTGGAAACCAAGTCCTGGTCTAGCTGGCTGCCCCACTCGAAGATTGTCTTTGCCACCCATGCGGAGGCGAATACAGGCCTAAGGGCTGAACCCGTAGCTGCGAAAAGGGATTTCGTCAGGGATTCCATCCGACGATCCTCAGCGGACTGAAGGGAGGATCCAACGGCTATAGGAATAGCCGTATTTTTGGCTAGCCGTGCCACTGGTGGGTCCACCTTAGGGGGGGAAGTCCACATGGAAACGCAGTCCGCTGGGAAGGGATACAGGGTGTCCAGCTTTTTGGGAGCGGAAAAACGCATGTCCGGGTGATCCCAAGCCTTAGAAACCACCACCGAAAAATCATTATGGCGAGGAAACACTCTTGAGGCCTGTTTGGGACGGAAGAAGGATACCCCCTGTTGGTCAGTGGGGGGAGGATCATCCTGCACCCGGAAGGTGTCGCGGATAGTAGCAATGAGGCTATCCACGGTGGAGGCCAACTTAGAGGGCTGCTCCGTATCCATATCCAGATCTGAATTCTCAACCTCTCCTTCAGATAGCACATCCCCAGGAGAAGAGAACCCTGAGTGTGACCGTACACGGGGCGGAGAGGGAGACACGTCAGAGGAAGAAACATGGTCCATTCTGAAGCTTTTGTGTGAATGCCGTGCACTGACGGAATCACCGGAGGGCAGTGACCTAGGGGGTTTGCCTGAGCAAGAGGCTCTGGAGGGTGCATCCGAGGGAGGTGCAGCCTGCGGAGGTGGCGGATTCTCAACCAAGCGACCCACTATAGATAGGGTGGATTGGGAGATTTTAGCAAGGTTTTCCACCACCTGAGAGAGAGTTGTGGCCCAATCAGGCAATTCAGCGGGTGGAGGGGTCGGCAGCATGACGGGCTGAAGGGGGGGGCCTGGGCATTTGACAAGCAGAGCAGCCAGAATCCGGCTGCCCGCATGCCTACCAGAGCCAGGAGCAGACGCCGAACAAAGGAAGATGTCCCACAGCGAATACTTACTGAAGCTGTGGCAGGAAGAGTAAGCCCCGCCCCCTCAGGACGGCGGTGCGCATGCGCCCGCGCCACAATTTAACCCCCACAGTGTCATGGCCACAAGATAGGTGCCGTGCACCAAAACACCCCCTGATATATCTGTCTCTTGAAGGAGAGAGTGTTGCTGCTGAAATGAGAAGCGCTAGCGATATCGCTACAGCACTGGCTCCGCTCCGCTCGTGGCCCTGCCCCCCTGCACCTGCAGCGCGATCTGTCTCCCCTCAATGGTGTTACAGCAGCGCTGTGTACTGATGAAACTCACCCCTCCGGTCGGTATGTCGGGACCGGAGGGTGACTCCTTCATTGCCGCCTGGAGGAGGGGGGAGGAGGAGAGGGGAAGGCTGTAGCCTGGTATCTTCGGCCAAACAAGCCAGTATCTGCCCCCTTGCTGTGTCCCAGAAGGGAACTGCCGAGCTCTGTACTGCGGGCAAGCGGAGGGGGGGGGGGGGGGTAGGACGGCCTGGAGCAGGCATTACTTATCTATCCAGCCGTCTTCACCATTCCTCTGGTCCAGCAGGGTCACTCCTTCAGCTACTGGCACCGTGGTGGCAGGAAGCTGGAAGAGGGACTTGGACGGGTGGCCCTTCAGCTGGCGGGATGCAGGGGAGCGAGGCTGCCCTGGTCCACCTTGTCTTCTTGTGGGGGAGGAGGCAGCGTGGCGAACCAACGCTGGCGTGCTCCCCCCGGGAGAACAGGGAGTCGAGGCATCCACTGTTTCCCACCTGTAAAAGAAGAAAGTAAAATAAGAAACTAAAATAAAAAATCTTCAGGAGCTTGCCTCCTATTGACACTAGAAAAAACTGAAGCTCTCTCTCCAGGCTGGAGGGGGTATAGCTGCCAGGGGAGGAGCTAACAGCTTTTACTAGTGTCAACGCCTCCTAGAGGACATAGCTATACCCACGGTTCCTGTGTCCCCCAATGAATATGGGCGAGAAAAGAGAAGTGCATCATGGGATTGGCTGGATACAGTAACAGGAAGTGCTACATACAAGATGGAAACAAACCAGAGTGATTGGTTTACATGATGAAAATGGGGGCATGGGGAAAGATGTATATGATGTAAGCAAGTACATAAACATATCTGTTAAAAAACATGGGCACCCTGGAAAATCCCTTTAAGGCACTGTATTCTCCCCAGGAAGCAACTTTTCTAGGGGAGAATACAGTAGCTTCATAATGTAGCATGCATAGAAGCAAGATTTTTTTTTCCCACACAGATTGCATGTGCCTCTTAAAATGCATAGAATGGAGTCATAGATTCGTATGGATTTTATGTACAGTATGACACAGTGTCAGGGTCTTAAAGTAGGGGGAGAACCAGCCTGAAGAACTATATAAAGTAATACATATTAAGTCATTAGGCTTTTGGTCTGCATTACTAACCTGGTGGTGGCATTGAAATTATCTTCAGACTTTGCAATGCAGTCAGATGGGTAATCAATTCTTGGTCCTCTACGGTCAGCTTTGTAAATGTAAAACTGAGGCTGGCAATGGAGCTTTTGTATTCATCTATGCAGGGCCACAAATTTTCAAGAAATCCTGGGCAACTGTTTAAATCCAGATCAATTTGAGTGGAAAGACTACAGAAAAACATAATATTAACCAGGATGTTGTCACTCTCAACGGGACAACCATGCACTTTGACAGTAAGTGACATGATCCTGTGAATGTCTGGAGTGAAGCCAAGGGTGGATAGATCATCAATGTTTACACCCATATAATCCAATTCTGGCATACGTGCCCTTTTTAGAAGATCAGATGAAAGCTCAAATGCTTTGTAATAGTCCTCATCAACCGTTGGGACAGGCCACATAGATCTAAAGCTCTCCCTAGTCAAAAAGTTCAGGTTTAAACCCATAGTAGCTTGAGGTACATGTATTTCCATTCTCTCCAATAACGAAAGTCCTTCTGGATATCTATGAAGAAATCCAAGCAGTCTCATATTTGGTTTTGACAAGAGCACAGATATTGTTTTTCCTTTGAGAAACATCAGTAGGACGGGTACACAGTGAGGCAGGTGATTGCTCTCATTAGCTATTGCAATAGCCGCACTCAATATACTATCAATCATATAATCATGATCAAAGTCCATGCCAGGAACGTTGATAAGGCTTTTCAAATTGTCCATCTCTTTAAATAAATTGTCAGATATGTCCATGACTTTTAGTTCAGGGTGTTGTTGTAGGTGAATATCCTTTTTATCTCGCTGACCATGAAATACTTCTCCACTTTCCAGTAAACTGAACATATGGGAGATGACCATTGCTGTAGTTTCAGGGGAATGCATGCATGTATACTTTAAGAAATAGAAGAAATGTCCATGGACTTTTGAGATGGTATTAATGCTTTGGAGGAACAACAAGCCTCTTTCCTTCTCTGTTGCATCTCCAGACTGCAAAAGTTCATTCATTCGTTTTCCAGCTAAAAACTCTTGAAATGAAGGGTGAAAAAATTTAAAAATGGGTCGGAGTCTCTGTGAGGTGAACATGCTCAATATTTTATATTTAACAGCATCATTGACATTCACTGCAGATTCTTTTAGGTCCTCGTGTGTGAATTCGAAGCGTAATTTAAAGATGCTTTCAATTGCAAATTCCTCACATGAAAACACAACAGCATTTATTTTCTCTCTTTCAGTAGTATATCTCAACATGACATGCATCAGATAGGACTTCCATACCATCGTGTCCCCTGATATTTTTTCAGCTGGGTCTTGTACCCATAAAACACATAAGCAGAAAGATAAAAGAGGAGACTTTAAAACTAACCGCAATGTGTCAGTAGATATCAGCTCATTGGTAATTCTGTCCACGATTGACAAATTGTGTGAGAAAAGATTTTTAAAAATAAAGATGGAGCTATAGGTGGGAAAATCTTGGATGCTCAGTATAGTCCTTGCATATTGGCGAAGATTACGACCCTTATCTGGGTTCACAGTGACTGCCAGACTCACTCTATTCCAGTGGTTCATTTTTATTAGTTCCTCTATGGATTCTGGAGATGAGTCCATTACGCCGTAGTCATCCAGCAAGAACAGAACCTGGTTCTTAAACTGCTTTATGATTTCTGCTAGACTGTCTTCTGTTAGAGAAGTTGAGGATCCGATGAGTTGTTGGGAGATGATATCACTCAGAGTTTGCTCTCTCCCAGTAGAAGAAAGGGAAATATAAAACACAAGACTAAACCTGCTAAGTACAGGACAGGACCCAGAGGCCCACAGAATGGCAATCTTCCTGAGAAGAGCAGATTTACCACTGCCAGCTTCCCCTTCTATCATGGTGATGTCGTTCAGATCTGTTAGAATTTCTGGTAATGTCAGGACATTCAATGTCCTGTTTGTGACGCTCTTGAGTGCAAAGAACACATCTGCAAACAGTAAGCTCAAATCAATAGAAACATGAGAGGAGCCTGGAAATGGGAAGGATTTTCTGAATGTAGGATTATTATACAATTCCATCAGAGATTTTCTTAATTCCATGACTTCCACAGGGCAGAATTTATTATGGATGATTGAATCTGTCAATACACAATGTATAATTATTATTAACATCATAAAAATTCACATATATCACGGACAGAGTCATAGCTAAGCTTACCTTCACCAGTGGCAAAGATTCACCCAAGGCACCCCCACTGAGACCAAACACTCAGGGACAGTAGGCTGCCCATACCCAATGCAGCCCAGAGCAAGATCCACATGCTCACCACTAATTGCTGTGCCATGCCTGTACACGCTATTTGAAACAAATAGTATATACATGTGTGGCCTGGAAAGTACAACATCTTACATAAACAACCCAAGATAACACTACCAAAGATCAGTAGTAACCACATACAAACATATTCACAATAAGTGGTGGTTAGGATGGAGGGAGAAGAGGTCTCAAGTGTAGAAGAAAGAGCAAAAGGGAACGGATGGGGAGATATATTAGGGGTGGTTCACAGGAAAAGAAGGGGGAGATAAAGGGGAATCTGTCACCATTGAAAATTCCCCAAGATATAGTAAAGTTTAAAAGTGAGGAAAAATGGGTGAAGGATATAGGATCAAACACATTAGAATGGGGGAATATATATAAAAATATAAAAAGGGCAACGATTTCTAGTAATTTTAGGATTATTTCTTTTAATATTATTCATAGAAAATACTTGACCCCACTATTGCTAAGTAAGATTTATAAAGAACGAAAATCTAATTGTTGGAAATGTAAAGAAGAAGCCGCTGATTATATACACTGCTCAAAAAAATAAAGGGAATACAAAAATAACACATCCTAGATCTGAATTAATTAAATATTTTTCTGAAATACTTTGTTCTTTACATAGTTGAATGTGCTGACAACAAAATCACACAAAAATAAAAAAAATGGAAATCAAATTTTTTAACCCATGGAGGTCTGGATTTGGAGTCACACTCAAAATTAAAGTGGAAAAACACACTACAGGCTGATCCAACTTTGATGTAATGTCCTTAAAACAAGTCAAAATGAGGCTCAGTAGTGTGTGTGGCCTCCACGTGCCTGTATGACCTCCCTACAACGCCTGTGCATGCTCCTGATGAGGTGGCGGACGGTCTCCTGAGGGATCTCCTCCCAGACCTGGAATAAAGCATCTGCCAACTCCTGGACTGTCTGTGGTGCAATGTGACGTTGGTGGATAGAGCGAGACATGATGTCCCAGATGTGCTCAATTGGATTCAGGTCTAGGGAACGGGCGGGCCAGTCCATAGCATCAATGCCTTCGTCTTGCAGGAACTGCTGACACACTCCAGCCACATGAGGTCTAGCATTGTCTTGCATTAGGAGGAACCCAGGGCCAACCGCACCAGCATATGGTCTCACAAGGGGTCTGAGGATCTCATCTCGGTATCTAATGGCAGTCAGGCTACCTCTGGCGAGCACATGGAGGGTTGTGCGGCCCTCCAAAGAAATGCCACCCCACACCATTACTGACCCAATGCCAAACAGGTCATGCTGGAGGATGTTGCAGGCAGCAGAACGTTCTCCACGGCGTCTTCAGACTCTGTCACATCTGTCACGTGCTCAGTGTGAACCTGCTTTCATCTGTGAAGAGCACAGGGCACCAATGGCGAATTTGCCAATCTTGGTGTTCTCTGGCAAATGCCAAACGTCCTGCATGGTGTTGGGCTGTAAGCACAACCCCCACCTGTGGACGTCGGGCCCTCATATCACCCTCATGGAGTCTGTTTCTGACCGTTTGAGCAGACACATGCACATTTGTGGCCTGCTAAAGGTCATTTTGCAGATCTTTGGCAGTGCTCCTCCTGTTCCTCCTTGCACAAAGGCGGAGGTAGCGGTCCTGCTGCTGGGTTGTTGCCCTCCTACAGCCTCCTCCACGTCTCCTGATGTACTGGCCTGTCTCCTGGTAGCGCCTCCATGCTCTGGACACTACGCTGACAGACACAGCAAACCTTCTTGCCACAGCTCGCATTGATGTGCCATCCTGGATAAGCTGCACTACCTGAGCCACTTGTGTGGGTTGTAGACTCCGTCTCATGCTACCACTAGAGTGAAAGCACCGCCAGCATTCAAAAGTGACCAAAACATCAGCCAGGAAGCATAGGAACTGAGAAGTGGTCTGTGGTCACCACCTGCAGAACCACTCCTTTATTGGGGGTGTCTTGCTAATTTCCTATAATTTCCACCTGTTCTCTATCCCATTTGCACAACAGCATGTGAAATTGATTGTCACTCAGTGTTGCTTCCTAAGTGGACAGTTTGATTTCACAGAAGTGTGATTGACTTGGAGTTACATTGTGTTGTTTAAGTGTTCCCTTTATTTTTTTGAGCAGTGTACATATGATATGGAGTTGTTCGGATCTGCAATTTTATTGGAAAGAGGTTTTCCGCGCTTTAAGTGTAGAGTCCTCGGTATCCCTTCCACTTGATTTGGAGGTGGCAGTGTTGGGCTGTATCCCTCCATCAGTCAGGGAAAAAATAAAAAATAAAGAGTCTGGACAAGAGGTCTAATGGTGGCGAGAGTTGTCATCGCAAGAGAGTGGGATTCTGATAGAACGCCTTAATATTATTGAGTGGAAAAACTTACTGGTAAAGATTGAGAGGTTTGAGGAATATGTAGTTGGTGACAACTAGCTGCTGCCGAACAGTGCCAGTGTGGTTGACTGGGAGGGGGCGGAGGGGTGGGTGAGCAGAGAGATGAAGATAACACATAACCCTTTGGGGGAGCATCTACGGTGCCTACCGAGATAACCATTTGGGGGGGGGGATAGGGGGTGGTGGCTTTGTTTACGGTGGGGGGTAATCTAGTTTAGATAGACAATATGAGGCCTGAGTTAAATGTACTGTGGAGTTCAATATGTTATACAATTATCTACACTAAATGTCTTAGTAAATTGTGACTCAGACTTTGTGTTGTTAAACCTATTTTTGATTTTGTATTATGAAAATAAAAATAAAAGTTTATATTAAAAAAAAGAAAATTCCCCAAGATCTGTAATGGCTGGACAGGTGAAAAGATGCTAATTCTGAATATGTAATTCTTATTTCAGTTCTCTGTTCCCCCACAGCCTGGGAATTATAAGGTCTGCAATATAATGGAGAGGACTCCTAAGAGCTTCAGCACATGGACCTTGTAGGCTGAGTGCAGGGTGATGCAAGTGAGTACTGAGACAAAGTTTATATATTTACAATCAGCATCTTTTCATCTATCCAACCATTACAGAAGTTTGAGGGGGTAAAAATATAATGACAGAGTGAAATAACATTGCATTATAAGGGCAGAATATTGGGGATTTCATACAAGACATTAAAGGGGTTTTCAAGTGTTTTTTCTAAGTTCCAAATATCTGATTGAGAAGGCAGCGTTACTGGCAGTGATGCCATGGCCTTCTCCAGCTTTTCCTAGGCTGCGTGACGTAATTTTCATCAGTCACATGGCTTAGGCGCAGCTTGGCCCCATTGAAGTGAATTGGGCTGCGCTGCAATACCAAACATAGCTGCTACACAATGTACAGCGCTGTGCTTGGTGAGCTGAGAGAGGGAAGCAGCACTACTGCTAGCGCCGGTGCCTTCTCAAACAGCTGATCGAAGGTGATCCAGGGGATCGTATTTTACAAAGAGTATGTCACCAGAAAAAAAACTTTAGAAAGCCTCTGTCATAATAATTAACCCTATTAAGCCAGGCATATTGCCTGGTAGGGTTGATAATGCTGAGTAAAGCGATATATATTTATTTTCTCTAAAGGCTTAATAAATACAGAGACATATAAATTTTTATTCTTATGTAAATCAGCTATTTGGAGCACCAGGGAGTTGGCCATAGCACTAGGAGCACCGCTAGCGCAGCGCCCCCATGCTTTCTATACCCTGCCCTTGATTATGCTGATAGATGGTCTTTAAATTACTACACAAAATGTTGCTCATTGTGTCTCATGACTAAAACAATGATTAAAAGCATGTTAGATAGCATTAACAGCACATATAAATATGGGGTATATTAAATACTTACCTCTGACTTTCATGTGGACGTCCTTCTTTTCTTCATCAGGCTGCACACAAGAATTGAATGAATAATAATAAAATTCTGCTGATACAATAGTCATTCATAATAAGACTTTGTTTCATAGTTCGATTGACAAAAGATATATGTCCATTAGGCTACATTCACACGATCGTATGTGTTTTGCAGTCCGCAGATTGCAGATCCGCAAAAAAAAAACGGATTACCTTCCATATGGCATCCATTTTTTGGCGGATCCATTATAACAATGCCTATCCTTGTCCGCAAAATGGACAAGAATAGGACATGTTCTATTTTTTTTTTTGTGGGGCTACGGAATGGACATACAGATGCGGACAGCCCAGAACGAGCAGGAGTTTTAATAAATAAATTACAAATAGAATCTTTTCCCATGAAACCATCTGCTCAGCTCCTCCTGCTCTATAACATGCTGCTTGCAGCACAAACAACATGTTCCACGTGACAGGTTCCATTTAATGTTATGTTGTTCTAACAAATCATCTAATCCTCTTTTAAATCCTCTGTCAAGTGCCTAAAGACAGTACAAAAGGGTTGCATTATTACCATCTAGGGCTCTATAGATAGCCAATTTGTGTAAAGGGTGGAACCAAAGATGTCTGGGTATCAAATTTTGCTGAGACAGGTCATGGTCGAGAGAAGTCTTCATAGTGGTTTGAACCAAATGGTAATTCACAGGAGGTATCACTTTTATAGTCTGCAGAATGCCTATACAGAACTAGTATCTACCACTATATAGTTCTGTATAGTAGATACCAGTTCTGGAACATGCCAGGGTTCTAGAGCAGCCGATCCATGCAACTTTACGGTCCATTCACACGTCCGCAAATGAGTCCGCATCCATTCCATAAAATCGGGAACGGGTGTGGACCCATTCTGTTGTGCCTTTTCATAGGTAAATGCATTGATATCCAATTCATTATTGTCAAGATGGATGTTCATTGCCATGCTCAACTATAGTTGCAATTTTGTATGTCCTGAGTAGGCCAAATTAAGGTCACACAAAGCTTTAGTGTTATTCTTCTCATGAATGTACCAGTCTGAGAAGAGGCCTCTCCTTGTCTACTTATAAATTTATGACGGGAGATAAAGATAAGCTCTATGCAGCTGGTGATAATTACCTATACAATTAGATAATTGTTAATGAAGCAAAATATATAATATGTATGTATTCATTTAATGAGCCTTAGTTAGTCCTTAGCATAAGACAATCAGTAGGACATATATATATATATATTTGTTTATATTATATTGTTATATGTTACGAAGACAACATGTATCCAATATATTGTATATATTTCTCATTAGGAGAATATCTGTGAAGATGTGTGTTTTGTAACAATTATGCACATCTTTGGCATGACAGGAGGTACTGATATCTCTGTGAGAAAACAAAGCCATTCAAATTATTTATGATCAATAAATCAACAGTGTGAGAAACATTCAGAGAGACGCCTAGAGGTTTGTCTCTAATTGCTACAAGTGTCAGAATTAATCCCTATGGCTTTGAATTAAAGCTTTTAAGGTCAAATGTATATTCAGACTTACATAAGTTAACCCTTTATACTATGATGCAAATAGCTCATACAGCAGTGCCACCTAGGTATGAGTAGGTGACATTACAACAGTAGCAAAAGTGCATTCTGGGTAAGGTTATGATGTCACATTTTTATCAATGGTCACGCCCATCCGACAATGATTGGAAAGTTCCAAACTAGGAAGGTGTGTCTAACTGATAAGTTTGTGATCATAAGTCATACACAGATGGTAGAGAAGGGGATAGAGGAGAGAGGAGAAAGAGAAATAAAGCTCTCTAGAAAGGTTTATCAAGATGGAAGCCATGGTGAGATGCGCTATGATGGACCACTCAGCTTTCCTAGGAGCAGAAGTGAGATTCCTACTAGGACTTGGTAAGAGACACAGAAAATGAAATGTCATTTTATTAAGACTAATTTGATAGTGTGGGTGAAATTATAACATCTAGATTGGCGAATAAATGATTAAATTAATTGATCATCTCCATATTGAGATGTAGTCTTAGGATATTGTGAGGCTTCATTCTACCTGCAGAAGAATCTAGACTCATAATCTATCAAAGCATTAAATTATTGTTTTATATATACACTGCTCAAAAAAATAAAGGGAACACTAAAATAACACATCCTAGATCTGAATTAATTAAATATTCTTCTGAAATACTTTGTTCTTTACATAGTTGAATGTGCTGACAACAAAATCACACAAAAATAAAAAAATGGAAATCAAATTTTTCAACCCATGGAGGTCTGGATTTGGAGTCACACTCAAAAATAAAGTGGAAAAACACACTACAGGCTGATCCAACGTTTATGTAATGTCCTTAAAACAAGTCAAAATAAAGCTCAGTAGTGTGTGTGGCCTCCACGTGCCTGTATGACCTCCCTACAACGCCTGTGCATGCTCCTGATGAGGTGGCGGACGGTCTCCTGAGGGATCTCCTCCCAGACCTGGACTAAAGCATCTGCCAACTCCTGGACAGTCTGTGGTGCAACGTGACGTTGGTGGATAGAGCGAGACATGATGTCCCAGATGTGCTCAATTGGATTCAGGTCTGGGGAACGGGCGGGCCAGTCCATAACATCAATGCCTTCGTCTTGCAGGAACTGCTGACACACTCCAGCCACATGAGGTCTAGCATTGTCTTGCATTAGGAGGAACCAAGGGCCAACCGCACCAGCATATGGTCTCACAAGAGGTCTGAAGATCTCATCTCGGTACCTAATGGCAGTCAGGCTACCTCTGGCGAGCACATGGAGGGCTGTGCGGCCCTGCAAAGAAATGCCACCCCACACCATTACTGACCCAATGCCAAACTGGTCATGCTGGAGGATGTTGCAGGCAGCAGAACGTTCTCCACGGCGTCTCAAGACTCTGTCACGTCTGTCACATGTGCTCAGTGTGAACCTGCTTTCATCTGTGAAGAGCACAGGGCGCCAGTGGCGAATTTGCCAATCTTGGTGTTCTCTGGCAAATGCCAAACGTCCTGCACGGTGTTGGGCTGTAAGCACAACCCCCACCTGTGGATGTCGGGCCCTCATATCACCCTCATGGAGTCTGTTTCTGACCGTTTGAGCAGGCACATGCACATTTGTGGCCTGCTGAAGGTCATTTTGCAGGGCTCTGGCAGTGCTCCTCCTGTTCCTCCTTGCACAAAGGCGGAGGTAGTGGTCCTGCTGCTGGGTTGTTGCCCTCCTACGGCCTCCTCCACGTCTCCTGATGTACTGGCCTGTCTCCTGGTAGCGCCTCCATGCTCTGGACACTACGCTGACAGACACAGCAAACCTTCTTCCACAGCTCGCATTGATGTGCCATCCTGGATAAGCTGCACTACCTGAGCCACTTGTGTGGGTTATAGACTCCGTCTCATGCTACCACTAGAGTGAAAGCACCGCCAGCATTCAAAAGTGACCAAAACATCAGCCAGGAAGCATAGGAACTGAGAAGTGGTCTGTGCTCACCACCTGCAGAACCACTCCTTTATTGGAGGTGTCTTGCTAATTGCCTATAATTTCCACCTTTTTGTCTATCCCATTTGCACAACAGCATGTGAAATTGATTGTCACTCAGTGTTGCTTCCTAAGTGGACAGTTTGATTTCACAGAAGTGTGATTGACTTGGAGTAACATTGTTTTGTTTAAGTGTTCCCTTTATTTTTTTGAGCAGTGTATATATATTGATAGAACATTATTCGCCAAGCTAAAGTGATGGATTCCCACAGGAAAGACTTATTTCAAGTCCTTCCCATTTCAGATATGGTCTAGCAAGATCCTAGATCCCTGTTATTTGACTTAATAGTCTTACCAAAGTTATATATGTGAAAATAGTCCAGGATGGGGCGGAAGGATACAGTTATCTTTTCTAAGTTATATCCTTGGATGGATTTGCCCATCTTGAAATCATGTGATGTGTAGTCGGTTAGAGGGGGGCAGAATGTATTTAGCATTCTATAATGATGTCTAGGATTAGACATGCCCATCTTGATATCATGAGATTTTCTCTGAACAGAAGTAATGTATATAACTTATGTTCCTACTTTGATATCCTAACCTAATAATAGCTTGGTTATAATGTGACAAGTTATTTACACTCACAAGTATTGTTAAGCTTATAATGCTTTATATTAACGCTATATATATTTATTTGCATGTATCATTGTGTTTATTTACTTATATATGTTTATAATCTTGTAACCAATAAATCTGCATATTTTTATAATACCTGTGTATTATTGTATAATGCAGAACTACATTTTATCATTAACATCATCTCACGTCAAAAATAACTTATTTATCTGAGGAAATAGTCGGACTCAGATGTGAATTGTGTCAATTAGGTTGTCTACAATTCACCAGGTCATGATTTTAAGAATTTATGACAAATTTTATAAATTAATTTTTTTATGGTTAATTATTTTTATGACCATAATTAATAATTCTTAATTGAATTATTACCCCCCGACAATTCATTATCTATGGGGCCGGAAGAGATGTGGAGAGCTCCGCAAAAAAAAGAACATGTCCTATTCTTGTCCGCAATTGCGGAAAAGAATAGGCAGTTCTGTGGGGGGTGCCGGCCGGGTGTATTGCGGATCCGCAATACAGTACGGACGTGTGAATGGACCCTTAAGGTAATTTTAGTGGAAACGTTCTTCTGCAGGCCAGTTAGGGTTAATTAAGGAGGGTAGATGAGCCCCTAAACTGGTACAATGTAAATATTGTTAGCAGTTTAGGCTACTTTCACACTAGCGTTCAGAGCGGATCCGTCTGATGTTTCATCAGACGGATCCGCTCCTATAATGCAGACGTTTGCATCCGTTCAGAACGGATCCGTCTGCATTATAACTTAGAAAAATTTCTAAGTGTGAAAGTAGCCTGAGCGGATCCGTTCAGACTTTACATTGAAAGTCAATGGGGGACGGATCCGCTTGAAGATTGAGCCATATGGTGTCATCGTCAAGCGGATCCGTCCCCATTGACTTCCATTGTAAGTCTGGACGGATCCGCTCGCCTCCGCACGGCCAGGCGGACACCCGAACGCTGCAAGCAGCGTTCAGGTGTCCGCTCACTGAGCGGAGCGGAGCGGAGGCTGAACGCTGCCAGACGGATGCATTCTCAGTGGATCCGCCTCCACTGAGAATGCATTAGGGCTCACGAGCGGACACCTGAACGCAGGTGTGAAAGTAGCCTTAAAGGGGTTTTCTCATCTCAGACAATGGGCATATCGCTAGGATATGCCCCCATTGTCTTATAGGTGCGGGTCCCGGGACTCGCACCTATATCGAGAATGGAGCCCCGAAAGTGAAGGAGAGCGCACTGCGCATGCGCAGCCGCCCTCCATTCATTTCTATCGGGGCCGCCGAAAATAGCCGAGCGCTGGCTCGGCTATTGCCGTCTGCCCCATAGAAATGAATGGGACCATGGGCCGCGCATGTGCGGCACGCTCCCATTCACTTTTATGGGAGAGGCGGGGATTAGCTTGGTGGTGGAAGGACCCTGGGAAATATGGGGTCCTCTAACCACAGCGCTCCCCGCTCCGTTCTCGATATAGGTGCAGGTCCCAGCAGTGGGACCCGCACCTATCAGACAATGGGGGCATATCCTAGCGATATGCCCCCATTGTCTAAGATGGGAATACCCCTTTAACTCCTTCTGGACCCAGCCAAGGTTTGCAAATCTGACTTGAGCGACTTTATGTGGTAAATTGTGGTAAATTTAAGTTGATATGTTTTACCTTTATTTATAAAAAAAAATCCAAAACTTGCAGAAAAATTGTAAGAATTTAATTTGAATTTCCTTGATTTTAAGTGTAACAGTGGTTGTGGATCGCCGATGTTCGCCTACTCATCGCCGCGGTCCCAGGCTCCATGCTCGGACGAGCACTACCCTTCCTGGCTGCCTCTATCCTGGCCGCCTGCGTCCAGCTGCATTACAGGGCAGGCAGCAGCGGTGATCTGCTGCCGGTGTCTCTCCATGCACTGCTCCAGTCCTGGACTCTGTGCCTGCAGATGCTGTACCTTATGGAATCTGCTCCATAGTTTCCTTTCTTCCCTGAACACAGCATGCCTTCTAGCCTGTGTCCTGTAGCTCCTCGGTAAGGGCCGGCGTGCATCACTTCCTGTGATGTAAGGGTTTTGCGCGGGACCTGTGTGACTAATCCCAGCCATCCTGCACCTATTTTAGTGGTTCAGCCCCCTTCCAAGACTCCTGAGCGTCAAAGGTCCTTGTGTCCTGCAAAGTTTGCTGTTATCTCTGCTTGTGTTCCTGTATATCTGGACTCCGCTACCTGTTTGATCCCTGGCTGCTTTGCCCGACTCTCCTGTTGCTGACCGGATTGCCTGACCTGAACCTGTGCCGCCTGCCCTGACCCATTGCTTGTCTGACTTTGCCTCTGCCTCATCCTTTGGGCCTGAACTGTCGCTCCTGGTTACGACTCGGCCTGCTGACTACAACTGTACCTCTGGTATCTTGGACTGGTACCCCCTGGTCCACCTGGACCATCTGCTTGGTGTACCAATCCTCTTCAAGAGGTAGCGACCCGGTGTTCCCCTCAGAAGGTCTATCCCCACTATCAGGGGTTTTGTGAAGATCGAGGGGTTCACTTAGACAACACCCTTAGAGGAGGTTGGTCACATGGCACAGTGGGTTCACACCCGCTGGTTTGTGACAGACAGATAGTGATAGCTTAAATAGTTATTAACATTCACCACATATCTACTTTATGTTGGCATAATTTTTAGGACGTTCGAAGGCTTAGATTTTGAGAATCAATTTTGAAAATTTCCAAGAAAATTTCTAAATATGACTTTTTTTAAAGGACCAATTCAGTTCTGGAGTCACTATGGGAGACTTGAATAATAGAAACCACCAATAAATGACCCAATTTTAGAAACTACACCCCTTAAAAACTGATAAAAGTAACTGTATGGCAGCTGGCGCTGGTCAGGAACTCCCTGCCGGCCACATCGTACATATAAGGCACAGGTTCAGAATGGATTAAAGGAACACCAGGTTTAGAAAAAGATGGCTTTCTTCCAAGAACAGGACAACACTTTATTGAAAGGAATGATGCTAATCTTCAATATCACACACAATCTGTGGACAACGGCGGTCCCATTTTAGGTAGAAAACAGCAATGCCTTTCTGATCCTGGAGAATCCCTGTTATGTCTGTTACTTACATTTTTAAGATCTTCAGGTGTTGTCTCTGTCTTTAGCAAAAATGGACAGCTGCAAAACACAGATTATAATGTTAATAGGCCCACAGAAAAGTAAATGGGCGTTGGGTGCTGTGAGGAATATGGATCATCATGTACTGGCAGCCCTGATTGTCATTTGATTCACCTTTTGGCATGTACCCAGTCAGTGTACATGCAAAATATGTTCTCACCCCCCCAGCTATCTGCTGTCAGCTAGCAAGGGAGGAAGCCCCAGGGGTCCAAGCTTCAAGGAGGCCCCAGGTGGATAAAGTCACACCTCAACCAGCCAGGTTGGAGGCAAGCTAATCCTGCAGGAAAACCCCCAGCAGGAGGTCTCAGCCCTTGTCCAGGATCAATGATACCTCCCAGACATGTTAGCACCTACATTTCATAAGGAATTATGAATCGTCCGTCCATCCCATGCATAATGTGTTTATCTTTTTGCGATCCTGGGGCAAAGCCAAATATCTACGTGGTTCTGGCTTGATGCTAGGATCCCCGGGAGGGGAGATATACATATCTCCACACAGAAACCAAATAACGGTACCATGCTTGGACTCTAGTTGTAGCCGGAACCCAGGCGGATCAATTAGGCCCGGAACCATTTTCCTGTGACATTCTGGTCTGGGCCCTAAGGGGTTTTATGGGTCATTTGCTGCCAGCACCAGAGAAGGAGGGGTGGACCCTTCCCAGAGGCGGGGAGGGGAGCGGCCGGCTACAGGTCATAAGCCCATGCAAGCCAGCGGGCGTTGTCTTTTCTGAAGGGGGTCACATCGTGCCAATGTGTTTGGAGAGACCGGGAACCAGCTGACATCACTGCCCCCATGTGACTGCAGCTGAGACTATTCTACCATCATAACCCAAAGAGACTTTCATCTACCCGGTAACTGACTTTTGCTCTGCTTAACCTTGTTGTACCTATATCACCTGTATCTGTAACCTCAGACCACTGTATATATTCTCTGTGTATACTGTGTCATCTAGTGTGCCCTTAAGGCCATTAAATATATAATTTAATCTTGTGCTATCTTGTATCTCGATCACTAATCCCCACGTCTGTGTTTCGGCCTAGTTATAAGCTACCGCAGGTTGGTTTCTCACCCTATATAATCCCGTTAGCGGATCGGGCTTATATCAAACGAGAAGCTGGTGCCTTCACTGCGGCAGTGAAAAGGCTCTCTCAGCTTGTTGCCTCTCTGTACCCGCGTGGACAAGAGGTGTCTGTGTAAACTGTACCAAGCTGACCTTACCTGCTCCTCTGGAGGGCGTAACGTCATGCTTTGGTAACCCGTGACAATACCGCGTCTCGTGAGCTCGACGTAGGTGACGTCAAGCGGGCACAAGGTCTGGTATTCGTCACAGGTGCATTTCATATTTCCCATAGACCTTCAGCTAACCTTTGGAGCTCCATTTACTGCAAAAAATGCACCAAAAATGTAGGTGCAAAAAACACCACTAAAAAGCAAAAGTGCAGAAAAACGCCACCAAAAACATATGTTTGAAAGCAACCTCAAGCAGGGGCGAACTGGCCATAGACCCTACAGGGAAATTTCCAGGTGGGCCATTGCCCAGGGGGCTGCCTAAGCCCTCTTCACGGCCGACAGCCAGGTACATAAAGATCTGATTCTTTCAGCACTAATTAATGTAGCAGCATCTGCGCTTATTCACCTGCCCAATGGCTGCAAGATCCCTCCTGAATTCAACTGTATTGCCTTCCTTAGGACAATGGTTCATTTGAATATTGTGGCACGGGTGGCAGTAGTTTATGCTGCACTGTGGCGGCAGTAGTTTATGCTGCACTGTGGTATTTGGTTCTCCAGGGGCGGCATTTTGTTCTGCACTACAGTATTGCTGGCCCCGCCTACTTCTGTTGTCCCTGCCTACATGTATTGGCCTACAAAATGGGGCCACTTTTAGTTTTTTTACCAGGGCCACTTTAAGTTCCCAGTCTACCCCTGCCTTTGTAACATCCCAGAGTGGTGTTACCACTTCTGCACCTTGCTTCTATCTTTTATGGTCTAACCTGTATGTCACCTATATATTTATTTCCAGGTCCCCCAACACTGTGCATTTATATTAATGTTATGTAAATGTTCATGTAATGTTGCTGGTTCACCAGCAGGTGGAAGAAAACACGGCAGAGCTGTATGTAGGTAGAATGGAGCATTCCATTCCATTCTAACCCCCCTCTGTAGAGAAGTGGGCTAGCCCTATTTCCTTAAGGAAGGGTGGGGACCAGTTAGAAGTTAGTTTAGATTACACTAAGGGGAAGGGTGTGCAGGGGGAACGTCTCTGCTGGACATGCCCATGCAAGCCAGAGCACCTTAAGCTCTGCTGGCCAGGGAGGCTGAAGCATAGAAGCCTCAGGAGCCAGGAGATTAGTTCCTCGGCTTAAGCTAAGTTTGATTAAAGAGAGAAGTGCAGCATAAAGAAGAAGCCAAGTTATCCAGTCAGTTTGTCAGTACAGCAGAGTGAGAAAGAAATAGCAGAGTTGAGTTTGCCTGCCAGTTTAATGCTAAAGCCTGCTGGAACCAAGACAAAGCCTGTAAGCTGTTGAAATAAACATTTATTCAAAGTAAAGCTGCTGTTAAACTTCAACTCAAGGTCTGGACTCAAGTTATTCTTTCCAATCCCTCTCAATTATTTCCCTTTTTATTGCTTCGGAGCCAAAGTCTGGGGTCCAGCAGTATCCAGATAGGAGCACCGTGACACATAAAGAGACATTTAGGACGCACTACACCACTCAGCATTCCTACTAAACCTGGGTCGCGATAGGAGGGCCCTGGGGGGAGGCGACCTGTTATACCTTCAAGGTTATATCTTAATAATAAGTTATCATTACATTGATGCAAATGTATCTTATGAAGTCACTTCAGAAATATATGACCACCAGCTGGTTCTCAGCTTATGGTCAGTTGACCTTTAATGCATTGTTTAAAGAAGACAACCCCTAAAATGAACATTATGGGGTTAATTTATTAAGACCGACATTTTAGACACCGATCTTAATAACCCCTATATGTGGTGGTGGATCCGCTGGAGTTATGATCACCATGTTGATGACGCACATCTGGCCTATACTATGGTATACTATGGCAAAAAATCCCCATATATACACCACACATATAATATAAGTAGTGGATGCATGGAATAGCCTTCCTGCAGAAGTGGTAGCTGCAAATACAGTGAAGGAGTTTAAGCATGCATGGGATAGGCATAAGGCCATCCTTCATATAAGATAGGGCCAGGGGCTATCCATAGTACTCAGTATATTGGGCAGACTAGATGGGCCAAATGGTTCTTATCTGCCGACACATTCTATGTTTCTATGTTTCTATCTCAATCTATGCAACTGCATGCCCATTGACTCCCATTCTAAAAAGCCTATACTGCATAGTATAGGTATTTTTGTATTGAACTGTCGACACCCGGTTGGCATACACCGGGCTCATAATAAGCCATGGATATGTGAATCATAGATGCAGATCCTACACCACAAACATAGGCCTACTTTCTACATATAAGAAAATACATGTGACTCACTCAGGGATAAACTTGGCGTGTTCTTTACAGGGTTCATCATTTTCCTCCCAGTTATATACACAGCCAGCACAAGAGATGCACAGGACAATATCTCCTCTACCTAAAGATGAAAAATAAAAACATATTTCTTTTAGGCCTCTTTCACACGACCGTGTGTCCACCGTGGCCGTATTGCGGCCCGCATATGGCGGGTCCGCAATGCACGGGGCACTGGCCATGTGCATTCCGCTCCACGGATGCGGACCCATTCACTTGAATGGGTCCGCAAATCTGGAGAAGCGGTGCGGAACGAAACCACATAACGGAAGCACTACGGAGTGCTTTCGTGGGGTTTCGGTCCGTGCTTCTGTTCCGCAAAAAGATAGAACGGCTGGCCCATGGTCAGTGCCCGTGCATTGCATACGTTCGTGTGCAAGAGGCCTTACTTGGAGGAAATATCAAGAAATAACATCTCTATTCAAATGGTGGGCACCAATGGGGCCTGTTGGTTTCTGTCATGTGTCCATCATTTTACTGAAACATCTTACTCATGGTTCCACCAGATTGGTAGCAATGAATCACATGAAACTTTTGATGAGTTATTTCTCAGATCTTACCTGTGTAGTAAAATCCTGCTCGGGCAATTGAAGCAGTATCTTTTTTGGCATCTGAAGGCCATTTTTTAAATGACTCCAAACGAACATTCTCATCTTGAAAGAGGCTCATCTTTGTATAACCTTGGTAAAATGTGTTGAAATTTTATCAGTGTTGAATTTTTTTAAGATGATTACTGTTGCATCTGTCACTGAACAGTTTGTTGGCCAAAAAATGTAAAAGCCCTGGCCAACTTTATGTTTCATGAAAAGTCTCCTACCGTTATGTGCCTACAACTTCTGTGCAAACCTACAGTCAGGTCCATAAATATTGGGACATCGACACAATGCTAACATTTTTGGCTCTATACACCACCACAATGGATTTCAAATGAAACGAACAAGATGTGCTTTAACTGAAGACTGTCAGCTTTAATTTGGGGGTATTTAAATCCAAATCAGGTGAACGGTGTAGGAATTACAACAGTTTGCATATGTGCCTCCCACTTGTTAAGGGACCAAAAGTAATGGGACAGAATAATAATCATAAATCAAACTTTCACTTTTTAATACTTGGTTACAAATCCTTTGCAGTAAATTACAGTCTGAAGTCTGGAATGCATAGACATCACCAGACGCTGGGTTTCATCCCTGGTGATGCTCTGCCAGGCCTCTACTGCAACTGTCTTCAGTTCCTGCTTGTTCTTGGGGCATTTTCCCTTCAGTTTTGTCTTCAGCAAGTGAAATGCATGCTCAATCGGATAGAGGTCAGGTGATTGACTTGGCCATTGCATAACATTCCACTTCTTTCCCTTAAAAAACTCTTTGGTTGCTTTTGCAGTATGCTTTGGGTCATGGGTCCATCTGCACTGTGAAGCGCCGTCCAATGAGTTCTGAAGCATTTGCCTCAATATGAGCAGATAATATTGCCCAAAACCCTTCAGAATTCATCCTGCTGCTTTTGTCAGCAGTCACATCATCAATAAATACAAGAGAACCAGTTCCATTGGCAGCCATACATGCCCATGCCATGACACTACCACCACCATGCTTCACTGATGAGGTGGTATGCTTAGGATTATGAGCAGTTCCTTACCTTCTCCATACTCTTCTCTTCCCATCACTCTGGTACAAGTTGATCTTGGTCTCACTTGTCCATAGGATGTTGTTCCAGAACTGTGAAGGCTTTTTTAGATGTTGTTTGGCAAACTCTAATCTGGCCTTCCTGTTTTTGAGGCTCACCAATGGTTTAAATCTTGTGGTGAACCCTCTGTATTCACTCTGGTGAAGTCTTCTCTTGATTGTTAACTTTGACACACATACACCTACCTCCTGGAGAGTGTTCTTGATCTGGCCAACTTTTGTGAAGGGTGTTTTCTTCACCAGGGAAATAATTCTTTGGTCATCCACCACAGTTGTTTTCCGTGGTCTTCCGGGTCTTTTGGTGTTGCTGAGCACACCGTTGCGTTCCTTCTTTTTAAGAATGTTCCAAACAGTTGTTTTGGCCACGCCTAATTGTTGCTATCTCTCTGATGGGTTTGTTTTGTTTTTTCAGCCTAATGATGGCTTGCTTCACTGATAGTGACAGCTCTTTGGATCTCATCTTGAGAGTTGACAGCAACAGATTCCAAATGCAAATAGCACACTTGAAATGAACTCTGGACCTTTTATCTGCTCATTGTAATTGGGATAATGAGGGAATAACACACACCTGGCCATGGAACAGCTGAGAAGCCAATTGTCCCATTACTTTTGTTCCCTTAACAAGTAGGAGGCACATATGCAAACTGTTGTAATTCCTACACCGTTCACCTGATTTGGATGTAAATACCTTCAAATTAAAGCTGACAGTCTGCAGTTAAAGCACATCTTGTTTGTTTCATTTCAAATCCACTGTGGTGGTGTATAGAGCCAAAAATGTTAGAATTGTGTCGATGTCCCAATATTTATGGACCTGACTGTATATGTAATAACAGATAAATTCTGTGTAGTCTAATCCACCTTCTAAACTCCCTTCTATCCTCTATATAGGAAACCTACATAAAGTCCAGAGGTTAGCAGGAAGAATGGAAGACTGAAGGATTTGACTACACAGCATTTTCTGTTACCATAGAGACATATAGGTTTACATAGAAAGACACATAGTGGTAGAAGTGGTAGAATTTTGCTAAATCAGTGTCCTATCTAGTGTTACCATAATTAATATTCCTTATTTTGTGTAGGCAGATTGCATTTCCCCAGACACAAATTATCCCTTTATTTCATTATACAGAATGAATCATATGCTAATTCTTTATACTGACCCTGACCCACATTTGCATATTAATATGATCATGTCTTATCCACTGTGAACCCCTCTTCAGCTCTCCCATATCCTTTCTAGAGTGCAGAGCCCAAAATCAAATCACTGAAAAATCTATATTTTAGCTCACCCTTAAAGGGGTTATCTCAGATAATGGGGGCATATCATTGCTGGGACCCGCATCTATATCGGGAATGGAGCCCCGCAAGGTGGTGGCTGGCGGACTCCGGTCCAGCCACCACCAAGTACTCTCCCCATAGAAGTGAATGGGAGCGCACAGTGCATGACCGTCCACCGCTACCATTCACTTTTATGGGCCTGACGGAAATGGTACTCGGCTATTTTCGGCGGCCCCATAGAAAATGAATGGAGGGCGGCTGTGCATGCGTAGTGTGCTCTACACCACTTTCGGGGGTTCCGTTCTCAATATAGGTGCGGGTTCTAGCAATATGCCCCCATCGTCTGTGATGAGATAACCACTTTAAAGAGTTGTCCTATTTCAACAACTTATCCCCTATTCAAAGAATAGCGGATAAGTGTCTATTCTTCAGGGGTCTGACCACAAGGGACCCAACTAATCACTAAAATGAGAGCCTATTTTCCCCTGTTTGTGGAGCTCCTGTAGATAACCAAGTACAAGCACTCAATTATCTCCATCAACCCTTTACAGTAGAATGGAGCAGCAGCAGGCACAAGTCTCCACCGCTCCATTCGAACTGGGGGACATTGGCCCCCTGTTATAGTGATCGGCAGGGGCCCCAATTGTTGGACCCCTTCCAATCAGACACTTATCCCCTATCCTGTCCTTTTGTAGTATAGATTGCTATTGTATGCTGCTATGGATATGAGCCGTCAGAGGTGTCTGGCAATACTCCTCTCTCCTTACTGTGAACACATACATGCGTGATTAAAGTTTTTTTTTCAGAATTACTTTTAACAGATATCCTCATGTACATCTTCCCCATGCTTTTTTTCTATTCGGACTCTCTTGACCTGTTTTCACCATGTAAATCAATCACTATGCTTTGTACACAGCCTGTATGTAGATCTTCCTGTTGCTGTATCCAACCTATCGCATGATGCACTTCTCATTCCTCTGCCACCGCTCCAGCACTGCCCCTAACAACACCCAAGTAGTTTATAGCTCCTCCCACCCAGCTAGTTACATAGACACTCCCCTATCACTGCCCCTAACACCCAAGTAGTTTTTAGCTCCTCCCACCCAGCTAGTTACATACACTCCCCTATCACCGCCCCTAACAACGCCCAGCTAGTTTATAGCTCCTCCCTCCCAGCTAGTTACATAGACAGTCCTCTATCACTGCTTTACCTATGGACATGACATCACAGGAAATAAGAAAGAGCTACATTGACATGTCACACCTGACAGTCATGTGACCACATCACAGAACGAAAGATAGGAACAATAAAGGTAAAAGAAATACATTACAAAATTACAGCGACCTTCATAAATGATTATTTTAAAGGATGTTGATGCAAAATGGTAAACTCCTTTAAGGATTATATAACCTAACAGTGCTAAGCTAGTTGGTCTAATAATACTTAAAGGGGTTTGGCAATGACAATTTTAGGTTTGGTGTAGTGCCACTGGTTATCTGCTCTACATTTTACATGAACTTAAAGGGGTTGTCCCATGAAAAATCTTCAAAATTTTTCAAATCATCCCCTGGATCTGAATACTTTTGTAACTGCATGTAATTAAATATTTAGTATAGCCATTGAGCTATCTGTAAAATGCATCTGTATAGCGCCACCTGCTGTTTGTTCTTTTTGTATTTTCTCTGTCCATCTTGGTGAGGTGGACACACATACTCAATTCCATCCTTCAACTGCCACCTGAGCTGTGCTAGGGAGAGGGCTGCAGCAGAAGGGAGACAACCCCTGAGAGAGGACACTCCTTCTGAGCTGCCAGCTTGATATGAATCTAGTAGAGCAATGAACGTGGAGATCTCTGGATCCATGTGAGGTACAGGGCTGGTTCTAGCTTTGTTACAAAGAGATTGTCATGTACTATGTGATGTCTGATTTTTATTTTTTACATTAACCCAATTGGATAACCCCTTTAACATCCCCTCCTTAGGCAGGCATATAACAGGTCAGATGGCCTTTGTAAGGCAAGGGCACCATCCGTAAATGTTTTAGTATTTCATCTTGTCACAATGTGCTAGGAATTCTCTGGAAAAAATAAATACAATCACTTACTTGGTTGACAGGGCTCAGTGCTGTCAATCACTCCAGTGAGGAAATGCTTTCCCTAAAATATTTGTTAGAATAATTACCATACTTTTACATATTGGTTATTAAGAGCCTTTATAACAGATGCCATGACATTGTGAGTGATCCTTGTTCTGATAAATCTAAATGGACTAGGAGAGACCCCATTGACTTTTCTAGTTGGGTGTTCAAAAAAATAAGGAAAGCTTGACTGAACCCCCAAACACGAATCTGAACAAAGCCTATGACACATGGCTAAAATCCTAAAATTAGACAGAGATTTAGGGGGTCATTTATTAAACTGGTGTAAAGTAGAACTGGCTTAGTTGCCCATAGAAATTAATCAGATCCCACCTTTAATTTTTCACCGTTCCTTTGGAAAATGAAAGGAGGAATCTAATTGGTTGCTATGAGCAACTAAGCCAGTTCTACTTTACACCAGTTTGATAAATGACCCCCTTAGAGCACTTTCACACTGGCGTTAAAGTTTTCCGGTATTGAGTTCCGTCATAGGGGCTCAATACCAGAAAAAAAAAAATCTGTTTTATCCCAATGCATTCTGAATGGAGAGCAATCTATTTAGTATGCATCAGGTTGTCTTCAGTTCAGTCCCTTTTACGGTATGCTGCGGTATTTTCTCCGGACAAAATTCCGGAACACTTGCCGGATGGCCGGATCCAGCATTAACTTCTATTGAAATGTATTAATGCCATATCTGGTACCAAGTGTTCCGAAAAAACGTATCTGGTTCCCGGTCTGCGCATGCCAGACCTTTTAAATTGTAAAAAAGATAAATACCGATCAGTTTTTCCGATGACACCGGAGAGACGGATCCGGAAGTTGCAATGCATTTGTCAACGGATCATAACCGGAAACAAATGATATCTGTTTGCAATGCGGATTCCGGATCCGGCAGCAGTTCCGGCAACGGAACTGTCTGCCGGATTCTTCTAACGCTAGTATTAAAGTACACTTAGTTTCTGCTCACACTGGCAACATGACTTGACAATCCACATAACACTAACATTGTTAGAGTCAGTTTTCTATTTGACACTCGCTCCCATCCACAGACTTCTGCCCAGATTCCATAAAGGAATAATTTGTTCTTTACTTGATACTATACTGGTACATCTCAATAAAATAGGATATCATTGAAAAGTTAATTTACTGTATTTCGGTAATTCAATTCAAATAGTGAAACTCATATATTATATAGATTCATTACACACAGAGTGATCTATTTCAAGCGTTTATTTATTTTAATGTTGAGGATTATGGCTTACAGCTAATGAAAACCCAAAAATCTGTATCTCAGAAAATTAGAATATTGTGTAAGACCAATTCAAAAATGATTTTTAATACAGAAATATTGGCCTACTGAAAACTATGTATAGTACATGCCACTCATATACTTGTCCGGGCTCCTTTGTATGAATTACTGCATCAATGTGGCATGCTATGGAGGGTGATCAGCAGCTTGCACTGCAGGAAGTGTTATGGAAGCCCATGTTGCCTTTGCTTTGATAGCGCCTTCAAGGGACACTGACAGCCCAATAAGCATATTAGCTATATATATACAGTACAGGTCTTATAAAGTGTATTAAAAGCATATAAGTATCCCCCCTGTCCACCTTATAAATACCGAAAACTAAAGTTTTATAACCTGCTTGTCTCGTCTCCAATCTGCCCAAGGGGCGGTGTTTCATCTCAAAATGCGCCCAGCCAGCCGCTCCCAACTGCCGTTCTGAAGCCCCGCCCAGCTCATCAATATTCACTTCGCTGGGCGGTGGCTACAACTCTCCCCGACTCAAGATCCTGCGCATGGCCAATTCAATCCTCTGGGCACGTCTTCCGTCTAATCTTCAGCGGCCGGGGTCACATCGCGGGGTCACATCGCGCCTGCGTACAGACAGTCTGCGTCTTAGAGGCCGCTGCAGCCTCTGCTTTATGCGCATGCGCCGGGCACTTGAGTCGGGGAGAGTTGTAGCCGCCGCCCAGCGAAGTGAATATTGATGAGCTGGGCGGGGCTTCAGAACGGCAGTTGGGAGCTGCTGGATGGGCGCATTTTGAGATGAAACGCCGCCCCTTGGGTCAGATTGGAGACGAGACAAGCAGGTTATAAAACTTTAGTTATTCGGTATTTATAAGGTGGACAGGGGGGATACTTAGATGATTTAAATACACTTGATAAGACCTGTACTGTCATATATATACCTAAATATTCTTATTGGGCCTGTCAGTGTCCCTTTCCAGCTCTTCTGCATTGTTGGTTCTGGAGTCTCTGTCAATACTCTATACATTCTGTATAGGGATTAGTCAGTGAGTTTGCTGGCCATCAAGCACAGTGATACCTTGGTTAATAAACCATGTATTGTACTTTTGGCTGTGTGTGGCAGGGTGCCAAGTTTTCTGAAAATGAAAATCAGCATCGCCATAAAGTTATCACAGAGGGAAGCATGAAGTGCTTTAAAATTCCTGGTAGAAAACGGCTGCGCTGACATTGGACTTGATATAACACGCTGGAATAAAACCAGCAGATGACATGGCTCGTGAAGTGTCCATCAGTAATGTGGAAACTTCACACTGGACCTCAAGCAACTTGGATTGTGTGCCTCTCCAAACTTCATCCAGACTATGGACCTTGGTTCCAAATAAAATGCAAAATTTAACTTCATCTGAAAAACAGGACTTTGGACCACTGAGCAGTAGTCCAGTCCCTTTTTTCCTATCCCAGGTAAGGCTACTTTCACACTAGCGTTCGGAGCGGATCCGTCTGATGTTTTATCAGACGGATCCGCTCCTATAATGCAGACGTTTGCATCCGTTCAGAACGGTTTCCCGTCTGCATTATAACTTAGAAAACTTACTAAGTCTGAAAGTAGCCTGAGCGGATCCGTCCAGACTTACATTTAAAGTCAATGGGGACGAACCGCTTGAAGATTGAGCCATATGGTGTCATCTTCAAGCGGATCCGTCCCCATTGACTTCCATTATAAGTCTGGACGGATCCGCTCGCCTTCGCACGGCCAGGCGGACACCCGAACGCTGCTTGCAGCGTTCAGGTGTCCGCTCACTGAGCGGAGCGGAGGCTGAGCGCTGGCAGACGGATGTATTCTCAGCGGATCCGCCTCCACTGAGAATGCATTAGGGCCAGACGGATGCGTTCGGGGCCGCTCGTGAGCCCCTTCAAACGGAGCTCACAAGCGGAGCCCCGAACGCTAGTTTGAAAGTAGCCTAAGATGATTCTGACGTTGTCTCTGGGTCAAAAGTGACTTAACACAAGGAATGCGGCAGTTGTAGCTCATGTCCTTTATAGGCCTGCGTGTGGTGGCTCTTGAAGCATGGACTCCAGCTGCAGTCCACTACTTGTGAATTTCTGCCAATTCTTGAAGTGCCTTTTCTTGAAAGTCCTCTCAAGGCTGTGGTTATCCCTGTGGCTTGTGCACCTTTTTTCTTCCAGACTTTTTCCTTCTACTCAACTTCCCATAATATTGCTTGGATATAGCACTCTGTGAACAGCCAGCTTCTTAGCAATGACCTTTGTGGCTTCCCCTCCTGTGGAGGGCGTTAATGACTGTCTTCTGGACAACTGTGAAGTCAGAAGTCTTCCCAATGATTGTTCATTCTGAGGGACCACTTAAAGGCTTAGGAAACCTTTGCATGTATTTTGTGGTGATTAGCTGATTAGAGTGTGACACCATGAGTCTACAATATTGAGCTTTTTCATAATATTCTAATTTTCTGAGATACTGACTTTTCGGTGTAAGCCATAATCATCAACATTAAAGGAAATAAATGCTTGAAATAGATCACTGTGTGTGTATTGAAGCTGTATAATATGAGTTTCAATGTTTGAATTGATTACTGAAATAAATTAAACTTTTGAGGATATTCTAATTCTTGGAGATGGATAGTAGGGTAGCATTCAATAGGCACCATCAATTTGACAGAAAGAACTATGGGTTTTTGGTTCAGTTCACACTAGTGTTTATGCATTTCTGTAGTTTTTAATTTTTAATATCGAATGTAATTGCAGTAAAAAAAAGCATATCAGTTAGGTACCTGTTGGATCCATTATAAGTCAATCACGAAAGATAAAGGATCATAACAGATCATTATGGATCTCGCATATCTATCATGGATCCTGTACAAACGGAAGCTATGACACCAGTGTGAACAACGCCACCTACAGTCATGGCCAAAAGTTTTGAGAATGACAAAAATATTAGTTTTCACAAAGTTTGCTGCTAAACTGCTTTTAGATCTTTGTTTCAGTTGTTTCTGTGATGTAGTGAAATAGAATTACACGCACTTCATACGTTTCAAAGGCTTTTATCGACAATTACATGACATTTATGCAAAGAGTTAGTATTTGCGGTGTTGGCCCTTCTTTTTCAGGACCTCTGCAATCCGACTGGGCATGCTCTCAATCAACTTCTGGCCCAATTCCTGACTGATAGCAACCCATTCTTTCATAATCACTTCTTGGAGTTTGTCAGAATTAGTGGGTTTTTGTTTGTCCATCTGCCTCTTGAGGATTGACCACAAGTTCTCAATGGGATTAAGATCTGGGGAGTTTCCAGGCCATGGACCCAAAATGTCAACGTTTTGGTCCCCGAGCCACTTAGTTATATCACTTTTGCCTTATAGCACGGAGCTCCATCGTGCTGGAAAATGCATTGTTCTTCACCAAACTGTTGTTTGGATTGTTGGGAAGAAGTTGCTGTTGGAGAGTGTTTTGGTGCCATTCTTTATTCATGACTGTGTTTTTGGGCAAAATTGTGAGTGAGCCCACTCCCTTGGATGAGAAGCAACCCCACACATGAATGGTCTCAGGATGCTTTACTGTTGGCATGACACAGGACTGATGGTAGAACTCACCTTTTCTTCTCCGGACAAGCCTTTTTCCAGATGCCCCAAACAATCGGAAAGAGGCTTCATCTGAGAATATGACTTTGCCCCAGTCCTCAGCAGTCCATTCACCATACTTTCTGCAGAAGATAAATCTGTCCCTGATGTTTTTTTTGGAGAGAAGTGGCTTCTTTGCTGCCCTTCTTGACACCAGGCCATCTTCCAAAAGTCTTCGCCTCACTGTGCGTGCAGCTCACACCTGCCTGCTGCCATTCCTGAGCAAGCTCTGCACTGGTGGCACTCCGATCCCGCAGCTGAATCCTCTTTAGGAGACGATCCTGGCGCTTGTTGGACTTTCTTGGACGCCCTGAAGCCTTCTTAACAAGAATTGAACCTTTTTCCTTGAAGTTCTTGATGATCCTATAAATTGTTGATTGAGGTGCAATCTTAGTAGCCACAATATCCTTGCCTGTGAAGCCATTTTTATGCAACGCAATGATGGCTGCACGCGTTTCTTTGCAGGTCACCATGGTTAACAATGGAAGAACAATGATTTCAAGCATCACCCTCCTTTAACATGTCAAGTCTGCCATTTTAACCCAATCAGCCTGACATAATGATCTCCAGCCTTGTGCTCGTCAACATTCTCACCTGAGTTAACAAGACGATTACTGAAATGATCTCAGCAGGTCCGTTAATGACAGCAATGAAATGCAGTGGAAAGGTTTTTTTGGGATTAAGTTAATTTTCATGGCAAAGAAGGACTATGCAATTCATCTGATCACTCTTCATAACATTCTGGAGTATATGCAAATTGCTATTATAAAAACTTAAGCAGCAACTTTTCCAATTTCCAATATTTATGTAATTCTCAAAACTTTTGGCCACGACTGTACATATAAAACCATGCTATACCATAAACACATTACCACTAAATAATACAGTAGTATATTATATGATATTATTATGTATTGTGTTATGTCATTGACATTCTCACAGAAGTGAACTTGTAAAGCACATAACATCATTCTAGGAACTCACCGTGAATCCAGGAAACCCATTGTATGAATTAATGAGCACTTTAATCTCATCAGGAGGTTTCTTACTAATGAGAAAATTGCACCTAATATGAAAGAATTACAAATAAAAATTTATTTTTATTTTCAAAAAATAAAAATGCTTTTCCACCATAAACAATTGTAACATAGTATAGAGCTGCCATTGTATGCACCATAATATTGGATCATGGATCCATTAGACATCTAATACCCATACACATATGATAGCTGCTGGCAAATCGTGTGTTCCTCCTACAGCTGTTTCAACTGAATCCACCATTAGTATGCACATTTGGCCAGACAAACCTCTTTAATATGCAATGCTGTATGCCACAGTTTTTTGCACATGCCCCACATCTGTAACATGCATTCTATAGCTGTATGCCAGAGACCTCACATTTATTCATTTATATGTTGACAAGATGCAGAGATGGTAAATATCAGTCATTGGAGCGGTACATAAATATTCATATAGACAATAGCCCCATTTTGAATCCGGATTTCAAAGTAACTTGGTCCCTTCATATCACACTACAGTGGGTTTGTATGGTTTTCTTTAATTACTGTATATATATGTGTGTGTGTGTGTGTGTATACAGTATTATAGGAAGAAAGGGATGCTAATGAGCTCTTAACAAGCTCTGCCTCTGATGCCACCAGATGTAAGGCATCTATCCTATAAGTTCGACTCGTCTGGAGGCAGAGCTTGTTAAGAGCTCATTTGCATCCCTTTCTTCACAGAATTCCAGAGGAGCCTGTATGGCCTATGTCTCCTCACGCCAATCATGGCACTCTCTCCCCAAGGAGAGATGGAACCCCCCCAAATACAGTATAATATATATATACACATTCTGTGAGTCTGGATGATTGAAACTTGAACCAATCACCATGTCCTTAGTTTATACAGTACAACATGATACCTTATATACCATGTGCACATACTATTTGCAGCAAGGTTAATCCCATTCAGTTTCTATCTTCTTTGTATTTTCCAGGCATGGTGCCAGATCATTGAGTTATATGCAGGACAATGCAAAGTACATGCTGCCTATGGCGCCCCACCCTGAGACAGTGGCGGATCCAGAGCCTGGTCTCGGGAGGGGCACTTTCAGATTTTTTTCTGTCCGCCGCCACAAAACAATGGTGCTTATAGACTCAGACTACACAGTGTAGGGGTATACTGTATACTGTGTGGCACAGTGTAGCGGTATACTGTATATTGTGGGGCACAGTGTAGGCTATATGTGTATAACAAACATATTTCACATGAAAACTACAGTTACTTGGCTTGGCCCTTGGGGGATCTCGGACCACCACTTCCACACTTTGGCCGGGGGGCTCGGCGGAGCTGATGTTGTGTTTTATCCTAATGAGAAAGACTTCATAATAAGGAATTGGAGAAGGGCAGAGGGATAGCAGAGCAGGGAGAGGCTGGTGCTGCTACTAGGGGGTCATACCATGGGGAGTAATAAAGCCCACCATACTGCCCCCCCAGTAGTATAATTCTCCTTATAAATGTGACAGTGCAAAAACTACCCCCTTGTAATGCCCCCCAGTTGAGCTAATGTCCCCCATAGTGCCCCCATAATGTCCCAGTATAAAATACCCCTATATAGTGCCCCCAGTAAATGCCCCCATAGTGCTCCACACCCCTCCTTCCTCCTCGTGTCCCCCATAATGTACCAGTATAAAATGCTCCAGTAGATGCCCTCAGTGTCCCCCATAATTAGCCAGTATAAAATACCCCTTCTAGTGCCCCCCCAAAGATGACCCCATAGTACTCCTCTCCCCCCTTCCCCATAGTACCCACCATAATGTGTCCCAGTATAAAATTGTACTGTCCAGCCGCTCATATAAAATACCCCTTCTTTTTGGCCTCAGTAGATGCCCCTATAGTGCCCCCAATCATGTGCCAGTATTAATAACAGCCCCCCATGTGCCAGTGTTAATAGCAGCCCCCCATGTGCCAGTATTAATAGCAGCCCCCCATGTGCCAGTATTAATAACAGCCCCCCATGTGCCAGTATTAATAACAGCCCCCCATGTGCCAGTATTAACAGCCCCCCCATGTGCCAGCAATAACAGCCCCCCTGTGACAGCAATAACAGCCCCCCGCCAGTAATAACAGCCCCCCCCCCCCCGCCAGTAATAACAGCCCCTCTGTGCCAGTAATAACAGCCCCCCCCCCCCCCGCCAGTAATAACAGCCCCTCTGTGCCAGTAATAACAGCCCCCCTGCCAGTAATAACAGACCCCCTGCCAGTAATAACAGCCCCCCTGCCAGTAATAACAGCCCCCCTGCCAGTAATAACAGCCCCCCTGTGCCAGTAATAACAGCCCCCCTGCCAGTAATAACAGACCCCCTGCCAGTAATAACAGACCCCCTGCCAGTAATAACAGACCCCCTGCCAGTAATAACAGCCCCTCTGTGCCAGTAATAACAGCCCCTCTGCCAGTAATAACAGCCCCCCTGTGACAGCAATAACAGCCCCCCGCCAGTAATAACAGCCCCTCTGTGCCAGTAATAACAGCCCCCCCGCCAGTAATAACAGCCCCTCTGTGCCAGTAATAACAGCCCCCCTGCCAGTAATAACAGACCCCCTGCCAGTAATAACAGACCCCCTGCCAGTAATAACAGACCCCCTGCCAGTAATAACAGCCCCTCTGTGCCAGTAATAAAAGCCCCCCCGCCAGTAATAACAGCCCCTCTGCCAGTAATAACAGCCCCCCCGCCAGTAATAACAGCCCCCCCCCCCCCGCCAGTAATAACAGCATTGTACTGTATATATAAAAAAAACAAAAAAACACATACTTACCTCCATGTCAGCGATGCGATGCAGGCCTCTTCTGGCCTGTGTCCTGCGCTGTATGGGTCAGGTGGCGCAATGACGTCATCGCGCCACCTGCACCGGCCTTCTGATAGGCTGCCGGCCTAGTGCCCTGAGACTATCAGAGGAGGGAAAGGGACACGCCTCTCCCTCCCCTGCCGCCGCACAGGCATCTGAGACTGTATCGCTGTCCGAGGACGGCGATACAGATGACTGGAGATGAGCGCTTCCACATGGAAGCGCTCATCTCCCTGTGCTCCGCCGCCGCCAGCTCGGGGGGGGGGGGGGCAATTGCCCCGTTGCCCCCCCCCCTGGATCCGCCACTGCCCTGAGATTGTTTTTATGCAGTCCTTGTAGGTGTCATAATTGTATATTGTATTTATGTACTACAGGTCTGGTACCTGTTTTTTGAACTGCATAAGGTTATATATTAATGCAGTGTCCTGAAACACACTGCTTACTGTTGTGATTGTGTTTCATGTAAACTGTACTTGTAAATGTGTTCTCATAAAGTTACATAGGGAGGGGGAGGTTCTAACAGGCCTCCCAGGGTTGACTCCGCCCCTCACTCAGGGGGAGGTTCTAACAAGCCTCCCAGGGTTGACTCCGCCCCTCACTCAGGCGGAGGTTTCTAACAAGCCTCCCAGGCTCTGACTCCGCCCCTCACTCAGGGGGAGGTTCTAACAGGCCTCCCAGGGTTGACTCCGCCCCTCATCAGGGGAGGTTCTAACAAGCCTCCCAGGGCTGACTCTGCCCCTCACTCAGGGGGAGGTTCTAACAAGCCTCCCAGGGCTGACTCCGCCCCTCACTCACTGCACAGTGCAGGAAGAAGAAGGTCAGTGGGTGATGTCTGAGGACAAGCTGAACCTCAGCAGCCATTGTGAAGAGTTATCCAAACTCCATACTTAGCTCCATGTACCAGCCCATAAAAGGGAAAAGAGCACAGTATCTCCAGGCAGCTCAGGGAGGGGATGAGGATATTGACAAATTGGTAACTGTCATTTATCAGACTCCTTTGCATTAGGTGGAGAGATCTCAAGCTACAAGCTATCCACCATAATTAAAGACAAAAAGGCCATTTGTCAGAGTATAGTATTCCTAATGGAGGATACCGAAGTAAAGGATTATACTGGACAGCAGAGATAGTTCATCCCTCCAGCCTGGAGAAACAAGAGAGAGATAGACTGATTGTCATATAGGATGATTCCTTATGCAACTTCTGGGAACTAATGTGAATCACTGTAAAAGCTGCCTTGATGTACCGTATATATACTCGAGTATAAGCCGACCCGAATATAAGCCGAGGCCCCTAATTTTACCCCAAAAAAATGGGAAAAATTATTGACTCGAGTATAAGACTAGGGTACATATAGCATCTTATGCTGGTCCCCCTCATGGCCCTATGTGTCCCCTCATGTGTCCCAAATTGCGCACATAACTGGCTTTGTGTGTAAAGTATTTTACTAGTGTGTAAAACAAGCTCTCTCCTATTGATAACATGGCCGCCTCTGTACTCACTGTCACTATGAATGCACTACAGCGAGCGGGAGCGAGCTGGCTGGCGCGTGACTGACGTACTTAGTAACGCTCCTCCCACTCCCAGGAAGCAGGAGGTTACTAAGTGACGTTCAGTCACGCGCCCGGCCCGGCCCGCTCGCCCCTGCAGTGCATTCATCGTGAAAGTGAGTACAGAGGCTGGACCTGTTATCAATAGGAGAGAGATTGTTTCAACACTAGTAAAATACTTTACCACACCAAAGCCAGTTATGTGAGCGGGGCCCCTTCATATATAATCGCGGCATTTTCGAGTCGGCCAAATCGCTCCTACTGGGAGCCTTAAACAGAGGTACCGTGCGGACGTGCTGGGAGCTGACCGGAGCAGCTGTAAAGGTAATGTAACAGCTTCTCCGGCCCCAACATGTCATGGTCTGTATTATAGCAATGTAAGTTGCCATAATACAGACCTAGACTCGAGTATAAGACGAGGGGGCTTTTTGAGCACAAAAATATGTGCCAAAAAACTTGTCTTATACTCGAGTATATACGGTAAATGACTTTTGCATACATTGATGACCTGTGGATCTGCTTCCAGTAAAGTACCTGGTAGTTTGTTGAAAGCTATAGTCTCCTTATTCTATATAATTCAGTACTACTACCACCAACATTTGCACCTAATGGTGCTGGCGTCACGAACCAGGGGCCAAGCTGCCACAAGCACCCTAAACACCACCACCATCCATGGCACCCTAACTTCCATCTGGCTGGTGTTCCCTGCAACCGAGAGTGCCCTGGAAGATTTCGTGCTGTCTTCCCATTCACTGCACGCCGGCCCCAAGGGACAACTTAACCGTGAGTACTACTATCCTCGGCACCTTATCACTAGCACGCCTCACGCACAATCACCCCTAGGGTGTCCGGTCGCCGCATTACTCATATTGCAGTATCCCGTATGGGGCCTGGGGGTGTGAATGTTTTACTGTATATAGTTTGCATTATTGCGTATTGTATTGCATTTTATATTGTTTATGTTTGGCAATTACATCCAACTCTGTTCCTCCCCACTTGGTAGGAGTGGGCTGGTCCTGCTTTTTGCCAGGAGGGGGAGTTCCTGAGCAGCCTTAGGAAGAAGAGGAAGCACAGTGCAGAGCTCCTGCTCCTGTTACAAATTCTCCAGTGAGAACAAGCTACAATTGTGCATCATGTGAAGCTGTGAGAATACAGATATACAGGAGAGCGAACAGCTACAATCAACATAACGACCCTTGCTGTGAGGTGACTGACTATGGCAAAGACACTCATCACCAGACTACTACTAGGCCAGAAACTACATTAGTGCTAAACTGCAGCATTCAACCTGCTCTATAATCCTTACTGGTGCCAGAGAATTGCACTTGGAAATTGCTGCTATTAACCCACTTCAGCCCCCAGTGCTTAAACACCTGAAAGACCAGCACTTTTTAACTTCTGACCTACACTACTTTCACCATTTATTGCTCGGTCATGCAACTTACCACCCAAATGAATTTTACCTCCTTTTCTTCTCACTAATAGAGCTTTTCATTTGGTGGTATTTTCTTTTGCTGCTGCAATTTTTACTTTTTTAGTTATTAATCGAAATTTAACGCTTTTTTTTGCAAAAAATGCACTGTTTTCACTTTCAGTTTGTCAAATTTTGCAAAAAAACTACATCCATATATAAATTTTGCTCTAAATTTATTGTTCTACATGTCTTTGATAAAAAAAAAATGTTTTGGGTAAAAAAAAATGGTTTGGGTAAAAGTTATAGCGTTTACAAACAATGGTACAAAATGTGAATTTCCGCTTTTTTGACGCAGCTCAGACATTCTGAGTACTGTCATGTTTCCTGAGGTTCTACAATGCCCAGACAGTACAAACACCCCACAAATGACCCCATTTCGGAAAGTACACACCCTAAGGTATTCGCTGATGGGCATAGTGAGTTCATAGAACTTTTTATTTTTTGTCACAAGTTAGCGGAAAATGATGATTTTTTTTTTTAATTTTTTTTTCTTACAAAGTCTCATATTCCACTAACTTGTGACAAAAAATAAAAAGTTCTATGAACTCACTATGCCCATCAGCGAATACCTTGGGGTCTCTTCTTTCCAAAATGGGGTCACTTGTGGGGTAGTTATACTGCCCTGGCATTCTAGGGGCCCAAATGTGTGGTAAGGAGTTTGAAATCAAATTCTGTAAAAAATGACCTGTGAAATCCGAAAGGTGCTCTTTGGAATGTGGGCCCCTTTGCCCACCTAGGCTGCAAAAAAGTGTCACACATCTGGTATCTCCGTATTCAGTAGAAGTTGGGGAATGTGTTTTGGGGTGTCTTTTTACATATACCCATGCTGGGTGAGATAAATATCTTGGTCAAATGCCAACTTTGTATAAAAAAATGGGAAAAGTTGTCTTTTGCCAAGATATTTCTCTCACCCAGCATGGGTATATGTAAAATGACACCCCAAAACAAATTCCCCACCTTCTCCTGAGTACGGAGATACCAGATGTGTGACACTTTTTTGCAGCCTAGGTGGGCAAAGGGGCCCATATTCCAAAGAGCACCTTTCGGATTTCACAGGTCATTTTTTACAGAATTTGATTTCAAACTCCTTACTACACATTTGGGCCCCTAGAATGCCAGGGCAGTATAACTACCCCACAAGTGACCCCATTTTGGAAAGAAGACACCCCAAGGTATTCCGTGAGGGGCATGGCGAGTTCCTAGAATTTTTTATTTTTTGTCACAAGTTAGTGGAAAATGATGATTTTTTTTTTTTTTTTTTTCCATACAAAGTCTCATATTCCACTAACTTGTGACAAAAAATAAAAACTTCCATGAACTCACTATGCCCATCACCGAATACCTTGGGGTCTCTTCTTTCCAAAATGGGGTCACTTGTGGGGTAGTTATACTGCCCTGGCATTCTAGGGGCCCAAATGTGTGGTAAGGAGTTTGAAATCAAATTCAGTAAAAAATGACCTGTGAAATCCGAAAGGTGCTCTTTGGAATGTGGGCCCCTTTGCCCACCTAGGCTGCAAAAAAGTGTCACACATCTGGTATCACCGTACTCAGGAGAAGTTTAGGAATGTGTTTTGGGGTGTCTTTTTACATATACCCATGCTGGGTGAGATAAATATCTTGGTCAAATGCCAACTTTGTATAAAAAAATGGGAAAAGTTGTCTTTTGCCAAGATATTTCTCTCACCCAGCATGGGTATATGTAAAATGACACCCCAAAACACATTCCCCACCTTCTCCTGAGTATGGAGATACCAGATGTGTGACACTTTTTTGCAGCCTAGGTGGGCAAAGGGGCCCATATTCCAAAGAGCACCTTTCGGATTTCACAGGTCATTTTTTACAGAATTTGATTTCAAACTCCTTACCACACATTTGGGCCCCTAGAATGCAAGGGCAGTATAACTACCCCACAAGTGACCCCATTTTGGAAAGAAGAGACCCCAAGGTATTCGCTGATGGGCATAGTGAGTTCATGGAAGTTTTTATTTTTTTTCACAAGTTAGTGGAATATGAGACTTTGTATGAAAAAAAAAAAAAAAAATCATCATTTTCCACTAACTTGTGACAAAAAATAAAAAATTCTAGGAACTTGCCATGCCCCTCACAGAATACCTTGGGGTGTCTTCTTTCCAAAATGGGGTCACTTGTGGGGTAGTTATACTGCCCTGGCATTTTCCAGGGGCCCTAATGTGTGGTAAGTAGGTAAATGACCTGTGAAATCCGAAAGGTGCTCTTTGGAATATGGGCCCCTTTGCCCACCTAGGCTGCAAAAAAGTGTCACACATCTGGTATCTCCGTACTCAGGAGAAGGTGGGGAATGTGTTTTGTGGTGTCATTTTACATATACCCATGCTGGGTGAGAGAAAATATCTTGGCAAAAGACAACTTTTCCCATTTTTTTTATACAAAGTTGGCATTTGACCAAGATATTTATCTCACCCAGCATGGGTATATGTAAAAAGACACCCCAAAACACATTCCTCAACCTTCTCCTGAGTCGGAGATACCAGATGTGTGACACCTTTTTTTGCAGCCTAGGTGGGCCAAGGGGCCCAAATTCCTTTTAGGAGGGATTTTAGACATTTGGATACAGACTTCTTCTCACGCTTTGGGGCCCCTAAAATGCAAGGGCAGTATAAATACCCCACATGTGACCCCATTTTGGAAAGAAGACACCCCAAGGTATTCAATGAGGGGCATGGCGAGTTCATTGAAAAAAAAATTTTAGGCACAAGTTAGCGGAAATTGATTTTTTGATTTTGTTCTCACAAAGTCTCCCTTTCCTGCTAACTTGGGACAAAAATCTTCAATCTTTCATGGACTCATATGCCCCTCAGCGAATTACCTTGGGGTGTCTTCTTTCAAAATGGTGTTATTTGTGGGGTGTTTGTACTGCCCCTGGCATTTGAGGGTCTCGCAATCATTACTGTATGCCCACGCATTAGGAGTTTCTGCTATTCTCCCTTATATTGAGCATACGGGTAATGAGATTTTTTTTTTCCGTTCAGCCTCTGGCTGAAAGAAAAAAATGAACGGCACAGATTTCTTCATTCGCATCGATCACTGTGGATGAAAAAATCTCTGCCAAAAAGAAAAGGAGGGGAAAGGCGTCTGCCAGGACATAGGAGCTCCGCCCAACATCCATACCCACTTCAGCTCGTATGCCCTGGCAAACAGATTTCTCATTCACATCAATCGATGTGGATGAATAAATCATTGCCCGGGATTTTTTTTTTATATATACAAAGTTGTTTGCCAAAGTATATGAACACCGCACCTCCTCAGCACATATGCCTCGGCAAAGTATCTGTACTGCAGAGGAGAAAAATCTCGTCTTGCAGCGCCGATACACCGACTTGCGTGTAATCTGACAGCAGCGCAATGCTTCTGTCGAATGCACATCAGTGCTGCAGCTAGTCGATCGGTTGGTCCACCTGAAAGGTAAAAAAAACCAGGCCGCAAAGCAATAACTTTATTAACTGTTGAACAGAACATAGAAACTTTTTTTAAACTTTTTTAACTGAACGTTTAAACTTTTTTACTTACCGGTATTTTTTTTTTTGTTAGTTTTTTTTACCTTTTATAGAACAAACCTCTCCTTCCCCATGGGACCAATGTGAAAGCGCAAATCGCCCAAAGATGTGGCGAAGTACGTTATGCACTTTATCCCAGGTGAAAGAGAGGTTCTGCAGCAGCTGTGAGTGAATGGGCCCTAATAGCCCTGTGTGCCTGTCCTCGGTGAGATGTGATCCCTATGCTAGGTGTACCTGTGTGTGGTACTTCCGGAAACACTCTCCATAGCATAGGGCAGGGTGGTCAGCACAGTCAGGACAGAAATAGCGGGTGTCCCAAGCTTATTCCACTCCTGCTACAGACACGACATCTTTTTCGGGGTGACGGTTTGGGTTGAGGTACCAGGAACGACACTGGGGAAATGTCGCTCGTGTAGACGGCTAACTACACTGGTGGATGGGGCCACGGAACCTCCTGGGTAAAGGAGGTTCTCGATAATCTCTTCCTGGAATTTGAGGAAGGATCCTGTTCTCCCCAGCCTTACTGTAGAGAACAAAACTATTGTACAGCGCCAATTGAATCAAATATACAGACACCTTCTTATACCAGCGTCTGGTTCTGCGGGAAACTAAATACGGAGACAACATCTGGTCATTGAAGTCACCCCTCCCATGAGCGCATTATAGTCGTGGACACAGAGGGGCTTTTCAATGACACGGTGTTGCTCGCTCAATTTGGATTGTCGTGTCTGCGTGAATGGAGGAGAGCATGTAAACGTCACGCTTGTCTCTCCATTTCACCGCGAGCAGTTCTTCGTTACACAAGGCAGCCCTCTGCCCCCCTTGCAAGAGGGTGGTTACAAGCGTTGGGGGAAGCCCACGCGACTAGTTCGCGCGGGTGCCCACAGGCGCAAATCCGTTCTAGAAACAAATGCCTCTAAAGAGGGCCACACTTGTGTCGAAATTGTCACCTAAAGATGGTTACCCCTGCCCTGAATAAGGGTGACACCAAGTCCCAGACTGTCTTCCCACTGCTCCCCAGGTAGTCAGGGCAACGACCGGCTCCCAGGGTCTGATCTTTTCCCTATAGATCGAAATTTGGGGGTATAGCCTGTGGCCCTTTCACAGAGCTTATACAATTTGACCCCATACGGGCACGCTTGCCTTGGGATGTATTGTTTGAAGCCAAGGCGCCCGGTAAACTGTATTAGGGACTCGTCTAGCAGATGTTTTGCTCAGGTATACAAATCTGCAAATTTTCAGGTGAAATGGTCTATGAGGGGCCGAATTTTGTGGAGCGGTCAAAAGCAGGGTGGCCTCTGGGACGGGAGGTGGTGTTGTCGCTAAAATGCAGAAAACGGAGGATGGTCTCAAATCGTGTCCTGGACATAGCAGCAGAGAACATGGGCATGTGATGAATTGGGTGCATTGACCAATATGACCGCAATTCATGCTTTTTTGTCAGGCCCATGTTGAGGAGAAGGCCCAAAAAAATTTTAAGTTCGGAAACTTGGACTGGTTTCCACCGGAAAGGCTGGGCATAATAGCTTCCCGGGTTTGCGGTTATAAATTGTGTGGCATACTGGTTGGTCTCTGCCACGACTAAGTCCAAGAGCTCCGCAGTCAAGAACAGCTCAAAAAATCCCAGGGCCGAACCGATTTGAGCCGTCTCAACCCGAACTCCAGACTGGGCAGTGAAAGGGGGAACTACTGGTGCGGCTGAAGTTGGTGACTGCCAATCAGGATTTGCCAGCACCTCAGGGACTCTAGGGGCTCTACGGGCCTGTCTGTGCGGTGGCTGCGACGGGGGTAACTAGTGCACGTGCCACCGTACCAGCTTCAACTGCCTTCTGGTGCTCGCTACTTCACCAGGTTGTACGGCAGTGCTGGTACTAGGTCCAGGAAGGGCTGCGCTGCTGGTGTATGCCTCACCACGTGATCCGGCAGCGACAGCCCCACTCTGCTGCTCTTGAAGCGGCATCCTGCGTAACCTGTGGTCTAGGACATGGGGCCGGGTACGCTGGTGCCTGCCAGGGACCTCCACCTCCTCGTCCGAACTTTGGGTCAGAGAGCCCACTGCTTTTCCACAGGTTCATATTCTGACCCGCTTAGATTCGTCAGATGAGGGTTCCCACTCTCATCCGACTGGGTCAGAATCCTGTAGGCCTCTTCAGAAGAATACCCCCTGTTCTGACATTTTGGACTACTAAATTTAGGGGATATTCCCTGAGACTACCCAAGAAAAAAAGCAAACCTGTCTTACAAAGGGGAGGCTAGCGACTGTACGGAGGGCTGCTGCGGTTGATAAAAATATCAAAACTGATTTTTTTATCGCGCAGTGCGTGTAAAATGAATGTGCAATGATCAAAAAATATATATTTTTTGTCACTGCGGTGGGGCGGGCGTGGGTGAACGCACGTGTGGGCGAACGATCAGGCCTGATCGGGCAAACACTGCGTTTTGGTGAGAGGGCGAGCTAAGGTGACACTAATACTATTATAGATCTGACCGTGATCAGTTTTGATCACTTACAGCTACTATAAAAGTACAAATGTGATTAGCGATAGCCTAAACAGCGATAAAAGTGACTGCGGTGCGGTGTGGTGGGCGTAACCTGACGCCTAACTACCTAACCAAGGGGCCTAAACTATCCCTAAAACCTAACAGCCAATACCAGTGAAAAAAAAAAAGTGACAGTTTACACTGATCACTTTTTTTCCTTTCACTAGTGATTGACAGGGGCGATCAAAGGGGTGATCAAAGGGTTAATTGGGGTGCAGGTGGGTGATCTGGGGCTAAGGTGTAGTGTTGGTGTACTCACAGTTCAGTCTGCTCCTGTGCTGGATCCAACCGACGAAAAGGACCAGCACAGGAGCAGACAAGCCATATAACAGATCATATTTACTAATATGATCTGTTATATGACTTTGGATTGGATTTTTTGAAAATCGCCAGCCTGCCAGCCAATGATCGTTGCTGGCAGGCTGGTGACGAAATACTTCTTTTAATTTGGCGGCCCGCGATGCGCATGCGCGGGCCGGCTTTGAGCGAAATCTCGCGTCTCGCGAGATGACGCGTATATGCGTGACTCTGCGCAGCGCTGCCACCTCCGGAACGCAATCCTGCGTTAGGCGGTCCGGAGGTGGTTAATTTACCTGAAGTTACATTTTGCACTTAGTAAAAAGACTGTTCTACATTTACATCTGGCCTCATTCTTCAAAACCACCTTTCCACTGCACCCATCCCCAGGGAGCAACAGCCTTAAGGAGCACACTGTGATACAGCACTTCATCATAGTCACTACCACTCCCATCCTCTGCACTGGCTCCTCAGGGGCTCGCTGCAGTACTATACTCAACAACTTAGGGTATGTTCACATGATGGAATCCATGGCACAAATCTGAGGCGGACATGTCCTTTCTTGATGCAGTTTTGAAATCCACAAGGTAAAAAATCTGCACGTGTATGAATTGCAGAGTGTATTCGCATTGAGAAATAGTGGGACACATATTTGTTGAGGTTTTCCCTCTTATTTTGGAGCATACAGGTGAAACTTTAAATTTGAATATCGTGCAAAGTTCATTTATTTCAGTAATCCAACTTAAAAGGTGAAACTAATATATGAGATCGACTCATTACATGCAAAGCGAGATATTTCAAGCCTTTATTTGTTATAATTTGGATGATTATGGATTTCAGCTTATGAAACCCCAAGTCACAATTTCGAGGTACCCTTTGCTCAGGGGGTATGGATTAATTAGCTGACTAGAGTGTGACACCTTGAGCCTAGAATATTGAAACTTTTCACAATATTCAGATTTTTGGCTGCATTAATGCAATTCCTTTTTAATTTGCATTACTGAAATAAATGGACTTTTGCACCATATTTGAGTTTCGAGTTTCACCTGTACAGTCAAAATTCACACTGAAAATGAACCATGTGATCATGGACATGAAAAGTTATCAATCCATTACTTTACATTGCTGCATATGTATTACATTAGAAACTTGTTCCCACCAGATCTTTCCCCATTTATGGTTGGGGGACCTTTCTTATATTTCTAATAAATGACATCCAGCTCAAGAAAAAAAAATCACATTGAAGAAGTTCTCTGTGATTTTGATATTGATGACCTATCCTAAGGGTAGGTCAACAATATTAGATCAGTGAGGGTCTGACTCCTGGCACCCCCACCAATCAGCTTAGCTGTTTGAAGAGGCCACAGTGCTCTGGTGAGCACCGCAACCTCTTCCTAGGCGAGTAACCCCATGTTCATCAGTCACGTGGCCCAAGCACAGCTCAGTCCCATTCAAGTGAAGGAGGCTGGGCTGCAATACCAAGCCAATATCCAGTGCATGTTGCTATGCCTGGTAACTTGCAAGAAGACCACTGCATCCTCAAACAGCCAATCTGATATCGATAACATCTCCTAAGAAGAGTTCATCAATATCAGAATATCTCAAAACCTCTTTAACTGGAAAACAAACATACATTTCTTACTTATGTCAAGGGGAGAAAAACAGAACTGGAATGAACATCCACAATGCTATGCTTAGATCTAATTAAACTCGCTACTCAGTGCAATATTAAGTGTACAACCCCCTATACTGCATGCTGTACAAGAGGCATTAGTGTACATTTTGATCAAAAGGCATAAGCCCACTCACCACGCCAAGGTTGGTTGGTGGGACCCAGTGCCGTGGGGGGCATTGTCAGGGTTGCTGTTTGACTCGTGGGTCCCGCCGCCTACTAGGACAGTGATGTGTCGTCACCGCGCCATGCTGCGCCTAGTTCAGAGTAGGTCCCTCTCTTAGAAGTAACCTTGACGTGGTGAGTGGGCTTATGCCTTTTGATCAAAATGTACGAATTCTTCTTTTACAGCATGCAGTATTGGGGGCTGTACACTATATATTGCGCTGAGAAGTTAGTTTTATTAGATCAAAGCATAGCATGTGGATGTGCGATCCAGCTCTGTTTCTCCCCTTGGTATATACATTTCTTACTTGTCTGATTGGATAGGCTAGCACTTCTTATTTTTTTATAATACTTTGCACTGTAGCCACTGGAACTTGAAAACATTTAGAAATGGCCTTGTAGCCCTTTCCTGACTTGTGAGCAGCCACAATGCGCAGCCGAAGGTCCTCAATGAGCTCCTTTGTTTTAGCCATGACTGTCCACAAACCAACTGCAGAGAGCTGCTGTTTTTCACCTGTTGAGTTGATTAAAACAGCTGTTCCCAATTAATCAGGGTAATTAGGATGCTTTAGAACAGCTTGGACTATTTGGAATGGTATAGAACTTTGGATTTTCCCACAGACTGTGACAGTTTGTGAAGGGTATTTTCACGGCGGACAGGATATAAGATACACAGACAACTAAACAAATCAGTTTTCTAGGCGAGGAGCTGGGGATAAGGTCACCTCCTAGCAAATCCCTAACAGCTCTCCCTATTCTGCTTTGCCCACATTCAGACCCTAATGGTGGGAATAATGTGTCCTCGTGCCTGGGCTGAGAATACCCTAGAATCCCTGAGATGGTGAAAGGGAAAAAGGGGCAGCCTGCTCCCTCAGAACCAGGAGGGGACAGACGACACTCAAACAGCCTAGACAGCAAACCAAAGAAATCAGAAACCAACTTATCTTATCTGAGCAGGAAAAGCCAATCCTTCACTCCTTGCTTCCACAGCCTGACAGAAGCTATAACCCGCACGGAACACTGGGAGGGGAGTAATTTAAACCAACAACCCCACCCAGTGCACCTGAAGGGAGGCGGATCTAGCACGACTCCAAAACAAAACAAATGACTAGACACGTGCTGCTAATCTGGCAGACCTCCGTACATAGTCTGAGCAAGGCATGACAGGTATGAATAATTTTGGACTGGACACTTTTTGCTCAAATGTAAATAAAAGCTGAGAAATGTTTTTTTTCCACAATAATGCCTCTTGTACATTGTCTTATTATCTTTTGGGAGACAGCTATGTCATTTCCCGTTGCTGTTTGAATAAAAGTAACTTTAAGTCAAAATTTGCCAGGGGTATAAATAATTATGGGCAGCACTGTATATTCTCCCTTTCTACTTCCCTTGTTGCCAGATAAAGACCTTCTTTCAGATCTTCTATTCTGACCTCTGGTGGAGTTGGAGTTGCTGTGGAGCTGTTGGAACAGTTGGAACTGGTGCTGTCGGATCGCCGGTTCTCTCCTGTTTGTTGTCTCCCTTTGGGGATTGTTTGTGGTGTTAGTGTTGTTTGTCCTTTCCCTGTTGTTACCCTAGGTGTCAGTGGTGAGGACTAGTGCTCCCACTGCCCTACTCACTACCTAGGGCTTCTTTCAGGGTAAGCCAGGGACGAGACACGTGATCGGTGTACCGGTTAGCAGTCCGTCTATGGACGTCAGGGCAGCCAGGTGCCAGTGCTAGGTGAGTTAGGGATCACCACTCCTCCCTCTCCCTAGTGAAAGGTTCCCATCCTTCCCTCCTCTCTGCGCCGCACGTCTGTTACCTGCCATATCAGACATGATATTATATCTGAAAGGAGAAGTGAATGGGCACTCTTATATATGGAATCGCACAGACTCAATGTGAGATCATAAATTCAATGTAGTTTTTAATAACATCAACATGCAATATTACAGTATACTGGGTAAAGGGGTACACTAAAATAAGAGATAAAAGATAGATAAAAATGGTCTAATATATAGTCGATATGAGAATAATCTAAAATGATGTTGTTGGTATACTTGATCAGTATGGTAGTGTTAAAATACCAGGTCGGCTAATGGATTTATGAAAACTTAAGATAAGGTTAATCCAAATATTGTATAGCGCCTGTGGTGATGTGTTGAAAGATCCGCATGGCAGATTGTTGTAAAATTACCACCAACGAAAATGGTGGCATTAATATGTGAACCTTGTGCATTATCCAGTTCACATATTAATGCCACCATTTTAGTTAGTGGTAATTTTACAACAATCTGCCACGAGGATCTTTAGCAGGGAGATCGGTCAGCGGAGGTTTCATTTATTTCAGTAATCCAGTAACTTAAAAGGTGAAACTAACATATGAAATAGACTCATTACATGCAAAGCGAGATATTTCAAGCCTTTATTTGTTATAATTTGGATGATTATTGCTTACAGCTTATGAAACCCCAAAGTCTCAATTTTGAGGTACCCTTTGCTCAGGGAATATGGATTAATTAGATGACTACAGTGTGACACTTTGAGCTTAGAATATTGAACCTTTTCACAAAATTCTAATTTTAAGCTGCATTAATGCAATTCCTTTTAATTTGCATTACTGAAATAAATGGACTTTTGCACGATATTCTAATTTTTCGGGTTTCACCTGTATTGTTCCAAGTTTCAAAGGTGGGCCACGGATACTAGGTGGAATGACCTGGCTCTCAGAAGCCAGTTTTGCCAGGGGTTGTCAGAAAAAGTAAAAGATGTGCTTGCACTGTATGAGACTCCTATATCCCTTGAGGACACTATGTCGCCATCTATAAGAATTGATAGACACCTTAGGGATAGGCTGAGGAGTTCTTGTCCTCCAGAGACTTTTCTCGAGCAGGAGTCAGTTTGTTCTGACTCAGACAAACCTATGCAACTAGGGGGAGCCACTCGTCAGGTTGGTCCTCCTGGGGCTCGCCGTAAGTCTGGGGATTGTTTTTTCTGTGGTTGGAGGGGTAATTTCATTGGAGCTTGTCCATCCGTACCCAAAAAGAAACAACCGTCGGAACTACTGACCCCAGGTTGTGTGGAGGATGACAATCTGGGTGTATACATCTCCTCCATACGAATGTCTCAGTTTGTTTTGCAAGCTATGGTAGTTTCGGGTAATAAAACTCAGACTATTTCTGTTTTCTTAGACAGTGGGGCGGGGGTCAATTTGGTGGATGCTCGATTTGCTCGGACTCTGGGTTTTTCTTTTAGTCCATTACTTAGATCTATCCCCATATTCGCTATCGACTCTGCTCCTCTTACTCAGGGGAACCTGACACAGATTGTACATAACATACATGTTCGGGTGTGGGCCCTCCATAATTAATTTGATTTTTTCTGTGTCCTTGAAGGTCTTCCTACTCCTATGGTATGAGGTCTTCCCTGGTTGGTAGCGCACAATCCTGTTGTTGATTGGCAGGCCAGGGAGATATTGGAGTGGAGTGAGCATTGTAGGGACAATTGCTTAAAGGGAACCTGTCATGTGGATATTTGATTATAATCTATTTAATTATATACAATCATTAACTACTAAAAAGTGCCTTAGATGTATTCACTTACTGGTGTGACAGATGGTTACCTCATAATATACACACAAAGATGCCACATGCCGCATGCTAATGAGCTGATTTGAGTCCAGCGTGATGTCAGTGAGTCCAGCGTTTTTTTAAATTTAGAGCTATAGCCACTCCCCTGCCCAGCTGCTGCTGATTCATATGGAAAATAACTGTCAATCAGCAGCAGGTAGGCGGGGAGAGTCAGGAGCTCATGAATATTCAGGACTCATCATTATGAGCTGGAGCTTTTCAATAAAAGATGTTGGCAGATTGACTGGGTCAATTAAAGAAAGTGACCCAGCATTTTGCTAAGAGAATCAGTCGCTTATTTATGTTGCCCTTAGTTAGGACACCATAAAACTGGTGACAGGTTCCCTTTAACCCCTTAAGGACACAGCCTTATTTCCCCTTAGGACCAGGCCATTTTTTGCAAATCTGACCAGTGTCACTTTAAGTGCTGATAACTTTAAAACGCTTTGACTTATCCAGGCCATTCTGAGATTGTTTTTTCGTCACATATTGTACTTCATGACACTGGTAAAATGAAGTCAAAATTTATTTATTTTTTTGCACAAAAAAATACCTAATTTACAAAAAATTTGGAAAAATTAGCAAATTTCAAAGTTTCAGTTTCTCTACTTCTGTAATACATAGTAATACCACCAGAAATTGTGATGACTTTACATTCCCCATATATCTACTTCGTGTTTGAATTATTTTGGGAATGATATTTTATTTTTTGGGGATGTTACAAGACTTAGAAGTTTAGAAGCAAATCTTGAAATTTTTCAGAAATTTACAAAAACCCAATTTTTAGGGACCACTACAGGTCTGAAGTCACTTTGCGAGGCTTACATAATAGAAACCGCCAATAAATGACCCCATTCTATAAACTACACCCGTCAAGGTATTCAAAACGGATTTTACAAACTTCGTTAACCCTTTAGGTGTTGCACAAGAGTTATTGGCAAATGGGGATGAAATTTGAGAATTTCATTTTTTTGCCTAATTTTCCATTTTAACCAATTTTTTCCACTAACAAAGCAAGGGTTAACAGCCAAACAAGACTGTATCTTTATTGCCCTGACTCTGCTGTTTACAGAAACACCCCATATGTGGCCGTAAACTACTGTACGGCCACACAGCGAGGCGTAGAGTGAAAGGTGCGCCATTTGGTTTTTGGAGGGCTGATTTTGCTGGACTGTTTTTTTGACACCATGTTCCATTTGAAGCTCCCCTGATGCACCCCTAGAGTAGAAAGTCCATAAAAGTGACCCCATCTAAGAAACTACACCCCTCAAGGTATTCAAAACTGATTTTACAAACGTTGTTAACCCTTTAGGTGTTGCACAAGATTTAATGGAAAATAGAGATACAATTTCAAAATTTCACTTTTTTGACAGATTTTCCATTTTAATATTTTTTTTCCAGTTACAAAGCAAGGGTTAACAGCCAAACAAAACTCATTATTTATGGCCCTGATTCTGTAGTTTACAGAAACACCTGATATGTGGCCGTAAACTGCTGTACGGCCACACAGTGGGGCGTAGAGTGAAAGGTGCGCCGTTTGGTTTTTGGAGGGCTGATTTTGCTGGACTGTTTTTTTTGACACCATGTCCCATTTGAAGCCCCCCTGATGCACCCCATGAGTAGAAACTCCATAAAAGTGACCCCATCTAAGAAACTACACCCCTCAAGGTATTCAAAACTGATTTTACAAACTTTGTTAACCCTTCAGGTGTTGCACAAGATTTAATGGAAAATAGAGATACAATTTCAAAATTCCACTTTTTTGACAGATTTTCCATTTTATTCTATATTTTTTTCCAGTTACAAAGCAAGGGTTAACAGCCAAACAAAACTCATTATTTATGGCCCTGATTCTGTAGTTTACAGAAACACCCCATATGTGGTCGTAAACTGCTGTACAGGCACACGGCAGGGCGCAGAAGGAAAGGAATGCCATACGGTTTTTGGAAGGCAGATTTTGCTGGACTGTTTTTCTTGACACCAGGTCCCATTTGAAGCCCCCCTGATGCACCCCTAGAGTAGAAACTCCAAAAAAGTGACCCCATTTTAGAAATTATGGAATAGGGTGGCAGTTTTGTTGGTACTAGTTTAGGGTACATATGATTTTTGGTTGCTCTATATTACACTTTTTGTGCAGCACTTTTTTATTTTTTATTTACAACATTCATCTGACAGGTTAGATCATGTGGTAATTTTATAGACCAGGTTGTCACGGATGCGGCGATACCTAATATGTATACAATTTTTTTTATTTATGTAAGTTTTACACAATGATTTCATTTTTAAAACAAAAAAAAATGTTTTAGTGTCTCCATAGTCTAAGAGCCATAGTTTTTTCAGTTTTTGGGTGATTATCTTCGGTAGGGTATGATTTTTGCGGGATAATATGACGGTTTGATTGGCACTATTTTGGTGTACATGTGACTTTTTTGATCACTTTTATTACCTTTTTTGGGAAGTAAGGTGGGCAAAATTTCAATTTCATCATAGTTTTTTATCAATTGTTTTTATGGCGTTCACCATTCGGGTAACGTAACATGACCGTTTTATAGATCAGGTCGTTACGGACGCGGTGACACCAAACATGTGTAGGGAATTTTATATTTTTTCATTTTTAATCAGTGATAATGTGTTTTTTGATTTTTACTTTTTTTCACTTTTTTTTATTTTATTTTTTACCCAGACCCACTTGGTTCTTGAAGATCCAGTGGGTCTGATGTCTTTATAATACAGTACAGTACACTATATAGTGTTTTGTACTGTATTTTACCTGCACTTTGTCTGAACAGATCTATGCCTTTAGCACAGATCTGTTCAGCATTATGGACAGCAGGATGCCTGAGAAGGCGTCCTGTTGCCATGGGAACCTTCCCCGTCTGCTCAGTTGTGGCCACAATTGCGCAGACGGGGAAGGGTAAGGAGGGGGGCTGTCTGGGGGCTCTCTCCCTCTCCATCGGGGGGCTGCAAAGGCACAGCAGCCCCCCGATGGGAGAGGGAGGGAGCTCCCTGAGCTGTTAACCTTTTCCATACAGCGGTCCGTACGGACCGCGGTATGGAAAGGGTTAAACGGCTGACATCGCATCACAGATGTCAGCCATTTATACCAGGGTGTCAGCAATGTGCTGACACCCTGGTATACCCACTTTACACCAACGATTATTCAAGGGTCACGGGACCCCCGCGGGCATTTAGCCGAGGTGTCTGCTCAATGATTTGAGCAGGCACGGGGTTCCGATCACCGCCCGCCGCGCGGCGGTGATTGAAAATACACAGGGCGTACATGTACGCCCTGTGTCCTTAAGTACCAGGACACAAGGGCGTACCTGTACGCCCTATGTCCTTAAGGGGTTAAGTAGCAGTTGCTCAGTCACCTCCATTTAAACCTTACCAGCATTTGTGTCCGATTTTGAAGATGTTTTCTCTGAGAAGGGGTGTCTGGAGTTACCAACCCATCGTCCATATGATTCCCCGGTTAACCTGCTCCCTGGAGCAAAGTTACCTGAGACCAGGTTATATAATCTTTCTGGCCCCGAAAGACAAGCCATGAAGGATTCTATTTCCGAGAGTCTGGCTAAAGGACATATCAGACCCTCCTCTTCACCCTTGGCTGCAGGGTTCTTCTTTGTGAAGAAGAAAGATGGGGGCCTGCGTCCTTGCCTAGATTTTCGTGAACTAAATCGGATAACTATCCGATACCCCTATCCTCTTCCTCTCATTCCACGAATACCGTATTTTTCGCCCTATAAGCCGCCTTGGCTCATAAGACGCACCTAGGTTTTAGAGGAGGACAATAAGGCCTCATGCACACGACAAAAAACATCCGTTAAAAACGGACACACTGTCAGTTTTTCATGACCATTTTGCATCAGTGTGTGCATCCATTTTCTGGCAGTGTGTCCGTTTTTTAATGTCCGTTTTGCATCAGTCTTTTCATGTCCGTTAAAAAAACGGACATGAAAAAATTGATGAATTTGATTGGCAGTTATTTCTGCACCCACCCTTCTGAGACCACCAACAGGATGGTAGGCCTCCGGCTAAAATAATGTCCCCCATAGTGTAGGATTTTTTTTTATGCTGCCCCAGCTTTAATAATGCCCCCATGTAAGCCCCCAGCTAAATGAATGTCCCCCACGGGGTATATAATTTATTTGTTGCTGCCCCAGCTTTAATAATGCCCCCAATGTAGGGCCCCATCTTAAATAATGTCCCCCATAGTGTGTTTATTTATATATATTTTTTAGGACCCCAGCTTTTATAATGTCCCCCATGGTTTATATAATGCCCCCATAAGTGTCCCGACAACAAAAAAAAAAAAAAAACTCACCTTATCCACTTGCTCGCGCTGCAGCAGTCTCTTCTCTCTTCACAGAACGGGACCTGCCGAAGGTGCACGATGACGTCACTGCACGCTCCTACGTGGTTACGTCACCACGCAAATCGCAGGTCCTGCTCAATGAAGAGAGAAGAGGACTGCCGCACCGCAAGCAAGTGGATGAGGTAAGTTTTGTTCTTTTAACCCCTAAATGCCTGTGTGCCGTTTTTAACGGCCATTAGACGGGATGCACTCCTGTCAATCGGCCATTAAAAAACTGTCCTATTGATTTCAATGGGGTCCGTCCGGCTGTGAAAACGGCCAAAGATAGGACAATTTTTGATCGGATGCTATTCACTGGCCATTAAAGAATGGCCATGTGAATAGCCCCATAGACTTTCACTGGTGCTAAAAATGGCGCCGTGTGACTTGTAGCCCTAAGAAAAAAATATTTTTTCATTACACCTCAGGGTCAGACCACCAATCAGACACCCAATGTAATCAGACCTCAGCTGACAGTCCGAATCAGACCCCCAATGTTAATAAGACCCCAATAAGACCTCAGATCAGACCCCCAATCAGCACGTCAGCTCAGCCCCAATGTAAATGACCCCCAATGAGACCTCAGATAAGAGCCCCATGCCTTTCATCAGCCTCCATGCCCTCTCATTAGCCCCCATATCAGTCCTTATGCCTCTCATCAGCCCCCATTATTAGCCTTATGCCTCTCATCAGCCCCCATATCAGCCCTGATGCCTCTCATTAGCCCCCATATCAGTCCTTATGACTCTTATCAGCCCCCATTCCTAGCCTTATGCTTCTCATTAGCCCGATATTAGTCCTTATGCTTTTATCAGTCCCCATTATCAGCCTTATGCCTCTCATTAGCCCCCATATCAGTCCTTATGCCTCTTTCAGGCCCCATTATCAGCTTTATGCCTCTCATCACCCCCATTGCAGCCCCCATATCAGATCAGCCCCAAGCAGCTTCATGTTTTTATAAAATAAAAAAACACTTACCTCTCCTGCTCCTGGACGCTGCCGCTCCTCACCGCCCGTGATTCTCCTGCTGTCGGCTGTGCTGTGAATGGTGCGCACAGCGTGAGGGTCACAGAGCGCCCTCACGCTGTGCGCAGCCACTGCACAGAGGTCAGCCGAGGACCAGGAAGCAGTGAGTACAGAGTCTTCACCGCTTTCCGGTCCTCCGGTACTAATGAGCACTTCCATAATGGAAAGCGCTCATTAGTATTCGCCCCATAAGATGCAGGGGCATTTCCCCCCCCACTTTTTTGGGGGGGGGGATGCGTCTTATGGGGCGAAAAATACGGTAAGTTATATGCTAAATTGGAGAAATGTGTGTTCGCCGTACAGGAAGTACAATTCCTAGGGTATTTGCGATCAGCTTTGGGGTTCCGTATGGATCCAGAGAAGGTCTGCGCGATCCTAGAATAGGATCTTCCTGCGAACCTAAAAGCTCTGCAGTGTTTTTGGGGTTTTTCCAATTTCTATAGAAAATTCATTCAGAACTATTCAGTGATTGTCAAACCCCTTACTCACATAACTAAGAAGGGGACTGATTTTTCTAAATGGTCTGATTCTGCTAAACTGGCTTTTTCCTCTCTAAATGAGAGTTTCACCTCTGCCACCCATACTGATCTGCCTGATGTTTCTCAACCTTTTATTGTGGAGGTTGATGCATCAGTGGTGGGGTGGGGGCTGTACTGTCCAGGGTCCATCTCCAAGTAAATGGGCATCCTTGTGCTTTCTTTTCTAAGAAATTGTCGGCAGCTGAGAAAATCATGATATAGGCAACAGGGAACTTTTAACTGTTAATTAGCGTTCGAGGAATGGCGTCACTTTTTGGAGGGCGGCAGCTCATCCCATCACAGTGATTACAGATCATAAAAACCTGTTATACCTTGAGTCTACTAAACGTCTTACCCCTAGACAAGCTATGTGGTCTTTGTTTTTTTACCAGGTTTAATTTTGTTATTACCTATTGTCCGGTAATTCGTTATCCCGACGTTTTCCTGGAGGGGATGATGTTGACGATCCGGTGACGATTTTACAAAAGGGGGAGGTTGTCTGTGCGTTACACTCAGACCTGTAAGGGATGGTGTTGGAGGCTCAGAGGGACGCCCCGGTCTCCTGTCCCCCAGGGAAGTTGTTTGTGCCTTTGAATTTGCGCCTTGAAATATTAAAAGAACATCATAACTCTGCACTCGCTGGGCACCCTGGTAGTAGGGCAACCTCGGATCTATTGTCTCGTCGTTTTTTGGTAGCTGAGGTTAGCACCAGGATGTAGTTGATTTTGTGTCCACCTGTTACCAAAGTTACTCATACTCGTCCGGTGGGGTCTCTGTTGCCACTGGTCATTCCCAACAGACCGTGGACACACCTGTATCTGTATATTTATTACTGACCTACCTGTATCTGCGGGTAAAACTGTTATCCTGATAGTAGTAGACATGTTCAGTAAAATGGTGCATTTCATTGCCTTACCCGCGTTGCCAATGCTAAAAACCCTGGCTCAGGATTTTATAAGTGAAATTGTGAAGCTTCAAGGGGTCCCTTCCAATGTTGTTTCGGATAGGGGAACCCAGTTTATTTCTAAATTCTGGAGAGCTTTTTGTTCTCGTCTTGGGGTACTGTCACAACCAGACAGCTGAGAAGCTCTGACAGGAACCGTCCAGATCCTCCTCCTTGAGTTTCTTTGTGTTGATTTCTGTTCCTCATCTCGTTAGTCTATCTCAGCTGTCATGCAAGTTGGACTGATTGCTTCCCTTTAAGTTCCTCCCCATAATGCAGTAGTGTGCGGCTTCTACAACTTCCTGAGTGTGTGTGCATGCTGTTTTATTTCTCAGTCCTCTGCAAGATAAGTGTTGTTCTATTATTTGTTATTTTCTGTCTGCTGGATCTTAGGAGCCGGTGGTCGTGTCCCCTCACTATTGTAGGGTATTCAGGTATTAGATAGCCGAGGTACGTGGATATGCGCCCATCCACCTTTGGGGTGTTCGCATAGGCTGAGCAGTGAGGGAAAGTTGCAGGTCTTAAGCAGGGGTCTCCCGTTTGTTCCTTAGTTGTGGATCCAGTGAGTCATTGATTGTATTACATTGTCTTGTTTCCTGTACACCATCCGTGACATTATAAGCCGCACACTACTGCATTATGGGGAGGAACTTAAAGGGAAGCAATCAGTCCAACTGCATGACAGCTGAGATAGACTAACGAGATGAGGAACAGAAATCAAAACAAAGAAACTCAGGGAGGAGGATCTGGACGGTTCCTGTCAGAGCTTCTCAGCTGTCTGGTTGTGACAGTAGGCGGCTTATAATGTCACGGATGGTGTACAGGAAACAGGACAATGTAATACAATCAATGACTCACTGGATCCACAACTAAGGAACAAACAGGAGACCCCTGCTTAAGACCTGCAACTTTCCCTCACTGCTCAGCCTATGCGAACACCCCAAAGGTGAATGGGCGCATATCCACGTACCTCGGCTATCTAATACCTGAATACCCTACAATAGTGAGGGGACACGACCACCGGCTCCCTACACCAGACACGGAGGGAGTCAGGGTCTCCTAAGATCCAGCAGACAGAAAATAACAAATAAAGGAACAACACTTATCTTGCAGAGGACTGAGAAATAGAAACAGCATGCACACACACTCCAGGAAGTTGTATAAGCCGCACACTACTGCCATTATGGGAGGAACTTAAGGGAAGCAATCAGTCCAACTGCATGACAGATGAGATAGACTAACGAGATGAGGAACAGAATCAAAACAAAGAAAGTCAAGGAGGAAGGATCTGGACGGTCCTGTCAGAGTTCTCAGCTGTCTGGTTGTGACAGATACATTTGTCCTTCTCCTCAGCCTTCCATCCGCAGTCGAATGGCCAGACCGAAACACACCAGTTTGCTATAAACACTCGCCGTCAAGAATAACTGGTAAGTCACCATTTTTGGTGCATATGGTTTTCATCTTCAATTTTGCACTTTTGGTGAGGGGAAGCCTTCTGGGATCCCTGAAGAAGAACGGTTTACGTCATCATTCTCTTCTGTAATAGCGAAAGGTTTCAAAGCAATTGAAAAATATGGAGGCAGATATAAACGTATGGCTGATAGAAAACGTTCGCCAAGTCCGGATCTAAGGGTGAATGACTATGTGTGGTTCTCAACTAGAAATATTAAGTTAAAGGTTCCCTCTTGGAAATTGGGTCCTAGGTTTATTGGTCGTTATAAAATAGTCGCCGTCATTAACCCATGGCATTTCGCCTGGAGCTACCTCAAACATTGAAAATTTATAATGTATTTCATAAATCGTTGCTCAAAAAGTATGTTGTACCTCTGGAAACCATCACCATTACCGCCCCCTTCAATTATTGTAGATGGCAATTTGAGTTTGAGGTGGCAAGAATTGTTGATTCTCATTCTGTCTGTCGCTCCCTTCAATATCTGGTGCATTGGAGGGGTTACCAGTCCGGAAGAAAGAATGTGGGTGCCAGCATTGGAAGTAAACGCCAGTAGTTTAATTTGTTCTTTCCACATTTCTCATCCGGAAAGACCTGGTCCTGAGCATCTGGTGGCCCCTCGTAGAAAGGGGGGTACTGTCACGAGGGTGTCACGACCTATCGCTGACCTTGTTATGCCTGGGGTCAGAAGGTCGCAGCAGGTGGCTACTCGCTTGGTTTCAAGGGATCGCTCCATGACCTAGTTGTGGGAATGGATTCTGGTCCAGGTTTTCCTGCTTAGGTTTGCGACCCTTTATGTCCCATTTAGGAATCTGTAGCTTTTCCTTTCAGCTGTTCTTTGTCAGCCATTCCCAGCTACTATATATTTTCCCTTTCTACTTCTGTTGTTACCAGATATAGACCTTGCTTCCAGATTTTCTATTCTGACCTCTGGTGGAGTTGGAGTTGCTGTGGAGCTGTTGGAACAGTTGAAACTGGTGCTGTCGGATCGCCGGTTCTCGTCTGTTTGTTGCCTCCTGTTTGTTGTCGCCCTTCAGGGATTGTATGTGTTGTTTGTCCTTTCCATGTTGTTACCCTAGGTGTCTGTCAGTGGTGAGGACTAGTGCTCCCACCACCCTACTCACTACCTAGGGTTTCGTTCAGGGTAAGCCACTGACGAAGCACGTGATCGGCGTAGGGGTTAGCAGCCTGTCTAGGGACGTCAGGGCAGCCAGGTGCCAGTACTAGGTGAGTTAGGGGTCACCACTTCTCCCTCTCCCTAGTGAAAGGGTACCCTCCTTCCCTCCTCTCTGTTGTGCCTTTTCATAGGTATATACATTGATATCCAATTATTCTAGTCAAGATGGATGTTCATTGCCTTTAAGAGCCATGCTCGACTATATTTACAATTTTGTATGTCTTGAGTAGGCCAAAGTAAGGTCGCACAAAGGTTTCTGTGTATAAAGGTTTCTATTTTTAGTGTTATTCTTCTCATGAATGTACCAGTCTGAGAAGAATACTCTTTGTCTACTTATAAATTTAAGACGGGAGATAAAGATAAGAAGCAGCTGGTGATAATTACCTATACAATTAGGTATTTATTAATGAAGCAAATTATATAATATGTATGTATTCATTTAATGATCCTTAGTTATTCCTTAGCGTAAGACAATCAGTAGGACATATATATATATTACTTTATATTATTTTGTTGTATGTTATGAAGACAAAATGCATCCAGTATATTATATATATTTCTCGCTAGAATATTAATCTCTAAAAGAGTGTCTATAAAGATGTGTGTTTTGTAACAATTAATCACATCTTTGGTATGACAGAGGAGGTACTGATATCTCTGCGAGAAAACAAGGCCCATTCATATCATTATGGTCCATAGATAAACAGTGTGAGAAACATTCAAAGAGACGCCTAGAGGTCTGTCTCTAATTGCTACAAGTGTCAGAATTAATCCCTATAGCTTTGAATTAAAGCTTCTAAGATCAAATGTATAGAATACGTTTTATTCAGACTTGCATAAGTTAACCCTTTATACTATGATGCAAATAGCTTCTACAGAAGTGCCACCTAGGTATGAGTAGGTGACATTACAACAGTAGGAAAAGTGCATTCTGGGTAATGTTATGATGTCACATTTATTATCAGTGGTCACGCCCTTCTGACAATGATTGGAAAGTTTCAAACTAGGATGGTGTGTCTAACTGATAAGTTTGTGATCATAAACCACACAAAGGGGAGAGAAAAGAGGAGGAGAAGAAAAAAAGACAAGTTGAGCTCTCTAGAGGGGTCTATCAAGATGAAAGCCATGGTGAGATGCGCTTTGATGGACCACCAAGCTTTCCTAGGAGCAGAAGTCAGATTCCTACCAGAACTTGGTAAGAGACACAGAGAATATTTCATTTTATTAAGACTAATTTGATAGTGTGGGTGAAATTATACCATCTAGATTGGCGAATAAATAAATACATTAATAAGATGTAGTCTTAGGATATTGTGAGACTTTATTCTACCCTGCAGAAGAATCAAGGACTCATAATCTAACAAAGCATTAAATGATTGCTTTTATATATATATATATATACAGTCATGTGAAAAATTAGGACACCCTTTGAAAGCATGTGGTTTTTTGTAACATTTTTAATAAATGGTTATTTCATCTCCGTTTCAACAATACAGAGAGATTAAAGTAATCCGACTAAACAAAGAAAACTGAAGAAAAAGTCTTTTCAAGATCTTCTGTAAATGTCATTCTACAAAAATGCCTATTCTAACTGAGGAAAAAGATAGGACACCCTTGCCCCTAATAGCGAGTGTTACCTCCTTTGGCTGAAATAACTGCAGTGAGACGGTTCTTGTAGCCATCTACCAGTCTTCGACATCGGTCTGAGGAAATTTTACCCCACTCCTCAATGCAGAACTTTTTCAGCTGTGAGATGTTTGAGGGGTTTCTTGCACGTACAGCCCTTTTCAAGTCACCCCACAGCATCTCAATGGGATTCAAATCTGGACTTTGACTTGGCCATTCCAGGACTCTCCATTTCTTCTTTTTCAGCCAATCTTTGGTTGATTTACTAGTATGTTTTGGGTCATCTGTCATGTTGCATGGTCCAGTTCCGCTTCAGCTTTAATTTTCTAACTGATGGTCTCACATGTTCTTCAAGCACCTTCTGATACACAGTAGAATTCATCGTGGATTCTATGATGGTGAGCTGACCAGGTCCTGCTGCAGCAAAGCAGCCCCAAACCATGACACTTCCACCTCCATGCTTCACAGTTGGTATGAGGTTCTTTTCTTGGAATGCTGTGTTTGGTTTACGCCAAACATGTCCTCTGCTGTTGTGTCCAAATAATTCAATTTTGGACTCATCTGTCCAAAGAACATTATTCCAGAAGTCCTGGTCTTTGTCAACTTTATCTCTGGCAAATGTCAGTCTGGCCTCGATGTTTCTCTTGGAAAGCAAAGGTTTCCTCCTTGCACACCTCCCATGCAAGTTAAACTTGTACAGTCTCTTTCTGATGTAGAGGCATGTACTTCTACATCAACAGTAGCCACAGCCTGCTGTAGTTCTCGAGATGACACTTTAGGGTTTTTGGAGACCTCTTTTAGCATCTTGCGGTCTGCTCTTGGGGTGAACTTGCTGGGGCGACCAGTCCTGGGCATGTTGGCGGTTGTTTTGAAAGCCCTCCACTTGTAGACTATCTTCCGGACAGTGGAATGGCTGATTTCAAAATCTTTTGAGATCTTTTTAAATCCCTTCCCAGACTCATAGGCTGCTACAATCTTTTTTCTGAAGTCTCTGACAGCTCTTTTGCTCTCACCATGGTGCTCACTCTCACTTCAACAGTCAGGAGCACACCAAACTAAATGTCTGAGGTTTAATAGGGCAAGCCTCATTCAACATGCAGAGTAACGATCTACTAATTATGTGCACCTGGTGTGATATACCTGTGTGAGATCTGAGCCAATTTAAGAGGGAATACATGTGAAGGGTGTCCTATCTTTTTCCCTCAGTTAGAATAGGCATTTTTGTAGAATGACATTTACAGAAGATCTTGAAAAGACTTTTCTTCAGTTTTCTTTGTTTAGTTGGATTACTTTAATCTCTCTGTATTGCTGAAACGGAGATGAAATAACCATTTATTAAAATGTTACAAAAAACCACATGCTTTCAAAGGGTGTCCTAATTTTTTCACATGACTGTATATATATATACAGTACAGACCAAAAGTTTGGACACACCTTCTCATTCAAAGAGTTTTCTTTATTTTCATGACTATGAAAATTGTAGATTCACACTGAAGGCATCAAAACTATGAATTAACATATGTGGAATTTTATACATGACAAACAAGTGTGAAACAACAGAAAATATGTCATATTCTAGGTTCTTCAAAGTAGCCACCTTTTGCTTTGATTACTGCTTTGCACACTCTTGGCATTCTCTTGATGAGCTTCAAGAGGTAGTCCCCTGAAATGGTTTTCACTTCACAGGTGTGCCCTGTCAGGTTTAATAAGTGGGATTTCTTGCCTTATAAATGGGGTTGGGACCATCAGTGGCGTTGAGGAGAAGTCAGGTGGATACACAGCTGATAGTCCTACTGAATAGTTAGAATTTGTATTATGGCAAGAAAAAAGCAGCTAAGTAAAGAAAACGAGTGGCCATCATTACTTTAAGAAATGAAGGTCAGTCAGTCAGCCGAAAAATTGGGAAAACTTTGAAAGTAACGGCTATTTGACCATGAAGGAGAGTGATGGGGTGCTGCGCCAGATGGCCTGGCCTCCACAGTCACCGGACCTGAACCCAATCGAGATGGTTTGGGGTGAGCTGGACCGCAGAGTGAAGGCAAAAGGGCCAACTGTCACGGATGGTGTACAGGAAACAATATGATACAAATAACAAACGATGACTAACTGGATCCACAACTAAGGAACAAAAGGGAGACCCCTGCAATCGACCTGCCGCTCTCCCTTATTGCTCAGCCTATGCGACCACTCTAAAGGTGAATGGGCGCATATCCACGTACCTCGGCTATCTTAACCTAAAGGCCCTACAATAGTGAGGGGACACGACCACCGGCTCCCTACACAGACACGGAGGGAGTCAGGGTCACCTGGATCCAGACAACAGAAAATCATAAATACAAAACAGCACTTATCTGAAGACGACTGTGAACTGAGAACTGGTAGTTGGGAGCTGGGAGCTGAAGACAGCATGCACACTCATTCCAAGAAGTAGTATCAGCCACACCCAACTACCTTATGGGGGAGAATATAAAGGGAGGTAATGAGTCTGACTGCATGACAGCTGAGATAGCCTAACGAGGTGAGGAACAGAAACCAAAACAAAGAAACTCAAGGGGGAGGATCTGAACGGCTCCTGTCAGAGCTTCTCAGCTGTCTGCTTGTGACAGTACCCCTCCCTCTAGGAGTGGACTCCGGACACTCAGGGCCCACCTTCTCAGGATGGGACCTATGGAAAGCCCTGATGAGGCGAGAGGCCTTAATGTCCGTCACTGGGAGCCACATCCTCTCCTCAGGACCATAACCCTCCCAATGAACGAGGTACTGGAGGGAACCGCGGACAAGACGAGAATCCACAATCCTAGAGACCTGAAATTCAAGATTCCCATCAACCATAATCGGAGGAGGAGGCAAAGGTGAGGGTACAATAGGTTGAACATAAGGTTTCAATAAGGACTTATGGAAAACATTATGGATCTTCCAAGTCTGAGGAAGATCAAGACGGTAGGCAACAGGATGATGACAGACAGGATCTTGTAAGGCCCAATAAACCTAGGACCCAACTTCCAGGAGGGAACCTTCAATTTGATATTCTTGGTAGACAGCCACACCAAATCACCAACATTCAGGTCCGGACCAGGCATACGTCTTTTATCTGCCACACGCTTATATCTCTCACTCATATTCTTTAGATTATCCTGAATATTTTGCCAAATAGATGACAAAGACGAGGAGAATCTGTCCTCATCAGGCAAACCAGAAGAGCCCTCTCCAGAGAAAGTCCCAAACTGCGGATGAAACCCATATGCACCAAAAAATGGTGACTTATCAGAGGACTCCTGACGACGGTTATTTAAAGCAAACTCAGCAAGGGACAAAAACGAACACCAATCCTCCTGATTCTCCGCCACAAAACAGCGCAGATATGTCTCCAGATTCTGATTGACACGCTCTGTCTGGCCATTCGACTGCGGATGGAAAGCAGAAGAGAATGACAAGCGAACCCCCAAGCGAGAACAGAAAGCCTTCCAGAATCTGGAAACAAACTGCGTGCCCCTATCAGAGACTATATCAGAAGGAATCCCATGCAATTTGACAATGTGGTCAACAAATGCCTGCGCCAGCGTCTTAGCATTGGGCAAACCGGGAAAAGGGATAAAGTGCACCATTTTGCTAAAACGGTCCACCACCACCAGAATCACAGACTTCCCCGAGGAACGAGGCAAGTCCGTTATGAAGTCCATGGACAGATGTGTCCAAGGACGGGAAGGAATGGGCAAAGGAAGGAGAGGACCTGATGGCGTGAGTGAGGGACCTTGGCACGAGCGCAAGTCTCGCAAGCTGCCACAAAACCCTCAACCGACTTACGAAGCGCAGGCCACCAGAATCTCCCGAGCAATGAGATCCAGTGTGGCTCTTGTCCCCGGGTGCCAGCAAGGACCGTATCATGGTGTTCTTTAAAAATCTTGTGTCTCAAAGCGAGAGGCACAAACAACCTCCCAGGAGGACAAAGATCAGGAGCTTCTGACTGGGCTGCCTGCACCTCTGCCTCCAATTCAGGAAAAAGAGCAGAGACCACCACACCTTCAGCTAAAATGGGACCCGGGTCTTCAAAATTCCCACCTCCCGGAAAACAACGTGACAGGGCATCTGCCTTCACATTCTTAACCCCAGGGCGGAACGTAACAACAAAATTAAACCTTGAAAAGAACAAAGACCATCTGGCCTGTCTCGGGTTCAGACGCTTGGCTGACTCCAAATAGGCCAGATTTTTATGGTCAGTAAACACGGTAATAGGGTGTCTGGCTCCCTCTAGCCAATGGCGCCATTCCTCAAAAGCCAACTTGATGGCCAACAATTCCCTATCTCCCACATCATAATTTCTCTCTGCGGAGGAGAGCTTCTTTGAGAAAAAGGCACACGGTTGCCATTTGGCAGGAGAGGAACCCTGAGACAAGACCGCCCCCACCCCTACCTCAGAAGCATCAACCTCAACTATGAAGGGTAAGGAAACATCAGGTTGTACTAGGATGGGAGCGGAAGCAAAACTCTCCTTGATATTAGAAAAGGCCTTACGCGCCTCTACCGACCAGGAAGAAAAGTCTACCCCCTTCTTGGTCATATCCGTGAGTGGTTTAACAACAGAGGAATAATTCAAAATAAATTTCCTGTAATAATTAGCAAAGCCCAAAAAACGCATCAGCGCCTTCTGATTCTCAGGAAGCTCCCACTCAAGCACAGCGCGGACCTTCTCGGGGTCCATGCGAAAACCAGAAGCGGAGACAAGAAACCCCAGAAATTGGACCTCCGGAACCGCAAACACACACTTTTCCAGTTTCGCGTATAATTTATTCTCCCGCAGGATGAGTAAGACCTGACATAAGTGTTCCTTATGAGTTTTGAAATCAGGAGAAAAAATCAAAATGTCATCCAAATACACTAATACAAATTTTCCCATTAAATGATAAAAAATGCTGTTGACAAAATGCTGAAAAACGGCTGGGGCATTCATCAAACCAAAAGGCATAACTAAATTCTCAAAATGGCCCTCAGGGGTATTGAAAGCCGTCTTCCATTCGTCTCCTTCTCTGACCCTAACCAGGTTGTATGCCCCTCTTAGGTCTAATTTGGAAAAGACTTTCGCCCCAACAACCTGGTTAAACAAATCTGGGATTAAAGGAAGCGGATACGGATCACGAATAGTGATACTGTTCAGCTCCCTGAAATCCAGACAAGGTCTTAAAGAACCATCTTTTTTCTTAACAAAGAAAAAACCAGCGGCAACAGGTGACTTTGAGGGTCGTATGTGTCCTTTTCTCAGACTCTCAGAGATATAAGCACGCATCGCGACCCTCTCAGGTTGGGAAAGATTGTATAAACGAGATTTAGGCAGCTTGGCACCCGGAATGAGATCAATAGGGCAATCATACTCCCTGTGCGGAGGCAAATCCTGAACTCCACTCTCAGAGAAAACATCCAAAAATTCAGAGAGGAAAGGTGGTACAGTTTTAGTAGAAACCTCAGAAATAGATGTTATGAGGCAATTCTCTCTGCAAAAGTCACTCCAACCATTTATTTGCCTCGCTGGCCAATCAATGGTGGGGTTATGTTTAGTGAGCCAGGGTAGCCCCAACACTAGAGGAGTAGGCAAACCGCCAAGGACGAAACATGACACATCCTCAACATGAGTATCATTCACAATTAAACGGATATTGTGAACTATGCCCTTTAATGATTTCTGAGAAAGTGGAGCTGAATCAATAGAAAAAACAGGAATATTTTTTCGCAAAGTGCATACCTGGAAACCATGAGTTATTGCAAATTGGTTATCAATGAGGTTGACAGCTGCTCCACTATCCACAAAAATCTCACAAAAAATGCTCTTGCTCTTTAGCGCCACCCTAGCAGGCAGGACAAAACGGGAACTACAAGCAAAAGACAATTCTTCAATTTCCGCCTCAACCCTGCCAATAGTAACAGACGGAATATTCTTAAAAGATTTCTTCCTTTTTGTCTCTTTATTACTCCCAGAAAACTGCCTGAATCTCCTAGAGGGACAAACATTTGCCAGATGATTTATACCTCCACAACAAAAGCAAACCCTGCCCTGCGGGCTGAATCCTCTATTGTCAGAGGCAATCAACCCCAGCTGCATGGGCTCCTGCTCAGAAGGGGCTGACAGCGACTGAGACCCCTGTGCACAGAATGACTCCGCTGCACTGTCCCGGGACTGAGCATGATAAGAAGGAGAAATCTCTCCTCTTTCTTTAAGACGCCTGTCAATACGAACAGCCTGAGACATAGCAGAATTCAAGGAGGTAGGTCTTTCATGAAAGGCAAATGCATCTTTCAATCCCTCAGAAAGACCATAGCAAAATTGACTTCGGAGTGCAGCATCATTCCAACCCGTATCTGCTGCCCATCTCCGAAATTCTGAGCAGTATATCTCTGCGGATTGTTTACCCTGGCATAACAGACGTAGTCTAGACTCAGCCAGAGCAATACGATCCGGATCATCATATATCTGACCCAGGGCTAAAAAGAATTCATCCACTGAACGGAGGGGTTGTGCCCTCTCCGGCAGCGAAAAGGCCCAGGACTGAGCATTACCCCTGAGCAGCGATATAATGATGCCCACCCTTCGTTCTTCATCACCGGAAGAATGGGGAAGAAGGCGAAAATGGAGTTTGCAAGCCTCTCTAAAACGTACAAAATTCTCACTACCCCCGGAAAACGTATCCGGGAGCGAAATCTTAGGCTCAGCACAAACTCCATGAACGCAAGCTGAACCGGTCACTTGAAACTGAGAAAAAGTCTCACGGAGATCAGCTACCTCCAAAGCAAGACCCTGAAAGCGTTCAGCCAAAAGTGAAACCGGATCCATGCTTGAGACGGTTTTGGTGGCTGATAATGTCACGGATGGTGTACAGGAAACAATATGATACAAATAACAAACGATGACTAACTGGATCCACAACTAAGGAACAAAAGGGAGACCCCTGCAATCGACCTGCCGCTCTCCCTTATTGCTCAGCCTATGCGACCACTCTAAAGGTGAATGGGCGCATATCCACGTACCTCGGCTATCTTAACCTAAAGGCCCTACAATAGTGAGGGGACACGACCACCGGCTCCCTACACAGACACGGAGGGAGTCAGGGTCACCTGGATCCAGACAACAGAAAATCATAAATACAAAACAGCACTTATCTGAAGACGACTGTGAACTGAGAACTGGTAGTTGGGAGCTGGGAGCTGGGAGCTGGGAGCTGAAGACAGCATGCACACTCATTCCAGGAAGTAGTATCAGCCACACCCAACTACCTTATGGGGGAGAATATAAAGGGAGGTAATGAGTCTGACTGCATGACAGCTGAGATAGCCTAACGAGGTGAGGAACAGAAACCAAAACAAAGAAACTCAAGGGGGAGGATCTGAACGGCTCCTGTCAGAGCTTCTCAGCTGTCTGCTTGTGACACCAACAAGTGCTAAGCATCTCTGGGAACTCCTTCAAGACTGTTGGAAGACCATTTCAGGGGACTACTTCTTGAAGCTCATCAAGAGAATGCCAAGAGTGTGCAAAGCAGTAATCAAAGCAAAAGGTGGCTACTTTGAAGAACCTAGAATATGACATATTTTCAGTTGTTTCACACTTGTTTGTTATGTATATAATTCCACATGTGTTAATTCATAGTTTTGATGCCTTCATAGTCATGAAAATAAAGAAAACTCTTTGAATGAGAAGGTGTGTCCAAACTTTTGGTCTGTACTGTATATATATATATATATATATATATATATATATATATAGATAGATAGAACATTGTTCGCTAAGCTAAGTGATGGATTTCCATTGTTTCAAGTCCTTCCTATTTAAGATATGGTCCAGCAATGATCCTAGATACCTGTTATTTGTCTTAATAGTCTTACCAAAGTCACATATGTTAAAATAGTCCAGGATGGGGCGGAAGGATACAGTTATCTCTTCTAAGTTATATCCTTGAATGGATTTGCCCATCTTGAAGTCATGTGATGTGTAGTTGGTTAGAAGGGGGCGGAATGTATTTAGCATTCCATATTGATGTCTAGGATTAGACATGCCCATCCTGATATCATGAGGTTTTCTCTGAACAGAAGTAATGTATATAACTTATGTTCCTATTTTGATATCCTAACCTAATAATAGCTTTGTTATACTGTGACAAGTTATTTCCACTCACATGTATTGTTAAGCTTGTAATGCTTTATATCAACGCTGAATATATTCATTTGCATGTATCATTGTTTATTTACTTATATATGTTTATAACCTTGTAACCAATAAATGTGCATATTTTTATAATACCTGTGTATTATTGTATAATGCAGAACTACATTTTTATCATAAACGTCATCTCACGTCAAAAGAACTTATAGTCGGACTCAGATGTGAATTGTATCGATTAGGTTGTCTGCAATTCACCAGGTCATGATTTTAAGAATTTATGACAAATTTTATAATTTTTTTTTTTTTTTATGGTTAATTATTTTTTATGACCATAATAATAATTCTTAATTGAATTATTACCGCCCGACATCTCTGCGCCTCAAGTCTGTTACCTGCCATATCAGACGTGATAGGGTGGGTTCACATCTTGTTTTATACTAAAGTGTTCCATTCATTCACCAGTTAATGTGAACTCTTTTTGCTTGATAGATTAATCATATCAGTTATCTTGTTTTATGCTCCAATCATACCACGCTGGTGGTGCATATTTGGCATATAACATGGCAAAATCTTTCAACATGTGCACTAAAAATATAACCCCGCCCTATACAACTTTATGCCCATGACTCACTGTAAAAAAAACTGTGTGGTGTAGATTTTGTTGCACGATCTCCTACAAAAGCAAATTACACTTTTAAATTGAGAAAGAAGACATAGTGACACAGACTGACTGAATGCACTGTATGCCAAAAGGACACGCCTTTGGAGGATGTCAGGCTTATAGGTTATGGGAACGTTAGCTTCAGATACTGATCCTACATCGCACCACAAACATAGGCTTATGTTCTACTTATAAGAAGATATATGTGACTCACTCAGGGAACCACTTGGCGTGTTCTTTCCAGGGGTCATCATTTTCCTCCCAGTGTCGTAGGCAGCCAGCACAGGAGAAGCACTGGACAATATCTCTTCTACCTGAAGGTGTAAAATAAAATCTATTTCATTTACTTGTCAGGAAAATCAAGAGGTTGTGGCTATATTAGCTCTGCTATGTGTTTTTTTTTATATGCACTATGCAACTTAAAATCAAAATGGCATAAAATATGATGACAAATCAAGTATATACTAATAGAGTAGAAGTTGGCATGATGGGATATTAGATGTATGAATATTATCCTGAGTATCTGCCTATCTCTGTACCAATGCTATTGTTATGTAGCAAATACAGTATACTACAGGTGAAATACAGTATACTACAGGTGAAACTCGGAAAATTAGAATATCGTGCAAAAGTCCATTTATTTCAGTAATGAAAATTAAAAGGAATTGCATTAAAGCAGCTTAAAATTAGAATTTTGTGAAAAGGTTCAATATTCTAGGCTCAAAGTGTCACACTCTAGTCAGCTAATTAATCCATATCCCCTGAGCAAAGGGTACCTGAGATTGTGACTTTGGGGTTTCATAAGCTGTAAGCCATAATCATCCAAATTATAACAAATAAAGGCTTGAAATATCTCACTTTGCATGTAATGAGTCGATCTCATATGTTAGTTTCACCTTTTAAGTTGCATTACTGAAATAAATGAACTTTGCACGATATTCAAATTTTTCGAGTTTCACCTGTATGTGGTGCTAGAAAAGAAAATCCTATTATCAACTAGGCAACAGATCACACGATGGACCTTTAGGCTGTATTACACAGCTCGATGTGGCAGACGATTGTCGGGAGGGAAGCGTTCCCTCGCGGCAATCGCCTGCTGCTAGTGGTGGAGACCGCTGCTGTTACATGCAGCTATCTCCTCAACAGCATGGGGAGGAAGGATCCCTATGACATCACTCGTCCCCATGCTTTATAGTGGTTTTCTGGAACAGATCGTTATTAGATACCAGGATCTGCCACCTGCAAACGATAATTTTTTAACATGTCAAAAGATTCGGGTCGCACATTCGTCAGGCAATTGGTGGCAGTACTACACTGCCAGATGATCGCTAACAAGCTTTCAAGCGAACGCTCATTAGCAATTATCTGCCCAAAAATCGGGCAGTGTAATACAGGCTTTACAGTCTGCACACATTCTGCTTTCCAAGGGCTATGTTCACATCTGCATTAGCAATTCCAATTTACTGTTCTGTCTTAGAAAAAAGGAACCCCAGCTGTGACAGATGGAAAAATAATGCTGCATTTATTTATTTTTTGCAAATATGACAGAATCTACTATGGAGCCGCCAATGCCAGTGGACAATAATACTCTGCAATCAGATGTGTATATGTACTGAAAACTCAAGTAGGCATCAGAATTGGCATCAGCGTCACCCCCTTAGTTCTGCCATGGCCCGTTATTATATTCCAAGGCCCATTATTCAGCTATACTGTAGATGTGCATGCCTTTTAATTGTAAGGCAAAGAGGAATAGAACAGGGTAACAGAATACTGCTTGGAACTCGATGAACAAGTCAGTGTCCTTTTGGATTTATCTTTTTCCAAGACTAATTACAGAAGCTAGGGGTGGACTGGCCAAAGATCCTACAGGGAAATTTTACTGGTAGGCCAGTGCCCAAGGGGCCACCCAAGCCCTCCTCTCTGCCGCTGGACGGGTACATAATGAGCTCTCAACGGCAATTAACTCTGTGAGAATCAGGTACTCATGTACCCGGGCAGTGCCAGTGACAACTGGATGACGAGGACAGAAAATGTCAGCTATAGATGGGCACCAAAGAGAGACATCTTTTGGGGCAATATATTGTGCTGCACTGTTGTATATGGTTCTGCTGGGACAGTATTTTGTGCTATGGTATTGCTGCCCCTGCTTACTGTCAATTTGGGCCACCTACAACATGGGGCTATTTAAAAAATTTTCAAGGGCCAATTTAAGTTCCTAGTCCACCCCTGACCGAAGCAGGTTACCCAGGTTTGCATAAATGTTTGCATAGAATATCATTGAGCTGCATACCTATTTTTTTGCACATTTACAAGCCTACCAGTAAAGTAAAATCCTGCGCTTGCGAGGTGAGCAGGTTGAATCTTTGCATAAAACGGCCAGTTGGTATAAGAGCTTAGTCTTGCCTCCTCTGTTGAGTAAGCCTCTGCAGACTCTTGACCAGTCTCTGAAGTCTGCACTCGAACCTCATACTTAGCAATGTTTCCCACATCTTTGCCTTGAATTAAGCCACAGGAGGGGTTCAATTGTAAATGCTGTTCACGAGGAGTTAACGTCAATCTGGTACAAAAGAGAACAATTCCACAGCAGAAGCATTGCATGCTATCCTCAACACCAGTATAATACATCCCAGCACTGGCCATCTCCATTGGTGCCCAAAACGATATTCTTTTACAAGTTAAAAAAGATTTCAGTCTCTTGGCTTCCCACCTCATGTTAACATTATAAGCTGTTCCTAGACGTTCACGTATGGCAGTGTGTTGTGCACTCTGGTTGGCATAGAATTTTTCAGTATTAACATCTAACATAGGAAACTTTGAAAATGCATGCTTAAACTGCTCTAGGTCAATCTCTTTTAAATGAGTGAGAGCCTTATTATTCTTCTCATCTTCATTTGGGTTTGCAGAAGCCATTGCCTGTGTTAAAAATATATTTAGAAAGTTATTCCAGCTCATCAAACTCTATTTTATAGTTATTACATTAATCAGCCAGCCATAAGGCCAGTTGGAGACTGTAACTTTTATTCTCATTTCATGACCCATATATTCCAGGAGTGTACAGGGAGTGCAGAATTATTAGGCAAGTTGTATTTTTGAGGATTAATTTTATTATTGAACAACAACCATGTTCTCAATTCACCCAAAAAACTCATTAATATCAAAGCTGAATATTTTTGGAAGTAGTTTTTAGTTTGTTTTTAGTTTTAGCTATTTTAGGGGGATATCTGTGTGTGCAGGTGACTATTACTGTGCATAATTATTAGGCAACTTAACAAAAAACAAATATATACCCATTTCAATTATTTATTTTTACCAGTGAAACCAATATAACATCTCAACATTCACAAATATACATTTCTGACATTCAAAAACAAAACAAAAACAAATCAGTGACCAATATAGCCACCTTTCTTTGCAAGGACACTCAAAAGCCTGCCATCCATGGATTCTGTCAGTGTTTTGATCTGTTCACCATCAACATTGCGTGCAGCAGCAACCACAGCCTCCCAGACACTGTTCAGAGAGGTGTACTGTTTTCCCTCCTTGTAAATCTCACATTTGATGATGGACCACAGGTTCTCAATGGGGTTCAGATCAGGTGAACAAGGAGGCCATGTCATTAGATTTTCTTCTTTTATACCCTTTCTTGCCAGCCACGCTGTGGAGTACTTGGACGCGTGTGATGGAGCATTGTCCTGCATGAAAATCATGTTTTTCTTGAAGGGTGCAGACTTCTTCCTGTACCACTGCTTGAAGAAGGTGTCTTCCAGAAACTGGCAGTAGGACTGGGAGTTGAGCTTGACTCCATCCTCAACCCGAAAAGGCCCCACAAGCTCATCTTTGATGATACCAGCCCAAACCAGTACTCCACCTCCACCTTGCTGGCGTCTGAGTCGGACTGGAGCTCTCTGCCCTTTACCAATCCAGCCACGGGCCCATCCATCTGGCCCATCAAGACTCACTCTCATTTCATCAGTCCATAAAACCTTAGAAAAATCAGTCTTGAGATATTTCTTGGCCCAGTCTTGACGTTTCAGCTTGTGTGTCTTGTTCCGTGGTAGTCGTCTTTCAGCCTTTCTTACCTTGGCCATGTCTCTGAGTATTGCACACCTTGTGCTTTTGGGCACTCCAGTGATGTTGCAGCTCTGAAATATGGCAAAACTGGTGGCAAGTGGCCTCTTGGCAGCTGCACGCTTGACTTTTTTCAGTTCATGGGCAGTTATTTTGCGCCTTGGTTTTTCCACACGCTTCTTGCGACCCTGTTGACTATTTTGAATGAAACGCTTGATTTTTCGATGACCACGCTTCAGAAGCTTTGCAATTTTAAGAGTGCTGCATCCCTCTGCAAGATATCTCACTATTTTTGACTTTTCTGAGCCTGTCAAGTCCTTCTTTTGCCCCATTTTGCCAAAGGAAAGGAAGTTGCCTAATAATTATGCACACCTAATATAGGGTGTTGATGTCATTAGACCACACCCCTTTTCATTACAGAGATGCACATCACCTAATATGCTTAATTGGTAGTAGGCTTTCGAGCCTATACAGCTTGGAGTAAGACAACATGCATAAAGAGGATGATGTGGTCAAAATACTCATTTGCCTAATAATTCTGCACGCAGTGTATGTAGGAATCACAGGGCTTGAAAGCAAGACTCCTTCATCTCCCACCCAAAAACAGACAAAATACACAAAGTATTGTGACTGCAACAAAGTAAGTTACTCACTGTGCTGCAGTCTGAATTATCTCCAATGAGTGTTGGACTGGTCCCCCAGAGCACCAGAGAATCCTCTGGTGGGCCCAAGCTGACAATAATGGACCCCCAGTAAAACAGGACCCTTTAAAGGGCTTTTAATATTGATAACCTATCCTCAGGATAGGTCATCAGTATCAGATTGGCAGGGATCTGACACCCCGCACCCACGCCAATCAGCTGTATGAAGGGAAGGCGCGCGCAGTGTGCATATGCTGTCTTCTGTTTCTCTTCCTGCTCACTGCCCTGCCAATCTGATATTGATGACCTATCCTGAGGATAGGTCATCAATATTAAAAGCCCGGAGAGGCTGGGCCAGTTGCGTAGCTATAGGGGTCTCAGCGGTTGCAATGGCGACCAGGCCCTTAAGCCAAAAGGCCCACAGGACCCCCCTTGCCAGTGGCACACTGCCAATTACTGTATGTTAAAGCAAATTTTAATGAGCGCTTCCATTATGGAATCGCTCACTAGTCTGCAGGAGGTGGGGGGAGTGAAGCGCTGCGAGTGCTATCCTCCCTGGGTCTCCAGGTCCGCACTGCACTGTTCTGATGAGTACAGAAATAGGACATAGTGTGCACACTATGCCACGACATTGTACGCAGTCAGGTGACAGTTCAGTGCAGGCCCCATGAACATCAGGGAGGGTGACTGCAGGGGAGACAACGAGTACTGGAGAGCAGCAGCGGAGCAGGTGAGGTAACATATTTATTTATTTTGGGTCTGATCTGAGGTCTTATTGGGGTTTAACATGGAGACCTAAAGGGGCTCTGATCTGAGATCTGAAATAGGCGTCTAACTTGGAGGTCTAAAGGGGGTCTGGTGGGTCTGCCATGGAGGTCAAAAAGGGGTTTGAGGGGTCTGGCATGGAGGTCTAAAGGGGGTCTGGTCTGAGGTCTGATATGGGGGTCAAAAATGGAGGTCTAAAGGGGCTCTGATCTGAGGTCTGAAATGGGGGTTTGACATGAAGGTCTAAAGGGGGTCTGATTGAGGTCTGATAAGGGGGTCTGACATGGAGGTCTGATGGGGGTTTCATCTGAGGTGTGATATGGGGGTCTGATTTGAGGTGCTATATGGGGTTCGGATCTGAAAGTTAAGGGGGTATGTAAGGGGGTATATTTAAACTTGGGCACATTATAGGGAGGTATTTTTAGCACTGGCACTTATTATAAGGGGGTATTTTTATTTTTTATTATTTGCCAATAAATATCTGTGTGGTACTAGTATTTTCAGGGGGACTATTTCTGTATAGTATTGGGGAGCACAGTGGGCACAGTATTGGGGGTGGCAGGATGGGGTGAGGAGGTGGAGAGGATGATGGAAAAGTAGGAAACTAAGTTGTTTGTTTGTCAAATTCTGCAGAGAAAAGAGATGTCCGAAAAGAGTCATCATGGCGGTATGGTGCGAATGGAGAAGATAAGAAAAGAGAAGAGGAGACATCACTGAATGTAAGAGGTATTTGGCACTCTATTACCCTGTATGTTTTGTAGATCTGTATGTAATTTTTTCATGTATTTCTTTAACAGCAGGGCTGGAGAGAAGGGTTTAGGCTGAGAATTTGACATGGGGCGGTGCCTTTTGAGTTTTTGCCTCAGGCAACAGAAAGGCTAGGTGCCCAAAGCACTGAAGGAAAGGGGGCATCAGGCTGAACTCTTGCATCAGGGCCAATGAGCCTTTAGCTATACCCCTGGGGTGGGCCCTCAGAATCATTTCCTCTGGTAGGCCCAAGGGACTTTAGTCCGACGCTGCCCCCTGTGCTGTTACTTATTCTTCTACTGGAGATGAGTAGTGGAGGAACAGGCAGCAGCAATAGCCAAAACAAAGAGGCAATAGCTTCTAGTGATTTTCAGGTTGTCTGTGATCAACAGTCTTGGCCTGAGACACTTTGAAAATGGTTCTCTGATTCAGAGAATATTCTTAGAATCTCTTGGTGGGTCCAGGCACAAGCTGCCACATTACAATGGTTAACAGTGGAATGGGGTTGGAATCTTGTACCCCAAGCCCATTTGTCACTATTGGAAGTACACCATTGAAGTAAGTAGTTCACTATGCAGAGACAAATCTTTAGTTAGTCTTTTAAATCTATTAAATTGGGTATTTACTTGGTGGAAGCAATGCAAACCATTGGCTATTGGAGACCTCCAGCAACATTAAAGGGATTGTCTCACTTCAGCAAATGGTATTTATCTTGTAGATAAAGTTAATACAATGCACTTACTAATGTATTATTATTATCTATATTGCTTCTTTTGCTGGCTGGATTAATTTTTCCATGACATTATACACTGCTTGTTTCCATGGTTACGACCACCCTGCAATCCATCTGTGGTAGCTGTGCTTGCACACTATAAGGATATGTTTTGTATATTTATACTTAAGTTTTATTACCCTGCCTTGCATTGACAGGACTACTGAGCGCATGCACATATATAGTCCTCTGAATGCATAATACTGCTGGTTTAATCCCCTTCTCAACCGCCTAATGTAAACATACGTCAGTGGTCAGGTATTTAAAAATCAATGTCACAGGCAGTGTCTACTAGTAAACACAAAAAGGCGCACCAAAGGGTAATAACATACAAATAGTGATGTTTTTTAAAAGCGGAGGCTCACTTTATGGGGTTGTGCAAACTTCAGGCACAACGGGGCTAGTAAGTGTTCAGCAAAGGTAATCCGGTTTCCCAGAAAGGTTGGTATGCAGCCATGGATGGAAGACTTCTTAACGGCGGGTGCCTGCACTCCCCAAGAAGATTAAACTTGTCAGAAAAGAACATCCCTCGGCGCAAAGAACCAGACAAATTGATCATTGATGGAAAGGAAAGCTTCAGTATTTAATTCTTAATTTTGCAGGTAAAACAACGCGTTTTCGGGGAAGTATCTCCTATTCATCAGGTAAATAATTGCATATACGGTACACAACATACCATACAGACATATATATATATATATACACACTTAAAAAAATGCCAAAAACAGTTCAAAGGGGAGGGGGGGGGGGTCCCAGAGTATCCAGAAAATCCCCAAATTGAATCTATTTCAAATCAATATATCAAACATCTCATCCTCATAAAATGTTTAATATCAGCTGGCTATGGCCACAAAGAATAAGAAATAAGCTAAAATGAGTCTTAAATCGGCGTCCGGCAAGTGCCAGAGGGATCGCCGAGCAGGAAGTGATCACATAACCACAATCGCTGTCATGTGACCGCAATTGCGATAACGTGATGCAGCGTTTCCAGGGAACAGAACACTACAAACTGTAGCTGTGTAGCAGAATGTATGGCTGAATCTGAGGTCAGGACTACAGGAAGAAAGTAAAAGCAATACATTTGGGCTCCAATAATTCAGCTTGTAAAACCAAAACATTTCACACCTTCTCGATATCTGAACAATATTGCAACAGTTTGCGTCTACTTGCTCAATTGGCGTAATTTTAAAGCCAGAAAACGTACCCTTATGGTGATCTGCAGCATGTCTAGAGACGCTATGTTGTAGAAATGTATTTTTAATATTAGATCTGTGTTTATTCAGCCTATTGCTCAACGTTTCGATGGTGCGTCCAATGTACTGTAGACCACACGGGCATTCTAATAGGTAAACAACATTCGCGGACCCACAATTGAGGTGACTTTTGATAGAAAATGAATCTCCATTGGATTTACTACGAAACGAAGTGGAGGTGCATATAATCTCACAGCATAAACATTTGGGTTGATTGCATTTTAAACTGCCCAATGGTTTAGAAGTGAGTACCCTATTCTGAAGCTTGGCACTATTAGGTGGAAATGATCTTAGTTTGCTGGGTGCAAAAATGTTTTTAAGAGTTTTTGCTCTCCTGAATGTGAGTGGGGGTCGAGTGGGCAAGATCCTATTTAAACGGGGATCCCTTTTGATGATGTGCCAATGTTTGGATAGTATACTCCTGATAGCATTATGGTTGCTATGGTATGTGGTAATAAAATTCGTACTGTATACTTTCTTTTTGTCCTTCTCAATTTCAAATACACTTTTATTTCTATTTTTGGATAGGCACTCTTCTTGTTACAGGGCTCTCGCTCTATTATAGGTGGATTCTATTATTCCTGGAGGGTAACCTTTTTGTATAAATCTAGTACGTATCACCTCACTTTGAGTAGTAAAGTCACTGTCCAGAGAGCAATTACGTCTCACCTTTTTAAATTGACTATAGGGGATATTAGTCTTCCATTTTTTGTAGTGAGCACTAGAAAAATCTAAATAACTATTACAGTCCAACGTCTTGAAAAAGGTGCGTGTTATTATCTTCTGATCAATGATACATAGTTCTCTAGAATAGATCACCATCAGGGCATGTTTTCTGGCTTTAAAATTACGCCAATTGAGCAAGTAGATGCAAACTGTCGCAATATTGTTCAGACATTGAGAAGGCGTGAAATGTTTTGGATTTACAAGCTGAATTGCCTCAACCCACATGGCCTCAATGAGATCATTCTTTTGAATAACGTACAGCACTTTTGACATGTACTATTTTATTATTTAATATTCATCATTTATCATGTATTTATCATATCAATTAGAATTTTAACTTTTTTTCCGTTGACCCTCATTTTAACATCTTTAGCGTTATTTAATCATGACCTGTTATTGCGTTCATATTGTGCATATTGTATGTATGTGTGTCTTTCATTTTTAAGGACATGCATGCATACATTACAATTTTCTATCAGTTTTTGGGGTTAAAGGCTATGTACAGTCGTGGCCAAAAGTTTTGAGAATTATATAAATATTGGAAATTGGAAAAGTTGCTGCTTAAGTTTTTATAATAGCAATTTGCATATACTCCAGAATGTTATGAAGAGTGATCAGATGAATTGCACAGTCCTTCTTTGCCATGAAAATTAACTTAAAGAGGACCTTTCAACGATTATTACACTATGAACTAAGTATACAGACATGTAGAGCGGTGCCCGGGGATCTTACTGTACTTACTATTACCCCTGGGCGCCGCTCCGTTCTCCCGTTATGCCCTCCGGTATCTCCGCTCACTAAGTTATAGTAGGCGGAGATTTCAGTCCCTAAGTTATGGTAGGCGGAGTCTGCCCTTGTTCTGCTCTAGCGCTGGCCAATCGCAGCGCAGAGCTCACAGCCTGGGAGGTTATTTTCTCCCAGGCTGTCAGCTCTGCAATGCGATTGGCCAGCACTACAGAAGAACAAGGGCAGACTCCGCCTACCATAACTTAGTTAACGGAGATACCGGAGGGCATAGCAGGAGAACGGAGCGGCGCCCGGTGATAATAGTAAGTGCAGTGAGATCCCCGGGCGCCGCTCTACATATCTGTATACTTAGTTCATAGTGTAATAATCGGTGAAAGGTCCTCTTTAATCCCAAAAAAAACTTTCCACTGCATTTCACTGCTGTCATTAAAGGACCTGCTGAGATCATTTCAGTAATCGTCTTGTTAACTCAGGTGAGAATGTTGACGAGCACAAGGCTGGAGATCATTATGTCAGGCTGATTGGGTTAAAATGGCAGACTTGACATGTTAAAAGGAGGGTGATGCTTGAAATCATTGTTCTTCCATGGTTAACCATGGTGACCTGCAAAGAAACGCGTGCAGCCATCATTGCGTTGCATAAAAATGGCTTCACAGGCAAGGATATTGTGGCTACTATAGGATCATCAAGAACTTCAAGGAAAGAGGTTCAATTCTTGTTAAGAAGGCTTCAGGGCGTCCAAGAAAGTCCAGCAAGCGCCAGGATCGTCTCCTAAAGAGGATTCAGCTGCGGGATCGGAGTGCCACCAGTGCAGAGCTTGTTCAGGAATGGCAGCAGGCAGGTGTGAGCGCATCTGCACGCACAGTGAGGCGAAGACTTTTGGAAGATGGCCTGGTGTCAAGAATGGCAGCAAAGAAGCCACTTCTCTCCAAAAAAACATCAGGGTGAATAGACTGCTGAGGACTGGGGCAAAGTCATATTCTCCGATGAAGCCTCTTTCCGATTGTTTGGGGCATCTGGAAAAAGGCTTGTCCGGAGAAGAAAAGGTGAGCGCTACCATCAGTCCTGTGTCATGCCAACAGTAAAGCATCCTGAGACCATTCATGTGTGGGGTTGCTTCTCATCCAAGGGAGTGGGCTCACTCACAATTTTGCCCAAAAACACAGCCATGAATAAAGAATGGTACCAAAACACTCTCCAACAGCAACTTCTTCCAACAATCCAACAACAGTTTGGTGAAGAACAATGCATTTTCCAGCACGATGGAGCACCGTGCCATAAGGCAAAAGTGATAACTAAGTGGCTCGGGGACCAAAACTTTGACATTTTGGGTCCATGGCCTGGAAACTCCCCAGATCTTAATCCCATTGAGAACTTGTGGTCAATCCTCAAGAGGCGGGTGGACAAACAAAAACCCACTAATTCTGACAAACTCCAAGAAGTGATTATGAAAGAATGGGTTGCTATCAGTCAGGAATTGGCCCAGAAGTTGATTGAGAGCATGCCCAGTCGAATTGCAGAGGTCCTGAAAAAGAAGGGCCAATACTGCTCTTTGCATAAATGTCATGTAATTGTCGATAAAAGCCTTTGAAACGTATGAAGTGCGTGTAATTATATTTCACTATATCACAGAAACAACTGAAACAAAGATCTAAAAGCAGTTTAGCAGCAAACTTTGTGAAAACTAATATTTTTGTCATTCTCAAAACTTTTGGCCACGACTGTACACCTATTAGAGTCAATTTTTTTTATGATTGCATTTAACTTATTTTCAATTGGCCTTTATTAAAAATATTGAGCTGTTCATTCACAAAGGGTTAACAGTTTTTTCCAACTGTGGAAAAACTGGTAGTCCAAAAAATAAATGTATTAGTCCAGCTCACCCAATTCTTCTGTGCACGGATAAAGCCAAGGCCGGCTCTTCATACGAGCATAACAAGAAAAAGTTCCAGCACGGGGTAGATCAAACATTGCAGCGTCTTTATATCCAATATTCCCATGATAAATAAAACGTAGTGGACTTCACCTCCCTCCATCTCCCATCAGATCGACATGTTTCGAACCACGCGTGGTCATGATTAAGAAGCTGGTGGTTCGAAACATGTCGATCTGATGGGAGGTGGAGGGAGGTGAAGTCCACTACATTTTATTTATCATGTAAATATTGGAATAAAGACGCTGCAATGTTTCATCTACCCCGTGCTGGAACTCTTTCTTGTTAGGCCCCTTGCAGACGAGCGTTCCTCCCGCAGTGAGTCCGCATCGCAGCACCCGGCCTGACCTCCCATCGCTGCCGGGGGTCACACAGCATTATATGATTTATGATGCTATGTAACCCTTACAGTTCTGGAATGTATTGGATAACACTGGCAACGGAACGCACGGCCCTTTATAGAAATGCCTATTCTTGTCCACAAAACGGATGACTGATAATTTTTGCGGGGCCACGGAACGGAGCAGCGGATGCAGACAGCACACGGAGTGCTGTCCGCATCTTTTGTGGCCCCATTGAAGTGAATGGGTCTGCACCCGAGCCGCAAAAAATGCGGCTCTGATGCAGAACCAAACCATGGTCGTGTGAATGAGCCCTAAGCCATACATTCTGTAGTCCTGACCTCAGATTAATTTAGCCATACATTCTGCTACACAGCTACAGCTTGTAGTGTTATGTTTCCTGGCAATGCTGCATCACGTGATCGCAATTGCGGGGCTAATGTATGCAATTATTAAAAGTGACCACGGCATCTGGTTGCATGCGCTGCCAGGCTGTGCTTGCTTGTTCGAGTTCCCTAGGGGAATTATTAAAAAGTAGAGATGGGACAGGGGATTCGTCGAATCCACGAATCCCTCGAATCTTGCTGGATTCGTGGGATTCGTGGACTCAAAACCCGACGTAATTTACCGGATACGAATCCGACGAATCCCGGTGGTGCCCAGACTGGTGGTGGCGGCGGCAGGGCACAGCAGAAGATGAGCGCTTCGCTGCTGCGACAGGGGAGGGAGAGGCGTTTCCTTTCCCTGTTCCTCTGATAGGCTGCCGGCACAAGGCCCGCAGCCTATCAGAGGCCGGTGGAGGCGGTGCGATGACGTCATCGCACCGCCTGAGCCGTACAGCGCGGGACACAGGCCAGAAGAGGCCTGCATCGCAGCGGAGGTAAGTAAAAGTGTTTAATTTTTTTATCTGTTACTGCCACATTGGCGAGGGGGAGAGGGGAGAGGTGAGAGGCACTATGATACTACTGGCACATGGGGGGGGGCACTATGATACTGGCACATTATGGGGGGAGATGGCACTATGATACTACTGGCACATTGGGGGGGAGGCACTATGACACTGGCACATTATGGGGGAGATGGCACTGATACTACTGGCACATTGGGGGGGAGGCACTATGATACTGGCACATTATGAGGGGAGATGGCACTATGATACTGTCACATTATGGGGGGAGATGGCACTATGATACTGGCACATTATGGGGGGAGGTGTCACTATAATACTGGCACATTATGGGGGAGATGGCACTATGATACTGGCACATTATGGGGGAGATGGAACTATGATACTGGCACATTGGGGGGAGATGGCACTATGATACTGGCACATTATGGGGGGAGATGGCACTATGACAAACTGACGCGGTCTGACTTTGTTTCTTACACCGTTCACACAATTATGTACAGGATTCGTAGGATTCTAAATTCGAAAGATTCAATATATTCGAGAACCTTTTCGGATTCGGATTTGAAAAAAATTGGATTCGTCCCACCTCTATTAAAAAGTGTAAAAATAAGAAGAAAAGAAAGTTTTTAAAAAAATATAAAAAAAAAAATCTATAAAAATCTAAATCACCTCCTTTCATCAAAATTAAAATAAAAAGACAAACAATAAAAAAAATAAACATCCTCATGTGCGAAAATCCCCATTCTGATAAAATATAAAGATATTTATCTCAAACGGTGAAACAGAAAAAAAAAGTCATAATGTCCAATTCATAGTTTTTTGGTCGCTTCACCTCCCCAAAAAATTGAATAAAAAGTAGTATCAATGAAAAGCAAAGATTGCCCTGCAAAAAATGAGCCTTCACACAGCAATGTACACATAACTACAAAAAAAATTATAGGGGCCAGAAGGTGGTGAAAATAAAAATATTTTTTTTCCATTTTTTTTTAAATAAAAACGAAAGGAAAACTATGCAAATGTATGGTATTGCCGTAATCACACTGACCCAGAGAATGAAAGTAACAGGTCACTTTTACAGCATAGGTAATGCTATAAAAACGAAACCTATAAAACTGTGGCGGATTTAGAATTTCTTTCCAGCTCCCACTACATCATATGCAATGTTAAATGGTGCCATTGGAAAGTACAACTTGTCCAGCATAAAACAAGCGCCCACACGACTATGTGAACAGAAAAATTAAAAAGTTATTGGTCTTGGAACAAAAACAAAAAAAAATTAAAATGGCCCGGTCCTGAAGGGGTTAAGGAAGCACAGCGGGGTGAGTATAGATATACAAACTACATCATGAGAAATCATTACGCTATGCAATACTTATTGTCATTCGGTGGCTATTTAGGAAATTACGAAATTACCTTTAATAGGAATCTATCATCTTAAACCAAATTTATTATTTATCAAGTGCACAAAATGAAATTATCTTTTGACCTATTTCTTGTAAATATTTATATATTTTATTTTTGATTTTGAATTTAGAGAAATTTTGCTAGGATTGGTAATATGAAGCCATTGCAGCCGCCGTTTTTTAAAACAACATTTTTTAAAATAACTTAGTGCATTGTATTCAGAGCAATCATGTAGTATCATACTGTAAACTTACAGCTAATAGAGCATTTATTACAGTTCTATATGACACACAGACAAAAAGCATATAATGGAAGGCATACATACCTCTTACTGCTGGACTTCTCTATATGTGACAACCAGGAAGTAGTTAAAGAACTCAAGTGATCGGGTCCTCTTACATCATTCGTCACAGACAGGAAAATTCCAGGCATTGATGTCCCAGTCACGTTACACTAATAACTGCTTCCTTAACCCCTTCAGGGCCATTTTAAGTTTTTTTGTGTACATATATGCTTAGCAAATACAGGGGTTGGGGAGGGTTAGGCTCCATTGAGCTGATGGGAAAGAAGGAAGGGTACAAACAGTTGAGAACACAGAGTGCTGGGACAAGTGTTTTCGGACTACTACTGTAAGCTACCCTTCAATACTATGGTTTTACTTCCTAAACTACTCTGAATCACACCCAAACCCTTAGGCCCCTTTCACACGAGTGTGACGGATTGGCTCCGGATGCGTTCAGTGAAACTCGCACCATTTTGCAAGCAAGTTCAGTTAGTTTTGTCTGCGATTGCGTTCTGTTGCTCCGTTTTTTCTGCGAAAGTGCAATGCGTTTTGATGCGTTTCTCATGCGCGTGATAAAAAAACGGAAGGTTTACAAACATCTCTTAGCAACCATCAGTGAAAAACGCATCGCACCTGCACTTGTTTGCAGATGCAATGCGTTTTTCACGCAGCCCCATTCACTTCTATGGGGCCAGGGCTGCGTGAAAAACGCAGAATATAGAGCATGCTGCGATTTTCACGCAACGCAGAAGTGATGCGTGAAAAACAACGCTCATGTACACAGACCCATTGAAATGAATGGGTCAGGATTCAGTGCGGGTGCTATGCGTTCACGTCACGCATTGCACCCGCGCGGAAAACTCGCTTGTGTGAAAGGGGCCTTACTGACAGTATTCAGTATAGCAGTGTGCTCAATCCCAACCTAATAGTTGAAAACACAAGGCTTCACACATTGCAGTTGGAATGCACACGGATGTCATCCGTATTTTTTGCGGATTCGTTTTTTTGCGGACTGCAAAATACATACGGTCGTGTGCATGAGCCCTAAGGTTCAATTCACATCCGTCATCCATGTTGCATTGTTTTTTTCTTTTCTTTGCAGAACCATTGTAACAATGCAAGAATAAGAAGATCTTCTATCTTTTTGTTTGCAGCGCTGCAGAACGGACCTATGAACGCGGACGACACACGGTATGCTGTCTGCATTTTTTGTGTCCCCATTAAAATGAATGGGTCCACATCTGATCTGCAAAAAATGCAGATCGGATGTGGTCCAAATTAGGTTTGTGTGAATGTTATAAGTGAGTTACACAGATCATTTTGTAGTTTTGGCACCAATTGTGATGTCACCACCCACCATGCGCCCCCACCCCATCACATCATCAGCCATTTTGTGGAAATGATATTGATAGTGTCCATTTATGATGCTTTCACTCTGTGCTTTATATGGCACCCACCATTCATCAGTGGTGACGTGACTTAAAGGGGTTCTGTGCCTTTTGATTACTGATGATCTATCCTTTTGGATAGGTCTTCAGCATCTGATCAGCAGGGGTCCGACACCCGGGACCCCCACTGATCAGCTGTTTGAGAAGGAAGCGGTGCTTGCAGTAGTGCCGCGGTCTTCTTGCTGTTTTCCGCAGGCCAGTGACGTCACGACTATTATTACTGGCCCGGGACCCCCGCTGATCAGAAGGTACAAAACCCCTGTAACATCATGGACATGGTGTAATCACTTGCTGTAAAAGTTTAAAGGGTTTCTGTCACCAGAATTAACCCTATTAGCAGACCCTAACTTGCGGAAGACATGATGTGTACCCATTAAAGGGTTTCTGTCGGCAGAATTAACCCTATTAAACTGGCTGACATTAGCGATGTGCTAATGTCAGCAGACCCTAACTGTACTATTTTTATGCTTACGGATGCCCCGGTTACTGCACAATTTTAACTTTGATAATATGCAAAATTAGCCTCTAGGAGCAGAGGGGGGGGGGCGGCATTGCTCCCAGAGGCTCCGTTCTACCACCTCAAGTTACGCCCTGCCGTCCGTCTCCTATAGCTGGCCCTGTGTTCTGGGACTGCGCAGACGCAAGATTTATCCAGCGCACAGGGCCGGCAGGAGAAGACGAACGCTGGCCCTGTCAATCATGGACAGCAGGGCGTAACTTGAGGTGGGAGAACGGAGCCTCTAGGAGCAATGCCCCCCCCCCCTGCTCCTAGAGCCTAAATTGCATATCATCAAAGTTAAAATTGTGCAGTAACCGGGGCATCCGTAAGCATAAAAATAGTACAGTTAGGGTCTGCTGACATTAGCACATCGCTAATGTTAGCCAGTTTAATAGGGTTAATTCTGGCGGCAGAAACCCTTAAATGGATACACATCATGTCTTCAGCAACCCCGAGTCTTGTAGCCATAGCTCCCAACCAGCCATTTATGATGTCACCTCTGTGACTTCACTACCGCTATGATGTCATTATAGGAGGTTCACAGTACAAAGATGGTATTCTGATTTAGGCCTCATGCACACAACCGTATGTATTTTGAGGTCCACAAAAAACAGATCAGCAAAAAATACGGATGACATCCATGTGCATTCTGTATTTTGCGGAACGGAACAGCTGACCCCTAATAGAACAGTCCTATCCTTGTCAGTAATGTGGACAATAATAGGACATGTTCTATTTATTTGCAGAATGGAAATACGGAAATGGAATGCACACGGAGTACCTTCCGTTTTTTTTGCACTCATTGAAATGAATGGTTCCGCATACAGTCCGCAGAAAAAACGGAAAGGACACGGAAAGAAAATATGTTTGTGTACATGAGGCCTAACAGAATAACAGAATAAAGTGGTCTTAAAAGGCAGAAAATGCTCAAAACCCCATATGCTGTTGCGCATTTCTAACCGGGGGAGCAAGTCCTGCACATGTGATCCGTTGCTAACAGCAATCCCCAGCAAAAATGCATACAATGGAGGATGCCCGCAGTGGAGCACATGTACCACAAAAACATTCTACACAGGATAGCCAAATGTGTGGATGTGATTGGCCATATAAAACAGAGATTTAGAATTGTATGCATTTTTGCTGGGGATTGCTGTTAACAACGGACCACATGTGCAGGATTTGCTCCCCCAGGATTTGGGGCTTTGAGCATTTTCTGCCTTTTAACCCTTTCAGCCCTGAGTTGTTTTTTTTTGCATTTTCGTTTTGCGCTCCCTGCCATAACTTTTTTATTTTACTGATTACATAGCCATATGAGGGCTTGATTTCTGCATGACAAGTTGTACTTTCCAACGCCACCATCTTTTGATGCATGTGTCTTTACAGAGGAAGAGGTTCTAAGTCAGCTGTCTAAAATGAATACAAATAAAAGTCACAGGGGCCTGATGGGATACACCCAAAGCTATTAAAAGAGCTTAGCGGTGAACTAGCAAAACCATTAACAGATTTATTTAACCAATAACAAGAATCGTCCCAGAAGATTGGAAATTAGCAAATGTTGTGCCCATTCACAAGAAAGGTAGTAGGGAGGAATCGGGCAACTATAGGCCAGTAAGCCTGACATCAATAGTGGGGAAATTAATGGAAACCATACTTAAGGAAAGGATTGTGGAACATCTAAAATCCCATGGATTAAAGGATGAAAAACAGCATGGGTTTACTTCAGGGAGATCATGTCAAACTAATCTTATTGATTTTTTTGATTGGGTGACTAAAATAATAGATGGCGGAGGTGCAGTAGACATCGCTTATCTAGACTTTAGTAAGGCTTTTGATACTGTCCCACATAGAAGGCTTATCAATAAAGTGCAGTCTTTGGGCTTGGACTCCCATATTGTTGAATGGATTAGGCAGTGGCTGAGGGACAGACAACAGAGGGTTGTAGTCAATGGAGTATATTCAGACCATGGTCTTATTACCAGTAGGGTACCTCAGGGATCTGTTCTGGGACCCATATTTAGAGATGTCGCTAACATAAAATTTTCCGTTCGCGAACGGCGAACGTGAATTTCCGCAAATGTTCGCGAACGGGCGAACCGCCATAGACTTCAATAGGCAGGCGAATTTTAAAACCCACAAGGACTCTTTCTGGCCACAATAGTAATGGAAAAGTTGTTTCAAGGGGACTAACACCCGGACTGTGGCATGCCTGAGGGGGATCCATGGCAAAACTCCCATGGAAAATTACGTAGTTGACGCAGAGTCGGGTTTTAATCCATAAAGGGCATAAATCACCTAACATTCCTAAATTGTTTGGAATAACGTGCTTTAAAACATCAGGTATGACGTTGTATCGATCAGGTAGTGTAAGGGTTACGCCTGCTTCACAGTGTCAGTGACAGACCAAACTATGACAGACCAAATTCCCCGTTTAAATCACTGCAAACAACCGCAAACAGTCCATTTGCACAACCGCAAACCCATTTGCACAAGGTTGGATACCAAGCTAGCCATGTCCCGTTCCTTGTCCTCACTGACGTCATTGAAGGTCTTTTCCTCCACCCAGCCACGTACAACACCAAGGGTCCCCGAAAGGTGACAACAAGCCCCCTGGGACGCCTGCTGTGGTTGGTCTTTCACCTCCTCAAAGCCACCTTCCTCCTCTGACTCCTCTTCTTCAGACTCCTCTCTCTGCGTTGCCGCAGGTCCAGCAATCGACGACGACAAGGCTGCTTCTGGTGGTGATGGTGACCACAACTCTTCCTCTTCATGCTCATCTATGGCCTGATCCAGCACTCTTCGCAGGGCACGCTCCAGAAAAAACGCATATGGGATGAGGTCGATGATGTTGCCTTGGGTTTGACTGACCAGGTTTGTCACCTCCGCAAAAGGACGCATGAGCCTACAGCCATTGTGCATGAGCATTCAGTAACGCGGCCAAAAAATACCCAGCTCCGCAGCGGCTGTCCTCTTTTTTTTTATTAAAAAAAATCTGTTCTTACCAGTTTAATCTCTGTTTTGTCCCCTATCAGGGGCCGGTGTGGTATATGGAATAGATTTTAGGAACCGGGAGATGGAAAAAGATGCTTGGTCGGTCCTCTTACTTCCAATTTGGGGCACTGCGGGTGCGCCGTGCAATGTACTGTGCTACCCGATATGAGTGGTATGTTAAGTAGTACTATTCCTATCAGTTTAATCCCTGTTACGTCCCCTATCAGGGGCCGGTGTATGGAATAGATTTTAGGAACCGGGAGATGGAAAAAGATGCTTGGTCGGTCCTCTTACTTCCAATTTGGGGCACAGCGCGTGCAGCGTGCAATGTACTGTGCTACCCGATATGAGTGGTATGTGAAAGGGGTTATCCGACTTAAATAAATCTATTCTAATTGCATTTATTGTAGACCAGTGAAAGATTCTTAAAATCACTTTCATTACCTATCTATCACTGTTTGGCCAGTTCAGTTCAGGGTCATGTTACACCTGACGTCAGTAACCCTGCTCTGCTGGTGACGTCTCGTTTACAAGCTTCTCTCTGCTTGAGGGAGTGGCCAGGCTCTGTAAACGAGATGTCAGAGCCTCTGGTGCCCTTCCCCCTCCAGCTCTTGTCACTGCCTCGGCTCTGCTATGCGATAGCTCATGTGAAGTAAAAACCAGAGGTGATCTCCAGCAGCACAGGGTATGTTTGTCCCTCCTGCATTCACTGGGGCTAGAGGTGGCAGTTTGTAAACGTTCCCCTCTGCATCTGGGGATCGTTATTACAGCCCCCCCCCCCCACTAGTACACATTCAACACCCCCTGGGAAATATAAATAAATTATTGGCCATCATTATTATGATGATCATCATCATTATTCAGCTATATAAAATCCTTATCTGCCACCAATATATGGATTTATCTAAGCAATATCCATATTGAATATATATTTGAATAATATGGATATTGCTTAGATACAGATAATGCTAATGATATTTTCACACTAGCGGCAGGACGTATCCGACAGGCTGTTCACCCTGTCGGATCCGCCCTGCCGCTATTTGACGGTGCCGCTGGACGGATCCGTTATTGCAATTCATTTCTAGACGGATCCGCACCTGGATCCGTCTACAAATGCTGTCACTTGTCACACTGATCGGCGCATCCAGCAGGCACGCAGCTCCAACGACGGAGCTGCCTTGCGGATCCGGCGTTGCAAAACAACTGAAGGACGGATCCGCCCTTCCGGTCTGCGCATGCGCAGAACATGAAAAATGTGAAAAAGACTGACAGAGGGATCCGTCCATCCGCATGACAAGCGGATAGACGGATCCGTTATTGCAATGCATTTCTAGATGGATCCGCACCTGGATCCGTCTACAAATGCTGTCAGTTGTCACACTGATCGGCGCATCCAGCAGGCACGCAGCTCTGATGACGGAGCTGCCTTGCGGATCCGGCGTTGCAAAACAACTGAAGGACGGATCCGCCCTTCCGTTCTGCGCATGCGCAGAACATGAAAACTGTGAAAAAGACTGCAAGAGGGATCCGTCCATCGACATGGCAAGCGGATAGACGGATCCGTTATTGCAATGCATTTCTAGACGGATCCGCACCCAGATCCGTCTACAAATGCTGTCAGTTGTCACACTGATTGGTGGATCCGGCGGGCAGCTCCGACGATGGAACTGCCTGCCGGATCACACTAACGCTAGTGTGAAAGTACCATAAAAAGTCGAAAATCCAGGACTTTTAGTCAAGTGGCCGCTCGCTGTGCACTGCCGTGCTGCACCATAGCTCCACCACCGTCCCATTTATAGTCAATGGGGACAGAGCGGCAGTCCAGCGGCACGGCAAAATAGCGGCTGGCCGGATCCGACAGGGTGAACAGCCTGTTGGATCGATCCTGCCTCTAGTGTGAAAGTACCCTTAGGCTCCATTCACACATCCGCAAATGGGTCCACATTTGTTCTGCAATTTTGCGGAACGGGTGCGGACCCATTCATTTTCTATGGTGACGGAATTTGGAATTAGTGCAAATACGTCCTCCTTGATATACTGTAATAACAGAAAGAACATTTTTAGACTAGAAACAAAACCAAACATGAAAGAAATGTATGTAAAATAACATAACTTACACTGTGCAGCTGCAATGTGACAGGGAGATCTTCTGCCCTGTGTGTGTATTTATTTATTTTTATGCAAAGTGCAGAGCAGGGTGAGGGGAAGGTCAGGTTGTTCACGCCCAGAAATATTCATGAGGCAGAGCTCAGGCTTTGTTGTTATACGCCCCCTCACCTTGTACTTGAGCATGTAAACAAAGCAATGACAGGACCATGAAAAGGTGCAAATATGGGTTTTAACCAAATTATATGTATATCCTGATGGATTTTAAGTGTTTTTTTTTTTTTTTATTAACTCGGATAACCCCTTTAAGTAGTACTATTCCTATCAGTTTAATCCCTGTTACGTCCCCTATCAGGGCCCGGTGTATGGAATAGATTTTAGGAACCGGGAGATGGAAAAAGATGCTTGGTCGGTCCTCTTACTTCCAATTTGGGGCCCTGCGCGTGCAATGTACTGTGCTACCCGATATGAGTGGTATGTTAAGTAGTACTATTCCTATCAGTTTAATCCCTGTTACGTCCCCTATCAGGGGCCAGTGTATGGAATAGATTTTAGGAACCGGGAGATGGAAAAAGATGCTTGGTCGGTCCTCTTACTTCCAATTTGGGGCACTGCGCGTGCGCCGTGCAATGTACTGTGCTACCCGATATGAGTGGTATGTTAAGTAGTACTATTCCTATCAGTTTAATCCCTGTTACGTCCCCTATCAGGGGCCGGTGTATGGAATAGATTTTAGGAACCGGGAGATGGAAAAAGATGCTTGGTCGGTCCTCTTACTTCCAATTTGGGGAACTGCGCGTGCAATGTACTGTGCTACCCGATATGAGTGGTATGTTAAGTAGTACTATTCCTATCAGTTTAATCCCTGTTATGTCCCCTATCAGGGGCCGGTGTATGGAATAGATTTTAGGAACCGGGAGATGGAAAAAGATGCTTGGTTGGTCCTCTTACTTCCAATTTGGGGAACTGCGCGTGCGCCGTGCAATGTACTGTGCCACCAGATATGAGTGGTGTGTTAAGTAGTACTATTCCTATCAGTTTAATTCCTGTTACGTCCCCTATAAGGGGACATGTATGGAATAGATTTTAGGAACCGGGAGATGGAAAAAGATGCTTGGTTGGTCCTCTTACTTCCAATTTGGGGCACTGCGCGTGCGCCATGCAATGTACTGTGCTACCCGATATGAGTGGTATGTTAAGTAGTACTATTCCTATCAGTTTAATCCCTGTTATGTCCCCTATCAGGGGACGTGTATGGAATAGAGTTTAGACAACCGCAAAGAGTTGTCAATAGTTGACACACTCATGACATAAATTTTATTCCTCTATGCGTCAATCTTGGTGTAGTGATGACTGTGCTCGTGCGCACGTTTGGGAGATTGCAGTCGATGGCGGTTTTTCAAAGCCTATGGTCGTGCTGAGGTAGTTCAGTGACAGTTAAGTGACCCAGAAAACAATGATTCTGCAGTGTGGGCCCATTGTTGGCCTAGTAGGCTTTAATGATCACCTTAGATGATCACAAAGAAAATTCATGTTTTTTCTATGCAAAATTATCCAGCCGATCGCTTTTGGTCTGTTCACAATGAAGCAACGACCTTATCTCATCTGGGGTGTGCCAACATTGCCATTGCCAACACACTCATAGAGGTGATCGCTTCATTGTGATACGCAAGCCCCTTCACCACAACAAGGTAACGATCACGAAGGGGAATTGACACATGTATGTGCCTTTTTTTTTTTTTTTGCAGCCACAGTGCAGCACCAGAGGCCAGAAAAATTAGGCATGTACACATGCCTGAAGAATTAGGTATTGTTGCGCAGTGGCCGGAAAAATTTATGTTTTCCAGGCAGAAAGTGCACTAAAACATTGCGGCTTGAACCCTAGTTGATGGCGGAGAAGTCACGCAAGTCATCCGGCATGCAGAGATTAAATACAGCAGCGTGTGGACCATTTTATAGCCCAAGGCATCTCATCATTAGTCAAATGCATCCCCCACTGTCAGTCCCTTCGGGATCCATGCCTCATTCATCTTAATAAAGGTGAGGTAATCTAGACTTTTTTGACCTAGGCGACTTCTCTTCTCAGTGAGAATACCTCCTGCTGTGCTGAAGGTCCTTTCTGACAGGACACTTGAAGCGGGGCAGGCCAGACGTTCTATCACAAATTGGGATAGCTCAGGCCACAGGTCAAGCCTGCACACCCAGTAGTCAAGGGGTTCATCGCTCCTCAGAGTGCCGATATCTGCAGTTAAGGCGAGGTAGTCTGCTACCTGTCGGTCGAGTCGTTCTCTGAGGGTAGACCCCGAAGGGATGTGGCGATGCGTAGGACTTAAAAAGCTCTGCATTTCCTCCATCAACAACACGTCTGTAAAGCGTCCTGTCCTTGCCGGCGTGGTCGTGGTAGGAGGAGGATTACTTTCACCTCTTCCCCTGTTAGATTCCCGTTGTGCTGTGTAAAGCATATTTTTAACTTGTTTTGGAACTGCTGCATCCTTTCCGACTTCCGGTAATTCTGTAACATTTCAGGCACTTTCTGCTTATACCGGCGGTCTAGTAGCATGGCCACCCAGTACAGGTCGTTCTCCTTCAGCCTTTTTATACGAGGGTCCCTCAACAGGCATGACAGCATGAAAGACCCTATTTGCACGAGGTTGGATGCCGAGCTACTCATGTCCCGTTCCTCGTCCTCACTGATCTCATTGAAGGTCTGTTCTTCCCTCCAGCCACGTACAACACCACGGGTACCAGATAGATGACAACGAGCACCCTGGGATGCCTGCTGTGGTTGGTCTTCCTCCTCCTCCTCAAAGCCACATTCCTCCTCTGACTCCTCTTCCTCAGACTCCTCTTCCAGCGTTGCCGCAGGTCCAGCAAGCGATGCTGATAAGGCTGTTTCTGGTGGTGATGGTGACCACAACTCTTCCTCTTCCTCTTCACGCTCATCTACGCCCTGATCCAGCACTCTTCGCAGGGCACGCTGCAGGAAGAAAACAAATGGGATGATGTCGCTGATGGTGCCTTCTGTCAGAACTATTGGGTATAAATAAAGTCCATAAGTATAAGGCCTATATAAGATGTATTAGACATGTGCTGAGTCTTGATGATTTTCAGTGTATAGAAAGACTCTAATCTTTCTTTGAGGTTTTTATATTCAAGCAATGTATGAATGGATTGATTTTTATATCATCAATTTAAATACGTGTGCTGTATATATAAGAGTGTGGTCCTTATAGATATATTCAGTTTTAAGGTTACAAAAATGACGTACAGATTGCTCTGTCAATTTTTTTTAGAATTTCTCTCAGTGTAAAACACAAATTAATGATTTCTTTCCTGAAGGTTTCTTGAATGGAGAAATGTGGACACAGGTGATCATAAACAAACCCTGTCTTTTCCCAAGACAATGACTTGAGTATGGTCATGTGTATCTTGATTTAATTAGGTCTGGTCAAAAGATTAAGGGATATGCAAGGTGTTTGACCAGATACAAAAGTCATTGTCTATTCAAGATCTCCTCAAGGTTTTGTCTGAAACCTTAGTTAAAATGTATCGCTAGTAAATGAATAAGAGAATAGAAAATATAAATGGGTGCCTCGATTTTTGTATGGAGTACTAGTGCCATCTAGTGTTAGGGTAACCTAAAGATCTAGGGTGTATTTTCCCTAGAGGGAGGTTCTATTAATTATAAGTGAGGTCACTAGTTAATGATAAAGCTTGGCCAAGCCCTTTCTAAGATAGGATAAAAAGATGGTCTGGGCTGACAGAAAGGATCTCTCTCTGGAGCTCTCTCTCTCTCTAACTATCATCAAGGGACGATCATCAGGAAACCATCAAAAGGGAGAAGGCCAGATCCAGCCCTGACCACCTTTTCAGTCATTGGAGGCAGCCATCTTAGAACCATTGAAACTGATTTCTGCTAGCTGACATTTTGGTATAGTATAACTTTACCTATATTTTATAGGATAATTAATTAATATAATACATATCTATATATATTCAATTAACCATACCTTGCGTATAGTATCTGTTTTGGAGTAAGATTGGGGTGTACCTGCAGCATCATCCTGAAAATTAATCCAATACAGGGAGATTGAAAATATACTGGTGAAAACACGGTATTATCTCCAAGGAATTTAATTCAGTTCTAGACCGGTATGGTTGATTATATATGTATACATATCTGTATAGATAAAAGATAAACCAGATTTTGGTTTAATCGGACATTTGTCGGCTGACAGAAATCAAGTATTAAATTGATTTTGTTACGACACTCACCGCCAGGTAGATGAAGCCGCCGTTTAGTGAATAAGCCCCTTTCTCCAGAAATGCAGTTTTTAATCCAGCCGATCGTCAAACTCCCGAATGGAGCATACGAAGTGGCAACTCCCGATCAGCAATTCAGTCGAACTGCTTCCACAGCTAGCAATATACGAAAGCGCTGTCCCAATAATAAATCCCTCCACAAACGAGACCAAGCTCCGTCTTGAAAGTCAAACAGGAATCAATTTTATTGAGGGCTACCCACCCGTATTTATGCAGGTCTCCATCTGGTGGACACGCCCCTAGGGGACCAGAATGGAGACTGACACAGGACAGACATGCAGCACTACAGAGACAATACATCCCCCACAATGCATCATGGTCTCCTCCTCTCTGCCCTGGAGACCCGAGCAGTATACCCATTATCTCTCAAGACAGAGGGTAACCACAATACACATGTGGGGACAACAGAACAGACATCACCATTTAAACATACAATGTCACAACCCTTTTCAATACACAGACATTTAACATCCCAAAATGGCACGCATTAGACCAGGAGTTCAAGTTAGTTTAAGTCCTTTGTGAACAATGAGGCCATTTGGGTTAACTAGCAGCACACTCTTCTCCTGGGTGGCCGTCCGTTCAGTAGTTCCAATCGGTATTTGGGGAAACACACGAACAGGGGCATACGGGCAGGAAATCCAGCGAAATTAAGGCAAACAGACGAACCAGCAATATAGGTCTATACAGATGGATCTGTCACACGGCACCCCCCTTGTGGGACACTCCGGCAGACCCGGCTTGACCCTTTAGCGGGTCAACTTGGGGATGACCGGACTAGGAGGTAGCAAGAACGTCGGTTTGCCGGGACAATCCATCTGCATTCCCATTCTGCTTACCGGGCCGGTAGCTGATGGTGAAGTTATACGGTTGTAAAGCTAAACTCCACCGCAGCAGTCTACCATTGTCTCCTGAGACCCGGTTAAGCCAGACAAGGGGATTGTGGTCCGTCACAAGGAAAAATTCCTGTCCATACAAATAAGGGCTTAACTTTTTCAATGCCCAGACCAGGGCCAAGCATTCCTTCTCCACTGCCGCATAACTCACTTCTCGGGGTAACAGCTTTCTACTGAGATATGCGACAGGGTGCTCTCCTCCATTTTCCCCGACCTGGCTCAGCACAGCCCCCAGTCCATACATGGAAGCATCTGTATGGACGAGAAAACGTTTGTTAGGGACTGGGGCAGCCAGGACAGGGGCATTTACAAGAGCCTGTTTGAGTGCTTGAAACGCAGCTTCACAAGCCGGAGACCACAGGACCTGCTTAGGGAGATTTTTCTTAGTCAGGTCAGTCAGTGGCTTTGCAATAGTGCTGTAGTCTGGGACAAAGCGTCTGTAATACCCTGCTGTCCCTAGGAAGACTAACACCTGGGTCTTAGTGACAGGTGTGGGCCAGTTAGCTACTGCCTCTATCTAAGCCGGCTCCGGTCTCTGGCTCCCACACCCCACTCTGTGACCCAGGTATTGCACTTCAGCCATGCCTAGATGGCACTTCTCTGGCTTCAATGTCAGGCCAGCAGCCCGAATTTTGTCCAAAACTACCCCTACATGTACTAGGTGTTCCTCCCAGGACCCACTGTAGATCGCAATGTCATCCAGGTATGCACACGCAAATTCCTGGAATCCATCGAGAAGTCTATCCACCATACGCTGAAAGGTAGCCGGGGCATTCTTCATCCCAAATGGCATGACCTTAAATTGGTACAAGCCAAATGGGGTGACGAAGGCCGACTTGGGGATAGCATCCTCGGCCAGGGGAATCTGCCAATAGCCTTTACACAGGTCTATGGTGGTCAGATAGCGTCCCCTGGCAATACGATCTAATAATTCGTCTACCCGGGGCATCGGGTAGGCGTCAGTGGTGGTCCGCTCGTTGAGCCGCCTGTAGTCTACACAGAACCGCGTGGTCCCATCTTTCTTAGGCACCAGGACTACAGGCGAAGCCCAAGGACTATCGGAGTGTTCGATGACCCCAAGCTGGGTCATATCCTGTATCTCCTTCCGCATTCCTTCTCGGACTGCTTCAGGGATACGGTAAGGGGGCTGTCGCAGGGGGTTCTGTCCAGGGGTCTCTACCTTATGTACAGTTAGGGTAGTGTAGCCAGGCTCTTGGGAGAACGTCGCCTGCTTCTCCCACAGAAGCTGTCTTGCCTGTCCCTTCTCTGTGGGGCTTAATCTATCCCCTAGCTGTACAAGACTAGTAAGGTCAGTCTGGGAGTCCCTCTCTAACAAATCGGGTAAGGGTAAACTCTCTGTATCGTCTGCAGCAGGGGCACATACTGCAGCGACATCCTCCGGTCTCTCCTGATACGCCTTTAGCATGTTCACATGAAAGGATCGCTGGATCCTCTCATCTGAACAGCTGGCTATGAGGTAGGTAGTATCACACACTTGAGCTACCACCTTATACGGGCCCTGCCAAGATGCTTGCATCTTGTTCGCCTTCACAGGTTTGAGCACTAGCACTTTCTGCCCAACCTGGAAGACTCGCTGCCGGGCACCCCGATCGTACCATCTCTTCTGTCTCCTCTGGGCCACCTGGAGATTCTCTCTTACCATCAGGGACAGTTTCTCCATGCAGTCCCGGAGTTCCAGGACATACGGTACTATGGGGGTCCCTTCCTGCTCTGTCTCCCCCTCCCAGTGGCCTCTAATGAGATCTAGGGATCCGCGGACCCTCCTCCCATAGAGCAACTCAAAGGGGGAGAACCCAGTAGATTCCTGGGGCACCTCTCTGTAAGAAAACAACAGATGAGGCAGGAATCGCTCCCAGTCTCTGCAAGTGTCAGAAAAGGTCCTCAACATCTGTTTGAGGGTGCCGTTAAATCGCTCGCAGAGGCCGTTAGTCTGTGGATGGTACGGGGAACTAAGTATCGGTTTAATGCCGCACACCCTCCACAGTTGCTGGGTGAGCACAGCGGTAAATTGGGTTCCCTGGTCAGAGAGAATCTCCTTAGGGAACCCGACCCTAGTAAAAATTCTAACCAGGGCATCAGCAACTGTCTCTGCCTCTATATTAGACAGCGCTACTGCCTCTGGATAGCGAGTGGCATAGTCCACCACAGTGAGAATATACTTCTTACCGGATGGACTAGCCCTGGCCAGTGGACCCACAATGTCAACGGCTATGCGGGCAAAGGGCTCCCCAATGATAGGCATAGACATAAGCCTAGCTCTTGGGTGGTCCCCCCGCTTTCCTACCCGTTGACAAGTGTCACACGTACTACAATATATCCGCACAGCCTGATTAAAATTTGGCCAAAAGAAGTTCTGCATGATCCTATAGGCTGTGCGGCGGGACCCTAGATGTCCGGCTAATGGAACATCATGCCCTATCCGCAGAATCTCCTGCCGGTATTTTGCGGGCACCACCAGCTGTCGATTCGGCAACACTTTTCTGGGACGGTTTAGGGATCCTATATAACCTGTCCCCCACCCATTCATACCGCTCCCCATCTACTCCTACCTCTCCAGTATCTGCTCTGTCTCTATACTTCTGGAGAGTCGGATCTGCCTGAGTTTCCCTCCCAAACTCCTCTGGGGAATCCCAGCTAGCAAAGGTCTGTCCTAGGGTATCAGTCGGGGAATCGGGTCTTACCTGGGTCTCAGCAGCAGGTGGGCTGGTTCCAGCAGCACGGGTCTGGGCCCGGGTAGTCACTGGGTTGACATCAGCAGGTCCCATTGGAGCATAAGCAGAAACCAAAGGGGCCAGGTCATTCCCGAGCAAGACATCAGCAGGCAAGTCTTTCATAACCCCCACATTCACATGTCCAGAGCCCACTCCCCAATCAAAATGAACCCGGGCAACAGGTAGACGGAACACGGCGCCTCCTGCTACCCTCACTGCCACAGTATTTCCAGTGTGTTGGTGTTCCGAAACAAGGTTCTTTTGGAGCAGGGTCATAGTGGCTCCGGTGTCTCTCAGACCAGTGACCACTTTGCCATTTAGTCTAACGGTCTGCCTGTGTTGCTGCCGGTTATCCTGCTGGGCTGCTTGTACTGGATCCACCTCATGTAGTATACCCCAAAATTCCTCCTGCTCAAGACAGTGAGCGGAAGACTGGGGTGGCTGCTGATGTCCGCCGGCTGGTTTTCTCCACGACTGCGCTTGGTTGGTATTGTTCAATGGGCACTCCGGTCTCTTGTGCCCCAACTGTTTGCACCCATAGCACCGGATAGGCTGAGAGTAATCCCGGGCGTTGAACCGAGCTGGCTGAACATAATTGATCGCTGGTGGTATTGTAGGGGTGCGTTGCGCTGGGGGGTGATACACAGTAGTGGTTGGAGGTGCTGCCGGTTTGTACTCCACTCGGGTAGGGACCTTGGCTGCTGTCTGGTCTAGCCTTCGTGCATCTGTGTATTCACCGGCCAGACGAGCAGCTTCAGGTAAGGTAGCGGGTTTGCGGTCCCTAACCCACTCTCTGACTCCTGCAGGTAACCGATCAAAGCAGTGCTCCAACAAAAATACTTGCAGCACCTCTTCCCCAGTTACCGCTTGACACCCTGCCATCCAGTGGGCTGCGGTGCGGTGTACCCTGCATGCCCACTCCACATAAGAATCGCCAGCCTGCTTGTTAGTGTCCCGGAATCGCCGCCGGTACGCCTCAGGAGTGACAGCGTATCTGGCCAAAAGGGAATCTTTTACTGCCCGGTAACTTGTAAGTTCCTCCTCTGGGATGGCCCGAAAAGCCTCACTGGCCCGGCCGGATAATTTCCCAGAGAGGATAGTGACCCATTCCTCTGTGGGTACCTGGTGTAAGGCACACTGCCTTTCAAAATCGGCCAGGAACTCGTCAATCTCTCCCTCCGTTTCCACAAAATGTCTAAATGCAGCAAAAGGTACCTTTCTCCTTCCATTATTATTATGGGGTACCTCTGCTGCTGCAGCTCCTCTTCCCTGGAGCGCCTGTTGTGCTGCTACTGCTGCTTGCACCTGGACCACAATATCTGCTGCAGGGTTGGGGCCAAAGTGTGCCAGCCTTATCTGGACTGCCCGGTTAAATTGTACCTCCTCGGGTGTTAAATCCAGTATGCCAGGCACATTAGCTCTCTCCGTTCCCTGTGCTGCATCCATCTCCAATAATATAGAAATAATCTCTCTCTTCTTGAGATTACTCGCTGATCGTCCTCTACGTTCCAATATATCTTTAAGGGTAGCACGCCTTAATTCCTCATACTGCATTTCCACCCTGGGATTTGTAGCTGGCCTTCTGGGCGGTGGGATTCATCCCGTTGCTTGCCACCAATTGTTACAACACTCACCGCCAGGTAGATGAAGCCGCCGTTTAGTGAATAAGCCCCTTTCTCCAGAAATGCAGTTTTTAATCCAGCCGATCGTCAAACTCCCGAATGGAGCATACGAAGTGGCAACTCCCGATCAGCAATTCAGTCGAACTCCTTCCACAGCTAGCAATATACGAAAGCGCTGTCCCAATAATAAATCCCTCCACAAACGAGACCAAGCTCCGTCTTGAAAGTCAAACAGGAATCAATTTTATTGAGGGCTACCCACCCGTATTTATGCAGCTCTCCATCTGGTAGACACGCCCCTAGGGGACCAGAATGGAGACTGACACAGGACAGACATGCAGCACTACAAAGACAATACATCCCCCACAATGCATCATGGTCTCCTCCTCTCTGCCCTGGAGACCCGAGGAGTAATCCCATTATCTCTCAAGACAGAGGGTAACCACAATACACATGTGGGGACAACAGAACAGACATCACCATTTAAACATACAATGTCACAACCCTTTTCAATACACAGACATTTAACATCCCAAAATGGCACGCATTAGACCAGGAGTTCAAGTTAGTTTAAGTCCTTTGTGAACAATGAGGCCATTTGGGTTAACTAGCAGCACACTCTTCTCCTGGGTGGCCGTCCGTTCAGTAGTTCCAATCGGTATTTGGGGAAACACACGAACAGAGGCATACGGGCAGGAAATCCAGCGAAATTAAGGCAAACAGACGAACCAGCAATATAGGTCTATACAGATGGATCTGTCACAGATTTAAAATATAATTGAGGGGTATCATTATAAGAAGGCATAATTGTGTATATATATATTCTCAATTATTCTTGACTTTCTCACTATTTTGCATATCATTGATTGAATTTTATTATCACCAATTTTATTATATATATTATTTTGTACTAAAAATTGTATTAATAAATTACATATATATTTTGTCTGTAACTGGGTTTTGTCTTCAATTCAACGCAGATCACGAGCTTGTTTTAGCTTGATATTTATGATAATAAATTATAATCTCCTTCATTACAGATTTTAATTTATTCACATAAATAATATAAACTGTCAATTGGAGACAGCATAAATATTCCGACACTTCGGTGCGACTGACTAGGTTTGTCACCTCCTCAAAAGGACGCATGAGCCAACAGGCATTGCGCATGAGCGTCCAGTAACGTGGCAAAAAAATACCCAGCTCCGCAGAGGCTGTCCTAGCACCCCGGTCATACAAATACTCGTTGACGGCTTTTTCTTGTTGGAGCAGGCGGTCGAACATTAGGAGTGTTGAATTCAAACGTGTCGGGCTGTCGCAAATCAAGCGCCTTACTGGCATGTTGTTTCACCGCTGAATATCTGAAAAGTGTGCCATGGCCGTGTAGGAACGCCTGAAATGGCCACACACCTTCCTGGCCTGCTTGAGGACGTCCTGTAAGCCTGGGTACTTATGCAAAAAGCGTTGTACGATCAGATTCAACACATGTGCCATGCACGGCACATGTGTCAACTTGCCCAAATTCAATGCCGCCAACAAATTGCTTCCGTTGTCACACACCACTTTGCCGATCTCCAGTTGGTGCGGAGTCAGCCACTGATCCACCTGTGCGTTCAGGGCGGACAGGAGTGCTGGTCCGGTGTGACTCTCTGCTTTGAGGCAAGTCAACCCCAAGACAGCGTGACACTGTCATATCCGGGATGTGGAATAGCCCCTGGGGAGCTGGGGGGTGCAGTTGATGTGGAGCAAGACGCAGCAGCAGAAGAGGACTCAGCCGAGGAGGTTAGCGAAGAGGATGGAGTAGGAGGAGTAGAGGAGGTGGCAGCAGGCCTGCCTGCAAGTCGTGGCGGTGTCACCAATTCCTCTGCAGAGCCACGCATTCCATGCTTGGCAGCCATCAGCAGGTTTACCCAATGCGCAGTGTATGTGATATACCTGCCCTGACCGTGCTTTGCAGACCAGGTATCAGTGGTCAGATGGACCCTTGCCCCAACACTGTGTGCCAGACATGCCATGACTTCCTTTTCCACAATAGAGTACAGGTTGGGGATTTCCTTTTGTGAAAAAAAAATTCGGCCAGGTACCTTCCACTGCGGTGTCCCAATAGCTACAAATTTTTTGAAGGCCTCAGACTCCACCAGATTGTATGGTAAAAGCTGGCGGGCTAAGAGTTCCGACAATCCAGCTGTCAGACGCAGGGCAAGGGGGTGACTCTGTGACATTGGCTTCTTACGCTAAAACATTTCCTTGACAGACACCTGACTGTGGGCAGATGAGCAGGAACTGCTGAAGGTGAGAGGCGGAGTGGCGGATGGTTGAGAGGGGGCAAGGAGGACAGCAGTGGTTGACGTGGCTGAAGATGCTGGACCAGGAGGAGGATGGTGGCTTTGAGTTTGTGTGCTGCTTGTACTCATCATGTGTTGATCCCATAGGCGTTTGTGATGTGAGATCATGTGCCTTCGCAAAGCAGTTGTACCTAGGTGGGTGTTGGACTTCCCACGACTCAGTTTCTTTTGGCACAGGTTGCAAATGGCATCGCTGTTATCAGAGGCAGACACACAAAAAAATGCCACACTGCTGAGCTTTGCAATGACGGCATTCTGGTGGTGGCAACAGCATGCGTTGATTGGCGTGCTGTCTGGCTGACCCCGGGTGCCGATACATGCTGTCTGACTGTGCCACTAGCTCCTTGCGACGACCTCCCCCTGCTTCCAACTCATCTCCTCCTCCTCTCTGTCTCCCCATCTGAACTTTCCCCCTGTTCTTCTTCTCTTCGAGTAGGCACCCACGTGACATCCACGGACACATCGTCATCATCAACCGCTTCACTTGTATCTGACAACTCAGCAAAGGAAGCAGCAGCGGGTACAACATCATCATCATCACACCGTACGTCCATGTGTGTAATGCTGCCTGACTGAGACATATCCCTGTTATCTACATCCTCTGGCAATAATGGTTGCGCATCACTCATTTCTTCCAACTGATGTGTAAATAACTCCTCTGACAGATCAAGTGAAGCAGCTGTGGTGCTAGTGTTGGTGGTGGCGGCAGGCGGGCGAGTGGTAACTTGAGAGGTGCCCGAAGCTGAGCTGGAGGAGGATGGTGCGTCAACGTTCCAAGCGGAAGCTGTAGAAGATTGGGTGTCCTGTGTTAGCCAGTCAACTATGTCCTCAGAACTTTTCGAGTTCAGGGTACGTGGCCTCTGAACACTGGACATTATTCTAGGGCCAAAGGAAATCACAGCACCACGACCACGACAGCCCCTGCGGGGTGGCCTGCCTCTACCTGTCATTTTTTTTTCAATTAGTTGTACTATGCGTGCAAGCTACTGTGACACCAGATATGAGTGGTGGCACTGGGCACTGGCAGTAGTGGGCACAGTACATGCTGTGGGCCTGACACACACGCTTGCAGGCAACTGCAATTATATTACAGTGAAAAAATTGTTGTTGTTTTTTAAATGCAAGCTACTGTGACACCAGATATGAGTGGTGCAACTAGGCACTGGCAGTAGTGGGCACAGTACACGCTGTGGGCCTGACACACACGTTTGCAGGCAACTGCAATTATATTACAGTGAAAAAATTGTTGTTTTTTTTAAAATGCAAGCTACTGTGACACCAGATATGAGTGGTGCAACTGGGCACTGGCAGTAGTGGGCACAGTACACGCTGTGGGCCTGACACGCACGCTTGCAGGCAACTGCAATTATGTTACAGTGAAAAAATTGTTTTATTTTTTTAAATGCAAGCTACTGTGACACCAGATATGACTGGTACAACTGGGCACTGGCAGTAGTGGGCCAACTCCACACCACTCCTGGTGCCAAATGGCCACCAAAGAATGCAATGAGAGTCCACAACTATATCTCTCCTGGTGCCAAATGGCTTCCAGTGAATGAGGGAGAGCAGGCCAAGCTATATAGTCACACTAATTAAAATCAGCCTATGGGGCAGACGAGGTGGTCAGCACGACTGAGGTGTCAGCCACACCTCCAGTACAAACTGCAAAGAAAAAGGGGGTCAGTCAGCACATCCCAATGCGCAGTAGCACGTTGCTATGGCTGAGAACAACACTGTAAAACAAAACATGCAATGCAACAGCTCTCTGCAAACCAAATAAAGTACAAAAATGCATAATAATTGCTAGTGCTTTACTTATAAATTTGAGATGCTTGGCAAAATTATTTGAGCCCGTCTGCCGCATGTCAAGGCGATCTCTGTAAGACGGGTTCCTAACACTAATTTCTACCATGACGGCTACCATACAATTCAGGGAGTGTAGGTTCCACATGCATGCTGGGCACTTAACAGGTAGAATTTAGTGTTAGGAACCCGTCTTACAGAGATCGCCTTGACGTGCGGCAGATGGGCTCAAATAATTTTGTACAAAATGATTTGCCAAGCATCTCTAATTTATAAGTATAGCACTAGCAATTATTATGCATTTTTGTACTTTATTTGATTTTACTACTTTCCTATGGAGCCCTATTACAGGCAAGTCCTCCATAGGAACAGGGCCGTCTTTAATATTGATTGAACCCTGGGCAAAAATTTACTTGGGCCCCCTGGATTTCGCCTTCCCACACCCTAGCATGCAATCACGGCCTCCACCACAACACACACACAAAAAAATCCACACACCTGGTAGAGTACAGTGAATGACTGTAAATACTTCCAGTTCTGAAGACTCCAGTGGCTCAGGAGCAGTGCTCTGGGCAGCTGGGCTCAGGGCTGGAAGTGGGCACCGCTCTGCAGGAAGGAGACCGGGGCTCGGCTCACCCTAGCATTACAGTGCACCCCAGCACCCCACAGTATGCAGTATAGCACCCTATAGTATACAGCACCCCACACTATACAGCACCCCACAGTATATAGTAGAGCAGTATATCACCCCACAGTATACAGCACCCCACAGTATACAGTAGAGCAGTATAGCACCCCACAGTATACAGTAGAGCAGTATAGCACTCCACAATATACAGCACCCCACAGTATACAGCACCTCACGGTATACAGCACCTCACAGTATACAGTATATAGCACCCCACAGTATACAGCACCCCACAATATACAGCACCCCACAGTATACAGCCCCCACAGTATACAGTAGAGCAGTATAGCACCCCACAGTATACACCACCCCACAGTATACAGCCCCCCACAGTATACACTACCTCACAGTATACAGCACCCCACAGTATACAGAACCCCACAGTATACAGTAAAGCAGTATAGCACTCCACAGTATACAGTAGCTTACAGTATATTAGCATAACAGCCCATGTCACCTTTTCCTGATGTAATCTTCACAAAAAAAGCTTCAAAATGATGGCAAACTTCTCCTGCAGCAACACTCCTGATAGAAAGAAAGGACCTTTGATTACCTCATAGCCATGTGACCAGTAATATTGCTAGGTTACTGGTCACATGGTGATGATGTCATCTAAGGTCCTTTCTCCTAAGAGAATCACAGCTCTCACAGTTCGCTGCCTGGAGTGCCGGCAGGCAGGCATGGCATGGCATGGCAGCACCCCCCTGTGTAGCTGACAGCCTGACACCCGGGGCAGCTGCCTTGGGCCCCCCAGGAGCAACTGGGCCCGGGGCAGCTGCCCCTTTTGCCCCTTGTTAAAGACGGCCCTGCATAGGAAATACTCTGCACAACTATTCCTACTATGAATGAATGGGCCGGCATTGAGGGGGCCCCGGCTCTCCACCCCCCTGTTTATTTACTTCTGTCAAGACTCAGAGTGCAGGCTGAGGACCGCAGGGCAGCAGCATTACACGTCAGCAGGCACGCGGAGCCAATGAAGAGCGCGCTCTACACACGTACCTGCTGACGCTGATTGATGCTGCCAGGTCCGCGCTCAGAAGGAAGTATGCAGAGCAGAGGTCAGGAAGAAAAAACCTCTCTGCATGCTATTAGCGGTGCTCCCCCTCCTCCTCTGTGCCTCCTGACTTCTCCTCTCCTGCAGCCTCCAAGTAGAAAGGTAAGTGACCAATCTGTGTTTGTTATGTGGGTATATATATATATATATATATATATATATATATAAATATGTATGTATATATGTCTATATATATCTCTAAATAAAATAGGAAAGAAAAACAGAGAGAGTTGTACTATGAAGGGGGCACACACGGTGTGCTGTCCGCATTTTTTGCGGACCTATTGAGATGAATGGGTCCGCATCCTATCCGCAAAAAAAAAACGGACCGGACACGGAAACAAACAACGTTTGTGTGCATGTAGCCTAACTACCTGGATCAACGACTCATCTCTAGTAGCTATAGCCTGTGTAGGAAGGAACAAGGGGCCATCATTGATGGTCGGTACGTGTCACCAAGGTTCCTGGCCTCTGTGAGGTAAGAGCCGTTTTTTTCCCCTTAAGTGTCAGTATTGCAGATTGCAGTCTGACACTTCAACTGTTTAGTATGGCTGTAAAGCTGATCCGGGACGGCTTTTACTGGGAGTAGACAAAGTGCTGGGTGGGTGGCTACTCCCCACTTTCCAGGCCGGGTCTTGGCAGGTTTAAAAGCAGTCAGCACTGTCAGGTGGTGTGGATTACCTCCCTCTGACAGTGGAGCTGTGGAGATCTCTGCGCTGAGGTATAAAAACTGTGTGTCAGGCGAGCAGGCCCAACCAAAGAAGAAAAACCAATAACCCCATTGAAAAATGAGAGAACACTCATATAAAATATATGTAGTTTATTAAGACAAAAAATAATAAATAAAGAATAACACGAAGGCACAAGGTAAAAGGGGATGGGACGCCCTGTGTAGCGGGACCGTGAACCCCCACCCTCACATATACCAGACTAACAAGGAAAAAGTGTCATAAAACACTAAGTGTAGAACTGCATATTAATGGGAGAACTGTAGATTCGCCCAGAGTAACATATAAACATATGTATTGCACACATGTAAAAGATCAAAGTGTAAACTATAAATCCAGTCCACATTATAAAAATAAAGAATACAAAAATAAATACAGTGAATATAGTATGTGAAAACAATAAAGTGCATAGTGCAATACGGCCCTGAGACCATAGCCACAGAGCATATCCCTACAAAAATAATAAATGCTAGGTACATAATAAGTGCCAATGCCCCAACTGCATCATGTGGTCGCCAAATACTAACAAAAAAGGTCTCCAGTAGAACCACACAAAATCGCTGCAGAATTAGATATACTATGGAAAACAAATAACAACAATAAATACATAATAAGGGGACAACCAACAATAAAAGTAAAAAAACACGATTTATAGAAAAGACTTGAAGCTAACTGTCTCATTTAAACCTCTAGGGATCTCGCTGTTAAGTAGAACAATCCATTTTGTCTCCAGCTGCAGGAGATGCTTCTTAATATCACCTCCACGACAGCCCATGGAGACCCTATCAATGCCCCTAACCTGTAAACCTCGAGGGTCACAATTATGTTTATCCCTAAAGTGTAGGGCTATAGGTTGAAATTGGGTCAACTCATCATAGGCTACTTTCACACTAGCGTTCGGAGTGGATCCGTCTGATGTTTCATCAGACGGATCCGCTCCGATAATGCAGACGTTCGCATCCGTTCAGAACGGATGCGTCTGCATTAAAACTTAGAAAATTTTCTAAGTGTGAAAGTTGTCTGAGCGGATCCGTTCAGACTTTACATTGAAAGTCAATGGGGAACGGATCCGCTTGAAGATTAAGCCATATTGTGTCATCTTCAAGCGGATCCGTCCCCATTGACTTCCATTGTAAGTGTGGACGGATCCGCTCGCCTCCGCACGGCCAGGCGGACACCCGAACGCTGCAAGCAGCGTTCAGGTGTCCGCTCACTGAGCGGAGCGGAGGCTGAACGCTGGCAGGCGGATGCATTCTCAGTGGATCCGCCTCCACTGAGAATGCATTGGGGCCAGACGGATGCGTTCGGGGCCGCTCGTGAGCCCCTTCAAACGGTGCGCACGAGCGGACACCCGAACGCTAGTGTGAAAGTAGCCATATTCGGTGGTAGCTGCTTGGCGGATCTTACTTGCATGTTCAAATATCCTAACACGCAACTCCCTAGTGGTCATCCCAACATACAAGAGATTGCAAGGACATGTAAATCAGGTATATCACAGATGCAGTTCTGCATGTGATATGATGTACAATATGATAATCCCGTAGACCCTCAGAGTCCATGAATGTGGAGGTCCGAACCATGTATCTACACGCCTGACAGTTGTTACATGGGTAAGAGCCCCATTTAGGGCCCTTACTCCCAAAGATGTAGGATGGCGACGGGGATATGTAGTGACTGTTGGTAAGCATATCATCCAGGTTTTTGGAACGTCGCCACGTAACCTGGGGATAGTCTCGAAGTGTCGCCCGCAAATCATTATCTGAGAGCAGTATGGGCCAGTAGTTGGTAAGTATTTCGCGTATTTTGCGCCACTGCGTATTAAAAAGCGTAATGAACCGACAGCTGGTATTATCATTCTTTTGTCTATTGCTGGCCAGGAGAGAGTCCCTATTTGTGGATTTGGCACGTGCATAACCCCTCTTAATGTCACATTGATTATATGCTCTATTTTGAAACCTTGGACACGGAAACAAACAACGTTCGTGTGCATGTAGCCTAACTACCTGGATCAACGACTCATCTCTAGTAGCTATAGCCTGTGTAGGAAGGAACAAGGGGCCATCATCAATGGTCGGTACGTGTCACCAAGGTTCTTGGCCTCAGTGAGGTAAGAGCCGTTTTTTTTCCCCTGAAGTGTCAGTATTGCAGATTGCAGTCTGACACTTTAACTGTTTAGTATGGCTGTAAAGCTGATCCGGGACGGCTTTTACTGGGAGTAGCCAAAGTGCTGGGTGGGTGGCTACTCCCCACTTTCCAGGCAGGGTCTTGGCTGGTTTAAAAGCAGTCAGCACTGTCAGGTGGTGTGGATTACCTCCCTCTGACAGTGGAGCTGTGGAGATCTCTACGCTGAGGTCTGAAGACTGTGTGTCAGGCGAGCAGGCTGCCTTACAGCCTGAAAGTGGACTTTCTGAGGCTGAGCATTCAGCCGGGTGTGAACAGACACCCAGGATACCAGGTGAACGTTATTTAGTTTTTTCTGTGTGTGAACAAGCACCAAGCCTGAAAAGGGACTGTTGTGTTATGTTATAAGTGTGAATAAACACTGAAGATTGACTTAAAACCTGGTCCATTGCCTCTATACTGCATCCGCTAACCTGCCTACCAGAACGAATCCCCACACTTGTAATATTATTACTCTAAAGAAATACGTCCAGGCCCCTCTTGATCTCTTTTAGTGAACTTACCATCACCATCTCCTCAGGCAGAGAGTTCCATAGTCTCACTGCTCTTACCGTAAAGAATCCTTTTCTATGTTTGTGTACAAACCTTCTTTCCCCCAGACGCAGAGGATGTCCCCTCGTCACAGTCCTGGGGATAAATAGATGATGGGAGAGATCTCTGTACTGACCCCTGAAATATTTATATATAGTTATTAGATCTCCCCTCAGTCGTCTTTTTCTAAAGTGAATAACCCTAATTTTGATAATCTTTCAGGGTACTGTAGTCCACCCATCCCAGTTATTACTTTAGTTGCCCTCCTCTAAACCCTCCCCAGCTCTGCTATGTCTATCTTGTTCACAGGAGCCCAGAACTGTACACAGCACTCCATGTGTGGTCTGACTAGTGATTTGTAAAGTGACTATGTTCTCATCACGGCATCTATGCCCCTTTTGATGCAACCCATTATCTTATTGGCTTTGGCAGCAGCTGCCTGACACTGCTTTCTACAGCTTGGGTTTGCTGTCCACTAAAATTCTGAAGTCCTTTTCCATGTCATCCAGTGTTTTACCATTTAGTATGTACGGGTGACTTGCATTATTCCTTCCCATGTGCATAACCTTACATTTGTCAGTGTTAAACCTCATATGCCACTTCTCTGCCCAAGCCTCCAATCTATCCAGATCCATCTATAATAGCAGTGTATTAACAGCCTATTGTCCTCCAGCACCGACTGCATCATCGGAAGGGGGATATGAATCTTTACATCAAACCACTGCACACGTGGCCATTGCACTGTATAATGAACCATGACACTCAATGGTGCTTTAAAATGAAAAGCCTGCATAGTTATCTGTTTAACTCAAGTATGCACATTCATTTTTGGATGTGCAGACCATGTAGGGTTTCTAATAGACAGTAAAGGTGAACATGTAATGTTAATACTGGGTGTTTAGGAGCAAACCAAACAATATTAGTAGGACAAAGAATGTTTCCATATGCACTGCCCTCTTCCTGCTAACACATCCTGTTATACTGTGTCAAAAAAGCTAAAGTATCTCTGGATCTAAACAGTGTTGGACTGGGGTACCTAGGGCCCACCAGTAAAATTTATTTTGGGGGCCCACCATACGGATACATTCAAATATAATAAATAATTTAACAAGTTTTTTATATGAACATAGGCTGGTTGAGGTGCTGTACATTGAATATATGTATGTAGTGAAGTAAATCTAATGTGTTATGTTCCACTTGTGCAGGGGGTGGGAGACTAGGGGCCCACCTTGCTCAGGGGCCCACCGGGTGATTCCCCTGTACCCCTGTGGGCCAGTCCGAGCCTGGATCTAAATGTCTCATCCAATAGTAACACAGAGATCGAGGGTAAGAAGGCCTCCTAAGTTACTCAGAATAGATGTTCACACCATGCGGTGTTAGATCTTATCCAGCAGGGAGTCACTAGGCGGAATAAGCAAGGGGATAGTCCAGGCTGACAAGCACAGTTAAAATCATAGGTTTAATCCATACTAACAAAAGTCCGAAGTATAATAGCATGTAACAAACATTGTTAAAACGTATGTCCCAGAAGAAGTTGATAGTGGGTGAAATCCTGGGTCGGGCATTTTAGCAGTGTTTGTTACATGCTCTTATACTTTGGACTTTTGTGAGTATGGATTAAACCTATGATTTTAACTGTGCCTGTCAGTCTTCATCTCCTTCCTTATTCTGCCTAGTGACTCCCTGCTGGATAAGGTCACTGGCGTAGCTATAGGGTTGCAGAGTTGTGACCGGGCCCTTAAGCCAGAGGGGCCCCCCTTGCCACAAATGCACTGCCAATTACCTATTTTTCCTTTTTATAAGACGCAGTGCATCTTATAAAGCGAACACTAGTGAACACTTCCATTATGGAAGTGCTCACTAGTCTTCAGGAGGCGGTGGAGTGAAGCGCTGAGAGCGCTGTACTCACCACTCCTCTTTGGCATCCCCAGGGCCATGCAACCTGTGTAGTTCCTTCCCCTGCATGGGATGCCTCTCCAGTAGATGCTATTTCCTAGTGGGCTAAAGGACCTCTGCTGACGTCATTGCCCATGCGACCAGACTCTTGTTGGGCAGGAGCCAGAGGAGCAGAGAGCTATTTTCCTGTGTGTGTGTCTTGTTCCTGTGTGTGTGTATTCCTGTGTACACATCAAAAATACATAAAAATAAACAGGATCAAGGCAGCAAATCTACGCATTTTGCACACTCAGTGATTACTCATGGTATACAAGCATAGCTGCAGACATTTAAAATCATGTTGTGTTATGGACTATTGATACAAAATGGATACTTGCTTGTTGAGGACTATGTTTAGCTAAGATGGCGGCCAGGCATTCAGCCAACACCTATAAACTAGAATCTTATTTTGTGTTTTATCATGTGTTTCTTTGTGGTTTCCGTTCAGCTCAAGCAAGCAGTTACAAAGAGGTTTCCGTTCAGCTCAAGCAAGCAGTTACAAAGAAAGAAGTAACGGTTTCTCCCACGAGCAAGGGGGGGGAGGGTGGAGGAATTTCTTCTTCTGGCCGTCAAGGTTACAGAAAAGCATAGAGTGTTCGTAGCCAATAGAAAAGATATACTTTATCTTTCACCCCCCCTCCCACTTCTCCCTGTCGTAAAACCTATGTATTGTGTGTGGTTTTCAGAAAATAAACCAGAGATCCTGTTTAACTCCTTGCTGTGGGTTGTCTCAGTCTGATCTCTCCGTGCACGTACATTAATTAATTTGGAGCAGTACATCAACCGAACTGGCAGCTTGGCCAGAACCAGAACAATTTTGGCACCCATCGTGGGGCTCGAGGATTGGACCCTCTGTTCCCGTACCCCCAGAGACCAGACGAGGAGAGGCGCACTAACGGACACCGGGATCGCAACCCGTGATATGAGGTAAGAAAATTGAGTCATCTTGCCCATAAAGTGTCCCCTGGTGTAGCCTCTTGGAGTTCGTCTGAGGGAGGGGTGCGGAAGCAGTCTGGGACATCCTCGAGGGCATGAAAGTAAGAACCCCATATGTTTTTTTAAAGTCTTGATGTACTGTGTTGTGCCTATAAGTTGTGAAGACCTTGTTGACAAGTATCACTGACTGAGACACGGAGTTCTCCTGTGTGCCTGTATCGGAGTTCAGCCCGGCGTCTGACTCAAATCTCCATAAAGGGGACAATCACAGATGGGTGGAGAGCGGTCCGCGGTAGCCCAGAGTGTGCTGACCGGGACTCAAAGGTCTTCACGTCCAGTGATTACTCTATACAGAGGTCTTTAGGCGGCTTCAGTAGGTACGAGAGATAATGGGAAATGAGGAAAGTGTCCCGAAGGGTTACTGTTCACCTGAACAGTACGTGGCGGACAGGAGAGGCAAACGTTTTATAAAAGGATTAACTAAGTTGGAGAAGAGTTATAGTGTCTGTAAAGGAGGCATCCTTTGTAGTGCCACCTGGCAAGTGTTGTTAAACGAGAAGAGGGGGGAGTTAGAAGATGATAAATTGACAGACATGGTCCGTGTGTGGTTGGACTGTAGTAAAGAATTTGAACAGACCGGGGGGGAACTAAATTTTGATGAGAAAAGACAGATATTTCTGTAAGCCTGGTGTTGCATTGATACATGACTTGCCACCACCTTATAATGGCGTTGGGAAGAAAGCAGGTGGGTGGACCTGCAAAACATGTGGTCAACAGAATCCCTCCTCCCGTGATACGTGCCTTCACTGTGGGGTTCCCCACCCACAAAACCACACCTTGGTAACTACTCCCCAGCACGTCCCATCACTTCCCGTGTTAGGTACAGCGCCATCTTGTCCCCAGCCAACGCCCATGAACGGACCTTTAATATCATTCGGTCCGGACCCCCCCGTCACTCCTATGTCACCCCTAGTGTCCCGGTGATCTCTATGCTGTACCCGATGATAAACCCGGATGGCACTTTTATGACTCCCTGTTAGATCATGACCCCCACACCCATAATGGTGGGAGGTCAGACAGAAGAGCCCGATCAAACGCAGTCTGACGAGGCGGTAGAATCTGTGTCGGGCACAAGGACTCCCACCCTTCCCCAATTGGCACTATGGAACGGGGGTAGTCCTGATGCACAGAACCCAAACACTGCCAGTCTCAGATTACTGCATTGCAAAGAAACATGCAAGATCTAGAGAGGGGCAATTACAAAACCCTTAGGGAAGCCCTGGCACTAACACATCCCCAGGGCCTGCCCAAATGTGTGTCTTTTACTCCACAACAGTTATTCACCATAGTGAATTTACTGCCTGACCCTGAGACCCATCCAATGCCATTTTATAGGAAATTGTCTCAAGTGCACCAAACCTATGGATGTACGTGGTCTGATTTGCAAAGTATAGTGGAGAATAAGACCGGTGAATACTGCTCACTGATAATTTATTTATTTTATGCACTTATATAGCGCTACTATATTTCAAAGCGCTTTACAGACAAATGGACAAAAGCTAAATTAGCAGATCATTCCACCACATTGCAGGACAGCTACGGGGGATCAGTTGACCCCCACCTTTTTTCTTTTCACAGAAATGTTAGTTTCTTCTGTGTTAGTTTAAGATCCTCTTTCTGATAAGAAACTGTCTTGCTTCTTGGACTTTGTGGTTTTCGCTCAAATTATGTGACACCCACAGCTGCCGGATGTCTGACAATAAAAATTCTGCACTGATTCATATGAGCAAGGGGATTCGCTGCAAACCATTTTGCACCTCATCCCCGATACTCTCTGGACCAAAGGACCCCAGGATATCGGACGCCTCAATGTCCCACCGGTCACTGTGACCCTGAAGGATCCCAAGGTTCTGCCATACAAAGCGCAATATCCGCTTTCTATCTCACAACAGGATGCTGTTACCCTCCAGGTGCAGGCCCTCCTGCAGAATGGGGCAATCAAGATCACTACTTCTCCCTGTAACTCACCCCTTTACCCAGTACGGAAGAAAAGGGAGAAAGGACAGCCTCCAACGTACCGCATGGTGCAGGACCTCCGAGCTGTCAATGAGGCTACTATTCTTGAGACACCTATTGTCCCCAATCCGCACACACTCCTTGCTGGCATTCCACCCACGGCCACTACTTTCACTGTCATTGATCTGGCCAATGCATTATTTTCTGTTCCCTTACATGAGAAATGTCAGTTTCTTTTTGCTTTCACACATGCAGGCAAACAGTACACCTGGACTGTTATGCCTCAAGGGGCTCAAAACAGCCCTTCCTGCTTCAGCAAGGCTATGTCCTCTGTTCTGCAACCCTGGCAAGCAGATCACCCGGATGTGTAACTCCTCCAGTATGTGGATGACCTTCTCCTCTGTGCGGTCTCTCCCCAAATCTGCATGACAAAATCTGTCTCACTTCTCCAGTTTTTAGCCTCTGCTGGATGTCGAGTCTCACAAGCCAAACTACAACTGTGTCTCCCCAAAGTTGTCTTCCTAGGTCATTGCATCTCTCAAGGTCACAAGCACCTAACTGAGGCGAGGAAGAAGGCTATCTCTGACATCCAACTCCCGGACACTCCTCATCAGCTGCAAACCTTTCTGGGACTCATCTCCTACTGCAGGCCTTGGATATCTGATGCTTCTGTCCTCATGCAGCCCTTATATGACTGTATACCTCGCAATGCTGCTACTCCTTTCCAGATGACAATGGAGGCCGGAGAAGCTTTTCAGTCATTGAAGGCCGCCATTGCATCTGCCCCTGCTCTTGGCATCCCCAATCACAACCTTCCTTTCCGGCTGTATGTCATGGAACGCCAAGGTCACGCCACTGGAGTCCTCACTCAAACTCATGGTGGCCGCAATCGGCCCTTGGGTTACTATTCTAAGCGTCTTGACCCGGTAGCCAGAGCTGCCCCTTCCTGTGTCAGAGCTATCCATGCTGCCAGCTCTCTTCTAAACGTCACATCTGACGTTGTGCTGGGTCATCCCCTCACTATTCTGGCTCCCCATGACATTTCTGCCATCCTTCAGCAGACTCAACCTAAACACCTCACTGCACAGCGCCACCTCCGGCTTCAGTGTAGTTTGCTTCTGCCAGATAATGTCACCATTCAGAGGTGCCACATCCTCAATCCTGCTGCACTCCTTCCTCTTCCAAGGGGGGAGTATAATGGAGATTCTGAAGATTTTATTGATCTACATGCTGAAGAGGATCTTCAGGAAGAACTATGGGCCTCAACCGACTCTCTTTACAAGGAACAAGAACATGATTGCATCACAATGATGGAAGCTGAAGTAGGGACACCACCATCAGTCCAAGACACTCCTCTGACAAACCCTCATTGGATTCTCTTTGTGGGCGGCTCAAGGTACGCCGATGACAAGGGGAAGTTCCATACAGGCATGGCAGTCACAAGTGAACATGAAGTGCTGTGTGCAAGACAATTGCGCCCAGACCAGTCAGCACAAGAAGCTGAACTCATTGCCCTCACTGAAGCCTGCCTCATGGCAAAAGACTCTACCGCCAATATCTACACAGATTCTAGATATGCCTTTGGAGTGGTTCATGACTTTGGACTAATATGGAAGGCCCGGGATTACATCACAGCTGCAGGAACCCCGATTAAGAATGCTGCAGCAGTAGCAGCCCTAATGGCAGCAGTACTCCTGCCCAACCAAGTGGCAGTGATCAAAGTAAAGGCCCATACTCAAGCTGACACCCCTGAGGCCAGAGGAAACGCCCTAGCTGACCAAGCGGCCAAGGAAGCAGCAGTGAAAGAGGAAAGAGTCCAGTCAGACCAGATTATGATAACACAGGAGGACCTGGAACAAGAAGAAATCACATGGGACCTACTGAAACAAATGCAGAAACAGGCCACTCCCAGGGAAAAGGAAATCTGGCTGAAAGAATCAGCCCTCGAAGAAGAATCTGGACTCTGGACACAAGGAACGAGAGTCTGCCTACCCAGAGCTCTTTATCCCCTAATAGCCTCAGTGGCCCATGGGCCCATCCACCAATCCAAAACCATCATGAAAGAACTAATTGACAAAATATGGGTGGCCCCAGGGATAACCCCTGTCCTGGTGAGACATACTCAAGCGTGTCTCATCTGTGCAGAGTGTAACCCCGGCAGAACCGAGCCTACTCCCAGAAAATGTCTCCCGAAAGCCTTATATCCCTTTCAGAGGATACAAATCGATCATATCCAGATGCCAATGTGCCAAGGGTTTCAATATGTGCTAGTAGTGATAGACTTGTTCTCTGGGTGGCCAGAAGCCTACCCCGTCCGAAACCAGACAGCAACCACTACTGCAAAAAAACTGATGCAGGAGCTTGTCTGTAGGTTCGGAGTACCTGAGGTCATTGAGAGTGATCAGGGCCCAGCATTCACTGCTAGTCTAACCCAAGAGGTCTGGAAGATGGTAGGGTCACACCTGGCGTATCATACCCCATACAGGCCCCAAAGCAGCGGCAAAGTCAAAAGATTGAACAGGGTGTTAAAATCTAAAATGCTAAAGATGACCAGGGAGACAGGGCTTAATTGGGTTCAGTGTTTGTCTATAACCCTCTTTTCAGTTAGGCATACACCAAGGCCCCCACACAAACTAACCCCATATGAGATCTTATTTGGAACAGGGCCAAGAATGGGACAGTATTTCCCACAACAGTTACAAATGCATTATGAATCTGTTGCAAAATATGTGATAGCCTTGAGCAAGCAATTGTCTAATATACATGCACAAGTTTTCTCTTCCATTCCAGATCCTAACTCCCTGGAGAGTGGGTGGTGGTCAAGAAAAACGTCAGAAGCACCCTCGAACAACGATACGAGGGACCTTACCAGGTGTTGCTGACCACCCCAACCTCTGTGAAACTCGAAGGGAGACCCACCTGGATCCACGCTTCACATTGTAAAAGAGTGAAGGCTGTCCCACCGTCCCAGGAACCATAAGCCATGAGGATTCACATACTGATCATGACTTTGACAGTGGGCATATCTGCAGTATTCACGCCACTGGGTGATGAATGGGACAATTCACTGATACGGCACCATCAAATTTTAGTCCAGGGGTTGAAGGAGACTGAAACTCTGAGAGATTGTTGGATCTGTACCCACAGTCCCGTGAGTTCAACCAGTATGCCTTATTTTGCAATACCCCTGGACCTTTCTGAACTGATTGACCTGTCTAATTCTACCATCTTTCTCACTAGTATACACCAAGTTAAATCCAGTACAAACAAGGACAAGGAAGTAGCCTTACCTGTTGCAGGGTGGGCAGATGCCCCATGGCTCATGATAAACAGATCAGGACCCTCGGTAGATCATAGCTCTACTCCTTGGCAAGAGGGACACTGGGCTAATGTCACATGTTTTCCTAGCTGGACACACTGTTATTGTCTCCAAGTACAAACCAAAGGTATGACATTTAGTCCACACATACACTCAGGTTGCAATGATTCAAAAACAGACAGCCACGTGCAGTATATTGGTGTAGATGCTGTGAACGGAAAGGATCTGCCCTGTAACAACCGTACTGTACAGGATCTCCGGACAGGTATATTAGCTAACGACACCGAAAGTCAGTCAAAAGGATATGAGTTGGCGAAAGGGACACAATTAGCCAAACTAATTTCCCGATTATTCAATGGCACAGCAGTAGCAGTTCCAGACGACATATACTTAGTTTGTGGACACAAAGCATACAAATGGTTATCCGAGAATGTCACAGGACTGTGCACCATCGCCAGGCTTACTCCTGCTACCTTTATAGTACCACACTCTGAAATTGACATAAATGCAGTACCTAAACACACCTTGTACCGTAGGGCCAAAGATAACACACCCAGACCAAATGGCAAGCCACATGTAGTAGAGATGAGCATTACCAACAAAATTGTTAGTTCCATCTTCATATATCCCATGATAATGCAGATGTGGGATCATCTGGTAGTAGCAACAGACTACCTGGATGACCAAATATGGGAATTGATGAGACTTATGAATACCTCAAACATTGTGCAAAACCAGTTAATCATTGTCACCAACCAACACACATTAGTTCTAGATTATGTTACAGCTAAAGATGGAGGTATGTGCCAGATTGTGGGACCCTCTTGTTGCCATTACATAGACCCGCAGGGTAATTTGCAAGTTAAGGTGGATATAGAGAAGATGGCGGATTTAAGAGATAAATGGCTGGATGCACATAAAGCTGATAAAGATACATGGTGGTCTGATACCTTCTCTTCCCTTAACCCCAATAACTGGTTCAAAGGTATTGGGGGTTGGTTCATGGGAATTGTCCAAGTAATATTGCAGGTAGCCCTAATAATATTGGTGATATATGTAGTGATTAAGCTCGTTCTTATTTGTGTGACCCGCTTTTCAAAAAGAATGAAGAAAACTGATGAACGACCTATTATGCTCCTCTACGATGAGGAAGGACAGAAGGAAACATCGTTCAACACAGCTCCCCCTCCTCACAATGATGCCTGGCTGAGATAGGGTGAGATGAATCCCAGGGTATTACCACAAGTCCGAGCAACCGGGAGCCTACCTATAAGGGGTAGGTTGTCGCCACTGCGGGTGAAGAGGATATGAATGGTATGCCCAGGGGATTCGCTAGGCGAAGGGAAAGTCTACAATCAAGTTTCCAAGGGGGGACTGTTATGGACTATTGATACAAAATGGATACTTGCTTGTTGAGGACTATGTTTAGCTAAGATGGCGGCCAGGCATTCAGCCAACACCTATAAACTAGAATCTTATTTTGTGTTTTATCATGTGTTTCTTTGTGGTTTCCGTTCAGCTCAAGCAAGCAGTTACAAAGAGGTTTCCGTTCAGCTCAAGCAAGCAGTTACAAAGAAAGAAGTAACGGTTTCTCCCACGAGCAAGGGGGGAGGGTGGAGGAATTTCTTCTTCTGGCCGTCAAGGTTACAGAAAAGCATAGAGTGTTCGTAGCCAATAGAAAAGATATACTTTATCTTTCACCCCCCCTCCCACTTCTCCCTGTCGTAAAACCTATGTATTGTGTGTTGTTTTCAGAAAATAAACCAGAGATCCTGTTTAACTCCTTGCTGTGGGTTGTCTCAGTCTGATCTCTCCGTGCACGTACATTAATTAATTTGGAGCAGTACATCAACCGAACTGGCAGCTTGGCCAGAACCAGAACAATTTGACCAATGAGAATAGACACGGAAGTCCAGAGTCAAGAGATAATAAACAGCAGAAAATCACCACCAAAAAAATAAATGTTGAAAAGCATAAAAATGACTGAAAGGAATATTTAGATTAATAAAAATATAACAAATCATTTCTCCAATTTATTCCTTTTGGTGCTCTAGTATCATGTGTAAATATACAGAAAGCTTCTCTGGCTAGCCAAATCTGCCTATTCCCTCCCCTAATGGGTCTTTTGACCCTTTCTATGCCAAAAAAGGTGAAAAATTCAAGCTGACCATCATGCATGTCCAGAAAATGTTTGGACACACCCGAGGCAGTTGTTTGAACCATAGGCAATGTGTTTGGCGATGTGTTCCTTTTCCTTGTGGTGCAGACGACATATGGTGTATTACATTTGGTGCAGTGTATTCCATACACTACATAAGTGGAATCACAATAAAAGATTTGATACAATGTATTTGCACAAAAGGTTAGTTTCTTTTTAGTATATTGGCACATATTATAGTGGTCGCCACCACAAGGAAAAGAGCCAGTCTGTGACAACCATGTTTAATTTGTGACTTTTTTAGTTTGACATAAACTGAGAGAGGGAAGGTTTCTTAGGGTCAATAGAAAAGGTGGTGGTGTGTCCCTGTTTGTGAGGAGTGATCTGAAGACAAGTGTGAAAGAGGCAATTGTGCGTGAGGATGTGGAAACCTTATGGGTGGAAGTTCAAAGGGATATAAACACTGAAAAAATAATACTTGGTGTAATCTACTGTATATGGACGTATGTCTTTTTTCAACCGTATTAACTATGTAACTATACTCTTTTCAGCATTTATGCCCAGTCGTGCTCGCTTCACAGTAGCTAGGTGCAGATGTCCCCCTTCACAGTAGTTATGCCAGGATGTGCCCCCTCACTGTAGTTATGCCGAGATATGTGCCCCCTTCACAGTAGCTATGTCCAGATATGTGCCCCCTCACAGTAGGTATGCCCAGATATGTGCCCCTCACAGTAGTTATTCCCATATGTGCCCCTTCACAGTAGCTATGTCCAGATATGTGCCCCCTCACAGTAGTTATGTCCAGATATGTGCCCCCTTCACAGTAGTAATGCCCCCTCTACAATCGTTATGCCCAGATATGTTTCCCCTCACAGTAGTTATGCCCAGATTTGTGCCCCCTTCACAGGAAGTAAAAAAAACAAAAAAAAACTGTAAATGCTCACCAAGTTTCTTTGATTATCTCAGCTGCTGGCACTCATGAGCAGCAGGATACTGTTACGCATTGTTCTTGCTGTGTAGGAGGAGCAGAGGCTGATTCCTGGCCTGCACCCTCCTCCTACACAGGCCAGCAACACAATGTGTGAGACGATATGCGCCCTATTCACAGTAGCTATGCCCAGATACTGTATGTGCCCCCTCACAGTGGTTATACCCAGATACATGCCCCTTCACAAAAGCTATGCGCCGGTGTGCCCCCTTCACAGTAGCTATGCCCAGATGTGCCCCCTTTATAGTAGTTATGCCCAGATGTGCACCCTTTATAGTAGTTATGCCCAGATGTTCCCCCTTTACAGTTGCTATGCCCAGATATGTGCCCCTTCTCAGTAGTTATGTCCAGATATGTACCCCTTCACAGTAGTTATGCCCAGATGTTCCCTGTTCACAATAGTTATGCCTAGATATGTGCCCCTCACAGTAGTTATGCACAGATATATATATATATATATATATATATATATATATATATATATATATACCCCTCTCCCACGAAGTAAAAAGAAAAAAAATGAGATTTTTGTATAACTTACCAGTAAAATCTCTTTCTCGCTCTTCCTTGGGTGACACAGGAGACCTTGGATATAGCTCAGCTCCCTAGGAGGCGTGACACTAAGTGAAAACTGTTAAGACCCTCCTCCAGCAGCTATACCCTCAGCCTGGAGAGAGAGACTACCAGTTGCGTGTCCAAGTAGTGAGAAAAAAGGCAATGACCAACAAATTGGAACCAAACAAGTCAACTACCCGACAGGGGCAACCAAACCGTAACCTGTAGAACAATAATGATGGGTTCGGTGCTGTGTCCCCCAAGGAAGAGCGAGAAAGAGATTTTGCTGGTAAGTTATACAAAAATCTCGTTTTCTTGCCCATTTCCTTGGGGGACACAGGAGACCTTGGGACGTCCGAGAGCAGTCCAAGAAGGGAGGTACCACAGCCCAAGGCGAAGCCACCCTAGGCATCATGAAACCGCCGTCTGCAAGACCAGGCGGCCCAAAGCAGCATCCGCCGATGCATGAGTGTGCACCCTGTAGAACTTGGTAAAGGTGTGCAAGGAAGACCTGGTGGCCGCCTTGCACAATTGTTCAGCCGAAGCCCGATGTCTCTGTGCCCAAGAGGCACCGACCGCTCTGGTGGAATGAGCGGTGACACCGAAAGGCGGAACCCTGCCCTTGGCGCGGTAAGCCTCAGCCATAGCTAATTTGATGAAATGGGCGATAGCCACCTTGGAGGCCACCAACCCCTTGCGGTGACCCTCTGGAACTACAAAAAGAGAGTCCGTGCGACGAAAGGGGCCGGTGATCTCCAAGTAAATCTTCAAGGCCCTAACAACATCCAACCAGTGAAGTTCCCGTTCCCGGGGGTGGGAAGGGGATGGGCATAGAGAGGGGAGGACGATGTTCTCATTGAGATGAAAGGCGGAGACCACCTTCGGAAGGAAGGAAGGGACGGGACGGAGAACAGCCTTATCTTGGTGAAAGACCAGAATAGGTTCGGAACAAGAAAGGGCCGCCAATTCATACACCCGTCTAATAGACGTGATGGCCACAAGGAACACGACCTTACAAGACAAGTAAGACAAGTCGTAGTGAGATCTTCCGTAACGGCTTGAAGGGGGAAGCTTGTAGCGCCGAGAGCACAATATTCAGATCCCAGGGCAGAATAGGGGAACGGTATGGAGGAACCGAGTGAGCCACTCCTTGGATGAAGGTCTTGACAGGTCCGAGAGGAGCCAGGGGACGCTGGAAGAGGATGGACAGCACCGATACGTGACCCTTCAAGGAACTGAGACCCAGCCCCAGGTCCAGGCCGGACTGGAGGAAGGACAAAGTAGTGGGGAGAGAGAAACGGAGAGGGGGAACACCCAGATTCTCACAGAATCCCAAATAAGACCTCCAAGTCCGCTAATAGATCTTGGACGAGGCAGGCTTCCGGGCGCGGATCATGGTGCGAACCACATCCGTGGAAAATCCCCGTTGTGTCAAAACTGCGGTCTCAACAGCCACGCCGTCAAACGCAGCGACCTGAAATGCTGGTGGAAGATCGGCCCTTGAGAGAGGAGATCTTCTCTGAGAGGTAACGGCCACGGCGCGTCTCCCAGGAGCAGCATCAGATCGGCGTACCAAGACCAGCGAGGCCAATCTGGAGCGACCAGGATCATGGGAATGCCTTCTGCCGCGATCTTCCGGAGAACCCGAGGCAGTAGGGGAATGGGAGGAAACACATACAGAAGAGAAAATTCTTGCCACGGAAGAATGAGGGCGTCGGCGCCGTGCGCCCTCGGGTCCCTTGCCCTGGCCAGGAAGGTGGGAAGCTTGTGGTTGAACCTGGAGGCCATAAGGTCCACGTCCGGACGACCCCAACGAAGGCAAATGGACTCGAACACATCCGGTTGTAGCGACCACTCGCCTGGGTCGATGGTGGTCCGGCTGAGGAAGTTCGCCGACCAGTTCTTCACCCCTGGAATATAAATTGCAGACAGGGCCGGAACGTGAGCTTCCGCCCAGAGGAGAATGCGGGTAGCCTCTCACATTGCCGCGGCGCTGCGAGTGCCCCCCTGGTGGTTTCTGTATGCCACGGCCGTGGCATTGTCCGATTGGACGCGGACGGGACGGCCTTTTAGCAGGAGAGTCCAGTGTCGGAGCGACAAGAAGATCGCCCTCAATTCCAGGACGTTGATCTGAAGCTTGGACTCCGATGGAGACCAAGTGCCCTGGACGGACGGACCGGGGAGGAAACACCCCCCCCCCCAACCCTGCAGACTGGCGTCGGTGGTACCCACCTGCCATGTCATTGGAAGGAAGGATTTCCCTTGGAGAGGGGTCTGCAACCACCAGCGGAGGGAGGCCCGAACTTGAGGAGTTAGAAGGAAGGGCCTGTCCAGACTCTCCGGTGACTTGTCCCAGGCAGAGAGGATCGCCCTTTGAAAAGTGCGGGAATAAAACTGTGCGAATGGAATCGCCTTGAAGCAGGCAACCATTTGTCCTAGCACCCGCATGCTGGATCGGAAGGACGGGCGGCGGTGGAGAAGAAGATTGCGAACCGACCGGTGGAGGGCCAGATGCTTGTCCGTTGGAAGACGGATCTCCGCCGCCTCCGTATCCAGCAGCATCCCCAGGAAGATCAACCGTCTGGAGGGAATCAGGGAAGACTTGGGAAGGTTGAGAAGCCAACCGAACTTCCCCAGGGTCTCCAGAGAGAGGTCCACGCTGTCGGACGTCTGAGAAAAGGAGGGCGCCTTGATGAGGACGTCGTCCAAGTAAGGCAGTAGAAAAACACCCCTGGAGCGGAGCAAAGCCAGGACAGGAGCCAGGACCTTGGTGAACACCCGAGGAGCCATCGCGAGGTCGAAGACAAGAGCGACAAACTGATAGTGATCGTTCCCCACTGCAAAGCGAAGGAAACGATGGTGACACAGAGCGACCGGAACGTGGAGGTAGGCATCCTGAATGTCGATTGATGACAAAGTCCCCCTTCTCCAGGGAAGCCACCGCAGATTGGAGGGACTCCATCCGGATCCGCCGAAGGCGGAGAAAATGGTTTAGCCGTTTTAAGTCTAGGATCGGCCGCACCGAGCCTTCTTTTTTGGGGACCACGAAAAGGTTTGAGTAGAACCCCTTGAATCGGTCCCCCGGAGGCACGGGAATGATGACTCCCTTGTCTAATAAGGTGTGAATGGCTGCGGAAAAGGCGGCCACACACTCGGGCTCCCGCGGAGAACGGGACCGAAAGAAACGATCCGGAGAGAGAGAAGCGAACCGGAGGATACAATTTCGAGCGCCCAGGCATCGGAGATATGAGCCCGCCAGACGTCCCTGAAAAGGAGAAGGCGGCGCACCTTCAGGCAGAGGGTTGCTTGCTCGTGGAGGGACGGGCAGCCTGTGACTTGCGCCAGGTGGGCTGCGCCCGAAAAAAGGGCTTCTTGCACCTATCCTGGGAGGGGCCAAAGGAAGGACCGGAGGATCTGCGGAAGGACCGAAAGCGAGATGAACCAGAGCAGCCCCTAGAGGCGCCCTTGGGTCTGGACTGGGGAAGATGGGTCCTCTTGCCACCCGTGGCTTCTGAGATGATCTCGTCCAGACGGGTCCCGAATAAACGGGAGCCCGTGAATGGATGCCCAGTAAGAGAACGCTTGGAGGCGGCGTCCGCCGCCCAAACCTTCATTCAAAGTTCCCTCCTGACGGAAATGGCTAAGGCAGACGAGCGGGCTATCAGAGCACCTGCATCGAGAAAAGCCTCACAGATAAACTTTCCTGCCTGAACCATCATTGAGCTAAGGATCGGAGGTCTTGAATGGGGAAGTCCGACCCCAATTCCTGTTCAAGCTGCGAGCCCCATTCGGAGACCGCTTTCCCCGCCCAGGCCGAGGCAAAGACCGGTCTGAGGGCTGAACCCGAGGCAGCAAATATGGCTTTGGAGAGGGACTCCATACGACGGTCCTCAGTGGAATGAAGTAAGGAGCCGTCTGCTACAGGATTGGCCGTGCACTTAGACAGACGGGCCACGGGAGGGTCAACCTTAGGCGGGGACGCCCACGTGGCAACACAATCAGCTGGAAATGGGTAACATATGTCCAGCTTTTTGGGGGAAATAAAGCGGGCATCAGGGCGAGCCCAAGCTTTAGAGTCCACCGAAGAGAAATCAGCGTGCAGAAGAAAAACTTTGGACGCCTGTTTGGGGCGGAAAAAGGAAACACCAGCCTGGTCAGTGCTGGGAGGGTCATCGTGTATCTTAAGGTATCACAAATATTAGCGATGAGGTGACCCACTGCAGAGGCTAGTTTGGACGGCAGCGCCGAGTCCATGTCCCAATCCGAATTCACCAGTTTTACCTCAGAGGGCGTGTCCTGAGGGGAGGAGAGACCCGACTGAGTCCGCACGCGTGGCGGAGAGAGAGACGCATCTGAGGAGGATGCGTGCTCTGTCCTGGAGTGCTTCTGAGAGTGCTGGGCCCTAGAAGGTTCACTGAAAACGAGGGAACCAGTGGGGGCGGCAGAAGCGGTAGACCCGGAGGACGCGACAGGGTGTGTTGCAGCCTGCTGGGTAGGCGGTTTGTCAACCAGGCGGTCTACTATGTGAGTGAGGCTTTCCACGGCCTGGGACAGGGACATAGCCTAGTCCGGCGGACCAGAGAGGACGAGTGGCGGCACGGCAGGGGGCGGATCCTGCATTGGGGCCTGACATGCAAGGCAATGCGGAACAGATTGCCCACGTGGAAAAGGTTCTCTGCAGCCGGTACAGGCATGGTACCAGGGCTTAGGGGCCCCTGTGGGATCTGACATGTTGGTGAGTATCTAATATAAAACCCAGGAAGGGAGGGCCAAAGTCCGGGCTAGGGCCACTGCGTTGGGAGAAGTTAACAATCCTACCAAGAGTCTCAGTAAGCGATGGAGCAGAGTGCCAGATGGCGGGAGGTCCCCAGAGGTGACGAGAACAGCAGCGGCGGCCAGCAGATTCTTTATCCTCAGAGTTGGAGCTGCGGTGGTTAGAAGAGCGGCGGGAAGAGAGCGGACCGCGGGAATCTAATTTAAAAGCCTTCCTTATAAATACTTTTGAGGGCCCAAGCTAGTGCTAGACTGGGATAGAATACTATGGTATTTTTATACACTGCTTGTCAGGCTGTGCCTCCGGCACGGCTTTGCAGGTAGCTTGGTATGACAGGCTTGGGAGACTTCACATGTCTTCTGGCTGCCATAGCAACATACTTTGTAAGGCTGGAAACAAATATCTGTCCATCCAGTTCACCCTGCTATCCTGCAAGTTTATACAGACGAAGGCAAAAAAAAAAGAAGCCAATTTTCGGGGGAAAAAAATTCCTTCCCTGATTGGAGTCCTGTGATTTTGCTGTAGAGCCCCCTCCCACAGATGTTGTGGTCGTTATTGACCACAGCATATGAAGGGTGAAACAACTGGAATCAGCATTATCTCTGATCCTGTTCAGCTGACACCTGCCACATAGGGAGCAATTCTCGCTGATCAGCTGTTTCAGGGACCCAACATGCTTCCCCGAGCTCTGTGAAGTACAACTGGCTCCCGGTAGTTTTTGAAGCACAGCTCCATACATTGGCATAGCTATAAGGGTCACAGCAGTCGCAATAGTGACCGGACACCAAAGCCAGTAGGTGCTCACTAGTCTGCAGGAGGTGGGGGGAGTGGTAAGTGAAACGCAGTACTCACCCCTCCTCCCTGGTCTTCTGTGGCAAACGCTCCACTATCCTGATGCATTTAGTGTCAGGGGGGTCAGATCTGAGGCCTGATCTGACATGGAGGTCTGATACTGGGGTGTGATCTAAGGTCTAAAGGAAGGGAGTCTAATCTGAGGTCTGATCTGAGCATCTGATATGGGGGGTCTGATCTGAGCATCTGATATGGGGGGTCTGATCTGAGCATCTGATATGGGGGGTCTGATCTGAGCATCTGATATGGGGGGTCTGATCTGAGCATCTGATATGGGGGGTCTGATCTGAGCATCTGATATGGGGGGTCTGATCTGAGCATCTGATATGGGGGGTCTGATCTGAGCATCTGATATGGGGGGTCTGATCTGAGCATCTGATATGGGGGGTCTGATCTGAGCATCTGATATGGGGGGTCTGATCTGAGCATCTGATATGGGGGGTCTGATCTGAGCATCTGATATGGGGGGTCTGATCTGAGCATCTGATATGGGTGTCTGATCTGAGCATCTGATATGGGTGTCTGATCTGAGCATCTGATATGGGTGTCTGATCTGAGCATCTGATATGGGTGTCTGATCTGAGCATCTGATATGGGTGTCTGATCTGAGCATCTGATATGGGTGTCTGATCTGAGCATCTGATATGGGTGTCTGATCTGAGCATCTGATATGGGTGTCTGATCTGAGCATCTGATATGGGTGTCTGATCTGAGCATCTGATATGGGTGTCTGATCTGAGCATCTGATATGGGTGTCTGATCTGAGCATCTGATATGGGTGTCTGATCTGAGCATCTGATATGGGTGTCTGATCTGAGCATCTGATATGGGTGTCTGATCTGAGCATCTGATATGGGTGTCTGATCTGAGCATCTGATATGGGTGTCTGATCTGAGCATCTGATATGGGTGTCTGATCTGAGCATCTGATATGGGTGTCTGATCTGAGCATCTGATATGGGTGTCTGATCTGAGCATCTGATATGGGTGTCTGATCTGAGCAGCTGATATGGGTGTCTGATCTGAGCAGCTGATATGGGTGTCTGATCTGAGCATCTGATATGGGTGTCTGATCTGAGCATCTGATTTGGGGGTCTGATCTGAGCATCTGATATGGGGGTCTGATCTGAGCATCTGATATGGGGGTCTGATCTGAGGTGTGATATGGAGTCCGATCTGAGGTGTGATATGGGGGGTCTGATCTGAAAGGTAAGAGGGAATGTAAAGAAGTATTTTTGTACTGGCACACAAAATATAAGCGGGTATTTTTTTTTTGCAATGGCACACATTATAAGGGGGTATTTTTTGTACTGGTGCACTTTATAAGGGAGTATTTTTTGTACTGGCACACATTATAAGGGGGTATTTTTGGATTGCGACATATTATAAGGGGGTATTTTTGTATTGGCACACATCAGGGGGCAGTTTTCTACTGGCGCACATTATAAGGAGTAGCATTTGTACTGTAGGTTATGGGGAACATGATTACTAGTATGAACACAATGGGGGAATTGAAGTAAAAGACAAATGGTGGCTCTCTCACTGTACCACTTCTGGATTGGTGCACAACCCCTCAGCACTCCCAATTGCTGGTACGTAGAAAATGAAAAAAACTTGGATAGGGGGTCACTCAAAATATCAGGCAAACACTTGGGGATATGTATCCACACTCACTTTATAATACATACATTACACGATAATAAATGCTACATAAAACATGTCATAAAATACAATAAGAAACGATAAAAATAAACCGCTATGTCCCAATGTCTGTTGGGGTAATGACCGCAAGTCCCAAGTGTCTATTAATGGCCGCAATAGGGCTAAAAATTCCTCAAGTTGCCGTTTGAAATAGAGAGTCACTCTTCCATTAATAGATCTAGGTAATACAATATTGTCGATCGGTTGTACATTACCATACCGGACCTTCGGTGAAGTCTCCCGCTTCCAAATGTGGCGTTGTATAAAATTCAGCAGACTGATGCAGCACTATGGTAGACGCTTCCTGCTGTGACCTTCCAGGACCTTACGTGGCGTCCCACGTGGTTCACTGTTTGGTCGTGCGCTGATGACGTCTTCTGCTTCTGCGCGGAGATTTCAAATCACCTGTGTCCGATTTGTTGGTATTTTCATATATGAAATACAACTGCTGCTTGGATAATCCCTCACTGTTTCCCAAACGCGTTTCGGGGATGAGCCCCTTCTTCAGTGGTTGAACAGTGGGGATGAAATGTCCTCTTTATATAGTGTCCGTGTCAGAGACATGTGGGTTGGGACATTAGATTAACCAGGTGAGGGATATATCAAAAAGCAGGAAAAACCTAGTGTTGAGGAATCGGAACTTATCTTGGTATTATATACCTTCATATCAAAAAAACACTTCATATTTCATAGCGGACTGATGAAATCAGACTGAATTAATATTTAAATAATATGCAGGCTCTAAAATGATAAAATCGTAAAAAACGCACATGCGGTTTTGGTGCGTTATCGGTGCGTTTTTGCGAATAATGTTAAAAATGGATCAATTAGATAAAACAGGATACATATATAAGTTCTAAAACCTTACACACATGAAATAAAAACAATATATATATATATATATATATATATATATATATATATATATATATATATATATATATATATATATATATATAATTTACTTGCATCTTCAAAAGCTTGTACATTGATAGGAATAGAGATGTAATGGGGACACTGACCCACTATGGATATCTGGCAACACATGGATACAAAGTATAAAGTGATTGATACATACAATTTTGATTCATCTATAGAGAATTATGATGAATCTGGAAAGAATATTGATGAGGTATTTGGTAATTTAGAAAAACTGTTACAGAAACAATTACGGAACAAGTGGGAAATAAGGGCACTTAACCAATATATACAGAGTGGCCTCATCCCCAAAGGGTTAACATTAATCAAGACCCCAGCTTCGGATTTAATGAACGATCGTTTCAAAAAAGAATGGGATACATTTCTAAAGACACAGTCAACCAGTCTAATACACATGATTATTAGCAGACGCACACAAATATTAGAAGATATTTCAGAACAGGTGAGTGATCTAAAGAAAATAGTAGACCAACTCTCTAATAGTGAACAAGTGAATAGATGGCAACAGAGAATCTGTAGAAATCTAGACACTTTAGAGAAAGATATTATATACAAAAAATCTAGGAAGCTGAAAAATTCAAAAAATCTTAATCTTAATGATGTCCACAATATCAGCACAGAAGAAGGCACTAGTAATGACTATCACAATCTAGGCACACAATCACAAACACATCTAGATAGGGAACATACTAATCAGTATAATGTCCCCATCACTAACAGATACGAATCACTTTCATCACCCCTTTTTTTAGATTATACACCCCCACATCACAAAACAAAAATGAAAAAAGTCCGAACACCATCACCAACAAGGAAAACAGGGAGGGAACACAGGCAAACACACCAGTACAACTTAAGACACCGACAGACACCAGTGAAAGACACATCACAGAGACGGAATCACAATTATCAATACTCATCACAGACGCACTACCCAACACAGGACTACGAACCGAGGACATACAGAAAGACACAACCATACAGGGGAGAAGGAAGATTAGAAGAGGGAGATACACAAAGACGAAACAGATACGAAAAACAGAAGCCGTATCGAGCATAGTAAATCTGAGCAATACCGAACTTACGGATATTCAGATAAATCTGTTGAACAAAGGTTTAAAATATGCCCCTACCACCAAGGTAGATAAGTTCTCCACCTATATAGGGGTGGAGAAATTTATTAGGAAACTCTGCTTGAAAAAATACTTCATCAAAAATCCGGTGATAAAACAAACAAATGCGGATTTTAATAATACCAATTATATACACACAGGGCTAAAAATAAGTTCAAAACATTACCCTAAACAGGAGATTAGTCACCAAATGGCAACTTTTAAAAAATGTGTTGAGAACGACCTAAGAAAATTGAAGGGTTACAATATAAAGAATAACCTCACAAAAAGGAGATTGAGGCAATCAAACAGTTACAATCCATCAATGATATAACTATTAGGCCAGCGGACAAAGGGGGTGCAATAGTGGTTTTAAATACGACAGATTATAATCAAGAATGCCTTAGACAATTGCATGATGAAACCACATATAAGAAGCTTAAAAAGGACCCCACGGAGGAATACTTTAGATTGTTGGTGCAATATTGCAAAAAAGGCACTGATTCTGGTGTTTTGCTAGAACAAGAGGGTAAATACATTACAAACACAGAAAAAAGGTTACCTGTGCTATATTGTATTCCCAAGATCCACAAAAATCCACAGAAACCCCCGGGGAGACCCATAATATCAGGGATAAACTCCATCTCCTCCAATCTATCAGGGTATATAGATAAACTATTGCAGCCTGTGGTAAAGACTATACCTTCGTATATAAAGGATACGACAGATATCATCAAGGTATTGGAGGAGATGGAGTTTAAGAAGGGGTGGATCTTGGGCACCTTAGATGTGAATTCCCTCTACACCATAATTGATCATACGTTGGGTTTGAAATCTTTGCGTCAGCAACTTACTACACACGGTACTATGAAAGAAGAACAGATCCTGTATATAATGGAGGGGGTTGATTATATATTGAAACATAAATTATTTCTTATTCAATGATGAGTTTTACGTACAATGTAAAGGAACCGCCATGGGTACCAGATTCGCCCCCAGTTATGCTAATTTATTTATGGCCCAGTGGGAATCTATTACCATTGAACCAATACTGGGGGCGGGTCTGGTACTATGGAGAAGGTATATAGACGACGTGATATTTATATGGCAGGATACAATGCCAGCACTCTCATTGTTTTTGGAAGAAATAAATAGAAATTACTGGAATCTTAGATTCACCTCCACCATTAGTGACACGAATATACAGTTTCTAGATCTGAACATCGTAGCGGAAGACAACAAACTTATGTGTAGTACATATCAGAAGCCCGTAAGCAAAAATAGTTATATACTATACACGAGTTGCCATCTACCTAGATGGCTGACCAATGTGCCAAAAAGCCAATTTAGGAGATTAAAACGTAACTGTACTCAGGAATTACAATTTGAGACGGAGGCAGAAACATTAAAACAGCAATTTTTGGAGAAAGAATACCCTATCCATCTTTTGGAGGGTTCACTAGAGGAAGTCAGAATGATGAGAAGAGAAGACTTTTTTGTCCCCAAACAGAGAGAGACAATGGAGGACAACTTGAGGATGATCCTACCATTTCATGCCCAATACAGAGGCATGGAAAGAATAATCAAAAAGTATTGGCATCATCTGCTTGGTGACAAAATAGTGGGACCATTACTAACCGTCATACCTCAAATTACATACACTAGGGTCCCCAATTTGGGTCTTAAAGTTGCCCCCTCAGTGAAAAAGAAGGAACATACCACACAGGGAAAACAAAATTGGCTATCCTTCAGCGGCTTTCACAGATGCGAACGCTGCTCTAATTGTAAAATTACTAAATTTCCCCAAAAAACTTTAAAGGCACAATAAACTCAAAACTCCTTTTCGATGGATATAAGGGAGGGTATGACATGTGATTCTGCTAATGTTATATACTTAATTGAATGCCCATGTCATAAACAATATATTGGCAGAACAAAGCGAACCTTAAGGAAAAGAGTGTCGGAACATATTTCAAACATTAAAAAAGGATATGATTTACACACACTATCCAAACACTATAAAGACCATCATGATAGTGATCCATCAAGCCTTAAATATATGGCATTAGAAAAAGTGAGATATGTATGGAGAGGAGGTAATCACATCCTACAGATGTCCAGATTGGAATCTAAAAGAATTTTTGAATTTGACACACTTGTACCAAGAGGCCTAAATGCCGACTTGGAATTATTTGGCTTCTTATAAATTGGGGCGTTGGCCTGGTGGGACAGGGACATCTGTGTCAGGCTGTTTTTTCAGCACCCAGATCTCTCTCTCCCGCCAGCTCAGTGTCCCCATTACATCTCTATTCCTATCAATGTACAAGCTTTTGAAGATGCAAGTAAATTATATATATATATATATATATATTGTTTTTATTTCATGTGTGTAAGGTTTTAGAACTTATATATGTATCCTGTTTTATCTAATTGATCCATTTTTAACATTATTCGCAAAAACGCACCGATAACGCACCAAAACCGCATGTGCGTTTTTTACGATTTTATCATTTTAGAGCCTGCATATTATTTATGTCTGATTTCATCAGTCCGCTATGAAATATGAAGTGTTTTTTTGATATGAAGGTATATAATACCAAGATAAGTTCAGATTCCTCAACACTAGGTTTTTCCTGCTTTTTGATATATCCCTCACCTGGTTAATCTAATGTCCCAACCCACATGTCTCTGACACGGACACTATATAAAGAGGACATTTCATCCCCACTGTTCAACCACTGAAGAAGGGGCTCATCCCCGAAACGCGTTTGGGAAACAGTGAGGGATTATCCAAGCAGCAGTTGTATTTCATATATGAAAATACCAACAAATCGGACACAGTTGATTTGAAATCTCCGCGCAGAAGCAGAAGACGTCATCAGCGCACGACCAAACAGTGAACCACGTGGGACGCCACGTAAGGTCCTGGAAGGTCACAGCAGGAAGCGTCTACCATAGTGCTGCATCAGTCTGCTGAATTTTATACAACGCCACATTTGGAAGCGGGAGACTTCACCGAAGGTCCGGTATGGTAATGTACAACCGATCGACAATATTGTATTACCTAGATCTATTAATGGAAGAGTGACTCTCTATTTCAAACGGCAACTTGAGGAATTTTTAGCCCTATTGCGGCCATTAATAGACACTTGGGACTTGCGGTCATTACCCCAACAGACATTGGGACATAGCGGTTTATTTTTATCGTTTCTTATTGTATTTTATGACATGTTTTATGTAGCATTTATTATCGTGTAATGTATGTATTATAAAGTGAGTGTGGATACATATCCCCAAGTGTTTGCCTGATATTTTGAGTGACCCCCTATCCAAGTTTTTTACAATGGGGGAATTATCACTATTGGGAGCACTGTTAACACTATGCACTCTGGCAGATAATTATTTCTATTGGTTGAACTTTGGGGAGCACTATTACTGTGGGAAGCACCCTGGCACAGTATCAGCTTAGCACAATTATTTTTGGGGAACATTATGTTTATGGTACCATTAGTGTCACGGACTCTATTTGCTGGGCTGTTATTTTTTAGGGCATTGTGTGCCAATATTTATTTAAGGGGCACTATCTGCGTAGTACTACAGTAGTATTTTCAGGGGGACTGTTTCTGCAGTATAGTATTGGGGAGCACAGTATTGGGGTGGCAGGTTGTAGTGTTCAGGAGGTGGGAGGATGGTGGAAAAGTAAGACACTAAGAGGTCTGTCAAACTCTGCAGAGTTTAGGTTGAGAATTTGGCATATCTGGGGGTGCAGCCCTGCCCCTTGCCACAAAGCACTCAGGGAAGGGGGGCCCAAGCTGACCTCTTGCCCCGGGGCCCATGAGCCTTTAGCTACGCCCCTAGATAAAATCTATCACTGCATGGTGTGAATACCTATGAACAAGTGAACATCTATTCTGAACTCAGCTGGGAGTAATTTCCTACTGCTGGAGCGGCAAGCAGTGATTGCAAGACATAGGTGGAAGGAGATACAGGACTGAATAGGAGACCTTCTTACCCTCAATCTGTTCAGTGGTGGTGGTGGCGAGTCCCCAAGACCTCACGCACACAGCCGTTGCCCGGCCGTTCTGTGCATTGGGGACAGCAATTTGCAGTCCCCAATGCACAGGCAACATCCATGCGCCTGCCGCAGACTGATCCAGACCCATTCAACTAAAATGAGTCTGTGATCCGTTCGCACCGCAATACGGGCCTGGTGTGCATGAGCGCTTACTATTGGAAGAGACATTTAGAGCCGGAGATACGTTTGCTATTTTTGACAGTGTGAACAGGAGCATTGGACCTGCTCCTAATCTCTTAGTGCTCCATTTCTTCCATAGCAGATCACTGCGCAACTAATCATATATATTTATACATCCTGTTATATGCCTGTTCTTGTTTTTAGCCATTCTAGTAAGATGTGTATTTTTCAAATCTGTGCAAACTTTTTATCATAGTTCTTGAATATTTGTTTTTCTAACTAATCTAGGAGAGGCAGAATATAGAACCTATATGAACTGCTCATGTGACATGTAAAAAGGATGCTGGCATAGCAGAAGAGTGCTACATAAAGTGTTTGGGGTCTCTTCCAGAATAGCTCAGAGCCTACAAAGCCATGTAAAACCTACCTCCTGCAACCAGTACTGCAAGACCTCATCCTGTCATCATCCCTCGCACTGTGTCCTTACTGAATCCATGTCTGTAGCTGCAGATTCTTACAGGGTATATTGCTCCTTCTAGCCAGCACATAGGTAAGCCTTTGTCATATTCTCTGTGCCAGACTGCTAGATGAGAGGCCACAGAGAAGGATGTAACAGTAGTCCAGACAGGAGAAGATGAGGGCATGTACAAGCATTTTTGCAGACTTTTGGTTGAGAAATGTTTCACAGAATACAATAAAATGTTTAGCCTATATACAGTCTAGTGCATTCACAACTTAAAATAAAGACGACTTTTTTTTAACCAATGTAGTACATTTATTTTAGACTCAAAGGCACTCAATATTTTTCATTGGAAATGTACCCCTTTTACTTTATATAAAAAAAAAAAAATAAAAAAAAAAAAGTGCACTATGCAACAATTTCTTAGGTGTTACACAGACCTACCGTATATGTCTTCATGGATTAAAGCTACAATCTGTCTAGTGATCCTGTGTGTAGCTGGATCCTTTCATGGTCCATCACCTTTCACGGTGATGGACCATGTGATCTGACATCACCACAGGTCCTTTAGCCGGCAGCTCATGATTAAAGTAGTAAGAAGAGATCGGCAGCTACGCGATCAAGAGGAGAAGGTGAGTTAATTATTTTTTATTTTTTAACCCTCAATTGACCACCTACTAAGCATTCTGTATTAAAGAATGCTATTATTTTACCTTATAACCATGTTATAAGGGAAAATAATAGAGTGAATAGACTGTCATCTTAGCAACCATGCGTGAAAATCGCACCGCATCCGCACTTGATTGCGGATGCTTGCGATTTTCACTCAGCCTCATTCACTTCTATGGGGTTTGCGTTGCGTGATAAACGCACAATATAGGAGCATGCTGCGAATTTAACGCAACGCATAAGTGATGCGTGAAAATCACAGCTCATGTGCACAGCCCCATAGAAATGAATGGGTCCAGATTCAGTGCGGGTGAAATGCGTTCACCTCCCGCATTGCACCCGTGCGGAAATCTCGCCCGTGTGAACTCAGCCTTACACTGTAGGTCATTGTCTAATCCATATATCCTACCTTAATGGGGTTATCCAGCTGTTTGATATTGATGGCCTTTCCTCCAGACAGGTCATCATTATCAGATTGGTGTGTCTGATAACCCCATTGTTTAGGTGTTTCTCTGGAAACTAAAAACAGTGGAAAGAGCGGGAAGTAGTAGGTATGTTTACTAGGCAGGAGCCGTGCTAGCGTACTGCAGCTCACCTGCAATTCTGCTTCTGGCTCCGCCACCGTTTAGTTTCTGGAGCCAACAGCTATAGCTTTAGCTTTAAGTAGAAAAATCTTTGCAACAGTAAGACATGTAAAATGTCAAGATAGATTGTTTAATAGAAAAATCAGAATACAAAAAGGAAATTGTGAAAAATTCAAATATTTCAAAATTATTTTCAAATATGTTAAACAGTAGTTAACCTTCACAGGATGTGGCCCTGGCTTATGATATGGTCAGACATTTGGTAAAAGTATGATCAGTGGGGACAACATCAATTTCAAGAAACCCCAAATGCGCTCACAATAATCTTGTCAAACAAAGTACTGTGCGAAAGCAAGAACAGCCATTTGTCCACTGGCGATCAGCAAAAGATTAGGATGCACTTTAAGATCAATGGAGGACCCAACCTCTGGACTACCAATAATCAGACATATGACTTCTTTGGAACAACTCCTTTAAAGGGACACTTCCATTAAAATGGTATCTCATTATATGTGGATATTCTAGGTTCTAGGTCCAGGTCAGGTTCTAGTGTAGATGGTTTTCTGGATAACATTTTTTAAATGACTCAATGTATTCTACTTCCCGTCATGACTTCTTTCCTCTTGGCTTGGACTTTTAGCACAGCAGGCCATCTCGCCTCTCTCAGTCAGTTCATCACTCTGGCTGGGGGGGGGGGGGGGGTGCGACTGAATTAGAGCATCACATATTACACTCATCGATGCAATGTTATTCTGTGGGCAACAAGAGAGCTCTAATATTGTCATCCTGATTCTACACCTACTATTATAATGAGCATTACCCTTCCTATAACATCTGACAATGGATTCTCTGTTTAGGAGGTTTAATCATTTGTGCTAACTGCTAGAGAAAGACAATACTTTGCATTTCAATTTCAATAGCACAGTACTGCCCAAAATAGTTTTCTATGACTGCAGTGTATAAAATAAATACCCCTTTCTGGTGGAAGTGTCCCTTTAAGGTAATGTGGTAGAATGTAATGTATTTAATACAGAACCAATGGTATTAAACAGGTGACAGATAATGAAACATTTCAGCAGGTTATGTGATGGATGTCTCTCTCCATTTCTTTTTCTGCCTTCACCACTCCATGCATGAGACTGCTCTTTGCCAGGCACCACTGTCAGTCTATATGCATCTATATTTGTTGCTGCTTTCACAGAATGCAAATGTGTTGGCTTTCCATTGAGGACAGATCTATTCACCAGAGATATCATCATGATATCAATGAGTTTGGCTGAGAGTGAATACAACCAGGACAACAATGTAAAGAATCATGAATGAACAAGTCGCAATCCACACAGAAGACGCAGTCACATATTGTGCAAATGTAAACCTGCAAAGGAGAAAAACAGAAAGAGATAATTACTCTTAGCGGTAATTGGTTTTGCCAATAGCCTCCACAACGGCACTTACAGGAGGAAAAAAGGACAATGCAACAGCACCCTGCTAACGAGATAAAGTACAATAATGCCATAGTCACAAAAAATATTATAGTGCTAATGCTACGCTTATTTATAAAGTGAGATGCTTGGCAAATGCATTTTGTACAAAACCATCTGAGCCCGTCTGCCGAACGTCAAGGCGATCTCTGTTAGACGGGTCCTAACACTAATTATTACCTATTATGCGCCATAATGGCCGCCATAAAGTTCAGGAAGTGTTGGATCCACATGCATGCTGTGTCCTGCAGACAACCTGAGTAACAGGGGGAACCAAGACCTCCTTGGCCAGAAAGGGGCGATGAGAATCACTTGAGCTGCTTCCTCCTGCAACTTCATAAGAGTTCTTGGAATCAAATTGAAGTGAGGAAAGGCATAAAGAAGTGCTTTCGCGCCATGGATGGGATAGTGCATCTACCCATAATGGCTGGTCCAGTCAGGAGGGAAAAGGAGCAACATTTTTCGGTCTGCCTGTTGTCCCTTGTGGCAAATAAATCTAGATCTGGGATTCCACATTTTTTGCAGATCTGAAAAATTTTAGGATTTAGGGACCATTCTCCTTCAGAGTCCAACGGCTGAGGAAATCCGCTATTACATTGTTCTCTCCTTTCACATCGACTGCTGTTAAAGAAAAGAGATTCCTTTCTGCCCATTGAAAGATGTCTCGAGACACTGCCTGTAGAGAACAGCTCCTGGTCCCTCCCTGCTTGTTCAGGTAGGCGACGGCCGTGGTGTTGTCCGATAACACTTATGTGTTTCGGAGATGAAGGAGTGTGAAGGGAGACAAAGACTCTGTGGATGACAGAGTTCTTTCAGATTGGAAGAAGCATGCAACATATCTTCTCCCCATCTGCCCAGAACTACTCTTCCCTCTGAATGACCTCCTCTGAACTGCTGACGTCCGTTGTCACGATCATTTGCTTTTCTTGACGCCAATAGACTCCTTTCCGTAAGTTTTTGTCTATTCTCCACCACATTAAGGACCTCGTTACGAAATTTGGAATGGCCACATGCTTCTCTAGGGCGGAATTTGTTCCATCCCAAGAAGATAAGAGGAAGGCCTGAAGGACCGTGTGACTCTGAGCCCATCTGACCGAGGGGATTGTAGCTGTCAGAAGACCTAGGATGGTCATAATGTTCCTGATGGAGGAAATCCTTTGGCTGCAGAACAGAGTTACTTTTTTAAAGTAGATTGTTAGGTTTTTCTAGGAGTAGAAAGGACATTAAAAAGATGAGAATCTAGGAGCACTCCCAAGAAGAGTTTTCTTCGGTCTGGTGACAGGTCTGATTTCTTGAAGTTTATAATCGACTCTAGGGTGGGAAGGCATGTTTGCACCTGAGAGAGGTGGGATTGCAGATTTTCCTCCGAAGGCGAAGCGATCTGAAAATCTTCTAAATATGGTATAATCAGAATCCACTTTAGGTGAAGTTATTTCGTGACCTCTTGGTTAACACTTGTGTTGGACGGCACTCCTCTTTATCATTGGGTACGGTGCTCAGTGGTAATGAAGATAATGCAATAAAAGTAGACCACGGCACTAGTGTTTGTGATTTAGAATATTATATTTTCATTTTTTCGTTATCAACATCCAGGAATAGATAAATGCAAACTGGCCAACGTTTCGGTCCTAACACGGGACCTTGTTCACGCCCTTAGTTACTTTTCAGCATATTACACCGCATCCAATGGGCAATATGCTGCAAAGTAACTAAGGCCGTGAACAAGGTCCAATGTTAGGACCGAAACGTTGGCCAGTTTGCATTTATCTATTCCTGGATGTTGATAACAAAAAAATGAAAATATAACATTCTAAATCACAAACACGAGTGCTGTGGTCTACTTTTATTGCATTTCGTGACCTCTGACATGACTTTTGAAAATATTCTTGGAGCCGAAGAAAGTCTGAATGGGAGGGCTCCGATTCTTAAATATTTCTGGTGACTCTGGCATATCGGAACATGGTAGGTCCTGGAGGTCCAAGGTCACCATAAAACAGTCCTGAGGGGAGTAAGTTTATGGTCGATTTGAAAATTTCCATTTTGAATTTTTTGTAAACGATGAATCGGTTCAGTGATTTTAAATTTATTATCAAACGGAAGGCTCCGCTTGGTTTTTGTACCAGAAACACCGGAGAATAGAAACCTTTTCCGTATTGATCTACTGGGACTGGATGGAGCACTTTTTTGTTTATAAGAAGAGATCTCTGTTTCTAGACAAGATTGTTTCTCTTTTTGAATCAGCTTTCGGTTTATAATAAAACTATCCGGGGGTGGGGATAAAAACTCTATTTTTAGACCTTCTCTTAGAGTAGATATCACCCAAGGGAAAGCCCCTGTTTCTTCCCAGGCTGAGGTGAAAAAAGTTAGCCTGCCCCCGACATAGCTTATGGCTTCATTTATTGGGACGGGAGGAGTTCTCAGGATTGAACAGGAATCCCTTTACTCGACCTTTAGAAGGTTGCCACTTCCTAGAACCTTCTTTTTTCTTCTGATCCGACCTAGATTTTTTTTTATTTTGTAAGGACCGGCTTTGGTGAAAATAGCGATTTTCAAGGGGAAACCCTTTTTTGTTATCCAAGGTCTTCTCAAGGATATCATCTAGTCCTGAGCCAAATAATCTATTTCCTTCACAGGGGATCGAGCAAAGGCAGTTCTTTGATCCAGCATCACCTGACCATGAACGCAGCCAGGTTGCTCTATGAGCCGCATTAGACAGGGCAGCTAATCTAGCGGAGAATTTTACTAAGTCAGCAGAGGCATCTGCCAAAAAATTGGATGCCTTTTTTTAAATAGGTAGGGAGGCAAGGATTTCCTCCCTTGGGGTACCAGCTGCTAAGTGCTGTTCTAATTGATTCAACCAGACGGACAGAGTTCTAGCTGTGCAAGTAGAGGCAATGCTTGGACGTAGCATAGCCGTATTTGTCTCCCAGGCCTTTTTTTAGAAAGTTTTCCGATTTCTTGTCCATGGGATCTCGAAAGAGACCCACGTCCTTGAAGAGGTCTTTTTTGAAATGCAAGCAACTGGGGCATCGATTTTCGGCGTTTCTCCCAGAGATCTGACTAAGTCTCAGCAAATGGATACTTCCTTTTAAAGGAGTTTGTCACGGCTGATATTTTTTCAGGATCCCTCCATTCTTTAGATATCAGGGATTTTATGTTGTTATGAATGGGAAAGACTTTCTATTCCCCAAACCTTGGAACATTCGATCTTGAACTGAGTGAATTTCTTTCTCCTCCTGAATGTTCATGGTAGCCCTTATGGTCTTTAGAAGACCATCAGTTTCTTCAGGAAGAAACAAAAGTTATCCTGAGCAGTCATCTGAAGAGTCAGAGTCCAGACCAGATATTAGTTCTCCTTTATCCAAATCAAACGCCATGTCAGAAGCAAAAGATCTGTGAGATGTAGATGGGCATGGGGATTGTGATGCTATTTTTAAGTCCACAGCCGTATTAACTTCTTCCTTTATTATACCTCTTAGAGAATCAAGGAAGGACGGCGACTCTTCGGCGACCACCTTTTCGGTGCATTTAGGACATAAGGATTTCATTGTTGAAGAGGAAAAAGACTTCCTACAGATGGCGCACTTTTTGCGTCCTGTATCTCCACCAGCCAGCCTAGGTGTCATGGTCTCTGGGCTCTATAGAATTAAATACGGTAATAAAAAAAATAGGATTGTAGGGCCAGGAAAGAACCAACACTGTGCATAAAAGGTACCTAGGATGAAACTAGGATACACATTATATCCCCACTGGGGAGGAGGCTTACCAGGCTGAGGGCAGAGGCAGCCGGATCTCCAGCTTTCCTAGATGCGTCCGCGTCCACCTGGGCAAGCATGACTGCAGGTGATGTAGGAAAGGTTTTGTCTGGTGATTCTTACCCTGTTTAAATCTTCCTGAAAGCCGCGCCACTGGAAGCGCATGAGCGCAAGATTCTCTTGCCCAAGGAGAATCTTACCTGGTGACATCAGCACGCGAAGATCCCGCGCGATCCCCCCTTATCTGGGAGAATCGCGAGCCCGGGGCTGCCCACACGCAGGACTTGTGCCCAGGAACGAGAAAGGGAGGCAGCGCGTCCCAGGGGTTCCCGCTCCCTGCTCCAGCCCTCCCACGATGTGGGGGGAAAGAAAGAAGGCTGGGCGAGAAAGTATCATTCCTGGCACTCCAGGAGAGCTTTCACGCATCCAGAGGACAGGAAACAACGACTGAATAGGTAAGGGGAGGAAGCCCTTTAACTTTAAATCATGTGCTTCTGCGTCGTTTACTGTCCTGGGGGCGGGGACACCATACTGTAAGTGCCATTGTGGAGGCGCCAGGGAAAATACATGTTTTAGAAATGTGTACTGGCAAACCCCTAACCAATCTTAAAGGGGTTATCCATCGCGGGTGATGCTAGGGAGGCACGTCTCTGTGACGGGGAGATGCAGTGGCGGCCGTGCATCAAAAGCGACACAGGTGCCGGGGAGAAAGGTAAGTACAACCTGTGTGAGGGGCTCGGGCATTATAGGGTTTAGATAACCTCTTTAAAAGGAACACTGACAATGATAGTAGAAAACAGGAGAAATATTCCTCTGCACTGTTTGGACGGTTTTGTACAAATCATGTAGGTTAACACAAGGGGTTAATTTCCTGCTGAGCTGTTTATTTTCCAGCAAGCAATTGGCTGAGAGGGCATGACTTGCCAATGGGGTAGGGCTTAACAATATTTGTGTTCTACTGCAGCCAGAACACAACACCGAGGCTCCTGCTCCAACCACTTGTCTTACAGCCAGACACGGGACAGTGAGAAGTAGGAGGGACATCACTGATCCCATGGGACACATGGAGAACATTGCATCATATATTTCTAAGGTTTTTTCTTTCTTTTGGGAGCTAAATACTGATGTCCTACCACTAGGATAGGCTATCCATATCAGATCAGTGGGGGTCTGACTTCTGGTATCCCTATTGATTAGCTGTGGGAAAGGGGAAATGATCATGCCAGCACTGCAGGCTCTTCCTCAGCATGGGACATCACATCCATTGGCCACATGGCCTACCTGCAGCTCAGCCTCATTCAACTACGTGGCACTGAGCTGCAACACCATGCACAGCCGCTATACAATGTATATCACTGTGCATGAAATTCTATGAAGAGGCTGTACTGCTCATCCAAACTCCACATCCTCTTCAAAGAGCTGATAGGTAGTGGTGCCATTAGCCAGACCCCCACCAATATGATACTGAAGACTTGTCCTGAAGGCTCAAGTGAAGCCTTATCTCGGATCTAAAAAAAACTCACAGCTGATAAGAATGCGGCTTAAAGGGATTCTGTCACCACATTTTACCCCCTACAGTAAAACATAGCTACTTGTAGGTCTCCCTGCGCTGTATTAAATGATGCCCTTATTAACTAATAGTCTTGATTTATTTCTTTATAAAAATCGATTTTAGTGATATGCTAATGACTTACATAAGGTGCCCAAGGGGATGTCCTTTCCTAACTTGGTGCCCAGCCGCACCCCTCGGTCCGGTGCCCAGCACCGCCTTCCTGAGTCCAGCGCCGCCTCTAATAGAATATATTCAAGAGCTGGTATTCTGCCAGATTCCTATACCTTGCCAGAACGCTATACCGGAAGTGACGCAGCCGCACAGGAATCAGCTGGCGGAGGGTGTGTGCGGCGCTGCGCAAGCACACATCCACTGGATTAGCAAAAAATCATTGCAGTGCCGCGGGAGAAGGACTTCATGCGCAAAACCATACACCGCGTGTGCGCACTTAGGGGTAGGTAAATTTTCCAGCGCAAAATGTTCCATCAGATCTACCTACCCCTGAGTGGGCGCGCACGTGCGCACAAATCATCAGGAGCAGTTCATCCTTACCGCAGAGCTGAGTGCAGAATATCGATGTCACCACATAGCAGAGATGAGTGCGGGATATTACCCCAATATCCAGCACTCAGCTCTGCTGTGTCCCCCAATATCCCGCACTCAGCTCTGCTATGTGGTGACCTCGATATTCTGCACTCAGCTCTGCGGTAAGGATGAACTGCTCCTGATGATTTGTGCGCGCGTGCGCACTCAGGGGTAGGGAGATCTGATTGAACATTTTGCCCTGGAAAATCTACCTACCCCTAAGTACGCTCGCGTGGTGTCTGGTTTCACGCATGAAGTCCTTCTCCTGCGGCGCTGCAATGATTTTTTGTTAATCCAGTGGATGTGCGCTTGTGCTGCACACACCCTCCTCCAGCTGATTCCTGTGCGGCAGGTATAGCGTTCTGGCAAGGTACAGGAATCTTGCAGAACACCCGCGTGCTGACGTAACCCCTGAGCCGGTTTGAAATCCCACGCGTGCGCACAACACACTGTAGTCTGCGCCTGTGCGGACTACAGGTAATGGCATCGTCGAGCGAAGTGCGCTGCATGCCAGGCTCGGGGATTACATCAGCACACCGGCTTTTGAATATATATTAGAGGCGGCGCTGGACTCAGGAAGGCAGCGCTGGGCACCGGACCGAGGGGTGCGGCTGGGCAACAAGTTAGGAAAGGACATCCCCTTGGGCACCTTATGTAAGTCATTAGCATATCACTAAAATCGATTTTTATAAAGAAATAAATCAAGACTATTAGTTAATAAGGGCATCATTTAATACAGCGCAGGGAGACCTACAAGTAGCTATGTTTTACTGTAGGGGGTAAAATGTGATGACAGAATCCCTTTAAATTGGTGTTTATGAGCTGTCTGGAAAAGAGAGATAAGGTTCACAAGAGCTGTCAACTGATGGAACTCAAGAGGGAGAGCCTGCATATAGACTGATTCTTAACTGCAAGTATCACAAAAACTGGTAACATTCTTTAATAAAGACCAATTGAAAAAAAAATTACATTTAGCCCAAAATGGGTACAATGCAATCATGAAGAATTCGCCCAAAGGCGTCTTTAACTCCCAGAAAACCCCTTTTAATTGCAACAGGAGACAAAATTTGATCAACAAGATGACAAGATTAACGGATTGCTGGGATATTTTTTGTCACTTTTGTGCATTTTCTGTGGTTAGTGTTCCTTTAAATAAAAGCCTTTATGTTTTTCTACAAACTCAAACACAAGTGGATGGAGACCACACAGTTATGAAAACTAATCACACACAAGAACCAGAGGTCTTGCTCATAGTAATCAATCCAATTTCAGCTTTTATTATTTTCAAGGCAGGATTTGAAAATATAAGCTTCTCTTTTCAGGCAACTGGACAATGTTTGAAGGTGGGCAGCTATGGTGAATCTTCATATTCTGTGCTCTGGTGCATCAGCCTTGTCAACAGGGCACATACGGCGCCAAATCACATCAAAGTGCCACTTTTCCAGCCAATTAGAATTTGGACATTTATGTGCATGGTATAATTTTTTCATGCACGCTAAATGGACTCTTACATACCACTTCTCATATTTATATTGTACTGTGTGCTTCAAATACTTACTTGTTGATCCTTCAGCTCTCCATCACAGCCACGACAATACCTTAATAAAAGCGAAATAGAATAAGTACTTGTATAAAGCATGAAAATAAATGTATATTACTGAACGTAATAAAAAAGGGGTATTCCTATGAGTTATTCATGACTTAGATAGGAATACCTGTGTATGCAGCGGCCAGAGGTGGGTGGTGTTATGCAGTTTCAGTTTAACTGTATTGTGGCAAATGCCATTTCTGAGCCACTAGTCAACAGGGAGCCCCGCTGCTATGTGCAGCAATGACACGTCATCTCTAGCAACATATACAGCACAGTAACATACACTAGATATCTGGCCCTTGGGATATGTCCAGCACAGCATTATCCTACATTTTGGAAAAAGTCTGTTCTGACAAACAAGCACATTATGATTATTTGGCATATCTATTGGTTAATCAAATACATCTAACAGATGGGTCATCAATATCAGATTGGTGGGGTACAACTCTTGGCATCCCCGCGGCTCAGCTGTTTGAAGGGTGTTGTGTCCTCTTCAATGTTGACCTGCATGTCGTCTACATTGTAGTGGTGGTGCAGTGTAATTACAAGGACTGGGAGAGGAAGTTGCAATTACACTGCATTGCCACGATAAAGTAGACGTTGTGCTAGTAAATCCTGAAAAGGCCACTGCACTCGGGGCTGATCGGCCGGGGTGCGGCGAGTCAGACCCCTGTCAATCTGATATTGATAACCTGTCCAGAGAATAGGTCATCAATATCTGTACACCAGGCAACCCCTTTACTGCAGAGCAGATAATCTTACTGATTAAGTAAAAAATACCTCTCCCCTTTATATTCTGCAAGAGCAACTTCTTTAAAAGCATCCAGAGGAAATAAGTGATGGTATGACCGAGCCAAGTGAGGAGCAGACACTAATGTAAGACCTGCAAAGCACAAAGCAATAAATGAATACAATTTTACAGTTCTGTTCTCTAGAAATTAAGTTGCCAAGCAGAAAATCATCAAGAGACACCAAAGTCAAGAAAGCTATAACTTGCCGAAATCTGACATTATTTGATTTTGAAATGCTATTGTTTCAAACACTACCTACCTCTTTCTTTGCCTCCTTATTCCCTGTGAGCTCCACTTAATGTTAGGCACTAATGACTTGAATATGTGCAGTAAGTTGCAGGGCACAGCACAAGCTCAGTAAAGAGAGCATTCCCCTGTGTGAATAGAGTGGTATTGGTGACCACCACTCTCCATCCATTTTATGGAACAGGCGGAGATAGCCAAGGTGCTGTACTTGGCAGTCCCATAGAAGTGAATGGGTGGGTGGTCACACATGAGGACCATCACTCCATTCATACAGGCAACTCTGGGAACTCCATTCCCTTGATTGATTGAGTCCTAAATATTGTTCATGGTCTGACCTACTGAAGCGCTTTATTTAATATACTTGTGAAAGAGGGCTGATCATTTCATCATTAGGGCCAAATGCTGGAAGAAAACTTCAGCATTAAAGAGGTTTTCTGAGATTTTTTTATTTATTATTGGTGGGGTCGGACACCCAGGACCTTCACCGATCAGCTGTTCGGAAAGACACTAGCGCTCCTGTGAGGGCCGCAGCATTCTCCCTGCTTTTCCTAGGCCAGAGACAACACATTCATCGTTTGCGTGGTCTAGGAACAGCTCAACCCCATTCAAGTGAACGGGGCTGCATGCGATACCAAGCACATCTGCTATACAATGTACAGCGCTCTGCTTGGTGATCTGTGAGAAGTAGGGTTGTTGCGGGTATCGAAATTTCGATACCCAATCGATACTTTTGTCCCGGTATCGATACGATACCGGGATTTCCGTTTTTTCGATACTGGGCTGCGCTTCTGCGCAGTCTAGTATCTCTGAACATGAGCGCGCTGCTATCGGCGCGCTCATGTTCTCTCTCAGCAGCACGGGGAGAAGGAAGCAGTCCTCCCTCCCCCTGTGCTGCTGCCGCTGCCACCAATGAGAAGAGAGGGGCGGAGGAGGGGCGGCAATGAGAAGAGAGGGGGTGGAGGAGGGGCGGCAATGAGAAGAGAGGGGCGGAGGAGGGGCGGCAATGAGAAGAGAGGGGCGGAGGAGGGGCGGGCGCACTGCGCCCCCAATGATAGGATTACTATCGGAGCGATGGGAGGAGACATCAGCTTCACTAGTGGGCGTTCCTTTTCCCTGCGCTGCGATTGGACAGCGCTACAGCCAGGGAGAAGGAACGCCCACTAGTGAAGCTGATGTCTCCTCCCATCGCTCCGATAGTAATCAGCAGCATGTGGAGCAGGAGAGGAGACAGTAATGGGGCACTGCGGGCGAACGGAGCGGCGCCCAGGACTAAATGGTGAGTGCTGAGACATCGCTGGGCGCCGCTCTGTGTGGCCTAATAGTGAAAGTCTGGACTCATATACAGTAGTCAGTCTTTAACACATACAGGAGGCGGGTGCCGGCAGCAGAATCGCATTGCCGGCACCCTGCCCCTGACAGGGAGCTGCGATCAGCGGCAGTTAACTGCCGCTGATCTGCTAGTACCCGCCTCCTGTATAAAGGGGTAAAATCATTGGTGGTGCAGTGTGCCCCCCCCCTCAATCCCCCCATCCCATTAAAATCATTGGTGGCACAGTGCGCCGGCCCCTCTCAACCCTCCAGTATTAAAATCATTGGTGGCAGTGGCCACAGGGACCTCTCCACTCCCCCTCATTGGTGGTGCAGTGGCAGCTTCTGATCGGAGCCCCAGCTGTGTAAGCCTGGGGCTCCGATCGGTTACCATGGCAGCCAGGACGCTACAGAAGCCCTGGTTGCCATGGTAACATCCCTGATGCTGTGTGCACAAAGCACAGAGCAGCAGGGACAGTGTGGAGTCCTATTCACCCTGATAGAGATCTATCAGGGTGAATAGGAAAAGGGATGAAAGATCCCAGGTTCTAGCCCCTAAGGGGGGAAATAGTTATTAAATAAAAAGTGAAAAAAAAAAAAACACTAAAATATGAAGTATAAATCACCCCCCTTTTCCCAATTTCACATATAAAATATATAAATAAACATATTACATCGCCACGTCAGAAAAGTCCAAACTATTAAAATATAAAAAAAAAATCTAGGTGGTGAATGCCGGAACAGAAAAAATAAAATAAAAACTGCGCGATTCGCCATTTTTAAAAATGAGGAATGCACGTGGCTTTTTTTGTTTATTTTTTTCGCGTGGTATCGAATGGTATCGAGTATCGCAATACTTTTTCATGGTATCGAAACCGAATCAAAAATTTGGTATCGCAACAACTCTAGTGAGAAGGCAGAGGCGCTCACAGGAGTGCCACTGCCTTCCCAAAACAGCTGATCATCGGGGGTCCCAGGTGTCAGACCCCCATGGTCAGATACTGATGACCTATCCAGAGGACAGGTCATCAGTAAAAAAAAAAAAAATTTAAATCTCAGAAAACCCTTTTAACCCTTAGGCTACCAGCACCGTACATGACGCCCGCTCGGCACGTGCAGTGGGCGTCATGGCCGGCAGATCTCTGCTGTTTCATACAGTAGAGACCTGAGGCTAATTACGGTTACCGGCAATAATGCCGATCGCGGTAATTAAATGCTTTTGATGCCGCGATCAAGTGAGATCACGGCACCTAAATACGCAAAGACCTACCTATTCCCCGTGTGTCCAATCCGGGTATAGGTAGTTGCGCTGAATACTGTGAGCCTTAGGGCTCTTTCACACTTGCGTTATTGTCTTCCGGCATAGAGTTCCGTCGTCGGGACTCTATGCCGGAAGAATACTGATCAGGATTATCCTAATGCATTCTGAATGGAGAGTAATCCGTTCAGGATGCATCAGGATGTCTTCAGTTCCGGTACGGAACGTTTTTTGGCCGGAGAAAATACCGCAGCATGCTGCGCTTTTTGCTCCGGCCAAAAATCCTGAAGACTTGCCGCAAGGCCGGATCCGGGATCAATGCCCATTGAAAGGCATTGATCCGGATCCGGCCTTAAGCTAAACGTCGTTTCGGCGCATTGCCGGAGCCGACGTTTAGCTTTTTCTGAATAGTTACCATGGCTGCCGGGACGCTAAAGTCCTGACAGCCATGGTAAGTGTAGCGGGGAGCAGGGGAGCAGCATACTTACCGTCCGTGCGGCTCCCCGGGCGCTCCAGAGTGACGTCAGGGCGCCCCAAGCGCATGGATCATGTGATCACATGGATCACGTCATCCATGCGCATGGGGCGCTCTGACGTCATTCTGGAGCGCCCGGGGAGCCGCACGGACTGTAAGTATACCGCTCCCCCGCTCCCCGCTCCTACTATGGCAACCAGGACTTTAATAGCGTCCTGGGTGCCATAGTAACACTGAAAGCATTTGGAAGACGGTTCCGTCTTCAAATGCTTTCAGTACACTTGCGTTGTTACGGATCCGGCAGGCACCTCCGGCAACGGAAGTGCATGCCGGATCCCAACAACGCAAGTGTGAAAGAGGCCTTACTGAGTAGGCTAACAGTATTCAAACGCAATTCTTATTTTGGCCACCAGATGGCAGGCCAGGATAAGAAATAAGCAAAAGTGAGCAAAATAAGCTAATAATAAATTCCTGATAAGCCCAAAAAAATAATAATAATGTAATAAGCTCATATACGAGGCACATAATGATCACAAAAAAAATAAAAAGTTTAAATCACCCCCCTTTCCGTATAATTAAAAAATAAATACCTAAATAACAATATAAACATCATGAGTATCACCGCAACCAAAAATGCCCATACTATTAAAATAGAAAAAAAAAATCCAATATGGCGTAACGGAAAAAAGGGTCAAAATGGCCGATTTGTCATTTTTTCATTGCTTTTCTTACCCCAAAAAAATTTATTAAATGTGATCAAAAAGTCACCCATACTCCAAAATGGTATCAATTAGATGTACACAGATTGTTCCGCCAAAAAATGAGCCCCTAAACCCTTTTCTCAATGTTTACATTTATTTTTACACTATTTAGACATAAAGAACCTATACATATGGGGTATCGTAATTGTACTGACCCAGAGAATAAAGGGCATGGGTCAGTTTTGCAGTAAACAAAACATAGTGGGAACAAAACCCGTAAAACGGTGGAGGGATGGTGTTTTTTTTTTTCCAATTCCACCCCATTTGGAAATTTTTTTACCGCTTCCCACAACATTTTATTCCATAATTAATGGTGGCATTAGAAAGTACAACTTGTCCCGCAAAAACAGCTTAGTGACCGGAAAAAAAAAAAAAGTTATGGCTCACGGAAAATAGGGAAGAAAAATGAAAACGCAAAAATGAAAAAACCTCTGGTAGCCAAAGGGTTAAGATTGCTGCCCTGGAAACCCATGATAGGATGACATTACAAGGGTTTGTCTGCCATATGCTATGGGTAGTCACACAAAGTGTAAGGGCTTGTTCACACGACCGTGTGAAGCCTGTGCCCGTGCTGTGGATCACAAATTGCGGTCCGCTATGCACAGGCACCGTCCGTGGGGCAGCCGCATGGGGATTGCAGACTGATTCACTTGAATGGGTCAGCAATCCATCCGTTCCGCAAAAAGATAGAACTTGCTCTATCTTTTTGCGGTGCAGAGGCACGGAACGGAATCCCAGAAAGCACTCCGTAGTGTTCCGTGCTTCCGTTCAGCATCCCTGGAATTTGCGGACCCATTGAAGTGAATGGGTCAACATCCGTGAAGCAGGATGCACATGGAACAGTGCCCGTGTATTGCGGATCCGCAAATGCGGTCCGCAATACGGCAACATGCAGCACACGTTCGTGTGAATGAGCCCTAACTCAATAAGCAATGTTTGGATGTGGACGATTTGTTTCGGATTTTCGGTGTGGATTCCATGGCACAAAATCTACAGCAAAGTAAAAAAAATACACTACATGTAAAGAGGGTTTTCCCAAAACCACATTCACATGTAGAAGCTTTTTCCTTGTGGATTTGCAGTAAGATCAGTTGCAGAATGTTTTCCACCACTGTTGGACTTAACCTTAAGGTGGCCAAAGACACTAATCCAAAGTTGACCAAAACTGACATTTCAACCAAAACCATTGTTCATCAGGTGAAACGTAACAACGAATGATCATTTTAGCTGACCACTGACAGACCATCATCATCTGAAAAGAATTCCGCCGTGTTTAAAATTACCCTCCGGTATCAATCACCTACAGTAGAATTCAAAATGGGCAACAATATACATATCAATCAAAATCTACTTGTGCCACCCAGCCTCATCAAAATCACCAAAAGAAAAAAAGCACAGGGAATCAAAGTAAAAGAGCATTTATTATACTCAATTAAAAACTACATAATATCTCAAATTCATTGCAGCAGTGTCAGGCATATTTCAAAGAAAGATTAAAAGTACCCCTGGTTGGAAATAATTTTATATACACTTCACAGATATTGAACACAGATACTAAAAGTAACTTTTTTACTTTGAATCCCTGTGCTTCTTTTTCTTTTGGTAATAATGCTTGATATTCAGAAGAAAGTTCTTCAGTTTAAAGAAAGATCGTTCATGGACAAAAGAAACATTCCCAGAAAGATCTTTTATCCATCGTCACCTGGTTCCACTGAACATGTATGGGTAGTTTAATCAACTGTAAGGGCTAATATGGACTAAAACTTGTATGGCTGTGCCTGTGAAACGTTCACCAGATGGTTATTTGCTCAACTGATCTTCAATCATCAACTTCTATTTAGTGTGTACGGCCAAGGTTCAAGTATAGATATCAGAGCTGTTAACACGCCCTGACCGGTGTGTCCATGACATGACCAGGACAGACTTTTTGGAAGTAAACAGTAAGGCCTCTTTCACACGGGCGTTGCGGGAAAATGTGCGGGTGCGTTGCGGGAACACCCGTGATTTTTCCGCGCAAGTGCAAAACATTGTAATGCGTTTTGCACTCGTGTGAGAAAAATCACGCATGTTTGGTACCCAAACCCGAACTTCTTCACAGAAGTTCGGGCTTGGGAATCGGTGTTGTGTAGATTGTATTATTTTCCCTTATAACATGGTTATAAAGGGAAAATAATAGCATTCTGAATACAGAATGCATAGTAAACTAGCGCTGGAGGGGTTAAAAAAAAATTAATAATAATTTAAATCACCTTAGTCCACTTGATCGCGTAGCCCGGCATCTCCTTCTGTCTCCTTTGTTGAACAGGACCTGTGGTGAGCATTACTTACAGGAACAGGACCTTTGATGACGTCACTCCGGTCATCACATGATCCATCACCATGGTAAAAGATCATGTGACGTACCATGTGATGACCGGAGTGACGTCATCAAAGGTCCTGTACCTGTAATTAATGCTCACCACAGGTCCTATTCAACAAAGGAGACAGAAGGAGATGCCAGGCTACGCGATCAAGTGGACTAAGGGGAGTTAAATTTGAAAAAAAAAAAATGTAACCCCTCCAGCGCTGTTTTACTATGCATTCTGTATTCAGAATGCTATTATTTTCCTTTATAACCATGTTATAAGGGAAAATAATAATGATCGGGTCCCCATTCCGATCGTCTCCTAGCAACCGTGCGTGAAAATCGCACCGCATCCGCACTTGCTTGCGGATGCTTGCGATTTTCACGCAACCCTATTAACTTCTATGGGGCCTGCGTTGCGTGAAAAACGCAGAATATAGAGCATGCTGCGATTTTCACGCAACGCACAAGTGATGCGTGAAAATCACCGCTCATGTGAACAGCCCCATAGAAATGAATGGGTCGTATTCAGTGCGGGTGCAATACGTTCACCTCACGCATCGCATCCGCGCGGAATACTCGCCCGTGTGAAAGGGGCCTAAAAGGTTCCGCTTTTCCTGGCTAGAAAATTGATTGCTAAATACTGGCTTAGACCCCAGGCCCCATCGAGGCCAGAATTCCTGAACAGAATAACTGATATCCTTCGCCTAGAAACGGGAGTGTATCTCAAGAGACAGTGCTTGGAAAAGTTTAACAAAATTTGGGACAAATGTGTGGATTATAGGACTGGTACAATGTATTTAGGCCTCTCACTGTGGAGCTGCTTCTATAATAAGGCAGTATAGTGTTCTGTGTACATGTACTCATGCCTGTAAATGTAAGCCATACATGGATGGGTTGATATGCTATGGTACTCAAAGGAATGATGGTTATCGTATGGATTTCAACTGTACAACTGATGTCACGCCCGCTTCATTGCCTGAGGGGGGGAGGGGTTTTGAGGGTTTAAGCGTGGATGGGTTACCATTCTTCATTGATAAAAAAATCCTATTAATATATTGCACAGTGGCTGGATAATATACATAATGTGTGATACTGCTTTGATGATATTTATCAAATAACGAGATTATGTATATATAAAAAAAAACTTTAAAAAAAACTGTAAAGGTCCCCAACTGACTGAAAGCAGAAATTATGAAAACCAAGAGAATTACATTCAGAAAGTATATTGGAAAAACATTTAAATATTTTATTACACGACAAATAATTTCCTAAACCAGAATATATAAATGCATATTATGGTTTAAAAAAATGTGCAATAAGTGGCCAATAAATGCTTAGAAAATTAGAATGGCTGATCACCGTGGCCATTTGGTCTGAAATGGTAGCACCAAAGTCTTAAGTCTATTAAAATGAAATAAAGGGAGGAAATGCTCCACCCTACAAGATTCCTGCTGCATTTTTCCTTCATGCTCCAAGAAAGTGAAATCAAATATGTAGAATAAAGAAATGGTTCTGCTCGAGTTCTGTGAATTATGAATATATACTTACGGCAAACCTTGCATTCCACCGGTAATTCAGAGTATTTTGCTTTGCATTGTGGACAAAAGTAGCCACCAAGAGTGAGGCCTGGTTCACTGTTACTATCCAGATGCCTAAAAGAAAAAGATATGCGCCATCATTACAAAAAAGTGTAATATACAGAGAAGATTCAGAGCCTAGCAAGCTCCAGAACGATGGTGAAGATTTGGCTCAGTGTCATTTTCTGGTCGCTGTGATGAATATTACAATATTGTTACAGCGATTTGTAAAAATTGCTTTCACTACCTGCAGATGCATAAACCACAGAGGAAAACTGAGTTGATGAAATTCCTCTTTGTTTCATTAAAGGGGTTGTGTCATCTGGGACTTTGATGGCATATCGCTAGAATATGCAATCAAAGTCAGATAGGTGCAGGTTCCACGTCTGAGACCCGCAGTTATCCCTAAAACGGGCCCCGAAAGTGGAGAGAGCAGCATGCTCTCTATTCATTTCTATGGGAGTTCCAAAAAAAGGCGAATGAGCCAGCTTGGCTATTTTGCAAGTTCCACAGAAATTAATGGAGAGTGTACCACGCAAGAGTGGCCACCTTTCCAGTCACTTCCATGGGATTGCCAGAAATAGCCAAGCCAGAGCTCTGTTATTATCGGAACGCCTATATAAGTTAATGAAAGGCGGCTGCTCTCCACTCACTTGAGGGGTCATGTTCTGGAGATAGTCCCACTTCTGAAAAATGCACCTGACACCTATCTGACATTGGTGGCATAGCCTAGCGATATGCCACCAATGCCTCAGATGAGACAATCCCTTTAAGTAGGGTGAGGATATATACTTACGCCATGCTAAATGATGGCTTTGCATCTTGATCAGACAGAGTACCCATTGTATGCTGAGGGAAGCCTAGTATAAGGGAAAAAAGATATCAATTAGGATGACTTACCACAATTAAATATTCAGCACAGAGGTTACATAAAGAGAGACACTGAAGACATATTACCAGGACTGACCACTTAGACCTCTGTAGATGGCTAGAATGAAATGGCACTAGGAAAGCACCATTGATTATAATGGGCCTGCTTTGACTTTTCTAGATACTGCATGGTTGTCTGCAGACTGCAAAAGGGGCAGCCACGTGGCCTTCAGAGTAAGCCTAAGACGGCCAACAGAAGACAACCTGGCACAGCAAACCTGGTTCATCACACATTGATTGCATATCACGGCATAATGCCATTGATAACTGTCCAGAGACAAACTACACAAAGTATACCGTATATATCTACCATTACCATTTATTTTTTGTTATAATAAACCAGTAGAATAAATTCCAGAGTGGCTACCACTAGGGGGCGAGTCAGCAGGTAGCTGTGTATGACTTCATTGTAATAGTAATAAAAGGCATTCCAGATGTGAGTGGGAACAATATACCGAGTGTAGGCCCTGCTCACTTCACAAAAGAGCCTTTGATCAGATGTACACATCGGCAGAACTGCCCCACCCTTATCTCTGAATAGTGTTGAGCGAACTTGTGTTTTTTCGGCGTTCAAGGTTCAGGTTATCTAAGAATTCCACTATTGGTAGCGGAATCCATAAAGTAATTCTTAGATAACCTGAACTTTGTAAGCCAAACTTGAAACCACAAGTTCGCCCAATACTATCTCCGAACAAAGGCTCCATCATATGCTACAGTAGCATGTCGTTCACTGAGTTTCATAAAAGAAAGAAAAAGGAAAAGAAAAAGTATACCTTTTATTCCAGTATGCTTCTGTATGTAATAGAGTAATCGATTCTTTACAGCAAAATAAAAAGGTATATCAACATATACCTAACATAACGATATTATAAGGACGTTCTTTTGACCTCCATCAGATAAATGGTGCCCTAGTGTTTTGTGTGTATGCCAGGAACCTTTCCGAGTGTATCTGCCAACTATAGGACTCTAACATGATGTGAACAGAGCCTTAGAACTGTAATGAATAGGGATGAGCGAACTTCAAGTTTTGAAGTTTGGGTATATGGTGAATTGCATTATAGATTCTGTTACCACGGACCATAACGCAATTCAAGGACGGAATGTCGTCATAATAGAAGTCTCTGGCTGGCATAACGGATCCGTTATGCTGGCCATAGACTTCTATTGTGATAGAATGCATAACGGAATGCATGTTAAAAAAGAAATGTAAAAGGTCAATACGTTTTCATAAAATGCTTACACTCAACGGATGTATTATAGTGATTGGCATGAAGATGTATTATTGGACACATACCCATGCGTATAAGAGAGCACTCAGAGCTGTTACTGGCAGGAGGAGGACTGACATGGCGCATCAGAAGTTCCTTATAGTGACTCTCATCCAGAATAACATGATAATCTCCTGTTAAATAAACCATAGAGGTCCTTGTATAACAGTAGTTCCATCTCAAAATTTTCCACAGCACAAAACATTTAGCATACGTCTACAAATCATATTAACAAAATATTAACAGTAATGTAATATCTATATTTCACACCTATTACTAGCTTTTTGCAACCCAAACCCACCAGCATGTTCAAAAAGTCTCTGAAGTAGTACTGTCTATAGTGTAAAAAAGGCACAACACGGCACACGCTGCAGGTAAATTAACGGGGAAGAGCCGCATATGGCAAATGCACAAACGAATTTGACGCCGCTGTGCATGCGATGCCGATTGCCCTTCCTCCGGCAGGAATGTTTCAAATGCTAAATCTCAGCAACATAACATGGCAGTTGGTCATTGTACAAAAGCAGGTTCCCTTTAATATGTCATGTAGGATTCACATGTCAAACATATCATCCACTGGTCTAGAAGATGCAAGGTGATCAGGTGATTAGTTCTGCAAGGGAAGTAGTAGTGGAGTTTCCAGGGAGCCTTTTATCACATATCAAGCACACAGGCACCATAACGTTGTACAGAAATACTATCCTACAAAAGGATCAATAACAACATAACATGAATTGTCTCTCACCTCCGGTCTCCCGAGTGAGCACAGTACAGACACGCACCTCTGCGGAAAGCCCTATGACAGACACCCTGATTTTGCTGGCTTTCAGGGACTGCCAGTGAAAGAATTGAAACAAATGTAAAACTCAACATATTATACAAAAAAAATAACAAATTGTTAAAAGGACTGTCTCCAGCGACCTAGGACACATAGCTGTGGTTCACCTGATTAAAACACTGTTTTTCTTTTGTTGATCCGACGCTCTGTTCTTGAGTTAGGAAACGTTTTCTTAATATGCAAGTTAGGCCTGTGGTGCAATGAGGTCTTCACCATTGCTCTTGTTGCACCCAAGCTCCACTCCTTTCTGTGGCCAACCCCTCCCTCGCTGCTTTGGCCGTGTAAATCACGGGCTGGCCAGAGAAATGGGTGGAGCTTGGGTGCAACAAGAGCAATGGTGAAGACCTCATTGCACCAAAGGCCTAATTTGCATATTAAGAAAACAGTTCATAACTCAGGAACAGAGCGTCAGCTCAACAAAAGAAAAATAGGGAGTGATTCGTAATGGGAAGTACGCCACTTTTTGACGTACCCTTGTCGCAAGATTTGGTCGCAATGGGCATTAGCGGCCAAATCTGTGACTTTTCCCCGCTCACGACACTTTTCCGAAGTGGTGGAAAAAGGGGGCGTGGTGGCAGGCCCGTCTGATGCATCACTTTCTACGCCTGTTTTTGGTGTAGAAAATGACCTAAATCTACGCCAGCAATGGAACTGGCTTAGATTTGAGCAAGTCGCATAGCTGCAGGTAAAGCGCCTAAGTTATGTAGAGGCTGGCTGCTCTACACTTAGGCGCATCAAGTGGGAGCGGACATGGGCTAAGATCGCCATCTTAATCGCCGGTCCTAGTAAATGTCCCCCATAGGGTTTTAATCAGATGAACTACGGCTATGTGTCTATGCAGAAAGTTGGATAGGGAAGTCGCTGGTGACAGATTCCCTTTAGTCTCTCTATAAAGTAACACACAATATGAATTTGGACACAATTTTGTATGTATATTTTTTTTTTACTGTAAATTTCCAGCATTCCCTGAACTAGAGTGGGTGCAATGACTATCCAGCCCATATTGTGTACATCTATTATTATAGCAGGACTCACATCACACACATACCTTTATAATATCATATATATTGGATGGATCACATGTTGTCAGGCTGCTAAAAATCACCAAGACTTCACGACTTGTGTGTCCTGGCATGTGTCTGCATAACGATATATTTAAAAATATTCAATTAATTGTCAAATATAAAAAAATATATATAATAATATTATGAAAAAAATAGCATCCAGAGTAAGCAACACAAATCCTACCAAATCAGAAGTGGCCTATATGACTAAATAACAGGAGCCATAAGGAAACAATCTTCGTTCAATCCCCCCCAACTTGTAAACTTGAAACTACCCCAACTTTTTAACTTGAGGGGAAGCTCTCCTCTTACCTCAAAGTAGTTTATAATTCTTGGTTGGTGCTATACCTTGGTTGTTCAAATGCTCTGTCTGACCCCACTATAAGTATCTGAGCAGACTGAAATCCTTGTACTATCCTGACTGTAAAACGGACAACTCTAGCTGCTGCAGTGTTTTTGGGTTCTTATCACGTTTCTTAAATGTCTAGTACAGAGTTCTAATGTGATAAAGACCCCCAAACAGTGCTTTCCTCTTTTTCGGTCACCACACTTCTGCTACGGTATACTGATTTTAGTATTGAAATGAACAGGTACTGACTTCAGTGTCTGCAATGCAAGGTTGAGAGAATTGAAGAGAGAAGGCTCGCCGCTGCAGGTCATGTCTACGGCTTTCTTCAATGCAGTGATGTGTTGCTTAGGGTTCCCTAGGGGAATTAAAAGACAAACTATAGCACGTTTTGACAAGTGCGATGAATAAGTCAAATGTCATAATACAACTAAAGTGTCACAAGCATTTGCTGATTTCACTTCTCATTTTACAGAAGGAGAGAAAGACCGGATAACGCAAGCAGCAGCATGGCTATAGGCAACTGCTCCATTGTTCCCTTGCACCACTTATGAGAAGCTTACATGGAAGAAAACAATTAACCCTTAAAGGACCCGTCGATTTTCCGGTTTAGTTTTTCACTCTCTGCCTTCCCAGAGCCATGACTTTTTTATTTTTCGTTCACATAGCCATATAAGGGCTTATTCTAATAGCACCATTGCATATGATGTAGCAGGGAGCTGAATAACAATTCCAAATGGGGTCAAATTGGAAAATAAATAAAAGCAATTCCGTCATTGTTTTATGGAGTTTGTTTTTACGGCATTCCCTATGTGATAAAAGTGACCTGGTACCTTCATTCTCGGGGTCAGTACTATTACAACGATACAACATTTGTATAGTTTTTCTCAAGTTTCGATACTGAAAAAAAATTAAAACTTTTTTCTTATTGCCATATTCTATCCTATAACATTTTTATATTTGTGTCTGAAGAGCTTTTCATTGATACAATGTAGGGCGTAAGGGCTGTTTCACACGAGTCCATTGCGGGAATCGCGCTCCGTGTTAGAGTGTGATCCTCCGCTCTGGACTTGCAGGAGCGCACGGCATTATCATGATTTATAATGCTGTGTGTCTCTGCTTGACCTTACTTCTACAAAATCATACTGACAGCTTTATGTCACTATAATTCTGTGGAAAAAAGGCCATGCAGAGACACATAGCATTATAAATCATGATAATGGCGTGCGCTCCTGCAAGTCCAGAGCGGAGGATCACACTCACACACGGAGCGCGATTCCCACAATGGACTCACTCGTGTGAAACAGCCCTAAGGCCCCTTTCACACGGGCGAGTATTCCACGCGGATGCGATGCGCGAGTTGAACGCAATGCACCCGCACTGAATACCGACCCATTCATTTCTATGGGGCTGTTCACATGAGCGGTGATTTTCACACATCACTTGTGCGTTGCGTGAAAAATCGCAGAATGCTCTATATTCTGCGTTTTTTCACGCAATGCAGGCCCCATAGAAGTGAATAGGGTTGTGTGAAAATCGCAAGCATCCGCAAGAAAGTGCGGATGCGGTCCGATTTTCACGCACGGTTGCTAGGAGACGATCGGGATGGGGACCCGATCATTATTGTTTTCCCTTATAACATGGTTATAAGGGAAAATAATAGCATTCTGAATACAGAATGAATAGTAAAATAGCGCTGGAGGGGTTAAAAAATAATTTAACTCGCCTTAGTCCACTTGCTCGCGCAGCCCGGCATCTCATTCTGTCTCCTTTGCTGAACAGGACCTGTGGTGACGTCACTCCGGTCCTCACATGATCCTTTAACCCATGTGATGGATCAAAGAGGCTTGATTTAAATTTTTTTTTTCTTTTTACGGGTACTTTCACACTATAATTGGGACGGGGGAGGAGCTCCAGCACAGCACGGCAGTTCGCGGTGAGAGGCCGCCAGACTAAAAAGGTCAGACATGCAGTACTTTTAGTCCGGCGGCCCCGTCCCCCGTCGGATCCGTCCTGCCGCTAGTGTGAAAGTAGTCTTAGATTTTTTTTTTTTTTTTTTAAAAGTCACCCTAGGTGAATATAACAAGCAATCATTAGATTGCCAATTGTATTCTGTGATGGATATTTATCCGTCACAGATCGCAGCATTCACTATATTCCAATATAGTGTGGCCACCTTAGGTCTGTGTTGGAATATACCCCTGACAGGCAATGGAGCCTCAAACAGCTTCCCCAATGCAGGCCGGGGGAGGCTGTCATGATCATGGGAGCATGTGGCTCCCGCATTTTCACTGCTCAGATGCTGTGGTCACATAGGAACATGGCATCTGGGGGATTATAGCCGATCGCCGATGGGCCTATGCTTGTGAGTGGGCGCCATCTTTAAAGTGATGTCAAGGGGTTAAAAAACATCAAACTAATGGTTACCATTCACATGATCACTGTCACTCCTAATGTAACTTTCATCCATTTATAAATTATGTGCAGTTTTAAAGGAGATCTATATAGATAGATGCTGTTCTGAAGGGCAGTGGTAATACTGCGCCAAATGCCACTATATGTTAAAGAGGTTATCCATTTTCTACACAACCATTCTGTTGGAAGTGTCCCCCAAGAATTAGCAGTTGACAGGTTGCCCTGCTGCGGAGACTCGCAGCAATTCAAGAAAATCTGTGGGGAAACTTTGCTTCAAGTGTTCTGAAACTACAACTCCCAGAATCCTCCTTTCGCTTCTGTGGGAGTTACAAGAACAGTTGAGTAAGTGTGCATGCTGGGAGTTGTAGTTTCACAATAGCTGGAGTGCCAAAGGGTGCTGATCCCTGCTCTAAAGGGTGCTGATCCCTGCTCTAAAGGGTGCTGATCCCTGCTCTAAAGGGTGCTGATCCCTGCTCTAAAGGGTGCTGATCCCTGCTCTAAAGGGTGCTGATCCCTGCTCTAAAGGGTGCTGATCCCTGCTCTAAAGGGTGCTGATCCCTGCTCTAAAGGGTGCTGATCCCTGCTCTAAAGGGTGCTGATCCCTGCTCTAAAGGGTGCTGATCCCTGCTCTAAAGGGTGCTGATCCCTGCTCTAAAGGGTGCTGATCCCTGCTCTAAAGGGTGCTGATCCCTGCTCTAAAGGGTGCTGATCCCTGCTCTAAAGGGTGCTGATCCCTGCTCTAAAGGGTGCTGATCCCTGCTCTAAAGGGTGCTGATCCCTGCTCTAAAGGGTGCTGATCCCTGCTCTAAAGGGTGCTGATCCCTGCTCTAAAGGGTGCTGATCCCTGCTCTAAAGGGTGCTGATCCCTGCTCTAAAAGGTATCTGACAATGGGTTTTCAATAGTGTTAAGCGAACTTGTGTTTTAAGTTCTGTGTCCAAAGTTCGGGTTATCGAAGAATCCTGTTATGGAGTCCAAATTCCGTTATGGTCCGTGGTAGTGAAATCCATCACGGGATTCTTCGATAACCCGAACCCTGGACGCAGAACTTAAAGCACAAGTTCGCTCAACACTAGTTTCAACATCAGACAACCACACTGATCACTCTTAATGGGGTTTTCTGGGATTTCCGATCGGTGGGGGTCTGACCACCAGCACCCTTGTTAATCAACTGTTAGAGGAAGTCGAGGTGCTCACTTGAGCCCTGCATCCTCCTTGCAGCTGACCGAGCACAGTGCCATCCATTTGGTAGCGGTTGTGCTTGGTATCGCAGCTCAGCCCCATTCACGTGAATTGGGTTGAGCTGCGTCTAGCCTCTGACCAATGAACGTAATTTCCCATGGCCTAGGAAAAGGCCCAAGCGCTCAGCGGGAGTCCAGGGAGTCGGACCACCACTAATCAGATGCTGATGACCTATCCTGAGGATAGGCTATCAATATATAAATCCTGGAAAACCCCTTTAATCTAAAAGAGTCAATTGCAGCTAAAAAGTATCCGCCAACCCTGATCATTCAAAAGAAAACAAATACATGCTGACCTTACCAGCAAGCTCTGTCAGCTTTTCAGCCCTTTTATTTCTCGTGACGAGAAGCCCAACCTAAATAAAATAAAAAAACATAAAAACATAAATTTAATCTTTATATAAACCTGGTTGGAATCAATATAAACACATAAGCTGTAATTATTCTGTGGTATCCTTTTTATTCCTGAACAGGTACTTTAACACAAAGCTTATAATACAGTAGGTAACACATTTTCATTGTGGATCAAACCGGTTGTCACAGAACCATTTCCATTATTAATATTCATGGATAGATAGATAGATAGATAGATAGATAGATAGATAGATAGATAGGATAGATTTAAATGGTCAAAAACATTTCACACCGCTTTGCATAAATCAATAGTACAGATGAATACAAAACTTTATCACATATCTTATTAGATAAGTATCAGCTCTTTTACCTCCCTCCTAAACTACCATTCTCCAAGATGAAGAGTCTTTCTCAGCTCACTAAAGGATCAGACTACGTCCTGCCCAGATGTCTACAGTGATAAGAGGGGTGAGGAGGACTGAGCTGGCAGTCTGTCTCGGTCTCAGAGAATGGTAGACCCCTTTTACATGGACCAAAGATTGAGACAATTAATAAGGAAGAACGTTCCTACACAAACGCTTATTCCTGATAATTGCGTCATGTAAGGCTCCAGTCACACGTCCGTAAGTGTTTTGCGGATCCACAAAACACGGACACCGGCAATGTGGACTGCACATCACTGGCACTATAATAGAAGATGCCTTTTCTTGTCCGCAGTTGCGGACAAGAATAGGACATGTTCTATTTTTTCAGGAATGGACTTGCGTATCCGAAAGTGCAGATCCGGACAGCACATAGTGTGCTGTCCACATCCGTTCCGGCCCCATTGAAAATGAATGGGTCCGCACCCGTTCTGCAAAATTGCGGAACGGATGCAGACGTGTTAATGGACCCTAAAGGTGCCGTAGATCACCCAATAAATGAGCAAACCTCACCGAATGTATTTAAACAACAAACAAAGGATCCCTCAGGAGGTATTTATTATACTGAAGGATTAGATGGTCACTCGAACCTTGGCGTAACTTTTGCAACCTCTCTGACTAGTAATCATAAAATTTTTATCTTCATTAGTCACTCTTTTAAAATACGTTTATTACTTGGGAACTCGCTACTTAAAATTCCTCAGGGAGATCGGGGTTCGGCATCTGTCTCATGTTTATTATATAGTGTATGTCCACATTGGACTTCACAGGGCGGGATATACACACCCCTCAATTCTCCAAGTGGTGTATATCCCGCCCTGTGAAGTCCAATGTGGACATACACTATATAATAAACATGAGACAGATCCCGAACCCCGATCTCCCTGAGGAATTTTAAGTAGCGAGTTCCCAAGTAATAAACGTATTTTAAAAAAGAGTGACTAATAACCTCACCGAATGATCACATTTCATGCAGAGCCTAAAATCATTGTTTCTCACCAGCATTGCACTGCTGCTGACAAACAGTGAATCTGTATGAGGACGAATGATCACAGTAGCAATTGTTCATCCCCAGGTAGAGGTTCCTAATCATTCTTCCCACATAAATGGCCTCCTTAGTTTAGGAGGGACTAGTAAAAAAGAGCTAAAAGAGGAAAGAGACATTTTTCTGTAGTAAGATATAATGCAAAGCTTCTCATATTTACTTGTGCAATATTATGTGAAAAGTTAGTGACCATTTTAGGGTTGTCATGATACCAAAATTTTGATTAGATTTCAATACCATAAAAAAGTATGGCGATACTCGACACTACGTAGGAGATATTGTTAAATATTTTAATAGTTCGCACTTTTTCGGGTGTGGCGATATGTAATATATATATTTTTTTATTATTATTTATATATTTCATATGTAAAATTGGTAAAGGGGGCAATTTAAACCTTTAGTATTTTTTTTTTTTTTTTTTTTTTTTACTTTTTACTTACTAACTATTAGCCCCCTTAGGGGCTAGAACCTGGGATCTTTTAATCCCTTGTCCTATTCACCCTGATAGAGCTGTATTAGGGTGAATAGGACTTCACACTCTCCCTGCTGCCCTGTGCATAGTAAACACAGCAGCAGGGAGATTACCATGGCAGCCAGAGCTTCAGTAGCGTCCTGGCTGCCATGGTAACCAATCGGAGCCACCACGATTACACTGCTGGGGCTCCAATTAGAAGCTGCCACTGCACCACTAATGAGGAGTAGGGGACCCGGTGGCCACTGCCACCAATGAATATAACAATGAGGGGGGGGGGGGGCGCCTGTGGCCACTGCGCCACCAATGATTATAATACTCCACAAAAAAATTGGACTACGGCTCCCGGGAGGAGGCGGCTGAGGGATAGACACGCACTTTTGGGGTATTATATTTTGATTCCCACACATAGCCTACCATCTTATCTTTTATATTGGACCTTTATATTGGGGGTTTACATGTTCTATGTTAGCCCTTTGTGTGTCTTTTTCCTGGTAACCTGGGTACCCCTGTGTGCCGACCCCTCAGCCCCCTCTAGGGTTCTGTTCCTCGCTGAAGTTCACCCTCCCCCCCCATCCCTTCTTACTGCTGATTTTATATGTTACAATTAATGTCTAATGTATATTCAATAAAGAATTTTATATGTTTCTATATGGAGGAGCCGTTGTCCAATTTTTTTGTGGAGTGTTCATGTTTTTGATTTGTATAGGCTGACCTCAGCATAATGTGTCTCTAATAATCCGGTGTTAAAATTTGGTGGACAATGATTATACTTTATAATACTGGGGGGGGGCACACTGCGCCACTAATGAATATAATTAACACAATAATTAAAGTGTAGGCAGCGGGTGCCGGCGGCGTTATCACATACCCGGTACCCACCCTCTATGACATGGCGCTGCGATCCCTGGCAATTAACCCCTGCCTACACTTAAATTTATGTGTTAATTATATTCATTGGTGGCGCAGTGGCCACAGCCCCTGCCCTCCTCCACAGTACTAAACTCCCATTGGTGGCAGCAGCACAGGGGGGAGGGAGGCACTTCATCCTTCACCACTGTGCTGCTGAGGAGAACATGGAACGCGCTGAGAGCAGCGCGTGCCATGTTCTCTTACAGATACTAGGCTCGGTATCATATCGATCGGGTATCGAAACTTGGATACCTGGTGCAACTCTAGACCATTTAAAGGGGTTGTCTCATCTCAGACAATGGGGGCATATCGCTACGATATGACACCATTGTCTTATAGGTGCGGGTCCCGCATCTATATCAAGAATGGAGCCCCGAAAGTGGTGGAGGGCGCACTGCGCATGCGCAACCGCCTTCCATTCATTTTCTATGGGGCCCGCTCTCGGCTAATTCCATAGAAGTGAATGGGAGCGGTGGCCGGTCATGTGCGATGGGCTCCCATTCACTTCTATGGGGAGAGCGCTTGGTGGTGGCCGGCCCCGAGTCCTCCAGCCACCACTGGACTGGTGGGAACCGCACCTATAAGACAATGGGGGCATATCTTAACAATATGCCCCCATTGTCTGAGATGAGACAACCCCTTTAAGTTCTGACCTGTGACAAGACACTGAATGAAAAAGCTAATACAGGATATTTATCACCACACATAATATGGGAATCTGCACCACAGAGGAAAAAAAAACAAAAAAACACAACAGCGGTAAAGTAAGTCATATATAAAGTGTAGAGGTGATGGCTCCACTTTATTTAATGACCAAGCCTTCCAGAAAATGTGCAGCCAACATTTGGATAACATCAGTACACATAACTGTACCTGACTTATAGGGTTTTGATCAAAGTATTCATCCACAAAATACTCCAGCAACTAAAAATAAAAAAAAACACAGAAAAGTCAATTAGGTTGGTGTGATGCATTGAATAATAATATTAATTAATAATAATAATAGAAACAATCAGCTCCAGTGTTGCTTGTAATTGGTGAATGCTGAATGAACTCCCGGTATGAATATAAACTAGAAAAATACATTTTATTTTCAAACCCGATAGTCTAATAGTCGCTCTATTAACACAACATAAATGTAATTTGTCATCACACCACATGAGCATATATAGGAAATACATCAGCAGGAGTACCGTAAATGAGTTGGCTCAAAGGCACCACATCAGGGTCTAGATGTGACCAAGTGGATCAAACAAATTAACGTATGATGCTCATACTTCCAGTTATAACATGTTATCCTCTTTCTATTGAATAGGAGAGAAGGTATGCAAATGGTCTCAACAAGCGCTGCCTCTGATACCACCAGATGTAAGGCCTCTTTCACACGGGCGAGATTTCCGCGCTGGTGCAATGCGTGAGGTGAACGCATTGCACCCGCACTGAATCCAGACCCATTCATTTCTATGAGTGGTGATTTTCACGCATCACTTGTGCGTTGCGTGAAAAATCGCAGCAATCTCTATATTGTACGTTTTTCACGCAACGCAGGCCCCATAGAAGTTAATGGGGCTGAGTGAAAATCGCAAGCAAGTGCGGATGCGGTGCGATTTTCACACACGGTTGCCTAAGAGACGATCGGGATGGGGACCCGATCTTTAGTATTTTCCCTTATAACATGGTATAAAGGGAAAATAATAGCATTCTGAATACAGAATGCATAGTAAAACAGCGCTGGAGGGGTAAAAAAAAAATATATATATATTATATATATAAATAATTTAACTCACCTTAATCCACTTGTTCGCGCAGCTTCTTTTCGGTCTTCATCTTTGCTGTGCAGTAAGAAAAGGACCTGTAATGACGTCACTGCGCTCATCACATGATCCATCACCATGGTGATGGATCATGTGATGGACCATGTGACGAGCGCAGTGATGTCATCAAAGGTCCTGAAGAAAGAAGAGAAGCCGGGCTGCGCGAACAAGTGGATTAAGGTTTTTTGGTTTTTTTTAACCCCTCCCGCCCTATTGTACTAAGCATTCTGTGTTTAGAATGTAATATTTCCCCTTATAACATGCTTATAAGGGAAAATAATAGCAATCTACACAACACCTAACCCAAACCCGAACATCTGTGAAGAAGTTCATGTTTGGGTACCAAAACATGCCGATTTTTCTCACGCACGTGCAAAACGCATTACAATGTTTTGCACTCGCGCAGAAAAATTTGTGCATGTTCCCACAACGCACCTGCATCTTTTCCCGCAACGCCCGTGTGAAACCAGCCTAAGGCAGTCAATGATCGACCTTTTAAACAGGTCTTGAGACATAACATGGATACTAATTAAGCCAGCATCTCATCTGCAGACAGCCATTTCACGGTGATTGCCCCTCATCAGAGCAGAGAGTACTGGCTCAGTCACAGCTGGCAGCATCAGAGGCAGAGGCTTACTAAGGCCTCATTCACACATACGTGGATTTTCACAGACCGTGCCTTCCTGCTGAGTGCACAAGTGCATGGCGTCATAGCAACCAATACCGCCGCCGCTGTACAGTAATACACTTATATAGATCATATGAGTGTATTACTGTGCGGCGGCATGAAGCGCATGGTGTCAAAGCAACCAATGACGCCGTGTGCTCATGCACTCAGCAGGATGGGTTTTCATGGACAGTGGTCTGTGAAAATCCACGTATGTGTGAATGAGGCCTAAGGCTGCTTTAAAGACAGCTGTAATTAATAAGAGAAAATGGGACAGAAAGGGAGAGAAAAACTTATATTGTCTGCAGGCAGTACCCCCCTGCCCTTCATGAGAAATGGAGCTATATATACACTGCTCAAAAAAATAAAGGGAACACTTAAACAACACAATGTAACTCCAAGTCAATCACACTTCTGTGAAATCAAACTGTCCACTTAGGAAGCAACACTGAGTGACAATCAATTTCACATGCTGTTGTGCAAATGGGATAGACAACAGGTGGAAATTATAGGCAATTAGCAAGACACCCCCAATAAAGGAGTGGTTCTGCAGGTGGTGATCACAGACCACTTCTCAGTTCCTATGCTTCCTGGCTGATGTTTTGGTCACTTTAGAATGCTGGCGGTGCTTTCACTCTAGTGGTAGCATGAGACGGAGTCTACAACCCACACAAGTGGCTCAGGTAGTGCAGCTTATCCAGGATGGCACATCAATGCGAGCTGTGGCAAGAAGGTTTGCTGTGTCTGTCAGCGTAGTTTCCAGAGCATGGAGGCGCTACCAGGAGACAGGCCAGTACATCAGGAGACGTGGAGGAGGCCGTAGGAGGGCAACAACCCAGCAGCAGGACCGCTACCTCCGCCTTTGTGCAAGGAGGAACGGGAGGAGCACTGCCAGAGCCCTGCAAAATGACCTCCAGCAGGCCACAAATGTGCATGTGTCTGCTCAAATGGTCAGAAACAGACTCCATGAGGGTGATATGAGGGCCCGACGTCCACAGGTGGGGGTTGTGCTTACAGCCCAACACCGTGCAGGACGTTTGGCATTTGCCAGAGAACACCAAGATTGGCAAATTCGCCACTGGCGCCCTGTGCAGCTCTTCACAGATGAAAGCAGGTTCACACTGAGCACATGTGACAGACGTGACAGAGTCTGGAGACGCCGTGGAGAACGTTCTGCTGCCTGCAACATCCTCCAGCATGACCGGTTTGGCATTGGGTCAGTAATGGTGTGGGGTGGCATTTCTTTGGAGGGCCGCATAGCCCTCCATGTGCTCGCCAGAGGTAGCCTGACTGCCATTCGGTACCGAGATGAGATCCTCAGACCCCTTGTGAGACCATATGCTGGTGCGGTTGGCCCTGGGTTCCTCCTAATGCAAGACAATGCTAGACCTCATGTGGTTGGAGTGTGTCAGCAGTTCCTGCAAGACGAAGGCATTGATGCTATGGACTGGCCCGCCCGTTCCCCAGACCTGAATCCAATTGAGCACATCTGGGACATCATGTCTCTCTCTATCCACCAACGTCACGTTGCACCACAGACTGTCCAGGAGTTGGCAGATGCTTTAGTCCAGGTCTGTGAGGAGATCCCACAGGAGACCGTCCGCCACCTCATCAGGAGCATGCACAGGCGTTGTAGGGAGGTCATACAGGCACGTGGAGGCCACACACACTACTGAGCCTCATTTTGACTTGTTTTAAAGGACATTACATCAAAGTTGGATCAGCCTGTAGTGTGTTTTTCCACTTTAATTTTGAATGTGACTCCAAATCCAGACCTCTATGGGTTAAAAAATTTGATTTCCATTTTTTTATTTTTGTGCAATTTTGTTGTCAGCACATTCAACTATGTAAAGAACAAAGTATTTCAGAAGAATATTTAATTAATTCAGATCTAGGATGTGTTATTTTTGTGTTCCCTTTATTTTTTTGAGCAGTGTATAATGTGTGCTTCTACTGTCAATGATGTAACCCAGCCTATCTAATCTCCAGCAGTACAAAGGACGACTCAACCAATCATTACACCCCACCTTCTACTGACAATGTGATGAACCCTTCCTGCAAAGACAAGACAGGTAGCGTGACCTCCCCTCATCAAAATCACAATGCATATCTCTATGGATGACTAATAGAAAGAAAAAAAGTTAACTTTTTGCCTACAAATTTATTTAAAAAAAAAATATGACAACTAATAGACTGCCTGTAAAAAATAAAGATTTTATGCAAAAAAATAAAATAAAAATCTATGAATAACAGAAGAGAAGTAACTGCTTACTTTCAAGGTGCACGTAAGTCTGTTGGGTTTCAGGTCTTGATCCTCCATTGTTCTGGATCCATCAATTATCACAAACATGTGACGCATCTGGTAAGAAATGTAGCTATTATATATACACACACACTGTATATACAGCCCATAATACAAGGTTTACAGTGCAGAAGTCTGGAAACTGTTCTTACCATTCCCAAACGAACTTGTCCATGATGTTCAAAAACTCTGAAAGTGAGACACAAATTTAATATATTCTATATTTAAACTATTTAAAAAAAAAAAAAAAGTAAGATTGCACTGGGTCATACATTATAAAAGCATCCTATAATCTGAAGCAAAGGGAAAACACTGCCTTGTGTCATTTTCACAGACAATGGAGCGTTACTACTTTCCTTGCATCCAATCAGTAAGTTACAAAATGTGTAATGTGGCGCCATCTGCTGTCGGCACTTGTGTCAGACCTGTAATAGCTGGAACTCTGCAAACAGAATCACTGCCTTCCGAGCAGCGGTATAACCGCAGTTATGTCAGGCTATACAGACATTGGGGGTCATTTATCAAACTGGTGTAAAGTAGAACTGGCTTAGTTGCCCATAGCAACCAATCGGATTGCTCTGTTCATTTTGGACAGCTCCTTTGGAAAATGAAAGGAGGAATCCGATTGGTATGGGCAAGTTTGATAAATGTCCCCCATTGTTCGTCAAGAGTCATTAATGGTTTATAAGTTGGGCCTTACTATATTTGTAGTGTAGACCACCCCCCCCCCCCCCCCCCCCATATGGATCGGACAAAAGACAACAACACGAGCATCTGGTCTATGAAAGCGGCCATCACCTCTTCCTTTTATCCTTGAACAGAATCTCATCGATGGTAGACTTCAGCGATCCCGACTCATCCTCTTTGAGAACCTCCCTGAAGTGGACAATTAACGGATTATCACCAAACCGATGAAGAACATAATAAACCATAAGTATGGAAATGTCTTACCATGTTCTCTCGTAGCCGCCTTCCCACCGCTTGGTTCTTTCTGGTTCTTCATCCATTTTTTTTTTTAAATCGACTTCACTAGAATAAGAGTCGAACTTTAGTATTTTCTTATATTTTAGTACAACCTCATTCTTAAAGGGGATGTCCAGCTGCGAGTGACAGCCAATCAGCTGTTCTGTGGCAGCTCCAAAACTACAGAGCTCCGTCCATGGCTCCATTCACTTCAGTGGGTGCTCCTCTGCAGGAATCCACCGCGTGGTCCGCAGCAGAAGCCGCCACAATGGCTACCAGCGGCATCTCTCAACACCGCGCCAAGCAGGGGCATGTTGCGGCCACCGGATGTGCGAATGGCAGCGCTGCCGCCCATTGAAAACAATGGGAGAAGTACTCCATGCAGTACAATACTTGCTGTATTATTTTAGTGTAACCCCCGTTAAAATGAGGTCTTCCCAGAACGTGATACAGGGATTATACTTTACAATGGGCCTCCCTTTACATGTATGCCAAATATGTGTCCTTTTAGCATATACCAGGCCACTATGGGGGTCATTCAGATGACAGCTGGAGTCAAGAGCGCTTCTGGTTCTCAGAGGGAAAACCAGGGGTGGAGGACTCGCCTCTGTGACATCTAAATGCCCAAAAAGAGCAAACGGGGCTGATCTGACTGGACGACCCCTTTAACACACATCCCATACATAGTTCTGGCATACACATGGAGGGCTATCAAGGAGCAGGTGACTGCAGGAACACATAAGGAACACTGTAAGACATAGTTCTGCATAGGAGCTGTAGACATAAAACGGCAGAAGTGTCATTAAGACAGTTAGAATGATTATTTTTATTTTAGATGCACATCTGCAATACCCAGGTCCCAAAGCTCTCTGCGCTTTTATTGTGTTAAAAAAACGTTTTGATCAATATGCAAATTAACCTGATATGTGTCCTGTGTCCGGAGATGAGTCCAGCGGAAAGGAGCCCAGCACCGCCCCGCGTCCTCCGAATCTCCTCCTTGCCGGCTGACGTCACAGAGCTGGAGCGCCGAAATCTCGCGATGCGCGAGCTAGCACATGCGTAGTTCGTTCCCTGTGCTGATGCCAGCACAGGGAATGAACATGATGCCGACACTGCGCATCGCGAGATTTCGGCGCTCCAGCTCTGTGACGTCAGCCAGCAAGGAGGAGATTCGGAGGACGCGGGGCGGTGCTGGGTTCCTTTCCGCTTGACTCATCTCCGGACACAGGACTCATATCAGGTCATTTGCATATGGATCAAAAAAAAATTTTTATACAATAAAAGCACAAAGAGCTATGGGGACTGGGTATTGCAGATGTGCTAGCGGCCATCTAGCAGCCCATGTCCCCAGCTCTATACACAAAATCCTGGTGACAGGTTCCCTTTAAGTGCGAGTAGCTGGAAAAGAGCACTCAGCCATTAAAGGGGCGTCCAGTGACTCTCAGCCCGGGAGCCAAGGGTCAGACCAATCTAAGGCTACTTTCACACCTGCGTTAGGTGCGGATCTGTTTGCATTATGAAGAACAAAGTCAAAACGGGTCCGTCCTGACTTACATTGAAAGTCAATGGGGGACGGATCCGTTTTCAAGTGCACCATATTGTGTCAGTGAAAACGGATCAGCTCCCATTGACTTACATTGTGTGTCAGGACGGATCCGTTTGGCTCCGCATCGCCAGGCGGAATTCAAAACACCAGTGTGAAAGTAGCCTAAGGGCTCATGCACATGACCGTAGGTATTTTGCGGTCTGCAAAACACGGATCCACAAAAAATACTGATGACGTCCGTCTGACATCCGTATTGCATCCGTTGGTTTTTTTTGTAACAATGCCTGTCCTTATCCGCAAAACGGACAAGAATAGGACATGTTCTATTTTTTTGGCGGAACGGCCATACGGACATACGGACATACGGAATGCACACCGACTCATTTCCATTTTTTTGGTGGACCCATTGAAAAATACGCTTTAGCATACGGGCTACAAAAAACAGACACAAAATATGTTCCTGTGCATAAGCCCTAATACTGACGGTCTGTCCTAAGGATGGGCCCTTCATTTTAAAGGGCTGGATAACCCCTTTAAGAAGTGCAGCATCCCTGCAATGTGACATCTGGTCGCTGAGCTCACATACAGTAATGGTGGTCATGGTGTAAAACCTCTTCCTGTACCCACTCCCGTCACCCATGTGCCTGGCATCTACTACAGACCACACACCTACCTTACACACCCGGCGGTACCGCAGCGCTCCTGTCTCTTCCACGTGAGTGCAACCAAACAAACCTCCCCCGGAAACGACTCGGCCGAACAGGAGTTCCGGCTGCACGGCGCGGTCCTCCCTGGTTTTCTACTGTCATCAACGGCAGTCTATCTAAAAGAATAGGACAAAGCCATGAACTAAAGCGTCATTTCGTAGGAAGACTGGAGAGGACAAATGGCGCCGCCCAGTCTCACTTGTATCAGGAGGATATTGCACCTCAGCTTTCTTGAAAATGGATTATGACTAAGGCAGCGATCACATTGCATTTTAGCCGCACACAGTGCTTTTTGTCAGGGTATACAGTCTGAATACTGGGAAATGCTGGTCAGAGATATAGTGCAACAAGTACATTGGGGCTCATTTACAAAGTCCAGCTTTCTTTCCACAGTCTTTCCCCTTGCGCTGTCATAGCGTGCACCTTATTTATGACAAGACGTGCGTCTCATCATAGGCGCATCCTCTGTCATCGCGCTACTAGTAGTTTTACACCAAAAATCCACACCTGTTTAAAGGCGAAAATGTTAGTAAATTTGCTGGGCCGATTTTCCATCCTTTGGCACGTCCCCGTCACTCCTTCGCCTCACCTAAAAGTGGAACGCCACAAAAAAACAATCTTGTCACACAGGTGTAAAACAAAGTCGGAAAAAGGGGGTTTGCCACTTTTTTTTCCTTTACACCTAAAGCAGGAGAAGCGCACTCTTTGAGGCACATTCAGAGTACTTTCATACTTTTCCTTTTCCGCCATAGAGTCCTGTCCTAGGGGCTCTATACCGTAATAGAACTGATCAGTTTTATCCCCATGCATTCAGAATGGAGAGCAATCAGTTCAGGATGTCTTCAGTTCAGTCTTTTTGACTGATCAGGACAAAGATAAAACCGCAGCATGCTACGGTTTTATCTCCGGCCAAAAATCTGAAGACTTGCCTGAATGCCGGCATTTTTTTTCTATAGGAATGTATTAGTGTATTATTCGGAATGCCGGATCCGTCCTTCCGAAAAAAAGTTGAAAAAAAATAAATGCCGGATCCGTTTTTCCAGATGACACCGGAAAGACGGATCCAGCATTTCAATGCATTTTTAAGACTGATCAGGATCCTGATCAGTCTTACTAATGCCATCAGTTGGCATACGTTTTGCCGGCAGACAGTTTCAGCGACGGAACTCCTTGCCGGATCACTCTGCCGCAAGTGTGAAAGTAGCCTAAGCTTCCCCCTTTTTTTTTTGGAGTAAAAAAAAAAGGCGTAATGGCAACATTTTTCTTTAATTTGCGTCTCATTTATTATCCTTTCATAAATCTGTTTTTTCATTTTTGGTTTAAGTCTGACACCTAGTGGTTTCTTGTAAAACAGGTTCATATTCACTAAGACTGGTCTAATTAGTTAGGCATTAAAGTGGTTGTCCGGGTTCAGAGCTGAACCCGGACATACCCTTATTTTCACCCAGGCAGCCCCCCTGAGGCTAGCATCGGGGCATCTCATGCTCCGATGCGCTCCCTTGCCCTGCGCTGGATCGCGCAGGGCACGAGCTCTTTTATTTTCAATAACACACTGCCGGGCGGTAACTTCCGCCCGGCAGTGTGTTCGGTGACGTCACCGACTCTGATGAGCGGGCTTTAGCTCTGCCCTAGCCGTTTTACTGGCTAGGGCAGTGCTAAATCCCGCCCATTAGTGCCGGTGACATCACCGGGGTTCCTGGCAGCCCCATGGAGATCCCCGGTATGTCACTGGACCTCCAAAAAATGCCTTTGCCCTGCGCGATTTAGCGCAGGGCAAAAGAGGGCGTCGGAGCATGAACTGCTCCGATGCTCCTGTCAGGAGGGCTGCCTGGGTGAAAATGAAGGGATGTCCGGGTTCAGCTCTGAACCCGGACAACCCCTTTAAATTATGGCGCAAGTGAGCTGAATTATGGCACACATCTCCATGAAAGTAGTCAAATTGTGGCACAACTCACCACTCAAAGAAGAGACAAAAAAGTACTCCATACTTGGGGTGGAGTAGAAATGAGACTGTTTTTACAACTAAAGTAGACACAAAAAAAGACGCACTTACATAAATAGATCGGAAAATAGGCATAAAAGTAAAAAAACTTCTGAATTAGGGCTCATGCACACGACTGTATTTTTTTTCCATGTTTGTTCCATTTTTTGTTGTCCAACTGTCGAGAACAGGGTAAGACTGCCCGGTCAATAAAGGGACGTGCTGCTTTTTATTGACTAAAATAGTCACAAGTCGCTTAATAAATGACCCCCAGTCAGTGTTTGATCAGTGATTTCCATCAGTGATTGTGAGCCAGAACCAAGAGCGGGTCTAAAACACAGAACAGGTGCACGTTTCCCTTAGCGCTCATGCACACAAACATGCCATGCAAATTGCGGATCTGCAAAGCATGGATGCCACCCGAGTGCGTTCCACAAATTGCAGAACGGAACGGACGGCCCATTATAGAAATGCCTATTATTGTCCGCAAAACAGACAAGAGTAGGACATGATCTATAATTTTTGCAGGGCAACGGATGTGGACTGCACACGGAGTGCTGTCTGCATTTTTTGCGGCTCAGATGTGGAACCAAACCACGTTTGTGTGAATGCGCCCTTATACCTGATCTCTATGGAGGCTTCACTCCCGGTTTTGGCTCACAATCGCTGATGGAAATCACTGACCAAAACACTGGGACACTTTTACTTTTGTGCGACACCATTTTGGCGCATGGAAGGTTTTGCCCTTTGTAGCCAGTTGAGCGTGACAGAGGCAAGGTGGAGGCTGAAACTCTAGCCCCAGCAAATTTACTTACATTTGCGCCTGGAAACAGGTGCAAAGGTTGGCTAAAAACTACACCAGCCAGGTGCTGGAGCGGTTTTTACTCCAGGCGCGCAGCACAGAAGGGAAAACGAAGACCGACTTAAAAAGCCGGTCTTAGTAAATGTGCCCCACTGACTGTGTGAAGGCGGCCTTAAGGGCTCACTCATACGACCGTATGGTCGCCGTGCCTGTGCTGCGAACTGCAATACATGGGCACTAGCCGCGTGGGCTCTGTGCTGTGGTGCAGACCCATTGACTTGAATGGGTCTGCGATCTGCAAGACACAGCAAAAGATAGGATATGTCCTAAATTGTATGCCCATGAGAGAAAGCCCCCGTGGAGGGCTAAAATGCAATGTGGAAGCAGTCTAAGGGCTTATTCACACCTCAGTGAACCATGGACAACACACAGATCCACTGATTGGAGCAGATTTATCAAAGCTGGTGTAAAGGAAAACTGGCTTAGTCGCCTATAGCGACCTTTCATTTTTCAGAGTTCCTGTAGAAAATAAAAGGATCAATCTGATTGGTTGCTATGGGTGACTAAGCCCATTTTCTTTTGTAGATTTCACTTATTCCCATACAATAGATGAAATCTGCATCCAAAACTGCCATAGAATCCCAAGCAATACACACTTATAACACATGCAGATTTTCAAGCTAATTCTACAGCATGTTTTCATGTTGGGTGGTTTCGTACATACAGCATTTTTTATTAAATGCCATAGTGTTTGTGCCAATTTTTCGAGCCAAGGATTCAAAAGAAATGGAAGTATAAAGACAGACTTTTTACAATATGCCGATACTTCTTGCTGCATTCACTTCTGACCTTGTCTCACAGGCTCAATAAAAACCTGCACTTAAAAAACGAAATGTTTTTAGGCCTCAAAACTTGTGCACTGTTTTTTGTAACTGTTTTTAGGTGTTTTTGTCCATATTTAGCACCTGGGATTTTTAAATGTTATTTTTTTGTATGCCTTTTTGCAGAGCAGTTTGGGGGAAAAAACCATTGGGGGGGAAAAAAAAAGAAAAGGCTTGCAAAAAAAAACATTCAAAAAAGCAAGACACTGGTACTTTTGCTTTTTGAGGCAGGACAGAAAAGCAAAAAAATTGATGATTAATGGGACAAAAACGCCAGACAATGAGGGGGGGAAATGCCAGACCCAGAGGATGCTGTGGTATTAAAAAAAAACGCAATTGACCCCAAAAAATTCACCACAAGAGTGAAAAAAAAAAACCTCTACCAAAAAAAAATATTGTGTATTCTGTGCTTAATATTTTCCATAGACTTCCATATAACATCTGGAACTGGGTTTTTTTTGTCTAAAAAAAAGGGCATAATCCCTCAAAAAAAAACTCAGAAATGTAAAAAAAAATTATTGTGTGACACATTTTTGTCCATACCAAAAGTTTTTTTTTTAGTTTTTTTTTGTGCCACCTTCTTTTAATTATTACCTTAATTTAGGATTCATTCCTGGATTTCGCTTTAAAAACTGCATCAAAATCTATGGTCCGCATTTATCAATCCTGTACTCCAGAAAACTGGCTGTAACGGATCTCCTGGCACCCGACTGGGTACCTCCCTTGATGGATGCTCCTAGTGCTTCCCGAGAACTCCAAGCACTCAACTTGACACCATAACCACCACAGACCCCACAAACTGCCGCAGCTTGGTTGGGGTCTCACCGTCCTCCACCCACGCTGGACCCAAGACCGGGCTTCAGCTTCCAGTGGGTGAACCTCTCCTAAATCCAGAGAGCAGGAACCATGAACAAGCTCTTACAAGAGCTTATACTCAAAAGAGTATTGTGATATAGCAATCCCCAAGAGTGTAGTTATCCCATCCCCCAAACATGAGCCAAAACTTCATGAAGGGGTAAAGCAGGTCTCTTTATTGACCACACAAGCATTCACTTATATACACATTTTCCAACAAGGGTACCACCCCGTGGACCTGGTTGGGAACTGAGGACATAACTTAGCAGCCAATCCTTACAGTTTTACAGGATGCCTGTGATACAATTACCAAACATAATGGGCTAACTTAATCACTCACAGGCAGAAAACACACATTTTTCCCCAAAACACCTCAAAACCCCACATATACTCATAATTTATACATCCATGGATAGCTCTGATCTGGGTGAGCAACATATCCAAAAATCACCCAGATCCGAGCAGGGGTTCCCGAATTTGGAAGTCCCATTTGGCCGACCGCAAGCATGGCTTTCCTGCTCAAAACAGTTCCACAGATTTAGGTCTACCTTCTTCTTCAAAGTTAGTATATGGGCCATAATCTTGAGGCAAGAGGCTGGCAAACAGGCCCCTCCAAAACCCAGTGGTGAGGTTATTTTCGCCACACATCTCCCCCTCCCAGGGAAGACTAATCAGATACCTGACCTCACGCCGAACGGTACCTGAGTTAGTCTGGCAGCCCACCCACAACCAAATACTGGACCTGTTGAATTTGGTAGCCTGTCTCTGTCCAGTGAGTCCACCAAGGTTGTGTTGGTAACTGGTACTCCCGCTCTCTGTGTTGCTCCCTGTCTTGGAGAGGAGGTTGCTTTGTGGGCAGGGATCAGCGGTACTCTGCCCTGGTGCCAGCGCATCAGCGAAGCTAGTCTGTGGGGAGTCAGCCTCTGGACAAGAGGGGAGGGCAGAGGCCAACTGTGCTCTGTCCAGATGCCAGCTCTTCTGCTGGGGTAGCCTGTGGGGAGTCAGCCTCTGGACAAGAGGATAGGGGAGGGCAGAGGCCAACTGCGCTCTGACCAGACCAGATGACAGCTCTTCCGCTGGGGTAGCCTGTGGGGAGTCAGCCTCTGGACAAGAGGATAGGGGAGGGCAGAGGTCGACTGCGCTCTGCCCAGATGCCAGCTCTTCCCCTGGGATGGGGTCAGGCAATCCGACCCCTAGGACCTTGTTGCGGATCGGCTGTGGAGAGGAGGGATTGCTTAAATCCCCCTCCTGGCATTCCTGCAGGGTTGGTGGGGGATCTGTACCGGCTGTCCAGCATCCCTGTAGGTCTGTTGCAGAGACTTCGGTCCCATCTGCACCATCGGAGTTAGGGGTGCTGTCCCCCTGTGGTTGGGAGAGAGACCGGTTGTCTCCTCTCCCTTCAAGGTACACTGCTGTTGGGGAGCAGGAACGACTGTCCCTACTTCCTGAAACTCCGGCTGCCGTTGGGGATCTGGGCCGACCGCCCAGCATCCCTGTAGGGCCCGTGGAGAGATCTCGGTCCCATCTCCACTTGCCATATGGGTTACCCCCCAGGACCAGTCTATGAGGTCCCCTACCTCTGTAGCTGGTACTGAAGCAGGGGATACTTCAGTCGGGTCTTCCCAGCTGTAGGGTTGTAGGTCTGGGACTGCCACCCAGCTCTTTTGCAGTGTATATTGGGGCCGAATTGAGCTGAAGAAGTATTGGTAATCCTGCTCCAGCTCCTACTACATTGTTACTAGAGATGCCAGGTCTTGTCTCACCTCTCTCGCTGTAGCCCAATCATGCATAGCCTCCCTTTAGTCATAGATATCCCAGAACCGGGACTCTCCAGCATCTCCGAACTCCGGTTCTGCGAAGGACTCAAACAACAGGCCAGGGCCATCATAATCCTCACCCTCAGGTCTGTCGTGCTCAGCCATCCAGGGGGAGTGCCGTATCACATACCACCAGAGTGCCTGGTAGGCGTTGTCTAGCCAAAGCTCCTTCCATACCAGGCTCTCGAGTTCTGTCACCCACTCATCAAGGGGCTGCTTTCCCAGAAGGGGCATTCGCAGGGCCACTCGCATCCGCAACTACTGCTCCTCACTGGGGAGACTCTCGCCCCGCCGACGCTGTACATCTTACAGGGCCTCGTGCCAGACGCCTTTCCGGACTGCATCCCTCCAGTCCGGGTCATCCTCCTCCTCATAGTGTAACGCTGTCCGAAGACTAGCCGATTCCATCCTGCTGTAGCCAGGGGAGCTGTACCTCAATATACTCCACGAACGGTGTCTCCGAGCTGCTTCTCCTCACACTAGGACGCCATCCCACTGCTGCCACCACTGTAACGGACTGGTTACCTCCGTTGACGGCTGCTCCTAGTGCTTCCCGAGGGCTCCAACCACTCAACTTGACACCATATCCACCACAGACCCCACGAACCGCCGCAGCTTGGTTGGGGTCTCACCGTCCTCCACCCACGCTGGACCCAAGACCGGGTTTCAGCTTCCAGTGGGTGAACCTCTCCTAAATCCAGAGATCAGGAACCATGAACAAGCTCTTACAAGAGCTTATACTCAGGGGAGTGTTGTGATATAGCAATCCCCGTGAGTGTAGTTATCCCATCCCCCAAACATGAGCCAAAACTTCATGAAGGGGTAAAGCAGGTCTCTTTATTGAACACACAAGCATTGACTTATATACACATTTTCCAACAAGGGTACTACCCCCGTGGACCTGGTTGGGAACTGAGGACATAACATAGCAGCCAATCCTTTACAGTTTTACAGTTTAAATACAAAAACTATGCATTCAACAAACACAATGGCATTGTCTGTGACGCAATTAACAAACACAATGGCATTGCCTGTGACGCACTCAATAATAGAATAGGCATTGTCTTTGACGCAATCAACAAAATACAATTACCAAAACACAATGGGCTCTGCCTGTGATACAATTACCAAATATAATGGGCTAACTTAATCACTCACAGGCAGAAAACACACATTTTTCCCCAAAACACAGAAAACACCTCAAAACCCCACATATCCCCATAATTTATACATCCATTGATAGCTCTGATCTGGGTGAACAACTGTCACTGCGGACAGTATCTCAGATATACAGACAACCAAATAAACAAGTGTCTAGGCGAGATGCTGGGGAATGGTCACCTCCTAGCATATCCCTGACTTCTGTCCCTACGCTGCTAAGTCCACATTCAGATCTTGATGGTAGGAATAATGTGTGGGAGAAGGGGCAGAAGACACACAAACAGCCTAGACCGCAAATAACAAAAACAGAAACCAAACTTATCTGAGCTGGAACAGACAATCCTTCCTTCCTTGAATCCAAGGCCAGACTGAATTCTATAACCCGCGCGGCCCTCTGGGAGTGAAGGCAATTTAAGCCAATGACCCCACCCAGAGCACCTGAAGGAAGGCGGATCCAGCATGATTCCAAAACAAAACAAATGGTTAGACACGTGCTGCCAATCTGACAGACCTCCACACACCGTCTGAGCAGTGCATGACAATATCCCCCCTTCTACGTGTGACCTCCGGGCACCCCGAACCAACCTTATCCGGGTGGGCTCTGTGAAAAGACCTAACCAGTCGGCTGGCGCTGACCTCCAGCGCCGGAACCCACATCCTCTCCTCAGGGCCGTATCCCCTCCAGTGTACCAGGTACTGAAGGGAACCCTGAAGAACTCTAGAGTCAAGAATCCTGGAGATCTCAAACTCTAAATTCCCATCGACCAGAACAGGAGGAGGAGGCAATGGCGATGGTTCCACCGGTCTCACATATTTTTTCAATAAAGATCTATGGAACACATCATGGATCCTCCAAGTCTGCGGAAGATCCAGCCGAAACGCTACTGGATTGATCACCGCAGATATTTTGTATGGGCCGATAAATCTTGGGCCCAGTTTCCAAGATGGCACTCTCAATTTAATATTTTTAGTGGACAACCACACCAGATCACCCACACACAGGTCCGGACCAGTCACACGTCTCCTGTCAGCCATTCGCTTATATCTCTCACCCATCGTCTCCAAATTCACTTGTATCCTCCGCCAGATAGAAGATAAGGTAGAAGAAAACCTTTCCTCCTCCGGCATCACAGAGGAACTAGTCCCCGAAAAGGTACCAAACTGAGGATGAAAACCATATGCGCCAAAAAATGGCGACTTACCTGTGGATTCCTGCCTACGGTTATTCAAAGCAAACTCCGCTAGGGGCAGGAATGAGGACCAGTCCTCCTGATTCTCCGCCACTGTCACGGAACCATGAACCAGACGTACAACAAGAGATAAGTGAAAATAAGAAGGCTTTATTGAAAATAAAGCTGTAAAGCAAAAGTCCAAACGGATGGTGAAACCGAGCAGAGTCTTTGCGAAGCCAGAGGTCAGGAACCAGAAGGGTAGTCAGACGAAGCCAGGATCAGGAACCAGCAGGGTAGTCAGACGAAACCAGGATCAGGAACCAGCAGGGTAGTCAGACGAAGCCAGGATCAGGAACCAGAAGCAGCAGCAGTCTTAGAAGCATGTGAACACAAGGGGACCAAGCAAGGAACTGAAGCCACAGACCTCCTATATATATGAGCTAGGCATCCAGCTCCTCCCAGTGGGAAGGAGGAGCCGCAGGGTGGAAGGCTACAAGAAACCCAGAAACCAAGATGGCCGCCAGCACATGTCAAACGAAGGAGAACAGCAGGAAGGTAAGACCATGACAGTACCTCCCCCTCAAGGGCCCCTCCTCCGCGGAGCACAAAACGGTTTCTGAGGGAAGCGTGCGTGGAAGACTCGGAGCAAGGCAGGAGCATGGACATCTGCGGAGGGAACCCAGGAACGCTCCTCTGGACCATAACCACGCCAATGGACCAAAAACTGCAACCGACCGCGGACCAGGCGTGAGTCCAGGATATTGCTCACCTCATATTCCTCACGATTGCCCACTTGGACCGGACGAGGCCGAGGAACCGAGGAAGTGAAACGATTACACACCAGTGGCTTCAACAGGGAGACATGAAACATGTTGGAGATCCGCATGCCAGGAGGAAGCGCAAGGGCATAGGCTAACGGGTTTACCCTGCGAAGCACTCGGAAGGGACCAACAAAGCGAGGCGCCAGCTTGGGAGTGGGCACTCGAAGGTTGAGGTTGCGGGTGGACAACCATACACGGTCTCCGACCTGGTAGGAAGGAGCAGGCGCTCGTCTGCGATCAGCCTGGAGTCTCTGGCGCTGCGCAGAGACCTCAAGGGACTTCTGGATCTGTACCCAAGAAGCACGTAGGACGGAAAGGTGATCCTCCACAGCCGGAATATCCTGGGGAGAGAATACCTCCGGTAACACGGCAGGTTGGAACCCATAATTGGCCATGAAGGGAGACGTCCCAGAGGAAGAGTTCACCGCCGTGTTCCTGGCAAACTCAGCCCAAGGCAGGAGGTCAACCCAATTGTCTTGGTGATCGGAGACATAGCAACGAAGGAATTGCTCCAAGGCCTGATTGGATCGTTCTGCGGCCCCATTGGACTGAGGGTGGTAGGCCGAGGAGAAGGAGAGATGAATCCCCAACTGGGAGCAAAAGGCGCGCCAGAACCTGGACACAAACTGACTCCCCCGATCCGACACAATCTCCTTGGGCAAACCGTGCAACCGGAAGACCTCCCTGGCAAAAATCGTGGCCAACTCTTGTGCAGAGGGTAACTTCTTGAGAGGAACACAGTGGCACATTTTGGAAAACCGATCCACAATCATGAGAATGACCGTATGGCCTCGGGATGCAGGGAGGTCCACAATGAAATCCATCCCCAGGTGTGACCATGGGCGCTCCCCGGTGGCTATGGGTTGCAGAAGGCCCAACGGAAGGTGCCGAGGGGACTTACTCTGGGCACAAACGGAGCATGCCGCTACATATGCGGCGATGTCGGAACGTAGGGAAGGCCACCAGAACAGACGTGAAACAGCCCAGGACAGCTGATTCTTTCCAGGATGCCCCGCGGTCTTGGAGTTATGGTAGGTTCGCAACAACCGAGTGCGCAACTCCTCAGGCACAAAACATCTGCCGTTGGGTCTCCCAGAGGGAGCACCAGATTGAGCCGCCAAAATCTGCTCACCCAGGGGAGAGGTCAGGCTGGTGCGAATGGCGGCCAGGATCTGATTCGGAGGTATGACCGAAGTCGGAATCGACTCCTCCCTGGACAGCTCGGAGTACTGCCGTGATAAGGCATCCGCCCTGATGTTCTTGGAACCGGGTAGGTAGGAGACCATGTAATTAAAACGTGACAAGAACAGAGCCCATCTGGCCTGACGTGGTGTCAATCTCTTGGCCTCAGAAAGGTAGGTCAGATTCTTGTGGTCCGTCAGGATGAGAACCGGAACCACCGAACCCTCGAGCAAGTGCCTCCATTCTTTAAGGGCCTGAACGATGGCCAATAACTCCCTGTCACCAATCTGATAGTTGCACTCCGCGGAAGACAGTTTCCGGGAGTAAAACCCACAGGGAAGCAGAGGACCCTCTGGTGTTCTACGCTGAGACAGAAGGGCGCCTACTCCCGTCTCAGACGCGTCCACCTCGAGGACAAAGGGCAACCCAGGGTTGGGATGCGACAGAATCAGAGCCGACACAAAGGCGGACTTTAGGGCCTCAAAAGCTCGGATGGCCTCGAGCGGCCAGACCTGGGAATTACTGCCCCTCCTGGTCAGATCCGTGAGAGGCTTGGCCAGCATGGAAAAGTCCCTGATGAACTTCCGATTATAATTGGCGAAGCCCAAAAAGCGCTGCAGGGAACGAAGACCACTGGGCTGGGGCCACTGTAAGACAGCCGAAACCTTCTCAGGATCCATGGAGAACCCCTCAGCGGAAATGATGTAACCTAAGAAGGTTACCTGGGATCGGTGAAATTCGCATTTCTCAAGCTTACCGAACAGCTTGTTCTCTCGTAACCGTTGCAACACTCGTCTGACATCCAGAATGTGGGCCTCCATGGATTCAGAATATACCAAGATGTCATCCAAATAGACCACCACACACTGCTGCAACAGGTCACGGAAAACATCGTTTATGAATTCCTGAAAGACTGCGGGCGCATTGCACAACCCAAAGGGCATAACCAAGGATTCATAATGACCGGTCCTGGTGTTAAACGCAGTCTTCCACTCATCGCCCGCCTTGATCCTTACCAGGTTATATGCCGCCCTCAGGTCGAGTTTGGTAAAGACCGTGGCCCCTTTAAGGCGATCGAACAGCTCGGAAATCAAGGGTATCGGGTAAGCGTTCTTGATCGTGATGCGATTGAGACCCCTGTAATCGATGCAAGGCCTCAACTCACCGCCCTTCTTTTTCACAAAGAAAAATCCAGCCCCTGCCGGGGACGAAGATTTGCGAATGTGTCCGCGTGAAAGCGCCTCCCTCACGTACTCCTCCATGGCCTCATTCTCCGCTACCGACAGTGGATAGACTTTGCCACGAGGAGGAACGGCACCAGATTGTAACTCTATGGCACAATCGTATGGGCGGTGCGGAGGTAGGGCAACCGCGCGCACCTTATCGAATACATCCCGGTACTCCTCGTATTCAGGAGGCAACAGAGAGTCCGAGGAAGTACACAGCAACTTGACAGACCCATGGATGCAACTAGCCCCACACTGCGGTGACCACGAGAGGATCTCGACCGATCTCCAATCGAAAGTCGGATTATGCTTCTGGAGCCAGGGGTACCCCAAGACCACCGAGTAGTGTGGAGACGAAATAACCTGGAGGCAGACCGACTCTCTGTGAACGGCACCAATGGCTATCCCCACTGGAAGGGTCTCATGAGTCACGTGTGGCGGCAGAAGGGGTCTGCCGTCTATCGCCTCAAGAGCCAGTGGGGAACCTCGAGCCTGCAGAGGAATGGAATTGGCGGCAGCGAACACACTATCAATGAACAAACCACCAGCACCAGAGTCCACCAACGCCTGGGTCGTCACCGAGCCCCCGACCCAGGAGAGGACAACAGTGATCAGTGGTTTGTCAACACGGGAAACCGGGGACGAGGAGACTCCACCCAAGATCTGCCCCCGACAGGATCTCAGGTACGAGCGTTTTCCCGGACGGTTCGGACATGCCAACCGAAAATGCCCACCGAGACCACAGTACATGCATCGGCCCTCGCGTCTCCGGAGTGCCCTCTCCCCCTCGGACAGGCGAGCAAACCCCAGCTGCATGGGTTCACCCCCAGACAAGTCATCCCCAGGAGGCGTGGGAGGAGAGGGAGGCACGGGTGGGACAGCAAACGTAGGCACCAATCTGTTAGAAGACCTCCGCAGGTTCTCCTTAAAGGAAGGTCTCTCCCTGAGTCTGGTGTCAATCAAAATCAGGAAAGAAATAAGAGACTCGAGCTCAACTGGTAGGTCCTTAGCTGCAACCTCATCCTTCAAGGCATCCGAGAGACCATGAGAGAAAGCAGCGACCAGAGCCTCATTATTCCAGCCCACCTCTGCTGCCAGGGTACGAAACTCAATGGCGTATTCAGCTACGGATCGTGAACCCTGTCTGATGGACATAAGGAGCTTCGCAGCAGAGGCAGCACGAGCCGGCACATCGAATACCTTCCGAAGAGAAGCAACAAAACCGGAAAACTCGGCAACCACCGGATTGTTGTTCTCCCATAAAGGGCTGGCCCAGGCCAAGGCCTTGTCCGAGAGCAGCGAGATCAAGAAGCCCACCTTTGATCTCTCAGTAGGAAAGGCATGTGGCAGCAACTCGAAATAAATGCCCACCTGGTTAAGGAAACCTCGGCACTGAGTTGGCTCTCCCCCAAAGCGCTGTGGAAGAGGGGCAGAACCGGTCATACCCCGAAACACCGCAGGCGCAACAACAGGTGTCGGGGTAGACTCTGGCGCAACAACCGGAGCGGCAGTAGGAGCGAGCCCAGGAGCGACAACCGACCCATCGGCAACGGGAGCGAAATGAGCCGTGCGTTCAAGCAGGGTTTGCAACGCCACAGCGAACCGACCCAACAGGTGATCCTGCTGATCAAGTCTGGCAACCAGCGTGGGTAGCGAGGATGGCCCTGTACCGTCAGAATTCATGGCTTGGTCCTAATGTCACGGAACCATGAACCAGACGTACAACAAGAGATAAGTGAAAATAAGAAGGCTTTATTGAAAATAAAGCTGTAAAGCAAAAGTCCAAACGGATGGTGAAACCGAGCAGAGTCTTTGCGAAGCCAGAGGTCAGGAACCAGAAGGGTAGTCAGACGAAGCCAGGATCAGGAACCAGCAGGGTAGTCAGACGAAGCCAGGATCAGGAACCAGCAGGGTAGTCAGACGAAGCCAGGATCAGGAACCAGAAGCAGCAGCAGTCTTAGAAGCATGTGAACACAAGGGGACCAAGCAAGGAACTGAAGCCACAGACCTCCTATATATATGAGCTAGGCATCCAGCTCCTCCCAGTGGGAAGGAGGAGCCGCAGGGTGGAAGGCTACAAGAAACCCAGAAACCAAGATGGCCGCCAGCACATGTCAAACGAAGGAGAACAGCAGGAAGGTAAGACCATGACAGCCACAAAGCACCTCAAGTAGGTCTCCAGGTTCTGATTAGTAGTTTGACTGCGGATGGAAAGCCGAAGAGAATGAAAGTTAAATGCCAAGCCGAGAGCAGAACGCCCTCCAGAACCTGGAGACAAACTGCGTGCCCCTATTAGAAACCACATCCGAAGGAATACCAAGCAATTTCACGATATTATCAACAAAAAATTGCGCAAGAGTCTTGGCATTAGGCAGACTAGTTAACGATATAAAATGAGTCATCTTGCTAAAACAGTCAACTACCACCAAAATTACTGTTTTCCCCGAGGAACTCGATAGATCCGTAATAAAGTCCATGGACAAGTGCGTCCAAGGACGAGACGGAATAGATAAAGGAAGGAGTGAACCAGCCGGTTGAGTATGAGCAACCTTAGATCGTGCACAGGTCTCACAAGCTGCCACGTAATCCTCAATGCTCCTACGTAACCCGGGCCACCAGAACCTCCGGGACACAAGGTCACAGGTGGACTTACCACCAGGATGTCCGGCAAGGACAGTATCGTGATGTTCCTTGAAAACCTTGTATCGCAGTTCTTCGGGAACAAACAACCTCCCTGGGGGACAAGGACCAGGAGCCCCCTCCTGAGCTCCCAACACCTCCATCTCCAATTCGGGATACAGAGCTGAAACCACAACCCCGTCAGCCAAAATCGGAGCAGGATCCTCTGAATCACCTCCCCCAGGAAAACTGCGAGACAATGCATCTGCCTTGATGTTTTTGACCCCCGGACGAAAAGTAACAACAAAATTGAACCTGGTAAAAAACAGTGACCATCTGGCCTGCCTAGGATTCAGACGCTTGGCAGATTGCAGGTAAGCCAAATTCTTATGATCCGTATAAACAGTAACAGGGTGAGAAGCCCCCTCCAACCAGTGACGCCATTCCTCAAAGGCCAACTTTATAGCCAGCAACTCTCTATCTCCCACATCATAGTTCCTCTCGGCGACCGAGAGCTTCTTAGAAAAAAAAGCACACAGGACCCACTTGCCAGGAGAAGAACCCTGCGACAGCACCGCTCCCACCCCCACCTCTGATGCATCCACCTCCACCACGAATGGCTGAGACACATCGGGCTGCACCAGAATGGGAGCAGACGCAAAACACTCCTTAATAGTCGAAAAGGCCTGTAATGCCTCCTCCGACCAAACAGAGACGTCAGTGGCCTTCTTTGTCATATCAGTCAGAGGTTTAACAATGGTGGAATAGTTCAGAATAAATTTTCTATAATAGTTAGTAAACCCCAAAAACCGCATCAAAGCTTTCTGATTTTCTGGTCGGTCCCATTCCATACGGAAACCAGAGTCGGAAAGCAGATATCCCAAAAACGGAAGCTCCTGCACCAAAAACACACATTTTTCCAATTTGGCATATAATTTATTCTCCTGAAGGATCGGCAAAACCTGTCTCACATGATCCTGATGGGTCTTCAGATCAGGAGAGTAAATTAAAATGTCATCTAAGTAAACTACCACAAACCTCCCCACCAAGTGATGAAAAATGTCATTGACGAATCTCTGAAATACCGCTGGCGTGTTCGTCAACCCAAAAGGCATAACCAGATTCTCAAAATGACCCTCGTGCGTATTGAAGGCTGTCTTCCACTCATCCCCTTCCTTGATTCTGATCAGATTGTAGGCCCCTCTCAAATCCAACTTGGAGAACACCCTGGCACCAACAATCTGAACAAAAAGGTCGGAGATCAAAGGAAGGGGATACAGATCCCGGACCGTAATACGGTTCAATTCCCGAAAATCCAAACACGGTCTCAGTGATCCATCCTTTTTCTTAACAAAGAAATAACCTACTGCCACCGGAGACTTCGATGGCCTAATATGACCTTTTGCCAAACTCTCGGCGATATACTTTCGCATGACCTCTCTTTCAGGTTGGGAAAGATTGTAAAGGCGAGACTTTGGCAACTTAGCTCCTGGGATGAGATTAACAGGACAATCATAGTCACGATGAGGGGGCAATTCCTGAGTCCCACCCTCCGAAAAGACATCCGCAAAGTCTGAGAGATATTGAGGTAGAACCGCAGTGGACACCCCAGAGATAGATGTGCCAAGACAATTCTCCGAACAAAACTCTCCCCAACCAATAATTTGTCTTGCCTGCCAATCAATAATTGGATTATGTTTTGTCAACCACGGTAAACCTAGGACTATAGGAGCAGGCAAATTCCTCATGACAAAACAAGAAATAAGCTCTACATGTGAATCACCCAACCTCAACTGAATACCATGTGCAATATGAGTGAGACTCCTTTGGGAAAGAGGCGAAGAATCTATTGCAAACACCGGAATCTCCCTTTCTAAAGTGCACGTACTTAGACCCAGATTTTGAAGGAAAAGAAAGTCAATAAGGTTTAGCCCAGCACCACAGTCAATGAATACCTCAACAAAAAAATTTCTTGAGTCTAGCGCCACCATAGCTGGAAGGAGAAAACAAGAATTACAGGGAGCTTGCATATTTGCTTGTTCCACTACTCCATTCACGCTACCAAGAGTCAGGACTTTTTTTTTTCTTTCATATCATCACGCGGTTTAACCACCTCCGGACCGCCTAACGCAGGATCGCGTTCCGGAGGTGGCAGCCCTGCGCAGAGTCACGCATATATGCGTCATCTCGCGATGGGCGAGATTTCCTGTGAACGCGCGCACACAGGCGCGCGCGCTCACAGGAACGGAAGGTAAGAGAGTTGATCTCCAGCCTGCCAGCGGCGATCGTTCGCTGGCAGGCTGGAGATGTGTTTTTTTTAACCCCTAACAGGTATATTAGACGCTGTTTTGATAACAGCGTCTAATATACCTGCTACCTGGTCCTCTGGTGGTCCCCTTTGTTTGGATCGACCACCAGAGGACACAGGTAGCTCAGTAAAGTCCCACCAAGCACCACTACACTACACTACACCCCCCCCCCGTCACTTATTAACCCCTTATTAGCCCCTGATCACCCCTGATCACCCCATATAGACTCCCTGATCACCCCCCTGTCATTGATCACCCCCCTGTCATTGATTACCCCCCTGTAAAGCTCCATTCAGATGTCCGCATGATTTTTACGGATCCACTGATAGATGGATCGGATCCGCAAAACGCATCCGGACGTCTGAATGAAGCCTTACAGGGGCGTGATCAATGACTGTGGTTATCACCCCATATAGACTCCCTGATCACCCCCCCTGTCATTGATTACACCCCTGTCATTGATCAACCCCCTGTAAAGCTCCATTCAGATGTCCGCATGATTTTTACGGATGCACTGATAGATGGATCCGATCCGCAAAACGCATCCGGACGTCTGAATGAAGCCTTACAGGGGCGTGATCAATGACTGTGGTGATCACCCCATATAGACTCCCTGATCACCCCCCTGTAAAGCTCCATTCAGATGTCCGCATGATTTTTACGGATGCACTGATAGATGGATCCGATCCGCAAAACGCATCCGGACGTCTGAATGAAGCCTTACAGGGGAGTGATCAATGACTGTGGTGATCACCCCATATAGACTCCCTGATCACCCCCCTGTCATTGATTACCCCCCTGTAAAGCTCCATTCAGATGTCCGCATGATTTTTACGGATGCACTGATAGATGGATCGGATCCGCAAAACGCATCCGGACGTCTGAATGAAGCCTTACAGGGGCGTGATCAATGACTGTGGTGATCACCCCATATAGACTCCCTGATCACCCCCCTGTCATTGATCAACCCCCCTGTCATTGATCACCCCCCCTGTCATTGATCACCCCCCTGTCATTGATCACCCCCCTGTCATTGATCACCCCTCTGTAAGGCTCCATTCAGATATTTTTTTGGCCCAAGTTAGCAGAATTTATTTTTTTTTTCTTACAAAGTCTCATATTCCACTAACTTGTGTCAAAAAATAAAATCTCACATGAACTCACCATACCCCTCACGGAATCCAAATGCGTAAAATTTTTTAGACATTTATATTCCAGACTTCTTCTCACGCTTTAGGGCCCCTAGAATGCCAGGGCAGTATAAATACCCCACATGTGACCCCATTTCGGAAAGAAGACACCCCCAGGTATTCCGTGAGGGGCATATTGAGTCCATGAAAGATTGAAATTTTTGTCCCAAGTTAGCGGAACGGGAGACTTTGTGAGAAAAAAATTAAAAATATCAATTTCCGCTAACTTGTGCCAAAAAAAAAAAATTTCTATGAACTCGCCATGCCCCTCATTGAATACCTTGGGGTGTCTTCTTTCCAAAATGGGGTCACATGTGGGGTATTTATACTGCTCTGGCATTCTAGGGGCCCCAAAGCGTGAGAAGAAGTCTGGTATCCAAATGTCTAAAAATGCCCTCCTAAAAGGAATTTGGGCACCTTTGCGCATCTAGGCTGCAAAAAAGTGTCACACATCTGGTATCGCCGTACTCAGGAGAAGTTGGGGAATGTGTTTTGGGGTGTCATTTTACATATACCCATGCTGGGTGAGAGAAATATCTTGGTCAAATGCCAACTTTGTATAAAAAAATGGGAAAAGTTGTCTTTTGCCAAGATATTTCTCTCACCCAGCATGGGTATATGTAAAATGACACCCCAAAACACATTCCCCAACTTCTCCTGAATACGGCGATACCACATGTGTGACACTTTTTTGCAGCCTAGGTGGGCAAAGGGGCCCATATTCCAAAGAGCACCTTTAGGATTTCACAGGTCATTTACCTACTTACCACACATTAGGGCCCCTGGAAAATGCCAGGGCAGTATAACTACCCCACAAGTGACCCCATTTTGGAAAGAAGACACCCCAAGGTATTCCGTGAGGGGCATGGCGAGTTCCTAGAATTTTTTATTTTTTGTCACAAGTTAGTGGAAAATGATGATTTTTTTTTTTTTTTTTTTCATACAAAGTCTCATATTCCACTAACTTGTGACAAAAAATAAAAAGTTCCATGAACTCACTATGCCCATCAGCGAATACCTTGGGGTCTCTTCTTTCCAAAATGGGGTCACTTGTGGGGTAGTTATACTGCCCTGGCATTCTAGGGGCCCAAATGTGTGGTAAGGAGTTTGAAATCAAATTCTGTAAAAAATGACCTGTGAAATCCGAAAGGTGCTCTTTTGAATATGGGCCCCTTTGCCCACCTAGGCTGCAAAAAAGTGTCACACATCTGGTATCTCCGTAATCGGGAGAAGTTGGGGAATGTGTTTTGGGGTGTCATTTTACATATACCCATGCTGGGTGAGAGAAATATCTTGGCAAAAGACAACTTTTCCCATTTTTTTATACAAAGTTGGCATTTGACCAAGATATTTATCTCACCCAGCATGGGTATATGTAAAAAGACACCCCAAAACACATTCCTCAACTTCTCCTGAATACAGAGATACCAGATGTGTGACACTTTTTTGCAGCCTAGGTGGGCAAAGGGGCCCACATTCCAAAGAGCACCTTTCGGATTTCACAGGTCATTTACCTACTTACCACACATTTGGGCCCCTAGAATGCCAGGGCAGTATAACTACCCCACAAGTGACCCCATTTTGGAAAGAAGAGACCCCAAGGTATTCGCTGATGGGCATAGTGAGTTCATGGAAGTTTTTATTTTTTGTCACAAGTTTGTGGAATATGAGACTTTGTATGAAAAAAAAAAATAAAAAAAAAAATCATCATTTTCCACTAACTTGTGACAAAAAATAAAAAATTCTAGGAACTCGCCATGCCCCTCACGGAATACCTTGGGGTGTCTTCTTTCCAAAATGGGGTCACTTGTGGGGTAGTTATACTGCCCTGGTATTCTAGGGGCCCAAATGTGTGGTAAGGAGTTTGAAATCAAATTCAGGAAAAAATGAGGAGTGAAATCCGAAAGGTGCTCTTTGGAATATGGGCCCCTTTGCCCACCTAGGCTGCAAAAAAGTGTCACACATCTGGTATCCCCGTACTCAGGAGAAGTTGAGGAATGTGTTTTGGGGTGTCTTTTTACATATACCCATGCTGGGTGAGATAAATATCTTGGTCAAATGACAACTTTGTATAAAAAAATGGGAAAAGTTGTCTTTTGCCAAGATATTTCTCTCACCCAGCATGGGTATATATAAAATGACACCCCAAAACACATTCCCCACCTTCTCCTGAGTACGGAGATACCAGATGTGTGACACTTTTTTGCAGCCTAGGTGGGCAAAGGGGCCCATATTCCAAAGAGCACCTTTCGGATTTCACTGGTCATTTTTTACAGAATTTGATTTCAAACTCCTTACCACACATTTGGGCCCCTAGAATGCCAGGGCAGTATAACTTCCCCACAAGTGACCCCATTTTGGAAAGAAGAGACCCCAAGGTATTCGCTGATGGGCATAGTGAGTTCATAGAACTTTTTATTTTTTGTCACAAGTTAGTGGAATATGAGACTTTGTAAGAAAAAAAAAAAAAAAAAAAAAAATCATAATTTTCCGCTAACTTGTGACAAAAAATAAAAAGTTCTATGAACTCACTATGCCCATCAGTGAATACCTTAGTGTGTGTACTTTCAGAAATGGGGTCATTTGTGGGGTGTTTGTACTGTCTGGGCATTATAGAACCTCAGGAAACATGACAGGTGCTCAGAAAGTCAGAGCTGCTTCAAAAAGCGGAAATTCACATTTTTGTACCATAGTTTGTAAACGCTATAACTTTTACCCAAACCATTTTTTTTTTACCCAAACATTTTTTTTTTATCAAAGACATGTAGAACTATAAATTTAGAGCAAAATTTCTATATGGATGTCGTTTTTTTTTGCAAAATTTTACAACTGAAAGTGAAAAATGTCATTTTTTTGCAAAAAAAATCGTTAAATTTCGATTAATAACAAAAAAAGTAAAAATGTCAGCAGCAATGAAATACCACCAAATGAAAGCTCTATTAGTGAGAAGAAAAGGAGGTAAAATTCATTTGGGTGGTAAGTTGCATGACCGAGCAATAAATGGTGAAAGTAGTGTAGGTCAGAAGTGTAAAAAGTGGCCTGGTCTTTCAGGGTGTTTAAGCACTGGGGGCTGAGGTGGTTAACAAAAGGACAAGCAAAAACAAAATGGTCACTTTTACCACAGTAGTAACATAATTTATGTAATCTCCTAAAGTTTCTCCTACCAGAACGAAAAGATATCTAACCCAACTGCATGGGTTCCTCCCCTACCCCAGAGTTATAAGTAATATCACCCTGGGCAGCAGGTGAGACAAAACCACACGCAGAAGGGATCCCTTGCACGGAGGGACCCTTACACCTCTCTCTGATACGTCTATCCAACTGTATAGCCAAAGACATAGCATTCTCTAGAGCAGGGGTGCACAACCTGCGGCCCGCGGGCCGCATGCGGCCCCCAGAGCCATGGTTTGCGGCCCCCGCCCTGCAGGGCAGAAACACAGCTGATCCTGCAATCAGCTGTGTTTCTGCACAGAGCGCCGCACAGCAGATGGATCACAGTTTTTGCACTGTAGCAGGAGCGAAAAGGGTCCCCGGCTATTAGTGAGAGCGGGAAGCCGAGGAGAAGACAGAAGCGCTTTATTAGCGCTTCTGCCTTCTCCTCTATGAGCGCTCTCAGTGTGGACCCGGCGATCACGTGATCGCTGGGTGTCTCGGGAACAGAGGAGCGCTGCCCTGGTACAAAGCCTCCGCAGCAGGCTGGTTTCCCTGTAACTGGGGCTCCTTTGGATGCTCCAGTTACAGCGAAATAGTACAAAAAAAAGTCACTTATTGTCTCCCAAAGGTCTTTCAGTGACCTCTTGGGGACAAATTGTGGTAAAAATATATTTAAAAACAGCTACAATGATTTTAAAAAAAAATTAAAACTAAATAAAAAATATAATAAAATATAAATAAAAGAAAAGAGAAATAAAATATGTGGCACAAAAAAATAGAAAATTATTTAAAAAATAAATAAATAAAATACAATAGAAAGGAAAAAGTGCTTAATAAAAGAGTGTTTACTGTCCCACAACAGTCTTTTTATGACCCCTTGGAGGACATATTATGTGGCAAAAATATATTTTAAAAAAAATTATAGAAAATAAAAAAATAAAAAATATTACAATAAAATATTAACACATTTCAAATAGAAGTAAAAAATTAAAAGGAAAAAGTGCAAAATTTAAAAAAGTGACAGTGTCCCCCAAGGTCTTTTTATGACCTCTTGGGGGACATATTATGTAGCAGAAATATATTAAGTAAAAAAAAAAATATAATACATAAAAGAAAATACACCTACACCAATCAAAACTGTCACCATTACCGCCCCATTTACGTGAAACTTTTCATATTATATAGCAAAACGGCCTACACGAAATAGGGAACTAATTATAATAATTTATTTTGGTGTCAGTTTGCATATTTAAAGAATAAGGAGCTATAGTTTGAAAAAAATATATACTTTTTAAAAACATTTTGTACAGTTTCCTCCAAATAAAAATTGTTGCAAAAATTATTTTGGTAGTCCAACAAATAAGTTAGTTACAACCATTTGAACCACCACGTGCGCTAAATTACAAAAAAGTGTCTGGTCATTAAGGCCTTTTTCGGGCCTGGTCATTCAAGTGTTAACCAATAGGCGCCTTCCCCACTAGCAAGGTAATGTTTGGGATTGGCAGGAAATGGTAATAACCAGTGAGCTCCGTCCTCTGCAGTGAAGGAAAACGATGATTTATAAATAGGAGGTAGGATGGAAGGAAATGTCGCCACTTTTCTGATAAAAATGATTTTTAACAGCAACTGCAGCATGGCCTCTGAAATAGAAGATTCATAATTACCTGCTCCACTCCGCTCTGGTCCTCTGCGCTGCCCCCGCTGCCTCCATCTTCTGATTCCTGCTCTGTTTACACCTGACAGTGCATGGCCATGGTCACTTGCACGGCTCCAGTCAATGACTGGCTTCAGCAGTGACACGTTGCTTGTGGCCACATCACCGCATAAGCCAGTCATTGGCTGGAGTGGTGTATGAGTATGTCCATGCACTGCCAGGTGTAAACAGCGGGGGCAGTTCGAAGGACCGGAGTGGCGGGGAGCAGGTAATTATAACTCTTCCGTTTCAGGGGCTATGCTACAGCACAATTTTTAGGACAATTACTGGGAACAAGTGTTCATAGGAGCGCTTATATCTGGCCAGTATAATCGTTCAGCTGATCAGTCGATAAACAAGGAATCGCTCATTTGTCGGCTGATTTGCATATTTTATCAGGATGAAAGATGTCCGATTATCTGCAGCACATCTCCCTGTGTAATCTAAATGAAGATGGAATGACTGTGGCAGCGATCACTCCTCCCCAGTCACTTTGCACTGGCTTGTGTAATAGGCAGATGAGCGCCGATCAACATTTTTTATTTGCGGCCCCTTGAAATAGAGCGATGTGACAATGCGGCCCCCAGACCAAAAAAGGTTGTGCACCCCTGCTCTAGAGTATCCGGGTACTCATGAAAAGCCAGGGCATCTTTCAACTTCTCAGATAACCCCTGACAAAACTGACTACGTAACGCGGGGTCGTTCCACCCCGACTCAGTAGCCCATCTCCTAAACTCTATGCAGTAAACATCTGCAGTATGTTTATCCTGTAATAAGTTACGCAATTTAGATTCTGCCATCGAGACCCGATCTGGGTCATCGTAAATCAATCCCAGGGCTTTGAAAAATTCCTCCACCGACCGGAGGGCCAGAGAACCGGGCGGCAGAGAAAAAGCCCAGGATTGCGCGTCCCCTTTTAGCAGAGACGTTATTATACCAACCCTCTGACTTTCATCACCTGACGAAAATGGACGCAGTCGAAAATACAATTTGCATGACTTTTTAAAGCGAAAAAAATCATCTGCACCCCCTGTAAATTTCTCGGGAAGAGCGACTTTAGGCTCCCCACCAATTTGACCTGCACCTGATGCCAGAACACTCTGACACCGTGTGACCGAACTACGCAGATCCGCAACCTCTAGGGATAATCCCTGCATGCGGTCAACCAGTGCATCAATTGACGCCATTACAAAACCGCTGAGTAATGGCACTCACAGTAGGGCAGGTTATAATGTCACGGCGGACAGTATCTCAGATATACAGACAACCAAATAAACAAGTGTCTAGGCGAGATGCTGGGGAATGGTCACCTCCTAGCATATCCCTGACTTCTGTCCCTACGCTGCTAAGCCCACATTCAGACCTTGATGGTAGGAATAATGTGTCCTCGTGCCTGGACTGCAAACACCCTAGAATCCCTGAGATGTTGAAAGAGGAGAAGGGGCAGAAGACACACAAACAGCCTAGACCGCAAATAACAAAAACAGAAACCAAACTTATCTGAGCTGGAACAGACAATCTTTCCTTCCTTGACTCCAAGGCCAGACTGAAGTCTATAACCCGCGCGGCCCTCTGGGAGTGAAGGCAATTTAAGCCAATGACCCCACCCAGAGCACCTGAAGGAAGGCGGATCCAGCATGATTCCAAAACAAAACAAATGGTTAGACACGGGCTGCCAATCTGACAGACCTCCGCACACCGTCCGAGCAGGGCATGACAACAACATATCCAAAAATCACCCAGATCCGAGCAGGGGTTCCCGAATTCCATGGAAGTCACATTTGGCCGACCGCAAGCATGGCTTTCCTGCCCAAAACAGTTCCACAGATTTAGGCTGTGCGGCCGGTCTACCTTCTCCTTCAAAGTTAGTATATGGGCCATAATCCTGAGGCAAGAGGCTGGCAAACAGGCCCCTCCAAAACCCAGTGGCGAGGTTATTTTCGCCACACTGGTGCACACCCCACTTGTACAAATATTTGTGACACCCTACTGGGAGAAGAGGTATCTTTTAATAATTGTGGTACATCTCATGTCAGCGTCAATGAAATGTCCCCCCACTTGTGTAAATGTGGCCTATTGATGTTATGCAGTCCAGTTATTTTGTTAAAGCCAACAGAAGAGAAAAACTTCAGGTTTTTTATTTATCATGTTTGAGGAAAAACATATTGTCTTGTTGCAATCCAAGTTTTGACTGAAAAAGTCTTCACAACTGTACTGTGAAGGCAAGGGCGCATTTTGGGGTCCCTATTACAGCGGCACCACCGTTTTTATCTTCTTTTAGGCTTTCTTTTTTATACAGTTATGAAAAAGTAATTTTTGATATGTGAAAGTAGAAAGGGAGTTAATCTTGAGAGAAAGGAAGGTATGCCAGGAATGTGAACTATCCACATATAAAAGCCAGGCACACTGTGTCCAGCTCTGGGAACCCTGAGACAATATATCTATTGTATTCTGTAGCAGAACTAGTATCAGACTTGTAGTGTATGATAACCACATAGATGAGGACCTACTTCCTCTCTGCATTTAGAGCCCCCATTTAGAATAGTAATGGAGGACACAAAACCCTGTTTTCCCAGCTGATGGGGTCCCAGTGTTGGAACTCCTAAGGCTACTTTCACACTCGCATTTGGTGCGGATTCGTCATGGATCTGCACAGACGGATCCGTTCAGATAATAGAACCGTCTGCATCCATTCAGAACAGATCCGTTTGTATTATCTTTAACATAGCCAAGACAGATCCGTCCCCATTGACTTACAATGTGTGTCAGAACGGATCCGTTTGGCTCAGTTTCGTCAAACAGACACGCAGCGTTTTGGTGTCCGCCTCCAAAGCGGAATGGAGATGGAACGGAGGCAAACTGGTGCATTCTTAGCGGATCCTTTTCCATTCAGAATGTATTAGGGCAAAACTGATCCGTTTTGGACCGCTTGTGAGAGCCCTGAACGGATCTCACAAACGGAAATCCAAAACGCCAGTGTGAAAGTAGCCTTAGTTGTACAGCCATATCTATTAAATGGGAACTGTCATTTCTTATCATGGAAAATCCCTTGTTCTCCAGTGATCAGCTATCCCCCCTCTCCTAAATTAACATTCTCTGAATTCTTTGATAAATCAATTTTGTTACACCAAGATGAGCTGCCTGTTCACTGAAGGATCGGAAGACATCATGCCATAGGAGTCCATGAAGAGTGGAGGAGGAGAGTGAGACAGAGAGACACATGCATGATTCAGCAGCTAACAGTAAGTGTTATATCTCATCCCAAGTGCTTTATTCACACCACTACTGCTCAGTACTTTTCTATAATGCTTCTGTGTGAGAGTTAGAGAGCAGCACCTCCTGTCTGTGTGTATTCTATGGAGAGACATGATGAGCAGCTAGTCTCCAGCCACAAGTTCAGGCACAACTGAAAAATTATAAATTGAGACTGTCGAAGAGAAAATGGCTATAAATTCCAGATACAAGTCGTATAATGACCAGACACTGTACAATAACTCATGTATACACACACAGCAACTTATTCAGAAAGGTTATCTGAAATGACAGGTACACATGGATGAAACCACAGCTCTTCATTATTTACATGGTGAGCTCCACTTTTGCATTTCTGAATCAGCACTAAAAGGTGATAATGTAGTGTCCCACTACGTAAGGGTGGGCACTACTCAAGGGTCAATTGGGTCATGTTGTTCTCCACCTCCTGTGGAACATGGTCATGGTATTTTGTATTGCATTGTAATGCATATGTTCATTTAAATTCCTGTGTACCAGGCCTGCTAGGGGTGTAGTTTCTCCTCCCAAGCTGTAAAGGGAGCTAGGGAACCCCCTAGTATATATAGTTCAGACCAGTCCAGGAGGCTATGTAGCTCAGTCTAGCCTGCCTGTAGTCCTGAGCAAGTGAAGCTCAGAAGTTAGTCCAGGAGAAGAAGTTTCCTCCTGAAGTTATCCTGCATCAAGCAAAGTACAGAGCAGTGCTAATTGTGTCCAGCCAAGTAGAAAGCTGAAGGACAGAAGTTTATTGTACAGCAAGTGGATTTATACCAGAGGAAGGTTTCCCTACCCAAGGATAAAGCCCGCTATTAGGCATTCGGGCCTTGGAGAAAGTCAGACAGGATTCTTATCTGTGAGTTTATTCCCTCTGAGTTATCTTGCCAGGATTATACCTGCCATTTATGTAAAGCCTGCCTGTTAACAAAGCTACTTCATATGGAACTGTCTGAAACTTTTATATAGTTGAACTGTTCAGTAAAGAGGAATTCTAGTTCACTACAATCTTGTGTACCTCCATTATTCCTCCTAACAAATCAGTGTGCCACCGTTACCGGCACTGGCGTCACGAACTGTAAGGAATCTTGTCACCGGCACGCTAAACTTTCAACACCCTGGTCCCTATATCCAGAGAGTGCCAGCCTCTCCATCACTGCTGTACGCCTGCCCAGGGTATACTACAAACTGTGAGTACAAAGAGCAACCTTCGGTCTGTTAACTGACCCCCGTGACCTCACATTCGCTCACCCTGCAGGACTGGCGTACTGCAATAATACATAAAAACAAAACCACAAAGGAACAAGCTAGGGGACAGCTATAAAAACAAGAAAAAAAGGGCTCCATTCACCCGCTGTAGCCCCCGTTGTATTCTCCCGCCTGGTATGCTAATTTTAGCATCGGAGCAATGAGGAGGAGACTGAGTCTTTCTCCGTGGGTGTCTCCTTCTCGCAGCGGAGTGCGTCACAGCCAGGGAGGGAAAAAAAAACACCTTCTCCCTGGCTGTGACGCTCTCCGCCGCGATTGGACAGCGCTACAGCCAGGGGAGAAGGAGACGCCCACGGAGAAAGACTCAGTCTCCTCCTCATTGCTCCGATGGTATTAATTAGCATACCAGGCTGGAGAATACAACGGGGGCCACAGCGGGAGAACGGAGTAGCGCCCAGGAAAAATAGTAAGTGCAGTTAGATCCCTGCACTATGCCCTACGTATGCTGATACTTAGTTTATAATGTTTGGACCCATGAAAGGTCCTCTTTAACCACTGGTCCCAGCAGTTCGGCCCCGCTGGCAACCTTCTGCCCACTCTGCGGGCATCTCTGTAGCTCTGCTTGTCCACTCCACGCAGGGCACAGCCTACATCTTCCTGCTGTCTTCCTCTACCCACCTGGTGCACACACTCTCTCTTAAAGTGCCAGAGCTCACACATACACATCCTAATTAGTCCTAGCCTATGGCAGAACTTCCTGAGGTATTTAGGCACCTTCTCCTGGAGAGGTGGGCTCAGCAACAGGTTCTAGTTACCTAGCTTCTGGCAAAGGTGTGTCATTTGTCTCATTTTCCTGCCCATGTACCAAACCCAACCTGTTATCCAATTTGACTCTTCACTGCCTGACCCGTCCTCTGCCTGTTCTTTGTTCTGACCATTGTTATAAATTAGGAGCATCCTCCAGCGATCCGTGCGCATAAAAGGGGTATTCCCATGTTCGACGTTAGGGGCATATTACTATGATATGCCCACAATGTCTTATAGATGCGGGTCCCCCCTCTAGGACTCGCACCTATTCTTAGTTTTAATTTTTTTCAAAAATTTAAGACATCATAATCAAAATGACAAACCGTACATACAGTAATCTCACAGTAATGTTTTGACATGCCACTGAATGAGAAACGTCTCAGATACAAAAGATGTCAGTTTCCAAGCATATACATAGCATAGTTGTATCAATTATCAAGACAATGGAATGGATAGTCTACATAAAAGGCAAGGCATGTCATCATGCAGAAACATATTTATGTAACATATACTTATGTAACAACACTAACTGGGGAGGGGAGGGAGAGGGATAGAAAGAAAGTGGGGAAGGGAGCAGTTATGATGGAGATTTAGTAAGTACCCCATCTAACACGAGGGACTATCAGTCTATAAGGCTCGGACCTATTAACTAATCTATTCTGTTAAGGCAAGGTGTCTATATCATCTCCAGTCTTTCCATATCCTGTGGAATAGGTGAGGGGTACCCGCAACCCAGTGTGCTCTTTGTTCTAATCTGTAGACCTGATTGCACTTCAGTTGCCACAGGGACAAGGGGGGAGTCAACTCTGACTTCCACTTGGAGGCTACTTGTCACGGCCTCGGTGCGTGCCGCAACATTTTTGCTGCGCATGCTGGTTGCCGGTGGCAACTTGTTTTTATGCATGTGTGTGCGCTTTCCCTTTTAGGATGTTTCCTTTCCCTGCTTTGGTGTGCACGGGGTTAAGGTGTGCTTGGTAGGTGTGGTGGGTGTGACCTCAGGCCTCCTATATGTTGGTGTGGTGGAGCCTGAGTGTCAGTTTTGTTTGTTTGTCAGCTTGGTGTGGAGCTCTGCTCCTGGGCTGAATGATACTGTCTGTGTGAGCTATGCTTAGTTGTTATTTTGTATATCTTGCTTGGTCTGTTGTCCCCTCCGGTGTGTTTCTGTCATTCCTCCCCCCACCTGGTGTATGTAGTTATGGTGCGGGTTTTGCTTGGAGGTTTGATTGTTGTATGAGGCTCCGAAACAGGGGCGTACATAGAAATCCCTGGGCCCCATAGCAAGAATCTGTGTCTATGTTTGCGGCGCCCGCTCCTGCTGCCTGTGCCATCCCAGCAATACACTGGCCAATCAGCAGCTGCCTCTTTGCGCTGTCTTGCGCTGATTGGCCAGTGTGAAATGCAGCACACCTTCAGCCCGGAGTCCCGATCCTTCGGGTCAATGATTGGCCAGTGGCTCCAATGGGAAGGGGGGGTGGAGGGGGAAGGCAGTTCGGAAGAACACACAAGAGCCGCTGCGCCGCATATTAACTCATTAACTAAGTATGCAGAGCAAACGGAGGGGGCGGGGCCTTCTGTGCGCCCCGGGCCCCCCTGTGCTGCGGGCCCCATAGCAACGACGTGGTCTGCCTATATTGGCAGTACGCCACTGCTCCAAAAAAGGCGGGCTTTCCCGGAGGGGTTTAAGCGAAGACTCGCCTGTGGGCTTTTCCAGCTTGGAGCCACCTTCCATCATGGCTACGGCAGGTAAGTGAGGATTGCATAGTTATGTTACTGTGCAACTTACCTGCCGTACTGTTTAGCCCATGGCCTTCTATACTGCTTGCCACTGGGCCGTTTGAGACATCATTCATCCGTGGTGTTGGATGAATGGGTGGTCTCTGCCCTGTCATTAGGCCTAGGGCTTTGCAGGGATAGTAGGGTCAAAGGTTGGTGAGCATGAGCCCCCTTACCTTCTGAGGCGGCTCATGCGGTAGGAGTCTAAGGTGAGTTCAGGGTTGTGCTAGGTGGTGACCTGCTTCCTGTTCCTTCCTATCTGGCATTGCAGTCTCTGCCTTTGCACGGTGGGGGGTTTTCCCCACTCCCCTCCGTGACACTACTACTGTCCTCGACACTGCATAGATGTGTTGACCCAGGCGTTTCTCATCTGCCGTCAAAGTCACCCCCTTATATAACACCAATAAGGCTAGCTTTGGAGATAGCCGGAATCGTCTCCCAAAGATCTCAGTCAAAGCCTCCTCTATTTTCTCCAAGAAGGGCCCAATAGCAGGGCAAAGCCACCAGATGTGGAAAAAAGTGCCCTCCTATTTCCTACATCGCCACCACAAATGGCTGGTTGCAGGAAAGATTTTGTGTAACCTTTCTGGTGTATAATACCATCGAGTTAAGATCTTATAGTAGCTTTCTTTTAGACGCACACATCTTGATACTTTAGGAGTAAGTGCTAGCATATATGTCAGCTCCCTGGGGGTAAAGGATGTCTCTAAGTCTCGCTCCCAATGAGATAAAAAAAACTATAGGTATGCGGCTTATTGTATTCTAGCAGTGATTCGTATATATTGGATATTATCTTAGTAGGAGGTCTACGGGATAGGACCATAGATTCCAACTTAGTTGGTTAAGTTTGTCTTGACTAGGGTTGTCTCCCTTTTAAATAGTGTAACACATGCACCAAATGAAAATGGGTAAGTGAACACATTGCCTCTGACTGCTGCAATGACTCTAGTATCATTCCCCTGTCAGAATACAGATCCACTATCGTGGTGAATATCTTTCTATTGGGCTTTGTAAGGGTGGCCTGGAACTGCGGTGGGGCGTCTCTCAGCACATCTCTCACTTGCAGCAGGGGAGAGAGGCTAGGAGACAGTAATATACTAGAAAGAGCAGTGTGCCAAGTTGTCGCTGTGGCCCTAGCGAGAGGGTCCATAGAGCCCTCGCCATCCGCTTATACCTTGAGGAACTCAGGAGCAACAATCTGAGGGGGACTGGTGTACCTGCTTGTTCTGCCAGGAGGTCAGGTCTCCCACCATCATGTTTGAGCCACTCCAGCTCTCTCATCCCCTGGACTGCCTTATAATACATGTGAAAATTAGGGACACCCAATCCACCTTTCGAACACAGTTGAGAAATTAACAAATGGGGCAAGCGAGGCTTCCCATTGTGCCATAGGAATCTAGTGAGTATTTTCTTAATTTGCAGAAAATATGACTGGTGGAGTTAAAAGGGAAGGGCTTGTATATAATATAAAAGCTTAGGCAGGATGATGGTTTTAATTAAGGGCCTCCGGCCAAACCAAGAAATAAATAATGTTGAGCGCGAATATTCGAATCGCGAATTTTAATTGCGAATATTGCCACTTTGAAAATTCACGAATATTTAGAATATAGTGCTATATATTTGTATTCACGAATATTCTAATCGCGAATTTATCACGAATATCGTCACTTAGCAACATCCCTAGCAACCAATAGGAAAGCTGCCTATCGGAGTAGTGTTGATCGCGAATTTTCGTATAGCGAATTTTCCGATTGCTGATTTTCACAATCAAGAAAATAATGACTGGAGATCACAAATTCTCGAATTTGCGAATATATGACGAATATTCGCCCAAATATTTGCGAAATATTGCAAATTCGAATATTGCCCCTGCCGCTCATCACTGGAAATAAACGGGACATCCTAGGAGTCTATCAGTTTTTTGATAGATAATGGTAATGCTTGAAAATTCTCTCGGTAGAGCAGTCCAAGTTGGGAGGTGACATTAAAGGAAACCTCCAAAACACATATAAAACTGACATCATTACCCTACAGTAGCCCCCAGTGTGTTCATAATCATTTGTTTCATTCCCCCATCGGTTGCTGCATACTTTATAAAAACGCTGTTTTAATCTCCATTTGTGCTATCTTCAGAGCCAGCTTGAAGTCAAGGCGCAGCGGCATCCTTGCTTCAATTCAAGCTTCAATTCAAGCTAAGCCCGCCCCTTACTCCTTGTTACTGCGCGATCCCGTTTCTGGCTCCCGCAGTCAGCCGGCTGCTATCAGCTCACTGCGCATGCGCCGGCCATTTCCATCGTGCGCGTGCGCCCAACGATTCTGGTCCTCAGCGTCAGCGTGATCACGATAGACTTGACTTGAAGCAAGGAGTCCGCTGCCCCTTGACTTCAAGCTGGCTCTGAAGATAGCGTGAATGGAGATTAAAACAGTGTTTTTATAAAGTATACAGCAACAGATGGAGGAATGAAACACATGATTATGAACACACTGGGGGCTACTGTAGGGTAATGATGTCGGGTTTATATGTGTTTTGGAGGTGACAGGATCCCTTTAACCCCTTAAAGGGCTTCTGTCACCCCCAAAACCCTTTTTTTTTTTTTGGGCTTGTTAAAATCCTTATTTAACTACTATTCCCTATATGGGGATCTCACCTTTGTCTGTGGCTTCTTTTCCTTAAAAAATAATCTTTTAAAATATGTAAATCACTTCACTACCAGCAAGTAGGGCGTCTACTTGCTGGTAGCCGCCGCAAAAAAAACGCCCCCTCCTCCTGTTGATTGACAGGGCCAGCGAGCGCTGTCCTCCTCCGGCTGGCCCTGTCATCATTTCAAATCCTGCGCCTGTCTTCATTCGGCGCAGGCGCTCTGAGAGAAGGAGGCTTGCCTCCTCAGCACTCCCTCAGTGCGCCTGTGCCGATGACGTCACCGAAAGAGAAGACGACCAGCAGTAGCTTTTGCCGCTGGAGTCTTAAGATCAGCTCAACACTAGACAGTCTGAGTGCAAATACAATAAGGGGTCTGGGCATCAGGTTGCAGTCTGTGTCAGTAACCATCCGTTGCAATGACGGCCAGTATCACAAGGAGAAAAGCTAAGGAGATGGCCGATGCTTTGAATGGTGGCGGGGAGGAGCAGTCCAGATAGGGGGCAGAGAGGAGGTGGAAGGCGATTTTCTTCAAGGCGAGGGGGAGCACAGCCAAAGCTCCCCAAGGAGCCAGTTGCCGGAGGTGAGGTCCGCAGTGGGCCTCACTCCACCTGCCCATCCCCCCAGCCAAGCCTGCTCAGCTGCTCTCCTACAAGCAGCCATGGACCGTCTACAGGCCGGAGACCAGGCAACCTCTGAGCTCCTCCTGGCGGCTGCAGAGCATCGTGAGCGAGCAGCGGCTGCAGAGCGTCGTGAGCGAGCATTGGCTGCAGATCGTCGCGAGCAGGCTGCAGAACAACGCGAGCAGGACGAGCGTGAGCACCAGCTACTAAAGCTCCAATTCCAGCCGCCCTCCCCTGCCCAATGTGAGTCTCCAGAGGTCCGGAATCCCAGACTGCGGGCGGAGGACTTTCCCCTACTGGACAAGGATGGTGACCTGGACACCTTTTTGTTGGCATTTGAGACAGACTGCCATCCATACCACCTGCCAGAGGACCAGAGTGGGTCAGATTCCTCACGCCACGGCTCAGGGGAAAAGCCCTTGAAATCTTTGGGCACCTGCCCAGTGAGACCATCCTGAGCTATGAGGACATCAAACAGGCTCTGGTCAGGCAGTATAACTTAACCCCTGAGTCGTACCGGAAAAAGCTAAGGAATTTGCAGCGAGGTTCTACCCAGAGCTGGGCCGATCACATGCGGGCCTTGCTGAGAGCGGTCGACCAATGGACCACCGGATTGGAGCTCACCACCGTCCAGCAGCTGAAGGAGCTCATCGCCACAGAACAGTTCTTGTGGAACTTCCCAGAGGACCTACAGCAGTACCTCCGAGACCGGAAGCCAAAGGGGGCCTCCGCAACAGCAGCCCTGGCCGATGAATACACCAACAACAGGACTTCAGAGGCCCAGAAACCTGTCTACTGGAGAGGGGGTAAGATGCACGCTGCACCTGCTACCCCTGCCTCTAGGCCCAAGTGGCACCAGCCCCTGCTACACTTTCCACATCAGGGGGGGAACCCCGACTGTGCCACCTTGTGTAAGCAGCCAGGACACTTCAAAGCCATGTGTCCCCAGCGCCCGAGGGATCCGTCCCAGTCATCAACCCGGAAACCGTCCACTGTGTTGTGTGTGGGTGGGGGTGGTGGGAGGTCCCTTGACAATTTACAACCGGTCACCGTGGGCCAGACCGTGGCCATGGAACTTAGAGACACCGGCGCTGAGATGACACTGGTACGGCCAGAACTGGTGGCACCCCATGATTTACTGCCCGGGAGATCCCTTACTGTCTCCGGGATTGGAGGAGTAGAACTGGCGCTGCCCGTCGCCAAGGTCTATTTGGACTGGGGCGCCGGTCGAGGAGTAAGGGAGGTGGGGGTATCCGCAAATATCCCCGCCAGTGTTTTGCTGGGGACGGACCTGGGGCGGCTTGTGTCTAAGTACGTGGCCGCTGACACCCCGGGGTCCGATTCCCCAGAATGTGATGTAATGTCCACCCCTGATGATACTGTGAATGTAACTCTTTTTATTTTATATAAAAGTACAAAACATAGCTTTAAAATACAACAATTCAACAATAACCCCTCTGGCCCGGCCTTACTCACTCTCACATTCATACCTTAACTAGCAAACCTATAAAATCAACTACAACAAACCCCTAACTGAAACTTACCTGGCCAACCCCACTGTAAAAAAAAAAAACTAACTGCTAACTCGTCATAATAACAAAACACAACTGAAAAATAGACTATTCGTCTCAACAGAAAACAAATAATAGACTACTCGTCATTACATAAGACAACGTAAAATAAAGGCGACCCTCGCCAAACTAAACTAAAACCAAACAACCTTGTCTTAACCTAATAAATAAATATATATACAGTACAGACCAAAAGTTTGGACACACCTTCTCATTCAAAGAGTTTTCTTTATTTTCATGACTATGAAGGCATCAAAACTATGAATTAACACATGTGGAATTATATACATAACAAACAAGTGTGAAACAACTGAAAATATGTCATATTCTAGGTTCTTCAAAGTAGCCACCTTTTGCTTTGATTACTGCTTTGCACACTCTTGGCATTCTCTTGATGGCCCTTTTGCCTTCCCTCTGCGGCCCTTTTGCCTTCACTCTGCGGTCCAGCTCACCCCAAACCATCTTGATTGGGTTCAGGTCCGGTGACTGTGGAGGCCAGGTCATCTGGCGCAGCACCCCATCACTCTCCTTCATGGTCAAATAGCCCTTACTTTCAAAGTTTTCCCAATTTTTCGGCTGACTGACTGACCTTCATTTCTTAAAGTAATGATGGCCACTCGTTTTTCTTTACATAGCTGCTTTTTTCTTGCCATAATACAAATTCTATCAGTCTATTCAGTAGGACTATCAGCTGTGTATCCACCTGACTTCTCCTCAACGCAACTGATGGTCCCAACCCCATTTATAAGGCAAGAAATCCCACTTATTAAACCTGACAGGGCACACCTGTGAAGTAAAAACCATTTCAGGGGACTACCTCTTGAAGCTCATCAAGAGAATGCCAGGAGTGTGCAAAGCAGTAATCAAAGCAAAAGGTGGCTACTTTGAAGAACCTAGAATATGACATATTTTCAGTTGTTTCACACTTGTTTGTTATGTATATAATTCCACATGTGTTAATTCATAGTTTTGATGCCTTCAGTGGGAATCTACAATTTTCATAGTTATGAAAATAAAGAAAACTCTTTGAATGAGAAGGTGTGTCCAAACTTTTGGTCTGTACTGTATAGATATTTTTTTTTTTATAATTATTATAATTTTTTTTTTTATTATAATTTTTTTTTTTTTACCATCACCATTTTATATAAAAATACACAAAAAACAAAACAAGACCATTCTACTTTGCCTAACCAAGCCCTAGCCCCCAACTACCTAACCCATCACCCTTCACCCAGGGCTGACCTCCGCCTCATGTCTTTATTATGTCCGCATAGTCCGAGGCCAGCCCTTCCTCCACCACCCACATCTAGCCCCTCGCCCCATGTCCGCATAGTCCAGGGCTAGATGCAGGCCTCCCCACTCATATAAAACACCCCCCCCCCCCCCCCCCCCCCCCCCCCCCAACCTAACTGGCCCCAACTCTCCCTATCTCTAACAGAAACAAGCAACATGACTACATAACTTACAACTATACAAAAACTACCCGAAGACCCAAGTTCGGTCTTTGCAAGCCTTTTTCCAAAACTCAACATATACACAAAACAAAAATCTAAGGTGAAAGCATTAGCCCACCACCAGGAACGGTATGACTAGACTCACGGTACGTCAAAAGCAAAGCCCCTCCAGAGGAGAGAGGCCCTACTGGTACCCAGTCTCTCATACTCAAGAGAACACACCTTCACCAGGTCACCCAGGATGTTCCTACAAACCTCGTCCACCGGGAGGACTTTCTGCCGCGTAGAAACTAAGCACCGTGCATTCCACGTGTAGAACCTAACCACTATACTGACTAGAAAAACTGTGCACAGGTCCCTCCTTCCCAGGTCTCTGAACACTCCATAGGCCCACTCCGCATAGGAGAGGCTGGCTAGCCTAGGCCAGCCAATGGAAGCTCCCACCCGTTTGTACACCTCTGTATTAAAAGGGACAATAAAGCAGGAAGTGCTCCATTCTTTCCAGTATAGAGCCACACTCCTCCCGGGGACAACCCAACCCCTTTCATCAGATTTCCTGTACTTCAAGTTGTCCTTTACATACAGCCTCCCGTGAAAGCAGCGCCAAGTCAAGTCCCAAAACTTCAAGGGGATCCTTGCTGAATTTAGCAACTGTAACCCCTTGTCTAGATCCCGGCTTAGGCAATCCTTGAGGGCCAGGGGCTTTTGAAAGTGGGACAACAAGACCCTCTCGTCAAGGGACCTCCTTGACAGAGTCCTGATTTTCCTCACTTCCAAACTGCACCGGCGGATCACCTTCAGTATCGGGGTAACATAAACCGGAAGATATCCGTGAGGCGTACGCAAGTCCTTCACTTGCCCTCCTGTCTCCCATTCCTGGAAGAAAGGCTGAAACCACCCCCTGCAGGAGACTATCCACGGAGGAGCCCTCTCCATCCAGAGGTTCGCCAAATTTATCTTAACAAAGGTGTTCACAAGAAACACCACAGGGTTGACCATAGATAACCCCCCTAGTCTCCTCGTGCGATAAGTCACCTCTCTCTTGATCAGGTTCAGCCTATTCCCCCATAAGATCTGAATGAACAAACTATAAACCCGAGTCCAGAGAGGCTCTGGCAAGATACACACACTGCCCAAATAGATCAGCAAAGGGAGAAGGTAAGTCTTGATCAGATTCACCCTTTCCCTGAGGGTCAAAGACCAACCCTTCCACTGGTCAACCTTCTGAGCGGCGATCTTAAGCCTGTCATCCCAATTTTGGGTGGGATAATCCCCATGGCCGAATTGGATGCCTAGGACTTTTGCTGACAACTTGGGCCCTTGAAGGGTGTCCGGGAGATCAAAAACTGGATCACCCCCTCCCAGCCAGAGACTCACACTTATCCCGATTGATCATGGACCCGGATGCCTCTGAGTAGCGGTCCACCTCAAACATCACGTACTCCGCCTCCCCTCTCGAGGACACGAAAATGGTGACATCATCAGCGTACGCTACTGCCCTCAGAGTGGCTTCTGGTGCTGCCGGATCCATCCTAACTCCCGCCAACGGACCACGGCCGATCCTCTTAAGAAAGGGATCGATCGCGAACACGTATAGAAGCGGGCTCAAAGGACAACCCTGACGAACGCCAGACCCAACCTCAAAAGAGCAGCCAGACCAACCATTCACAAGCGGGAAACTCTCCGCCCCCTCATACAAGTTCTTTAGCCAATCAACAAACCCCCCCGGCAGGCCATACTTCAGAAGGACCGACCAGAGGTACTCGTGGTTCACCCGATCAAACGCCTTTGCCTGATCTAAGGATAGCATGTACCCCTTCCAGTGACCTGCTCTACTCCGTTCCACTGCCTTTCGGACACCGAGCACAGCACTAAAAGTGCTGCTGCCTGGAACCGAGCAATGCTGGGCCACCGAAAGGAGTTGTGGCGCAAACTTCACCAACCTGTTGAATAGTATCTTGGCCAGAATCTTTCTGTCCGTATTGAGAAGTGATATGGGTCGCCAGTTCTCAATACGACTCGGATCTTTACCCTTTGACAGAAGGATCAGGGCTGACCTCCTCATTGACTTCGGCAGAGTGCCCAAGGATAGACACTCATTGAACACCTCAATCAAGAGGGGACTAAAAGAGTCCTTAAAGGTCTTATAAAACTCGGATGTTAAGCCATCCGGACCTGGCGACTTCTTCAGAGCTAACCCTTCCATCGCCAGGATAACTTCCTCCTTACTGATCTCTTTGACCAAACCGTCAAAAGAGAGGTGAGCTCCTGACTCAGGGGTGATTTCAGCCAGGAAAGCCGACATCGTGTCCCGATCTAGATCCTTCCTTCCCAAGAGGCACGAGTAGAAGGATCTGACGATTTCCAGGATCCCTGATCTGGACCTGTTCAGGGATCCTGTACTATCAACCAGTCCCGTCACCAACTTACTACTCACTGACATCTTGCAGTTTCTGTAAGGGTTGGGCGAGCGGTACCTCCCGAAATCCCTCTCAAAAACCAAAGCTGTGTGCCTATCATACTGGCATCTCTTGAGCAAAGATTTCACCCTGGAGATATCCTCGCGGCTACCTCCAGTCGAGACCAGATGCTCAAGTTTCCTCCTCAGACCCTGGTACAGGCGGTACCTGTCCAGGGACCTGAGGCTCGAGAGCTGGCGGAAGAACTTTGCTGCCTGATCTTTGAATATCTCCCACCACTCTGACTTCGTATCACAGAGATCCAGCAAAGCTACCTGACTCTGAAGGAAGTCCTCAAAGGATTGTCTCACCTCTGCTTCCTCCAGGACTCCCGAATTCAGCTTCCAGTAACCTCTTCCCATTTGGCGGGACTCTGAAATATTCAAAGAAAACATAATCAGACAGTGATCGGAAAATTCTACCTCCACAACCCTTAAGAGTGAGAAAGTAGCCTCCTTCTTTTAAAAAAAATTGTCGATTGGACAAACGACTGCGAGACGGCCTTCCGGGAGCTGAAGGCCGCCCTCTCGAGCTTCCCTGTACTACAGGCAGCCAACTTCACGCGGCCGTTTATAGTACAGACCGACGCCAGTGATTTTGGCCTCGGTGCCGTACTCAGCCAGGTTGATACTACGGGCCAGGAACACCCCGTTCTGTACCTGAGTCGGAAGCTCCTGCCGAGGGAGGTTGCGTACTCCACAGTTGAGAAGGAGTGCCTGGCAATTGTCTGGGCACTGCATCGGTTGCAGATGCATTTATACGGGCGCCGCTTCACTGTGGAGACCGACCACAACCCCCTCAGCTGGTTAAACACCGTATCCGGGACGAATGGGAGGCTGCTACGCTGGAGCCTAGCTCTCCAGCAGTATCACTTGATCATTCGCCACGCTGATGGGCTATCCCGGCAAGGAAAGGGTGCGGATATGCGCACGGGGGAGCACAGGAATGTGCTGCCCCCTGGCGCCCTCTAAAAGGGGGAGGTGTGAGGTAGATTATTATTTACTGGCAGCCCTGATTGTCATTTGATTCACCTCTTGGCATGTTCATCAGTGTACAGTACATGCAAAATAAGTTCCCACCCCCCAGCCATCTGGGTGTCAGCTGGCAAGGAAGAAAGCCCCAGGGGTCCAGGCTTCAAGGAGGCCCCAGGTGGAGAAGGTCACACCTCAATCCACCAGTTTGGAGGCAAGCTAAATCCTGCAGGAAAACCCCCCAGCAGGAGGTATCAGCCCTTGCCAGGATCAAGGATACCTTCCAGACAAACCGGATACATATTTGTGTCCCGGTGGCCACGATGTACGTGCCCATGGGCTTTATTTGATGGGGGCATGCCAGGGAAAGCAAATATCCATATCTCCCTACAGAAACCAAATACCGGTACCATGTTTGGACTCTAGTTGTAGCCGGAACCCAGGCGGATCAATTGGGCCCAGAACCATCTTCCTGTGACATTCTGGTCTGGGGCTATGAGCCCTAAGGGGTTTTATGGGTCATTTTCTTCCAGCACCAGAGAAGGAGGGGTGGACCCTACCCATAGGCGGGGAGGGGCGTGGCCAGCTACAGGTCATTATGTAGTGTCCCACTAGGTAGATGTGGGCACTACACAAGGGTCAATTGGGCCCCGTTGTTCTCCATCTCCTGTGGAACAGTGGCATTGTATTTTACATTACATTTTAATGTATATTGCTATGTTTTATGTGCATTTTCCCTGCTTTATCTGTGTATCAGGCCTGTTAGGGTGCAGTTCCTCCTCCTAGACAGTAGAGGGAGCTAGGGAACCCCTAATATATATAGTCAGGTCCTGTCCAGGGAAAGGTTGTGTAGAGTCAGTTCAGAGTGGGCACTTCAGCCAGGCAGGAGCTGAAGGCCAGGTTCTGACATGCAGCTAGACAGTCCAGGCTTCTAGTTGCCCCACCAGGAGAAGGGTCTGTCTCCTGAGAGAAAGCAAGTTCCCATAACAGAGCAGAGCCAATATTCCAGCCAGACAAGAGAGCTGAAGGGCAGAAGGATTTAATTGAAAGCAAGGACATATACCTGAGGAAGTTTCCCTAACCAAGGATAAAGCCAATAATAGGGCGTACGGGCCTTGGGATAAAGACAGACAGGATTTCTGAGGAAAAGTGCAGCCTGATCTGTAAGTGTGTTAACCCTCTGAGTATCTTGCAAGAACATTGTGCCTGCCATTTGTATAAGCCTGCTTGTGACTGCTGCTGACCTATGGAACTGAACAAAAGACTGTAAATAGTTGATTGTTTCCAGTAAAAGGTAGTTTTGGTTCACCACAACATCGTGTTCCTCAATTATTCCTATTATAAATCGGTGTTCCACCGTTACCGGCACTGGCGTCACGAACTTAAAGGGACCTTGCCACCGGCACATTAAACCTGCAACACCCAGGGCACCTCATCTACCACTGGCCTGGTCCCTATACATTGAGAGTGCCCCAGAGGACTCCTGTGCCAGCCTCTCCATCACTGCTGTACGCCTGCCCAGGGTCTTTCATAAACTGTGAGTAACCAAGAGCAACCCTCGTTTGCCTATTAACTGTGACCTCACCATCGCAATACCCTGCAGGACTGCGTACTGCATATTGTGGCGTCACGAACAGGATTTACGGATTATTCCTATGCCATTGTGGAATTTAAACTGTGTGCCGTTATTGCCCATAAAGTGATAAAGCCCTATATGTTTATTCGCAAAATTGCTGGGCCAAGAACTGTAAAAATCGCGGTGTGGAAATTGTATTGCTGTGGACTGTTTTGCCGCATCTAAGTCACCGCTTGCTGTCAGTGAATGGACAGCGTTCTACTTAAAGATGGCTGCCTAAGCTGACTGAAATAATTGCTGCGTCATCTTTGTACTGTGTTGGCGGGAAAAATTGGCGCCTTCTGCTAGAAGAGCGGGAAAGACTGTATGTCCGCGCCACCGCCTTATCTTGAAATTTGCATGTCTGCTAAGACGAACTCTGCCTCCCCTATGTTGGAGTACCTAGGGGGCGGCCTCCCGGAGCAGTGGGAGGTCTTGGGCGAGATAATGTATGCCGCCCTGTCGCTCTCCAGAGAAGGAGCGAGCATGCTGAAGAGTGAGGACTGCTCTAATTTAATGGCCGCACCTGTCGTCCAGATGATGGAAGCTACCATGTTGGAGCAGGAAGAAGCTCCACCGGCCTATACTCCGGGACCGGAGAGGCCACCCTGCCTGCCACAGGGATCGCAGCCCGAGCCGTACTTTAGCTCATGGAAAGACTTTGCCCGACCCAGTGCGCAATGGTCTGCGCTGATGGCCGAGATACGGCCATACAAAAGGGTACACGCAAGAAAATCTACTTCGAAGAACTTGGGGATGCTTGTCGGGGAGCAGTATGCCAAAGTGGAATAACAGTACACATAAAAAAAATAAAGACGAATATTCTAAATAACGAATTTATTCGTAATATTGCTCTAGCTTCGTCTTTTAGAATATTCGTAAAATACACATATAGACTGCAATTTAGCTAATAGTAATTTAGCTATAGTAATTTTTTTAATAGTGTACATATTTTCCAAAACTGAAGTTTCCAAAAAAAAAAAAAGATTATAGCACTATATTAGCTAAATTACAATCTATATGTGTATTTTACGAATATTCGTAATATTGCTCTAAATATTCGTAATATTCTAAAAGACGAAGTTAGAGCAATATTATGAATATTCGTAAAATACACATATTAGCCTAGCCATAGTCATAGGAACGTTGCCTTATACTGTCAAAAGAAAAATCGCAATCCGCGAATAATTAAATCGTATATTATTCGCGATAAATAGAATAATGACGAATATTCAATTTCAACGAATATAAGATGAATATTCAATCGAATATTCGCGAAATGGCACCTCCCGCTCATCACTAGTCACATCGTGCAAATGTGTTTGGAGAGACCTGGAAACCGCTGACATCACCGCCCCCACGTGACTGAAGCTAGGGACTTTTCCACCCTTATGACCCAAAGGAACTTTTAACTACCCGGTAACTGACTTTTACTCTGCTTAACCCTGTTGTACCCAAATAATCTGTATCTGTAACCTCAGACCACTGTATATATTCTCTGTGTATACTGTGTTAAATCTAGTGTGCCCTGACGGCGATTAAATATATAATTTAATCTTGTGCTATCTTTTATCTCAATCACGAATCCCGACGTCCACGTTTTGGCCTAGTTATAAGCTACCGCGGGTTGGTTTCTCACCCTATATAATCCCTTTAGCGGACCGGGCTTATATCAAACGAGAAGCTGGTGGCAGATTTCCTGGGCTGAGACAGCGCTGTTTTCACGGCGGCAGTGAAAAGGCTCTCTCAGCTTCTTGCCTCTCTGTGCCCGCGTGGACAGGAGTTGTGTGTGTAAACTGTACCAACCTGACCTTACCTACTCCTCTGGAGGGCGTAACGTCACGTTTTTAGTAACCCGTGACTTTACCGCGTCTAAGCTCGACGTAGGTGACGTCAAGCGGGCACAAGGTGTGGTATTCATCACACTCTATATTACACTTTTTGTGAGGCAAGGTAACAAGAAATAGCAGTTTTGGCACCGTTTTTATTTTTTGTTATTTCCAACATTCATCTGACAGTTTAGATTATGTGGTATTTTTATAGAGCAGGTTGTCATGGATGCGACAATACCAAATATGACTACTTTGTTTGGTTGTTTGTTGCAGTTTTACATAACAAAGCATTTTTTTTTATATATATATATTTTTTAGTGTCTCCATAGTCTGAAAGCCATAGTTTTTTCAGTTTTTGGGCGATTATCTTAGGTAGGGTATGATTTTTGTGGGATAAGATGACGGTTTGATTGGCACTATTTTGGGGTGCGTATGAATTTTTGATTGCTTGCTATTACACTTTTTGTGATGTAAGGTGACAAAAAATAGCTTTTTTTAAACCGTTTTTATATTATTATTTTTTTACGGTATTTACCTGAGGGGTTAGGTCCTGTGATATTTTTATAGAGCAGGTTCTTACGGACGCGGCGATATTTAATATGTATACTTTTTTATATTTACTTAAGTAAATCCCAGCATTTTTTAGACAAAAAAAATTATGTTATAGTGTATCCATATTCTGAGCCATATTTTTTTTATTTTTTGGGCGATTGTCTTAGGTAGGGGCTAATTTTTTGCGGGATGAGGTGACGGTTAGATTGGTACTATTTTGGGGGGCATACGCCTTTTTGATCACTTGATGTTGCACTTTTTGTGATGTAAGGTGACAAAAATGGCATTTTTTTTACACTGTTTTTATTTTTTTATGGTATTTATCGGACAGGGTGGATCATGTGCTATATTTATAGAGCCGGTCATTACGGACACGGCGATACCTAATATGTGTGGGTTTTTTTCTTCTGTTTTTTATTATAAAATAAGGGGAAAGGGGCGTTTTTTTTTTTCTTTTTTTACTTTATTAATTTTATTACTTTATTAATTTTATTTAAAACACTTTTTGAAACTTTTTTTTTCTTTACTTTATTTCTGATGTTCACTTTTGGGGGTCTGCAATGCATTACAATACATCTGTATTGTAATGCATTGCCTGTTAGTATATAACACTGAGTCATACACTAATAGGTTGCCTAGGAGACCCAGCCTGAGGCTGGATCTCCTCGGCTCCCGTAGAAGGCAGGTCCCGATGCCGTGCAAGGCATTGGGCAGCCTCTGCACAGCATCGGGCTGCCTTCTGAGACATCGAGTCCCCACCACAGCAGCGTGGGGACTCGATAGGCTCACTCAAACACAAACCCCTTCTATGCCGTGGTCAGCGGCATAGAAGGGGTTAATCCGCAGCGATCGCTGATACGGGGGGGTCACAGGACCCCCCTTGGCATTGTCCCAGGATGCGTGCTGGTTGATTTCAGCAGGCACCCAGTTCCTATCACCGCCCACCGAGCGGCGGTAATCGGAAATACACAGGGCGTACATGTACGCCCTGTGTCCTTAAGTACCTGGACATCAGGGCGTACCTGTACACGGAGCCTGGGACCGCGTTGGTGAATAGGCAAACACTGGCGATCCGCAACCGCTGTTACACTAATAAAACACTAAAAGTTGCACCATTAAAGGGAGTCTTTCACGCAGATTCACCCTATTAACCTAATAACAGTGTTATGTCCACTGCATCCCCCCTATTAAAACGGTGCTTACCGTTTGTTCCTTGCTAGCATCGTTGTGGAGAAAAACACTTTTAATCCGCATGCAAATGAGTCTGTGAAGGTGCCCAGGGGCGGCGTTACAGCGGCCGGTGCCCAGGCCCCTGGGTCATTTTCATACGAAGGCACTCCCCCTCCGCCGCGTCTGCCTGCCCTTAGTTTCTGTTCTAACCTACCGCCCGTAATCCTGCGCATGCCTCGATGAACGCGATATCGGCGTGTGTGCATTGAATGAGCACTGTCGGGCCGGGGCATCGCAGTTTAGCGTGCGCATGCGCGGGATTACGGACGGGAGGAGGGAGGTTAGAACAGAGACTAAGGGCGGGCAGACGTGGCGGAGGGGGAGTGCCTTCGTATGAAAATGACCCAGGGGCCTGGGCACCGGCCGCTGTAACGCCGCCCCTGGGCACCTTCACAGACTCATTTGCATGCGGATTAAAAGTGTTTTTCTCCACAACGATGCTAGCAAGGAACAAACGGTAAGCACCGTTTTAATAGGGGGGATGCCGTGGACATAACACTGTTATTAGGTTAATAGGGTGAATCTGCATGAAAGACTCCCTTTAATGTCTTTTATTGAGCACAATGCTTAAATATCCACAGTACAGTGTGAAAAGGTAAGTGAACCTCTGTGCTGTTGACTTCTCCGAGAGCTCATTGGCAAAAGTTAAGGAGGTGAGATTGGATGTGTGGGGTTCGCAGGGTTATTGGACTTTAAAGGCACACAAAGCCTGGTTACTGACAAATCTGTTCTTTACAAGAAGGAATGGTCACTGGTTCTTGAAAGGTTGGCGAACCATGCCTAGATGCTCTAGTTGTGCATAAATTCACACTTGGACAAATTATTTGCAAATGTAGATGGCCTTTCTGTAAAAATCACTCCAAGAACACAATTGGCAGTCCTAAATGGGGTGAGAAAGAACTCAAAGGACCTACAGAACACTCTACAAACTGCAAAAACCTCTGTTCATGTTTCCAATATTCGAAAAACACTGAACAGGAATGGTGTTCATGGAAGGACAACATGAAGTAAGCCGCTGCTGTAAAAAAAAAAAAAAAAAAAAAAAAAGAACATTGCTGTCCAACTTAAGTTTGCTTGATACCATCTGCCTGCATGTTACACAGTGCTTCTGGAACTTTTTAGCACAAATGCACAATGCTATTGTCACAGCCTATGGTGTGCGCTGTGACACTGTTGCTACACTTGCGGTTGCCCGTGGCAACGTGTTGCTGTGTGTGCATGCGGTGGCAGTGTCTCGGCCTTCTGGGTGATTGCTGTGACATGGTTGCCACGCATGTTGTTGCCTGCGGCAACGTGTAGCTTTCTATGCTTGTGTGTGCACTTCCCCTTTAGGTCGCTTCCTTCCCTTGTCTGGTGTTGGAAGGGTTAACTCCCTTCATAGTGTTTTGTGAACACTGGGTTTATGTGTGTGTGGCTGCTTGGGCTATTTAGCCTCCGCTAGAGGCCAGGAGTCAGTGGTACTCCAGCCTTGGTGTGTGCTGGAGCTATCCTCCTGGTCTTCATATTCCATCTGTCCAGTGAGGGCCACCCTTGTGGTCATCAATGTTATTCCGGTGTCTCCTTCCCTTCCTGTCCCTTTGTGTATGGAGTGGGTTTTGATCAGGGTGTTGGTATGTCTATTTTTGGTGTTACATGTCTGGTAGTGTTTGGTGTCCAGCATGTTTTTAAGACATTCCCCTGTCTCACATTTATTTCAGCTATGGTGTCCTGGGTCCCTGTGTGGTTTGTGGTGTGTGCTGTGTCCTTTAATGTTTGTGTGGACACTAGCACTTGTGCACGGGTTCATGTCAGTGTGTCTGTGGCAGGTAAGTGTGTTACCTGCTTACCTGCCATCTCCATATGCTGTATGTGTTCCCCTCTCCTTGCAGCCTGGCCTTAGTTAGAGACTCCTGTTCCTCCATGTTGAGGATGAACAGGTAGTCTCTCCCCTGCTCCTAAGTGAGGGATTTCCAGGGCGACTCAGGATGATAGGTATCCAGTGTATGAGCCGTCCCACCATCGGGGTCCACTCATATGGTGAGGAGTCAGGGAGAGGATTAGGGACGCGGTAGGAGGTGACCTGCTCCCTTATCACTCCTTTTGGCCAGGCTGATCCCCTTTTTCCCTTTGACACCGCACGGTGGAGGGTTTCCCCTGTGGTTTGCGGCTTTTACCTGCGGTTGCGGCGAGTGTCGGCAGTGCTATCGGGTCCCCATGCAGCTGTAGGGGGGACCCGATGGCATGGAAGGCAGCGCGATGTCTAAGTAAGGCATCGCGCTGCCTTCCGGTGAAGAGCCTGTGAGATCCAGCCCCCTGGATCTCACAGGCAGGAAGCTGTATGAGTAATACACACAGTATTACTCATACAGCCAATGCATTCCAATACAGAAGTATTGGAATGTATTGTAAAGGAATATACCTCCCAAAGTTCAAGTCTCAAAGTGGGACAAAAAATAAAGTGAAAAAAAAAGTTGAAAAAATAAAGTTTTCCCCCCCCAAAAATTAAAGTTTCAAGTAAAAATAAACAAAAACGTCATTTTCCCCAAATAAAGTTAAAAAAAATTGGTAAAAAATAGGGGGAAAAAAGTATCGACCGGATCAACCGGCTCTATAAACATATCACATGACCTAACCCCTCAGATGAACACCGTAAAAAATAAAACTGTGCTAAATAAACAATTTTTTTGTCACCTTACATCACAAAAAGTACAACAGCAAGCGATCAAAAAGGCGTTTGCCCACCAAAATAGTACCAATCTAACCGTCACCTCATCCCGCAAAAAATGAGCCCCTATCTGAGACAATCGCCAAAAAATTAAAAAAAACTATGGTTTAGAATATGGAGACACTAAAACATCTTTTTTTTTGTTTGAAAAAAGCTGTTATAGTGTAAAACTTACATAAATAAAAAAAAGTATACATATTTGGTATCGCCGCGTTTGTATCGACCGGCTCTATAAAAATATCATAAGACCTAACCACTCAGATGAACACCGTAAAAAAATAAAAATAAAAACTGTGCTAAATGAACAATTTTTTGTCACCTTACATCACAAAAAGTGTAATAGCAAGCGATCAAAAAGTCATATGCAACCCAAAATAGTGCCAATCAAACCGTAATCTCATCCCGCAAAAAATGAGACCCTACCTAAGATAATCGCCCAAAAACTGAAAAAACTATGGCTCTCAGAATATGGAGACACTAAAACATGATTTTTTTTTTGTTTCAAAAATTATATTATTGTGTAAAACTTACATAAATAAAAAAAAGTATACATATTAGGTATCGCCGCGTCCGTATAGACCGGATCTATAAAAATATCACATGACCTAACCCCTCAGATGAACACCGTAAAAAAATTTAAATAAAAACTGTGCTAAATAAACAATTTTTGGTCACCTTACATCACAGAAAGTGTAATAGCAAGCGATCAAAAAGTCACACGCACCCCAAAATAGTGCCAATAAAACCGTCATCTCATCCCGCAAAAATCATACCCTACGCAAGGTAATCGCCCAAAAACTGAAAAAATTATGGCTCTCAGACTATGGAAACACTAAAACATGATTTTTTTTGCTTCAAAAATGAAATCATTGTGTAAAACTTACATAAATAAAAAAAAAGTCTACATATTAGGTATCGCCGCGTCCGTATCAACCGTCTCTATAAAAATATCACATGACCTAACCACTCAGATGAATGTTGTAAATAACAAAAAATAAAAACGGTGCCAAAACAACTATTTCTTCTAGGGGTGCATCAGGGGGGCTTCAAATGGGACATGGTGTCAAAAAAAAAACAGTCCAGCAAAATCTGCCTTCCAAAAACCGTATGGCATTCCTTTCCTTCTGCACCCTGCCGTGTGCCCGTACAGCTGTTTACGACATATGGAGTGTTTCTGTAAACTACAGAATCAGGGCCATAAATATTGAGTTTTGTTTGGCTGTTAACCCTTGCTTTGTTACTGGGAAAAATGGATTAAATTGGAAAATTTGCCAAAAAATTGAAATTCTGAAATTTCATCTCCATTTGCCAATAACTCTTGTGGAACACCTAAAGGGTTAACGATGTTTGTAAAATCAGTTTTGAATACCTTGAGGGGTGTAGTTTCTTAGATGGGGTCACTTTTATGGAGTTTCTACTCTAGGGGTGCATCAGGGGGCTTCAAATGGGACATGGGTGTCAAAAAAAAAAAAAAAAGTCCAGCAAAACCTGCCTTCCAAAAACCGTATGGCATTCCTTTCCTTCTGCGCCCTGCCGTGTGCCCGTACAGCGGTTTACGACCACATATGGGGTGTTTCTGTAAACTACAGAATCAGGGCCATAAATATTGAGTTTGGTTTGGCTGTTAACCCTTGCTTTGTAACTGGAAAAAAATTATTAAAATGGAAAATCAGTCAAAAAAGTGAAATTTTGAAATTGTATCTCTATTTTCCATTTATCTCATGGAACACCTAAAGGGTTAACAAAGTTTGTCAAACCAGTTTTGAATACCTTGAGGGGTGTAGTTTACAGAATGGGGTCATTTTTGGGTGGTTTCTATTATGTAAGCCTCGCAAAGTGACTTCAGACCTGAACTGGTCCCTGAAAATTGGGTTTTTGAAAATTTCTGAAAAATGTCAAGATTTGCTTCTAAACTTCTAAGCCTTGTAACATCCCCAAAAAATAAAATATCATTCCCAAAATGATCCAAACATGAAGTAGACATATGGGGAATGTAATGTAATAACTATTTTTGGAGGTATTACTATGTATTATAGAAGTAGAGAAATTGAAACTTAGAAATTTGCAATCTTTTACAAATGTTTGGTAAATTTGGTATTTATTTATAAATAAAAATGATTTTTTTTTAACTTCATTTTACCAGTGTCATGAAGTACAATATGTGACGAAAAAACAATCTCAGAATGGCCTGGATAAGTCAAAGCGTTTTAAAGTTATCAGCACTTAAAGTGACACTGGTCAGATTTGCAAAAAATGGCCAAGTCCTTAAGGTGAAATAGGGCTGAGTCCTTAAGGGGTTAATCTTTTCAAACAAAAATATATATCAATCTGCTCAGCTCCTCCTGCTCTATAACATGGTGCTGTCAGATTGCACTGCATTTTTCAGTGAGAGGTCCTCTTTGATATTGATGGCATATCTAATCAGATACCCCCTCAACCCTGCCGATCAGCTGTTCAGCAGTTGCTCCTTCTGTAGGGAGCAGTGCTGCATTTACCAGGTCCGTCCATTATACATTGGATGGAGCTATGTAGTTCCAGGGCTAACATCCGGTGTTGGAACCACTCTGAAACAGCTGATCATTGGCGTGTGGGACCCTCACCAGTCAGATATTGATGGTGGCCTTTCCTGAGGTCAGACCATAAATATTAAAATCCCAGAAAATCCCTTTAAGCTGAAAAGACTGTTCGATTCAACAAGACAATGATACAAAGGATACAGGTAAATCAACTAAATAATGGTTGAAAATGAAGATTTCTGTTTTGGAACTGCACCTTAAAGGCTATGTACACCTTTGGGTACAATTTTTATTATTACATTGCAGCTATTATTGCATTTCAGCTATAAATAGTTCAATTGGTCTTTATTAAAAAATGTTATTTAGTCTTTGTGCAGCCTTGAGTTTCTCTAGTAGCAGGATCTAAATGTTCACTCTGTTCTGCCAGGCAGCTCACCTGATGGGCTCCTTATCTCTGACCTTATAAACACTCATTGCAGCTCAGTTATCTTACTGGTAAGGATGTGGCTTAAATAAGTGTTTATGACCTTTTAGTAATTTAGAGATAAGGTTTATTAGATGATGGCACAAACAGAAAGTAAAAAGTACATTCACACAGCTAGAAAAACAGTTAACTCTTTGTTACAGAACAGCTCAATATTTTAAATAAAGACCAACTAAAAAAATGTTTTGCCCAAAATGAGTAAAATGTAATCATAAAAAAAAATTGCCCATATAGGTGTACATAGCCTTTAACCCTATTGAGATACTGTAGCATGACCTCAAGAGGGCTGTGCTCGCAGGGCATCCCAGAAATATTGATCAACTGAGAGTGTCTGTGTTAAATGCCAGTTGTTTATAAGACTGCAGAACTGGACTTCACCTATTGCAGTTGCCTTTCCCAGGTATTAACAGTGTCTCCTGATACTCATGTACCCCCAGGACTTACAGTAGGGCTAAAATGTATAGCAACCGGACAGACCGGTAGCAACATTATTATGAAGCACATATCAGTGAATGATGATTGAAAAATGGATGAAGGACACGTCAGTCAGGTAATAAAGCAGGTGGAAGATGGTGATGGTATTCGGATTGGAAGTGGATGAATGATGGTGAACAGAAATAAATGACACTGACAGAAATGGACCCTATTCTGCAGTACAACTTCAGCAAGATAACAAACAAGCCCTAAGATCCAGCGATAAGAAAATAAAAAAGTCTACAAAGGTAGACGCAAGTAAGGACTAGAAGGACTGCAAGAACCAAGCTACACTGACAAGATGCAAATTTAGCCTAGGGACAAGATAAAAGGATTAACAAGGATTCTGGATACATATTCACCGAATTTATGCTATTTACCACACCTTCAATGCAGAAGGCAAGAATATTTAATGAAAAGCTAACCAATCAGGAACTCCTTTCTAAACTAACCAATCTGAGTAAAATGGTCACCTGACCCACACTAATTGATCAGGTGTAAAGCAGTTTTATAACGACTACCCTAAACAATACTAGTGACAGGAGATGATGAGACACCAGAACAATCCCCTGCTGCTACTAAAGGCCCCTTTACACTGCAGGAAATTGTCAGGAAGGAAACATTCCTTCCTGACAATCGCCTGTTCGTCAGTGGAGGAGAAGACTTTACTTACATGCAGAGAGATCTCCTCCACAGTATGGGGATGATTAATCGCTAATGCTGTTGCTCATCCCACTACAGAATCATTGTTTGCTAGCAACACGATCTGCTTCTGACAAACAATGATTTAGGTGCTCGCATGAAAGATCCAGTTACCTGATGAATGAGCATTTTACTCATTTATCATGAAATCGGCAGCACCTTTACAGAGAGACTCGTTCCCGTTGCGTCCTGCTATTGGCCACCCCCCCAGATGTTTTCATCCGCACGATGGGGAGATGCAGCAGCAGCCGTGATGGCATCACAAGCAACGTGGGTGCCGGGGAGCGAGATAACTGCAATCAATGTGAGGGGCCCAGGCATATGGGGGGGGGGGGGGGCATTATAGGTCTTGGATAACCACTTTAACATCCAGTGAATAAATCTATCAGGATTTATTCAGTTTTTTTTATGCAGTTTTGAAGCTAGAGAGTGTCATATAACCTCTATCTAAAAGAATCTTCATATAAAAGAGAGGATCAAAAAAAATCTATATATATATAAAAAAAAAAAGATTATATGATCCTTCAGGCGGACATAAACGCCTCTAAGTTCTTTTATCAAGTATCTTAATTTGATTTGTGCAAGCAATGAAACAAAGGGACAATTGTATATGCAAAATATATATGTCGTTTATTATAAAACAAAGAATATAAAATCAATATAATTGCAAAACAAAAGATGAAGTTGTAAAATACCCAAAATATGCCAGACGGTGGTGCTAACACACCCCTATCTCACCAGCACAGTGCGACTTAGTTACTTATGACAACCAGTGTCATACCTTTAACAAACAGACCAATAATTTATATACTAAGAGAAACTTAGGATCTTCTGTTTATCAAACAAGCTATAACAATAAAACACGTATTATACAGGAAAATAAATGTTATCCCTTGACTCTGTTTTCCTATGACCAATCAAAAATATATGATATTAATATGATAAAATATTCAGCTTGGCAATCAGACTATGGAAAATAACTTACCAAGGGTTTAGTCCTCTTCAAATAATGTCAGCTCTTCCATTAACAATATGCATCTTTGCTAAGAGAATAATCAGCATTATGGAGGCACCTAACACTATATATACCCACAGTATGGGGACTCTTGGCTATATACTGAGAGAAATATCTTGTTAATATCACGAGCAGTAAACACAATATACATTACCAGACAAGAGGTAGTCCAAAAAATAATCCAAGTTTCTTCTGGTATAGTTTTCTTTTTAAGTTTTTCTTTTGGTTTTGATTGAATGAATGAATGATTCCTGATGCTCTGCACACGAGTAATTGTTCCCCACATTATCTAAGAATCATCCCCTTCTAGATTAGGGATTTCCAATCAGGTAAGGTGGGTGTATTCGCATGCTAATAACCCAATGATGTCATATTAACCCTTGACATGGTATAAAACAAAATGGTAAAATAATATAATATTGTCCATCTGCCTCCAGATGGCACTGTGGTACTGCAGATGAATATCACAACCTTAAACATTAATTCTAAATACCTAATACGTTCACATGACCTTAACCTTTTTAATATACATCATTAAGGAAGGTCTTTTTCCTGACACTTTTAATTACCCATAACCTAGACTTGTTGGAGTCATTGTCTTCTCCTATATTTTTGAATATATGTTAATAGATAATGTATATGATGGCCTTGATACTCGGCATCAGGACTTGTATACTTTACTTGTCTACATGGATGAGTAACTACCCTCTGAAATAAAATTTAACTCTTCTCAGAAATCCAATTACCAGAAACTTACTTCAGTGTTTCTGTATCTTCTACAGGATACATTCTAAATGACACATACATGGTATAATATATATATTTATAAATCGATACATTGTTACACATAAATTACACATTATATGAATTATTGGTTAAAATATGTTGTAAAACTAAATATACCATACAGAAATATATATAATATAATTATGAATATATGAATTGGACCTCACACAGCAGGTGTGCCTTAAGGATATAAATTCTTATCTTGTCATAGCTTATCCATGAAACAACATTGTTCCCTTCAGACAGACATGTCTGAAGAAGCTAGTGTACTCCCCATGGATAAACCCATATCTTTAGATAACTTTTAAAATACAATGTCCGTTCATATTCACAATTATTCTTATATAAACTGAACTTGCCATGAATTCATCTTGGCTTCTTCAGCCACATAACAGAACTTTGGTTCAAGCTGATTTCCTCTTAAAGGCAATGAGCATTCATTTTGGCTATAATATCATTAGATAATATTGTATACTTATGAAAATGCACAACAAGAGAGGGCATCAAGCAGTGGCGGATTACAATAGGGACGTTCGGGTCGGCAGCCCCAGGCCCAGCACCGACCCGAACGCCCACATACTGCGGCGGGGCACGGGAGCGCATAGCTCCCTGTCCCGTCGCCTATCACCGCCATAGGCTTCAGGCCTAGTAGGCCTGAGGCCTATGCGGTAGTGAAATCCCAGCGCAGGCGTGCGTGATGACGTCATCACGCGCGTGCGCCTGCCTCATCCCGCCTTCGTCTGCGATCAAGTGCCTGGCCTTGGACGGTAAGTATTTAGCTTTTCATTTTTTTTTCCAATTTTAATTTTTTTATTTCATGTGCCTACTTTGGGGGACATATGGGGGACGAGACACAGAGGAGGACATATTAGGGAAGGGACCTCGAGTACATGGGAGGGGGAATGTGGTGGCTGTGTGGGGCTAAATTATTATGGGAGGGACTACTATGTGGGGGCAAATTATTATGGGAGTCGGACTACTATGTGGGGGCAAATTACTATATAGGGCAGTGTGGGGGCAAATTACTATGTGGGGGAAAATTACTATATGGGGCAGTGTGGGGGCAAATTACTATATGGGGCAGTGTGGGGGCAAATTACTATGTGGGGGCAGTGTGGGGGCAAATTACTATGTGGGGGCAGTGTGGGGGCAAATTATTATGGGAGGGACTACTATGTGGGGGCAAATTACTATATGGGGCAGTGTGGTGGAAACTATTGTGTGGGGGCAGTGTGGGGTAATTACTATGTGGGGGCAAATTACTATATGGGGCTGTGTGGGGCCAAATTATTATGGGAGGGACTACTATGTGGGGGAAACTATTGTGTGGGGACAGTGTGGGGGAAATTGCTATGTGGGGGCAGTGTGGGGTAATTTCTATGTGGGGGCAGTGTGGGGAAATTGCTATATGGGGACAAATTACTATGTGGGGGAAACTATTGTGTGGGGGCAGTGTGGGGTAAATGCTATGTGGTGGCAGTGTGGGGTAATTTCTATGTGGGGGCAGTGTAGTGGAAATTACTATGTGGGGGCAGTGTGGGTGCAAATTACTATGTGGGGGAAAATTACTATGTGGGGGAAATTACTATGTAGGGGCAGTGTGGGGCAAATTACTATGTAGGGGAAATTACTGTGTGGGGGCAAATTACTATGTAGGGGCAAATTACTATGTGGTGGCAGTGTGGGGGAAACTATTGTGTGGGGGTAATTTCTATGTGGGGGCAGTGTGGTGGAAATTACTATGTGGGGGCAGTGTGGGTGCAAATTACTATGTGGGGGCAAATTACTATGTGGGGGAAATTACTATGTAGGGGCAGTGTGGGATAAATTACTATGTAGGGGAAATTACTGTGTGGGGGCAAAGTACTATATGGGGCAGTTTGGGGGAAATTACTGTGTGGGGCAAATTACTATGGGGGAATGACTATGTGGGGGCAGTGTGGTGGAAATTACTATATGGGGCTGTTGCTATTGGGGAGGCACTGTAGGGGCAATTCTATTATTTTTGGGGACACTATACAGGGATTATTGCCTGGAGCACAATAGAGGGTGTTATTATTACTGGGGCACTCTAGGGGACATTATAGCTGCTGTGGACACTATAGGGACATTTGGGGTAATTTATCAAACTGGTGTAAAGTAGAACAGGCTTAGTTGCCCATAGCATCCAATCAGATTCCACCTTTCATATTTGACAGCTATTTTGGAAATCCAGTTCTACTTTACACCAGTTTGATAAATGACTCCAATTATGTCTATTAGGATCACTATTTTTTAAGCAGTATAGTACCTTGGACATTGGGGGGCACAACGGGCACAGTATTGGGAGTGGCAGCAGGATGACACTGTGGGGACACCAGGATGAGGAGGAATTAAGAAATCTAACGTGTCTGTGTTACAAACTGTAGAGACGAGATGCGGCTGAAAGAATTTGCCATGGTGGTCTGGGTCAAATGGAGGTGAAGAGGAAAGAGAAGGTCTACATTACAGGAGATGTCACTGGATGTAAGAGGTATGTGGTGCTGTATTCTCCTCCATGTCTTTTTTATTATAATTATATGTATTTTAAATTTGGCGACCAAATTTTTCAGTTTAGGACCCAATTTGGGGTATTTTTTTTTTGTCTGAAGATGTCATATGGCCTAGGAAGAGACTGTGGCGCACATGAAGCACCGCAGCCTCTTCATACAAAAAAAAAAAACTAAACTAAAATGGGGGGGGGGGGGGGGGGTTCAAGTTGGTTAGACAGCCCCGGGCCTATCATGCACTTAATCCGCCCCTGGCATCAAGGACTGATTCTTCTTCTCTCGTTTGAGTCCATATATCGGTTTAGCTTCCAAAGAGCAACAGATGAAATCCTCAATGTAAACTATCACTCTAAAACACAATTACAAGGAGGAGTGGTCTGAAATTCTTCAACATTGTACAAATACTATTTGCAGCTACAGGAAAAGTTTGGTGGAGGTGATTGCTGCTGAAGGGGGAATTTACAGGTTATCAAATGTAAGGGGTCGCTTGCGTTTTCTCTGCACTGTTTAGATGTTTTCTCAATGGACTAAATGAAAGATATTAACAGTACAGTCATAGCCAAAAGTTTTGAGAATTACATAAATATTGGAAATTGGAAAAGTTGCTGCTTAAGTTTTTATAATAGCAATTTGCATATACTCCAGAATGTTATGAAGAGTCCTTCTTTGCCATGAAAATTAACTTAATCCAAAAAAAACCTTTCCACTGCATTTCATTGCTGTCATTAAAGGACCTGCTGAGATCATTTCAGTAATCGTCTTGTTAACTCAGGTGAGAATGTTGACGAGCACAAGGCTGGAGATCATTATGTCAGGCTGATTGGGTTAAAATAGCAGACTTGACATGTTAAAAGGAGGGTGATGCTTGAAATCATTGTTCTTCCATTGTTAACCATGGTGACCTGCAAAGAAACGCGTGCAGCCATCATTGCGTTGCATAAAAATGGCTTCACAGGCAAGGATATTGTGGCTACTAAGATTGCACCTCAATCAACAATTTATAGGATCATCAAGAACTTCAAGGAAAGAGGTTCAATTCTTGTTAAGAAGGCTTCAGGGCGTCCAAGAAAGTCCAGCAAGCGCCAGGATCGTCTCCTAAAGAGGATTCAGCTGCGGGATCGGAGTGCCACCAGTGCAGAGCTTGCTCAGGAATGGCAGCAGGCAGGTGTGAGCGCATCTGCACGCACAGTGATGCGAAGACTTTTGGAAGATGGCCTGGTGTCAAGAAGGGCAGCAAAGAAGCCACTTCTCTCCAAGAAAAACATCAGGGACAGATTGATCTTCTGCAGAAAGTATGGTGAATGGACTGCTGAGGACTGGGGCAAAGTCATATTCTCCGATGAAGCCTCTTTCCGATTGTTTGGGGCATTTGGAAAAAGGCTTGTCCGGAGAAGAAAAAGTGAGCGCTACCATCAGTCCTGTCATGCCAACAGGAAAGCATCCTGAGACTATTCATGTGTGGGGTTGCTTCTCATCCAAGGGAGTGAACTCACTCACAATTTTGCCCAAAAACACAGCCATGAATAAAGAATGGTACCAAAACACCCTCCAACAGCAACTTCTTCCAACAATCCAACAACTGTTTGGTGAATCACAATGCATTTTCCAGCACGATGGAGCACCGTGCCATAAGGCAAAAGTGATAACTAAGTGGTTCGGGGACCAAAACGTTGACATTTTGGGTCCATGGCCTGGAAACTCCCCAGATCTTAATCCCATTGAGAACTTGTGGTCAATCCTCAAGAGGCGGGTGGACAAACAAAAACTCACTAATTCTGACAAACTCCAAGAAGTGATTGAGAAAGAATGGGTTGCTATCAGTCAGGAATTGGCCCAGAAGTTGATTGAGAGCTTGCCCAGTCGAATTGCAGAGGTCCTGAAAAAGAAGGGCCAACACTGCAAATACTGACTCTTTGCATAAATGTCATGTAATTGTCGATAAAAGCCTTTAAAAAGTTTGAAGTGTGTGTAATTATATTTCATTACATCACAGAAACAACTGAAACAAAGATCTAAAAGCAGTTTAGCAGCAAACTTTGTGAAAACTAATATTTGTGTCATTCTCAAAACTTTTGGCCACGACTGTACAGCTTGTGTGTGTTCTGTGATTTAATAGTTCATTTAATTTCATGTGTAATAGCAAATCAGACCACATTTATCAGTAATCCATGCAGAAGTCCAGGTAATTCCAAAGGCTTCACCATTTTCTTGCAACTATAAATGGAATGGATTTTCAGTCGCAGACATTTCTGCAACAAATCTTCCACATGTGAATATACCCTTAGACTTCAAAGAAATTAGTTATTGGAGTAGGTGAGCACATTAGTGATGATTTCATATACATAACTCATATTCCTTCCCAATCCTATCTCCATTCATATCTATAATGTATTGTATCCTATGAAACTTTTTCAAGATTGCGGTGGGTAAAGCAAGACTTCAATAGTCTTGTGCGTGCATGCGCTGTTAATGTAAGTGTTCTGGTTCTGGTCAAGCTGCCAGTTCGGTTGATGTACTGCTCCAAATTAATTAATGTTAAAGCATACGTATACTGAGAGATCAATACTGAGACAACACACAGCTGGGGGTCATAACAGGATCTCTGGTTTATTGCGGAATCGCAGACAGTATATAGGACGTATCCATTTTGTCTTAATGGTCCATAACAGTGCCCCCTTGGAAACTTGATTGTAGACTTTCCCTTACCTAATGAATCCCCTGGCATACTTTTCGCAATTCTCTTCACCCACAGTTGCGACAACCTATCCCTAATGGATAAGTTCCCGGTTAATCGGATTTCTAGTAGTACCCTGGAATTCATCTCACCCTATCCCAGCGAGGCATCATAGCAAGGAGGGGGAACTGAGTTGAATGACGTTTCCTTTTATTCTTCCTCATCGTAGAGAAGCATGATAGGTCGTTCATCAGTTTTCTTCATTCTTTTTGAAAGGCGGGTCATACAAATAAGAACGAGCTTAATCACTACATATATCACCAATATTATTAGGGCTACCTGCAATATTACTTGGACAATTCCCATGAGGCAACCTCCAATACCTTTAAACCAGTTGTCAGGGTTAAGGAAAGAGAAGGTATCAGACCACCATGTATCTTTATCAGCTTTATGTGCGTCCAGCCATTTATCCCTTAAATCCACCATTTTCTCTAGACCCACCTTAACTAATTACCCTGCGGGTCTATGTAATGGCAGCAAGCGGGTCCCACAACCTGGCACATACCTCCATCTTTGGCTGTAACATAGTCTAGAACTAATGTGTGTTAGTTGGTGACAATGATCAACTGGTTTTGCACAATGTTCGAGGAATTCATAAGTCTCATCACTTCCCATATTTGATCATCTAGATAATCAGTTGCCACCACCAAATGATCCCACATCTGCACTATCATGGGATATATGAAAAGGCTAAGAATTTGGAGAATGGCAGAAATGTCATGTGGTGCTAGGATAGTGAGGGGGTGGCCTAGTACCATATCAGAAGTGGTGGCCAGCAGGGCACTGGCTGCATGTAGATCTCTGACACAGGAAGGGGCTGCCCTGGCTACTGGGTCCAGTCTCTTTGTATGGTAGGACTTTGGGGTCCTTCAGAGTCACAGTGACTAGTGGGACATTGAGGCATCCGATATCCTGGGGTCCTCTGGCCCAGAGAGTATCGGGGATGAGTTGCAAAATGGTTTGCAGCGAATTCCCTTGCTCATATGAATCAGTGCAGAATTTTATTGTCAGACATCCGGCTGCCGTGGGTGTCACATAATTTGAGCCAAAACCACAAAGACCAAGAAGCGAGACAGTTTCTTATCAGAAAGAGGATCCTAAACTAACAGCAGAAACTAACATGTCTGTGAAAAGAAAAAAGGTGGGGGGTCAACTGATCCCCCGTAGCTGTCCTGCAATGTGGTGGAATGATCTGCTAATTTTGCTTTTGCACATTTCTCTATAAAGCATTCCACAGACTCATGATCCCAGGGGTCAAAGTTCTGACCCCTCAGCTCAGGGATGGGAATGTGGTCCATTACTCTCTGGCTCAGTGGTTAGCACTGGTGCCTTGCAGCGCTGGGGTCCTAGGTTTGAATCCGACCAAGGACATCTGCATGGAGTTTGTATGTTCTCCCTGTGTTTGCGTGGGTTTCCTCCCACACTCCAAAGACATACTGATAGGGAACTTAGATTGTGAGCCCCATTGGGGACAGCTTGATGCTAATGTCTGTAAAGCGCTATATAAGTACATAAAATAAATAATCAGTGAGCAGTATTCACCGGTTTTATTCTCCACTATACTCTGCAAATCCGACCACGTACATCCATAAAACCTATGGATGTACGTGGTCGGATTTGCAGAGTATAGTGGAGAATAAAACCGGTGAATACTGCTCACTGATTATTTATTTTATGTACTTATATAGCGCTACTATATTTTGCAGCGCTTTACAGACATTAGCATCAAGCTGTCCCCAATGGGGCTCACAATCTAAGTTCCCTATCAGTATGTCTTTGGAGTGTGGGAGGAAACCCACGCAAACACGGGGAGAACATACAAACTCCATGCAGATGTCCTTGGTCGGATTCGAACCTAGGACCCCAGCGCTGCAAGGCACCAGTGCTAACCACTGAGCCAGAGAGTAACATGCAAGATCTAGAGAGGGGCAATTACAAAACCCTGTAGCGCTGGTGCACTTGAGACAATTTCCTGTAAAATGGCATTGGGTGGGTCTCAGGATCAGGCAGTAAATTCACTATGGTGAATAACTGTTGTGAAGTGAAAGACACATGGGGGACTGGGGACGTGTTAGTGCCAGGGCTTCCCTAAGGGTTTTGTAATTGCCCCTCTCTAGATCTTGCATGTTTCTTTGCAATGCAGTAATCTGAGACTGGCAGTGTTTGGGTTCTGTGCATCAGGACTACCCCCGTTCCATGGTGCCAATGACACAGATTCTACCGCCTCGTTAGACTGCGTTTGATCGGGCTCTTCTGTTTGACCTTCCACCTGTGGGGGGTCATGATCTAACGGGGAGTCATAAAAGTGCCATCCGGGTTTATCATCGGGTACAGCATAGAGATCACGGTGACATAGGAGTGATGGGGGGGTCCGGACCGAATGGTTTACAGAAATATTTCTGTCTTTTCTCATCAAAATTTTGTTCTCCCCGTCTGTTCAAATTATTTACTACAGTCCAACCACACACGGACCATGTCTGTCAATTTGTCATCCTCTAACTTCCCTCTTTTCTCATTCAACAACGTCTGCCACATAACAGGGCAGTGTGCAGGGTTAGCACTGTTGTGGAAATTTTATTATGCGGACATTTTATCTTAGGATGTGTGTGTTTTTATAGATTGTCTCCCTGTGTCGGATTTACCCGAAGAACGCTCTAGCAGAGTGTACTTGGGTTGAATCGGGACCAGTGGTAAAACCGTCAGTATGAAAACCTTCTCATGGGCTTGGAGACGTGTTCTCAGTGTGTAGGGGGGCGTTTGCCGGTTTGTGAGCACTAAGTGCAATGCACTGGGCTTCTTCCCTTCAAATGTCTATACACATTAGAGAAGTGAAGTCTGCATAACGAGAGATACATATTATACCTCTGCTGCGGCTTCGCTATCCCTTTCTGGATACATATCTGCTTTTAAGACATGCATATCTGCCTTGTCGGTATACTCGTACCGTATACTGACAATAGCCGTAGCAATGTCTCGCAGATAATCTTAAACCTATAAGAACCAGTAGAATGATCTTCACTAGATACTGGTCACTTTGAGCAGTATTGAATGGGGTCCATGCTGACAGTGATGGGGGATGGGCGGCCACCTGGCTGATCAGACAATGGACATGACTCATCCTTCCTTATACAGGGAATGGGTGTGTGCATTGCACTGTCCAGCCATGTTGACGCCCTCCCCTGTCCTTTGACAAGTACCTGAACTTTCTCATCTTCCTGTGTCATCACTTCCTGTATCCTTGTTACATGAAGTAAGTGGTCGGGTGACTGGCCAGCCCCTTTTCTATTGTTACTGTGACTAAATAAAAGGTGAGCAGACTGTGGAGGAGGGGGAGTGCTCAGCAAGAATTCAAGATGGTAACACCTTTGTCTGACTACGGTTGAGGAATTTACCTTTCCTTACACAAAGTTTGATGCGAGCGGATTTCAACTACAAATATTTCTATAACAGATGGCGAGCTTGGAAGGATTCAACAGATTTTTTTTCTCTGCACAGCAGGTAAAAGGGGAGATAAAAGTAAACTGCAACTTTGTCTGCTGTGTCAGAGAAAATTTCTGCTTGTTAAAAGAACGTTTTTCGCTCTATTTGTGCAAGGACAAGGTAAGTGCTTTTTCGTTGTGTAGTTTTTGGTGGATCTGAGTTGATTGTACAGAGATTGTAATGTGTGTGCTGAGCAGTACAGAGTATTGTGTTTTTGTTGTAACTTCTTAACTTTTATATTACTGTGATTTTGTAAGAGGCGATTTTATAGAGGTTTATAGAGGCAGCAATTGGTTTGTGTTTGTACATTAGAGACAGCATTTAAAGGATAACTGTCAGATTTTTTTTTTTTTGGAGTATCGTATTGTGGTGATTAATATCACCTTGGTGGCCCTACTTCACCTTTTCACTGTGTATTCAATTACCCCTTAATTCCACATTTTTGTTCCCTGTACTGCCTACTTTTACCTGTGCTTAAAATAGGGTTGCTAGGCATGGTCCGTCTATCTGTTGAAGGACGGAGGACACAGAAGCACGCTGCGTGCAAGGTCACATTACTGACAGCCAGGGACTGTAAGTAAATGATTAAAGCCAGGTCCTCCCCAGCAGCTGATAACAGTGCCTGGGCTGTGTGCACTTCTCCCTGTCCCTGCGCTTGGCAGATGCTCCCTCACTCAGCAGAGCTGGAGAATGCAGAGTTGAAGCAGCACACAACAGGGAAGGGAGATCTGCCATCTGCTCAGTGTATAAATGCAAGCAACATGTGGTAAGAGGACCCCTTTGTGCTGCAGGAGATTAACCCTTTAGGGGGGAGGGCTCTGGTTACTGACACTTTTGGGGGGCTATTGTTACTGGCTAGTGAGGGCAGGCGGGATTAGCCTCAGGGTGAGGGCAGTGGCGGCCATCTTAACTGAATAGTGAAATTGCAGTTTTATGCAGACTGGTTGCTAAGGGCTAAATCTTATTAACAGGTTCAGGACCTTGGACGAGAATGCTCGTCCTAACTTGCAGGTACTTAACGCACTAGGACGAACAATTTCGTCCTGCAGTAAAACTGTCACTGTGAGTAAACACACAGTTGGTAAGAACTGAGCTACTTGTAATTCTCCTTCTCTAGTGCTGAGGAGATCAAAGCTGTGGATTAGCCTGCCCTTCCTTCTCAGCTGCAGAGTTAACCACTTCAGTACTCCTCACACATCCATAGCCCTTCCTTAGTGCTATGTTTGGGGAGCTATATGACCAGTGAATGCCATTTACAAAATGATCCAAACATGAAGTAGACATATGGGAAATGTAAAGTAAACTATTTTAGAAGGTATTACTATCTGTTTTAAAAGCTGAGAAATAGAAATTTAGAAAATTATGAATTTTTCCAAATTTTTGGTAAATTTGGTATTAAAATGAAATATTTTGACTCAAATTTACCACTGTCATGAAGTACAATGTGTGACGAGAAAACAATCTCAGAATGGCTTGGATAAGTAAAAGCGTTCCAAAGTTATTACCATATAAAGTGACATGTCAGATTTGCAAAAAATGGCCAGGTCCTTAAGGCGAAAAATGGCAGGGTCCTTAACCACCTCAGCTCCCCTAGCTTAAACCCCCTTAATGACCAGACCACTTTTTACAATTCTGCACTACACTACTTTCACGGTTTATTGCTCGGTCCTACAACTTACCACCCAAATGAATTTTACCTCCTTTTCTTCTCACTAATAGAGCTTTCATTTGGTGGTATTTCATTGCTGCTGACATTTTTACTTTTTTTGTTATTAATCGAAATTGACCGAAATTTTTGCTAAAAATATGACATTTTTCACTTTCTGTTGTAAAATTTTTCAAACAAAACTACATTTCTATATCAATTTTTCTCTAAATTTATTGTTCTACATGTCTTTGATAAAAAAGAATGCAATAAGTGTATATTTATTGGTTTGCGCAAATATTATAGCGTTTACAAACTATGGTACAAAAAGTGAATTTCCGCATTTTGAAGCAGCTCTGACTTTCTGAGCACCTGTCATGTTTCCTGAGGTTCTACAATGCCCAGACAGTAGAAACACCCCACAAATGACCCCATTTCGGAAAGTAGACACCCTAAGGTATTCGCTGATGGGCATAGTGAGTTCATGGAAGTTTTTATTTTTTGTCACAAGTTAGCGGAAAATGATTTCTTTTCTTTTTTTTTTTTTTACAGTCTCAGATTCCACTAACTTGTGACAAAAAATAAATTTTTACATGAACTCACCATACCCCTCACGGAATACCTTGTGGTGTCTTCTTTCCAAAATGGGGTCACTTGTGGGGTATTTATACTGCCCTGGCATTTTTGGGGACCTAAAGCGTGAGAAGTAGTTTGGAATCCAAATGTGTAAAAAATGCCCTGTGAAATCGTAAAGATACTCTTTGGAATTTGGGCCCCTTTGCGCACCTAGGCTGCAAAAAAGTGTCACACATGTGGTATCGACGTACTCAGGAGAAGTAGGGCAATGTGTTTTGAGGTGTCTTTTTACATATACCCATGCTGGGTGAGATAAATATCTCTGTAAAAGACAACTTTTCCCATTTTTTTTATACAAAGTTGTCATTTTACAGAGATATTTTTCTCACCCAGCATGGGTATATGTAAAAAGACACCCCAAAACACATTGCCCTACTTCTCCTGAGTATGGCGATACCACATGTGTGACACTTTTTTGCAGCCTAGGTGCGCAAAAGGGGCCCAAATTCCAATGAGAATCTTTACGATTTCACAGGGCATTTTTTACGCATTTGGATTCCAAACTACTTCTCACGCTTTAGGTCCCCTAAAATGCCAGGGCAGTATAAATACCACAAGTGATCCCATTTTGGAAAGAAGACACCCCAAGGTATTCCATGAGGGGAATGGCGAGTTCCTAGAATATTTCTTTTTTGGCACAAGTTAGCGGAAAATGTTTTTTTTTTTTTTTTCTTACAAAGTCTCATATTCCACTAACTTGTGACAAAAAATAAAATTTTACATGAACTCACCATGCCCCTCACGAAATACCTTGGGGTGTCTTCTTTCCAAAATGGGGTCACATGTGGGGTATTTATACTGCCCTGGCATTTTAGGGGGCCTAAAGCGTGAGAAGTCGTCTGGAATATAAATGTCTAAAAATGTTTACGCATTTGGATTCCGTGAGGGGTATGGTGAGTTCATGTGAGATTTTATTTTTTGTCACAAGTTAGTGGAATATGAGACTTTGTAAGAAAAAAAATAAAAATAATTTCCGCTAACTTGTGCCAAAAAAAATAAATATCTTCTATGAACTCGCCATGCCCCTCAAAAGTGATCTTTATAGCGCCGCAGCGATTTTGCGATGTTTTTGCAGTGATCAGAAAAAAAAATTCTGTCACTGCGGTAGGGCGGACTGAACGCAAGTGTGCGCACAAGATCAGGCCTGATTGGGCAAACACTGCGTTTTTTGTAGAGCCTATAGACCATGTCCTATTCTTGTCCGCAATTGCGGACAAGAAAAGGCATTTTCTATATAGTTCTGGCAATGTGCGGATCCGTAAAATGCGGAAAGCACATTGCCGGTGTCAGTGTTTTGCGGATCCGCAGTGTCCGTGTTTTGCGGATGCGCAAAACACATACGGTCGTCTGAATGGAGCCTTACAGGGGGGTGATCAATGACAGGGGGGTGATCAGGGAGCCTATATGGGGTGATCACCCCCCTGTAAGGCTCCATTCAGACGTCCGTATGTGTTTTGCGGATCCAGATCCGCAAAACACATACGGACGTCTGAATGGAGCCTTACAGGGGGGTGATCAGGGAGTCTATATGGGGTGATCAGGGGTTAATAAGTGACGGGGGGGGGTGTAGTGTAGTGGTGTTTGGTGCTACTTACAGAGCTGCCCGTGTCCTCTGGTGGTCGATCCAAGAAAAAGGGACCACCAGAGGACCAGGTATATTCGACGCTGTTAACAAAACAGCGTCTAATATACCTTTTTGGGGTTAAAAAAAATCGCATCTACAGCCTGCCAGCGAATGATCGCCGCTGGCAGGCTGTAGATCCACTCATTTACCTCCCGATCCTGTGAACGCGCGCTCCTGTGTGCGCGCGTTTACAGGAAATCTCGCGTCTCGCGAGATGACCGCCGCCAGAACGGCGATCCGGAGGCAGTTAAGGGGTTAAATATGGGGTAAGTCAGTCTAATAATAACTGATTCTGGAATATCATGTTATTAGTAACTACATATATGAAAATTGAAATTAGGGTCTAAATGTGACAGTTATCCTTTAAAGAGTTTTTTGATATTGTTAGCCTGTAAATCACCCGCAGAGTGGAGGTTTGCTCTGGTTTCGGGGGTGGGGAACAGGGAATATAGAAACTGTTTTGTTTAGTTTGGTTTTCCTATTGCTGGATATTGTAGATACTATCTTGTCTTCCTTTGTGTGAAGGCCATGTGGTTTTGTCGGCCATTTTATTTTCCTTTGTGTGTGTCAGGCCATGTGGTTTTGTCGGACATCTTTAATTTCCTTTGTGTGGTGTAAAGACCATGTGCTTTGGCAGACATCTTGGCGAGTTTGGTGCTGCAGGTTTTAACAAGGATTTCATTTAGTTTTAGTGTCTATGGAAAGCGATTTGGTTGTTTTTGCCTCAAATGTCAGTTTTGTCCAGAATAGTAACTTTGTCTTTCTGTAACCTTTGTATTTACAGTTTGATTTTGTGTTGGTAAGTTTTGTGCTGGATATCAGTTGAGCGTTTGGTTATGTTATAGCTCAGTGACCAGTCTGATACAGGAATCATTGTGTGAGCATTAGGGGCAGTTTAGCAGTGAAATTGTCCTATAGTTGATGATTCTGCTTAATGTTTGTATATCTGTGGCTGTTACACTGAATTGTAGAATTGTTTGGCATAATTAATACGGGTACTACAGTGTAGAAAGGAGGTGCTTGTAGTTCTGTGCCAAAAGTTTTGGGACAACTCCTAGAGATCGATAGCAGTGTATTTTTGTAGCAACCATTGTGGTGTTTGTATTGCTGTGCAATGGAAAGTATTTTTAAAGTAGTAGCAAAGTTGAAGGACACGGCGGCAATTCTTCAGGCTGTGCAGGGATCTACTGATCCATGGCTGCAGGCTCAGAATTGTGTAGCAAACCTGATCGGTACCAAAAAAATGGCACAAAAGGAAAGGCAAGTATTCTCTGATTTTTGCTGCTGGGTGGATAGCAGATAAATATCAGGAGTCTTGAGTTTGGAAGGAGAAGTGGAAAATTTTAAAGTGGAAATTGATAAATTGAGAACTCTTGTCCGGCAGGCAGATGAAGCTAGCGCTAATTATGAATGTACTGTGAGGTGTAATACTGAGCTGCGCAAAGAGAATGAATGATTATCTGAAAGCCTGACGCACGCACAGAATTGTCTGCTCTCTGCAGGAGGACAGGAGATGAACATTCTCAGTGCTTAGTGCAGCCAGAGTCATTAAAGCAACCGTTAGAGAGTAATGTGTCTAGGGTTAGAGGCAATGTATGGGCTGTAAGTATGGAGAAGTCGGAGGACTGTGGGTCACATAGTGGATCCGACTCAGGGATGGAGCTGGACAATGTGTCTGACCCTGGAGTTGGAAGTGTTAACACAATGCCAGAAGATTTCTCAAATGAGTCAGTGGTAAGTGGACTCAATACAGATAGTAGTGTGGGATCTAGTCATGCTGGGATGACTAATGTTGTGCACCAAGTCAGATCACCATGTGCCCAGAGAAGATATTGTGCAGGGAGACAAGCTATTCGTTGTTTTGCATGCAGGAAATCTGGGCACATTGCACGATATTGTGACGTTGCTAATGGTAACAGACACAGGTATGTTAAGTACCCCAGAACCACACCTAGAAGTAAAGTGGTTTATTCAGAAAGGTGGGGTAATGGTCCCTGGTTCTTTGCAAAGGTTCTTTGCAAAGGCAGAGAACCCAGGGACAGCCAAGGTCATTGATCAATGAAGCAGATTTTAATTCCCAATATGAACGGTTAATATTTGAAAATGTGAAGGTCAGGAAAAAGATCGGTTCCTGGAATTCAGTAAAGTTTCTAATTTGTGTGTGCCAGAGAAGGGTAAATTAAGGTCTTTATAAACAATTTTAACTCTAAGACCCAATTTAAATAGATTTTTCCCTTCCCCTAAAAAAACTGTTTGGGGACCTTGTAATGTTAAATCCTGTTTCTTTGGTGAAATGAATCTGAAGCTGGTTTGCGGCTGGGCAAATTAACATTTCAATGACTGGGTGGGTAGAAATTCTCCTGCTCACGGTTTCAGGTGAACCCTCCAAGACATTGATTTGTTAATTCAGTCCTATACAGTTGTATGTTTTCTAAAGGGTTTTTATTTTTTTGTTTTTTGTATGTGAGGTTTGGTTTTAAGTTAACATTTACTGAATCTCAATGTAAATAGCAAGACTTCCTGTAACTGAAGTTTTCTAAGTTTTCTTTTACTAACCCATTTTTAATTTTTTAGGTTTTTATTGATGTAATCCAGTTTTTTTTCAGTTTTTCCTTTTTACTAACCCATTTTTATTTTTGGTCTATTATTCAGTTTTTCCTTTTTCATATTTTGGAGCTTTTATCTTTCTTTTTCTCTCCCTCTCTCTTCTCTGTAGATTTGGTTGGGAGTACTGGGGGTCTCATGATATTGTGTGGGAACTACTGTCTGAATTCAAGCGTTGCCGCTGAGCGAGAGGTTTTTGATCAGTCACTGCAAAAAGGGCTTCGTGTGCTGTTCACCTTGACTATATAGAATCATATAGGCAAAGGAAAGTGAGTTGATGATCTTTTTGTAAGAAGACAAGGTGGTATATAATCACCCGGGCATACTAATAGCTGTGTGAGTAACCCCTTTCCCCACAGGAGTACTGTGTGTTTGTTTCCTGTGTGCCCCTCGTCCCCACAGAAGGTACTGTGTGTTCTCTGTGCACCCCCTTTTCCACTCCATGTCAATTTGAAGCCCTATCCTGTGGTCAGGTCACTATTCAGAGCAAAAACCGAGGCTGGTATATCTCATTAGGAGACTCAGAGGGCCGCTGTGTGTCGGCGAGAGCCCTTTTCCTCACGCTGCTACTCCTTTTTCCTGAGGTCTAACTAGGGTGAATGGAGTCCGTGTGTCGGTGGCAGAAATCCTAGAGCAACTCAGAGGCGAACAAAGGGGAGTAGCAGCCGTCCAGGCGTGTGTCATGGGACAGTCCAGGCGTGTGTCGCGGGACACTGTAGGTGAACGCACCTACTTTTAGAAGGCTCGAGCATTGGTGTAGGGAAATCTAGGGAACAGAAGGGTACCACTTTTGAGTATAGGACAGCCAAGCAGTACATGAAATCCATCTATGGAGGAGGAGTTGTTAAGCCCCTCAAAGATTGGCACCAATGAACTGTAGGTACAGAGTGGACCATCCCCAAAGAAGGGACCTTTGAGGTCTGGATTGGGAAAAAGTTTGTCCGTGAATTCCCCACTAGACTCCAAAGCCATGGTTCCCCCCAGAAAGCATAACTGTGGCTGCACGAATCCATCGATCTCCAGCAACAGGGCATTCAAAAGTCCCAGACACTGCGAACTAACACTGTCATGTTCTCCCGTCCAACTAAAACTACGGAGTCCAATAGAAACGCTTTTCTCTTTCTCTCTCTCTCATCCCTCCCTCATCTCTCCATCTAACCTTGAGACGATGCACCATGTTGAAACCAGCTTCTCTTCGTCCTGGCTTTAAGGACGATGAGAAGGGGGAAAGTGGTGCAGAAAACAATCTTCAAACTTTTTACTAACCATTCTAACCTCTCAACTGTCAATCAATTTTCTAACCTAGTCGGGAATTACGTTGAAAACCATCACGACTGCCTTTTATTTGACGGTACTAGGGTCAGATTTTTGGAAAGGTGGTAAAAATCACGGCCGATCCATGGCCTGAATGTTCCGCTGTAACCCTTGTATTCCATCAGGTATGCCCCCAGGCAGCCCCACGGGTTATCACCCGATGTCCACCACCGGGTTCAGGAGTTTCTCCCAGACCCAGACTCTATAACCAGCGTTCATTCTAGTCAACCAGGTGATTGGGTCATGCTAAAGAAACATCCGATGACGGGACTAGAGCAGAGATATCTTGGACCATTCCAGGTGCTGCTGCTGACGCCAATCTCTCTGAAGTTCGAGGGACGAGACAACTGGATCCACACCAGTCATTGCAAGAAGCTTCTCAACTAAGTCAAAGAATGAAGAGTATCACTTTTGTTTATTTGTTTAGTTTTATTTTTAGGGAGGGAAACGCACCTCAAACTAGCCAGGGCCACAAGGAGACATTTGTTGATAGCACATAACGATACATTCCTAGAGGGTAATATCAGCTATAGGTTTAATATTAGCTCTGGCTCCTGCTCCTCACTTGTTAATCCTGTATGGGTGTCCAGGCAACTAGGCGACCAGTAGATGTGGTATGGTTATGCCTGGCTAGCAGACACCATTGACAAGGGTCAGGCCCATACTGACAGCTCCGCCTCTGCCTTGCTCCTATGACTAGTAAGGGTCGGAATCCTTTTTAAAGCTTTAGGAGGTCTTGGGGGGTCACTGGTTTTCCATTGGATCGGGGCGAAAGGAAATAGGACATGTACTTATGTTTTTTTGTTTCCATTCCTTCTATACGCCGGAGTGAGATGTTCCTGATGTCTAATCAACAGAGTTACCGAAGCCCGAACAGACAAGACGCCCTGGAGACCAAACTATGGACCAGATGCAGAGGATTCCAAACCAGCCGGCGACCAACGCGAAACGCCACCTCCTGAGACACCTCCCGAAGCTACGTGGCTTGGAGACGTGTTCTCAGTGTGTAGGGGGGCGTTTGCCGGTTTGTGAGCACTAAGTGCAATGCACTGGGCTTCTTCCCTTCAAATGTCTATACACATTAAAGAAGTGAAGTCTGCATAACGAGAGATACATATTATACCTCTGCTGCGGCTTCGCTATCCCTTTCTGGATACATATCTGCTTTTAAGACATGCATATCCGCCTTGTCGGTATACTCGTACCGTATACTGACAATAGCCGTAGCAATGTCTCGCAGATAATCTCAAACCTATAAGAGCCAGTAGAATGATCTTCACTAGATACTGGTCACTTTGAGCAGTATTGAATGAGGTCCATGCTGACAGTGATGGGCGGCCACCTGGCTGATCAGACAATGGACATGACTCATCCTTCCTTATACAGGGATGGGGTGTGTGCATTGCACTGTTCGGCCATGTTGATGCCTTCCCCTGTCCTTTGACATGTACCTGAACTTTCTCATCTTCCTGTGTCATCACTTCCTGTATCCCTAATACATAAAGTAAGTGGTCGGGTGACCGACCAGCCCCTTTTCTATTGTTACTGTGACTAAATAAAAGGTGAGCAGACTGTGGAGGAGAGGGAGTGCTCAGCAAGAATTCAAGATGGTAACACCTTTGACTGCGGTTGAGGGATTAACCTCTCCTTACACAAAGTTTGATGCGAGCGGATTTCAACTACAAATATTTCTCACTGGACATGAAGACCTTTAAGTCCCGGTCAGCACACTCTGGGCTATTGCGGACCGCTCTCCCCCTTCTGTGATCGTCCCCTTTATGGAGATTTGAGTCAGATGCCGGGCTGAACTCCAATACAGGCTAATTGGAGAACTCCGTGTCTCAGTCAGCGATACTTGTCAACAGGGTCTTCACAACTTATAGGCACAACACAGTACATCAAGACTTTAAAAAACATATGGGGTTCTTACTTTCATGCCCTCGAGGACGTCCCAGACTGCTGCCGCACCCCTCTCTCAGACGAACTTCAAGAGGCTACACCAGGGGACACTTTATAGGCAAGATGACTCAGCTTTCCTACCTCGTATTACGGGTCTCGATCCCGGTGTCCATTAGTGCGCCTCTCCTCGTCTAGTCTCCGGAGGTACGGGAACAGAGGGTCCAATCCTCAAGCCCCACGATGGGCGCTAAAATTGTTCTGGTTAAGCTGCCAGTTCGGTTGATGTACTGCTCCAAATTAATTAATGTTAAAGTATACGTATACTGAGAGATCAATACTGAGACAACACACAGCTGGGGGTCATAACAGGATCTCTGGTTTATTGCAGTATCGCAGACAGTATATGGGACGGAAAGGAGTGGGGGGTGTAAGGTGGCGTGTATCTTTTCTATTGGCTATAAACTCTGTATTTTCTGTCAGATTGATGACAAGAGGAAGTTCCCCCCTCCCCCCCTTGCTGGTGGGTGAAGCCATTACTACTGCTTTCTTTGAAACTGCTTGCTTGAGCTGAACGGAAACCACAAAGAAGCACATAATAAAAACACAAAGTAAGATTCTAGTTTATAGGCGTTGGCTGAATGCCTGGCCGCCATCTTAGCTAAGCATAGTTCTCAACAAGCAAGTATCCCTTTTGTCTTAATGGTCCATAACATAAGTAGCAGCGCATGCATTAATGTATTTCATTACTGGGTTCATATATAGCAGGATAAATCCTGTTCGCTCACCACTAGAGCAGATGTATATTCTTCTGTTCGATAGTCTTTACGCATTGGAGTCTTTGGGGGAGGTTCAAGAATAGAGGATGGAGATTCAACCTTTGTGGAGAACAATGTGGTGGCTATTTCTGGAAGCGGAACCATCATGTGAGTATGAAGCAATAGCGATCAGATACGAACTATCATAAATTACTATGATAGTCAGTTCAGCTCATGGGAGCCACAGTCAGCCCGGGAGATGCAGCTGAAACCCGGACTGAATTTCCCAGGCCATTCATGGTCGTGTGAATCCTCCTTTACGTCATAATCTAGATACACTCACGTTAGAAAATGTGAGCCACTATACCCAATGTCTAAAGGGAGATTTGTTACTATGGCTAACTCAGTCATAGATGTAGTATATAGTTGTAATTTATCTGTTCATATGGAGAACTGTGACGGCACATGTCATGATTCATGGAGACAAATTATAAACTCAAAAACTCAAGTAGTGACAACCTCTTTAATTAGCTATAATAATTAAGTGTTCTTGCATGGCAAGACCACTTACAGTATATTCTTATTATAGCCAAATTTACCACCCTAACTCCTCCCACAGTTTTTACACTACATAGACAGTAATATACCGATGGTTCACGAAATATCAGCGTTTTTGTTGTGAAATTGGTCCTATAGGAATGAAGGGCGGAATGTTCAAAGCTAGAGTGTGAGCTGAAAAATCCGGACATTTCTAAACTGCCACCACTCCCTTATTTTCAAGCCCACCTACACAAATCTTATCAAAACGTTCAGCTATCCCTGCCGCCCATTGAAACTCCAGTCTAGCCACCTCAAATTTAAAGAGCAATTTCTAAATTGCGACTGTGCCTTCATTTTTAATATTTCAGAGACATACTATGCATCAAAATGTAGGTCTTGGTCTTGTGATTCTCACAATATAAAGCTCTTTGCTGTAGGATTTATAACTGTCCAACTACAACCGTTTGAAGATGGCAACCGCCAGTGAAGTGAGCAGTTTGTTTTTAACTGCTATTCTCTGCCCTTGCTGTAGAGTGAGTTGCCATAGGAACCCAGGTGTGTGAGCAGCCAGCAGTGACAAAAGCTAGAGTGTGAGCTGAAAAATCAGGACATGATTTCTAAACTGCCACCACTCCCTCATTTTCAAGCCCCCCTACACAAATCGTCTGCCAATGTTTTTATAAATGTTTTAATGTAACTGTGAAGCACTTTGGGCAACATTGCAATTAAATGTGCTATATAAAATAAATAAAAGCTGAAATGCATTTCTCACTATCAAGCTTGCCATGTGCACTTTTTAAATTTGATCTTAATGTTTACTATCTTTACTCACTCCAGTTACTCTGCCCACTCCATAAAGTTACTCTGCCCAGTCCAACCTTTCCACAGTTACTCCAGCCACACAACAGTTACTCAAGACACTCCACCCAGTTACTCCGCCCACTCCAGTTGTAGACTACTGGTGGAGGCAAGAACGCTTCACACAATTTCCCCAGAAATTGTAGCTTTTCTAGTTTTATAACTGTTTTGGCAAGAAGTATGAAAAACCACACATGTTCCTATGCAAGAGATTAGAAAACCATTTATTAACAATGAGTCACAGTACAAGTACAATATTGCATCTATAAAATTTCTCCAATAACCCTTAAAAGGGAGTTACCAATCTTTAGATGTTGATAACCTGATAGGACATCAATATCTAAAAAGGGCAGGGAAACGCCTTTAAAATAAAATAAAAAAAAGTGCTAAATGATCCACTATTGTAAGTTAACAAGAAGAAAAAAAAAAAAAAAAAAAAAAAAAAAAAATATCAACTTTGTCTACTTATAGGCTCGCTATACTTTTTACAAACTGAAACATTACATAAAAAAAATATATACAGTTAAATTCACAGGAAACATTGTAAAATCTTAAGAATAATGACACGTAAATATAAAAATATGCAGCAAAGTGTTTTATTTTTTGTAGTTTACATATATTGATTTAAAACTACTTGAAAAACACAAACACTTCTCCCCCCAAAAAAACTACAAGGCTACTTTTTGGGTTATGGGAGATTAGAAAAAGTCTGCTTATTTTTCTCCAGAAACGGTGTCCCTCTTCGCATTCGACCTTTGGTTTTGCAGTTCAGTCTTTCTCACTTGAAATCGTACTGAGCTGTAACACCAGGTGTTTTTTGGGAAAGAAGCAGGTCTGTTTTTCTAATCTCACAAACCATTTAAAGAAACACTCCAGAAATTTTTTGGGACCTAGAATGCTAATTCACCAACAAGATTCTAGTAGTGTGACTTGTTTCATGCCAAATCAGTTACAGCCATACATGCTAAGTACTTTCAATATGGTCGGCTGTGTCATGTGATCCCAGTTGACCACCACACCAGAACTGCTTTCCTGTCAGTCTCCCCTTTGTGAAAAACCTTCTGTGAATTACTGGATGGCATCCGTCCTGGCAGCTCTCAGACCCCTCTCGTCGTCCCCATCAAGTTCTGTTCACTTTGTCCCTATGCCTCCCCATACAGAATGCTGCTGAACCCATCATTCCTGCTGTATCCAAAGGAGCAGGGGTGCAGTGATCGAGTAGGAAAGTCCCTACAATGATGAGCTGCAAAGTTATACAACTCACTCAACTCATACCGCCCATCTATACCATCTGTGTCTGCACAATCTCCAGTGTAGGTCTATGAAATGCAAGTTAACACTGCTCTTCCTGCCTCCTGCTTGTATGGGGGCAGCAGATGAGACTCATGCAGCCATGCAAGCCACGGCAGTATTCGACTAAATAATTACAAACTTATTGTTTTTTTATCTTTTACTGTCCATTGCTAATAGTCATGAGAATCAAGCTGCACCACAGCCATGCCTCAGCAGTGCCGTGCCACCATACCTCATGTGCTCGTAAAGAAATACATATCACAAGCAGGAGGCTAGGGGAAACAGCCTAAGGCCTCTTTCACACTACAGTATGTCCATTTCAGTGTTTTGCGTTCCGTTTTTAACGGATCCGTTGTTCCGTTTTTTGGTTCCGTTGTGTTTCCGTTTCGTTGTTCCGTTTTTCCGTATGGCATATACAGTATACAGTAATTACATTGGAAAAATTGGGCTGGCCATAACATTTTCAATAGATGGTTCAGAAAAAACGGAACGGAAACGGAAGACATACGGATGCATTTCCGTATGTAATCCGTTTTTTTTGCGGACCCATTGACTTGAATGGAGCCACGGACCGTGATTTGCGGACAAACATAGGACATGTTCTATCTTTCCACGGAACGGAAAAACGGAATGCATACGGAACACATTCCGTTTTTTTGCGGACCCATTGAAATGAATGGTTCCGTATACGGACCACAAAAAACGGACCGCAAAACGGAAAAAAAAAAACGGTAGTGTGAAAGAGGCCTAAAGCTGCATCACACAGGAATGCACTAAGACTCTGCAGTGCAAGGGAACAGAGGTTCTATGTAACTTAGCTATTACTTACTGCGCAAAGATAGCACTCAGAAGAGCAGCGTAGTGTGAGGGAACAAATGGCATAGCAGGAAACGTAACCTGCATTAAATCTAAGTCAGAGGTGGCATAGTATTTTTTATAGCCTACAATGCACTTTATACACAACCCCCCCCCCCCCCAAAAAAAAAATAAAGATAAAAAAATAAAAATAAACGCTGAAGTGTTTCTTTAAGATAACAAGAACAGCAATGTGTGTATTTACCAAGTAAGCAGCCATAGTCTTGCCAATGAATGAACAGGTTTAATACTCCAGTGGTTTATTTCACAATATAAAAGAAAATATAAAATCAGTTTTGCCTTTTCTCTTTAAAGGGCATCTGTCAGCAGATTTGTACCTATGAACCTGGCTGACCTGTTACATGTGCGCTTGGCAGCTGAAGGCTCATTTGTATATATTAAATCAGCATTTTTCTCAGCAATGTGGGCACATATGAACATGGGACCAACACAGAGACCTTCAGCTGCCAAGTGCACATGTCACAGGTCAGCCAGTGTCATAGGTACAAACCTGCTGACAGATGCCCTCTAATGGGAGCCAACCAACTGGATAACTGATGTGCTCTTACACACAAGGTGGCTGAACATACAATCTGGAGTGGAGCACAAAAGCTTGTTCACATGCCTTTATCTCCTCTTAGAATTTTTATTACATTTTAAGAGAATATACAACATAATAAGATATGAATATTCATTCATTGAAATTTTGTACAAACAAAAAGCAAGGCAAAAAGCAAAACACGTGGCTGTATTTGAGGAGTCCATAACATTTTTTAGGTTAAAAAAAAAAAAAATACATAGTGTCGCAACATATCCTACGATTAAACATTCACAATGCCAACAATGGTCTTTAGGGATATTAAAATAAAGATAAGGCTGGATAGCACAGTAACTTGCACACACTTTTACAAAACTGGTAGAATGAGTTTTATTTAAGTCATACGCTACTCATGTCTAAAACTGGCTTACCGGGGTGTAAAGATGGCCATCAGATCAGGCCAGAAACTAGACTGTTCAGAAGCACTCTGTGTCCTGCTATGATGACCAGAGTCTATTATGGCCAAAAGATCCTCCAACATGCAGAAGATCTTCTTGCCATTACGGATGCCTACTTTTCTTACAGTAAAAAGAAAAAGTGTTAAGCAGCATTTGGGGGGGAAGGGGGTCTAGTGCCCATGGACAAGACAGATCTTAAAAGAAAAAAAAAGTCAATTGTCGTTTACGTCGGGAAGACTTCTTGTGTTTGGTCACAGTTACTGGGTTAGTAGAATTAGATATAAAAAGGACTTGGATTAGAAATAGAAACTAGTAGATCTATAAACTCCTTATAAATATAAGCTTATGTACATTTTAAAACCTTTGAAAAAAAAAAAAAAAAAAAAATCAGTGTGGGAGTGGGAATGCATATCCATCCTTTTGGAGAAATAAGAAAACATGACTACAGGAACAAAATTGTGGCCAGTGACCTCAATTTGTGGAACAGAGAAGAAAGTGGAACAGAGAAGAAAAAAAAATGTCTTCCCAAATCTTGAAAATCAGTTGCTTTTATCTGCCCCGGTCATAGTCGCTGACCATACCCTTGATGTGGTTCAGCTTGGCTTTGAGTTGCTTGCAATGTTTCCTCTTGTTCTTGTAATCAGAAGACTGCATTAAGAGAACAGATTTTTAAAATCACAGTACAGCAAGAATACTACAATACCAGGCATTTAATCCCATATACAAATCATTAGAACCCAAGCTTGCCTTACAATCGTTCAGCAGGGTTGCCTCAAATGACATTGGTGACATATGCCAACGATGTGCAACTGGCAGAGGTCATAACATCGACTGGCAGGGGTCATATAGGTCAAGTGGCAGACAGTCCTGCCACTTTGTTTCCTGTCGGCTATTTTTCGGCTTGTGTCTAATCATTGACTGTCATGGCCATGCAGGAAAAATACAAAGTGACAGTATCTTCCCAGGTCTTCAGTATTGTGATCACAAAGGTTAAACATCCCAAATCACAATCACTATTCCACCAGTGTCTTGTGAAATATCCTAATGTAGCAAAACTTATTTTGAAACGTATGACTTGTTCTTAATGGGTTTTTTTTCAATGTTTGTGTTGCGATTTCACAATCAAATTAGAAACTGCTCCAACTGTATACTAACATAAGAGCTGCACCTTTAAACCTACTTTTTTTTTTTTTTCTATTAATCCAAAATTATTAGAGTTGTCCAGGACATTTAAAAATATGGCAGAATGTAAGCAATGTGTTGTAATAATTAAGTATTATGCACCTGGAAACGACACCACCATTTTGTTATTTTATAACACCCCTGCTTTCTGCCACATTTTTAAATGTCTTGTACCACCTTTCCCTTTACAAAAAGCCCCAAGACTTAGGCTACTTTCACACTTGCGTTCGGGGTTCCGCTTGTGAGCTCCATTTGAAGGCTCTCACAAGCGTCCCCGAACGGATCCGTACTGCCCCAAAGCATTCTGAGTGGATGCGGATCCGCTCAGAATGCATCAGTCTGGCTCCGCTTGGCCTCAATTCCGCTCAGCAGGCGAACACCCGAACGCAGCTTGCAGCATTCGGGTGTCCGCCTGGCCGTGTGGAGCCAAACAGATCCGTCCAGACTTACAATGTAAGTCAATGGGGACGGATCCGTTTGAAGTTGACACAATATGGTGCAATTTCAAACGGATCCGTCCCCCATTGACTTTCAATGCAAAGTCAGGACGGATCCGTCTGACTAACTTTTAGACTTAGATTTTTTTACTGAAATATAATGCAGACGGATCCGTTCTGAACAGATACCATCGTTTGCATTATAGGAGCGGATCCGTCTGTGCAGACACCAGACGGATCCGCTCCGAACGCAAACGTGAAAGTAGCCTTATACATAAAAGGTTTGTTAACTTTTTGCAAAAGCCTGAATTCCCAGCCTGACTTGATTCATGATAAAACCATAAAACTGCAAAAGAATGAAACCTAGAAAAGAAAAAATTAGCAGGAATACACTTTTTAATGAACATGTCTGCATAAACCCCAATGCACAAAGCCATATTAAAACCTTTGTACAGGGGCATAATATGGCTCCCTGTTTAGGTACACAATGCTAACTGTACCTCTGTATGCCTAAGATTTCATATGGAGGTCTTTTCTGCCTTCCCCTCACGAAAATAAATAAATAAAATATAAAAATTGTGCAAGCTCCAGAGGGTTCTCCCAGAGGGTTTGGGGGGGGGGGGGGGGCGGCGGGGACTGTACCCTCAGAGCGCGAAACTTTCGCGCACATATCTTCGGCCCACTGAGCTCCGCCCCCAACCTACTTAACCCCTTCCTTGCCTCAGTGCTTCTGTGGCTGGGGGAAAAATAATTACCTATCACTCTTAAAAGGGTCGATAGGGTTGGGGCTGAATGTAATTCCCAAAGCTATTATCGCTAGCTGCTTACGACTAGGATACTGTACATCCTATAGCATTACCCCCCTTGCATAGGCAAGAGTACTTGCACCATCACTGGATACTGTACAGCCTGTAGCATTACACCCTTCCATAGGCTGAGTAATTGCACTACCACTGGATACTGTACAGCCTGTAGCAATGTAGCATTATCCTCCTTCCTTAGGCGGAGTACTTCCACTTCTACAGCATTCTGTACAGCTTGTGGCATTACCCTCCTTTCTTAGGCGAGTATTTGCACTACCACTGGATCCTATTCATTCTGTATCATTGCTCTTTTTTCATAGGCAGGGTATTTGCACATGGGACCCTATACATCCGGTACCAAGGCCTCTTTCCATAGACTGAGTATTTAGTTCACCTCTGGATACTGTACAGCCTGTCACATTACTCTCCTTTTATAAGCGAAGTACTAGCAATACCACTGGATACTGTACATCCCGTACCATTTCCCTACTTCCATAGGCGGAGTATTGGCACTACCACTGAATCATATATTCCCGGTAGCATTGCCCTCCTTCTTTAGTGGGTGTATTTACACTTCCACTGGGTACTGTAAATTCTGTGACCCATTCCCTGCAGTAATTGTGCTACCACTGGGTCCTATACAGACTGTAGCATTACTCTCCTTCCTAAGGGTCCATTCATACGTCCGTATCAGTTCCGCAAATTGTGGAATAGGTGCGGGCCCATTCATTCTCTATGGGGCAGGAATGGATGCGGAAAGCACACAGTGTGCTATCTGCATTTCCGAAAAAAAAAAAAAAAAAAAACAAACAAAAAAAAACGAACATGTCGTATTCTTGTCCGCAATTGCAGACAAGAATAGGCAGTTCTATCGGGGTGCCGGCCGGGTGTATTGCCAATCCGCAATTTGAGGAGCCGCAATACACTACTGACGTGTTAATTGTCCCTTAGGCGGAGTAATTGCACTAATCCTGTCCGGTTGGATTTCCACCTTCATTAGGTGGACTAGTTGCACCACAATTGCATACTGTAGATCCTGTTGCATTACCCTCCTACTGACGGAGTAGTTGCACAACCAGTAGTGCCATCCACTACCAGTGGACCCTGTACATCTGTCGGGTTTCCCTTTTTTTTGTAAGCGGAGTAACTATATACACACACACACACACACACACACACACACACTAAAATAAAATATAAGAAAATAAATAAGATATTTATGCAACATTCTCTCTCGAGTGCCGTGGTCTTGCTATCAACATTGCTATTATATATACACACACACACACACATACCACTGAGCACCGTCCATACTAAATGAGGAGTGCCGTTCAACTCTTACCTTCAATCCCTCTTTCCATAGGCGGAGTATTCCCACTACCTCTCGAATCTTCCACCCTATCGCATTATCCCCTTATCGCATTCCATCCCGTTCCAAGGGTGGTCTCCTCGCTAGACACAGACAATTGCCTTATCCCCCGTCATAGGCGGTATTTTGGCACTACCATGGGATACTGTGACTACTTGCACACTATCATTTTCCTCAGGTAGTCGTTGTACGGATTGGAGGTTGGGCGGCTATGTGGAAATCTGTCTTTCCAGGGGGGGTTAACCCACAACATGCCTCTCGTCGTGCCTTGAGTCCCCATGCGGAGCATTCTAATTTTGTTGCTTTTCCTTGGCACGCTCTGCGTCCAAACTCCTTTAGTAGGAGGAACATCTGCACGGGTTGCCAGTTTTCTTCCTTCCCTGGTGGAGTATTGCGCTACCAACAGTTCATGTTCGCTACTGCGGTTTGACCTCATTTTCAGGTAGAGTCTCCCCTCTGGAGAGGCCATAGGTGATGGTATGGCCTCCCCTATGAGGCAGTCTTTGCGCTGGCCGTAGATTTTTGGGCTACTCCTGTTCCGTGGGTACTACTGTGTGACCCCTTTCCCAAGGGGAGTTTTTGCGTTCTTCCTTCAAATGCCAACAGTCACTGTTTCTGGCTTACAGGAGGCATTGTCAGTGGGCACGGCACCGGGGGTTCCTGCCGCATCCCCTTCCTCCATGTGGGGTATCGACCCTGGCATTTCGTGCGGTTTTCTGCAACACATTTACCAGGCATGGTATGTATAGTGTTCCTGAGGCGGTGGCTGATCGGTTCACTTATTCCTTATGGCGCTGGTCAAATGCCCATACCAAGCCATGCTACTGGTGATGGGTTTGCTCACTTCTGGTAGGCACTAGTGCGGTTTTCTGTACCTGGTATAACCTACCAATGGTTTAGTGCCTTGTTCCCTTCACATGTCGTGCATTGCCTCTACCATCTGCTACAGTGACAGCATCAGCTTTCTCTACTTGTGGAAGTTTGGGTATGCACTTATCCAGTTTGCTTCTGTGAGTTGTCTGCACTTCTTCCCGCACCGGGTACGGCGGTCATACTGTCCTTGTCACCACTTACACTAGTTCTCTACTGAACCGTATCAGCCTCTTCTACTTCTCCCCTTCCACAAGGAGAGTAGTTCCACTTCCCCAGATGCTGTTTCTGCTTGCTTGGCCAGTTTCCATAGACGTCGGGTTCTTGTAGGCCCCCTTTCTGCTGTGGAGTATCTGAGCGGGTAGTATAGTTCCGTTAGCGATTTTTTCTGGGACTTTGTGGCGTTCGATGTCCGCACACCCTTCCTGGTGCAGTATTTATCCCATATCTGGTTCCGGTCTGGCCGTTTTGTACACTCCTCTCATAGCCGCCTCCTCTTCTTTAGGCGGAGTTGGTCCGCAGCGGCGGTCGATAATGTCTGATGGGTTTACGCAACTTTTATGTTTTTAGACATGTACTTTGCTTCTACCTGTTCCCTTGGCCTCGGTACTTTTTCTTTAGCTTCCAGTTAGGTCTGCCAGTTCAGGCAGCCTTCCATATGTATCAGACGGCTTCTCTCTTCTCTTGTTATGAAGCTTAAGGTCCTCCTCTCCATGTCTCTGCTTACCACATTATCATTCTCCTTGGGGAACATTCTTATGAGACAAACCCCTTGGCTGTTGGTCTAAAGGGGACTTTTTTTTTTTTTATCCCGGTGGAAACTCTTTTCCTACCAGGTTACTCCCCAATTATTTTGCAGTTTTTTGGGTCGGTTCCACTGCCTTGTTCCCATTGTGTCTCTTCTCTCCCTCGATATTCTTTTCTTATGGGCCATGGTCATGCCTGACATCCAGGTTCTCTAGCCCTGATCTGTTAATGGTTCTGCTGGAGTGCTCTTCTTTGACAGCCTGGTATGGAGTTGGGGGTTGTCGCCTTCTGACACCTCTACTACTTCTTTCCCCATGAGGGGGGGGGGGGGGGGGGGGGGGGTAAGATTTGTGACGCCCGCAGTTCTCTGGCCCCTGGTATCCAGACACCATTTTCTGTTTGTTTTCTTCTCTTACCATGTCGTGTCTGTTGGTCCTTGGGCATCACCTTCCTTAGAAGTCTTCTGGGCCCAGGTTATGTTTTCTCTCTCCGGTATTGTCCTGTAGTCGCTCCGTTGGTCTGGCGCCTGACTTGTTTTCATTCTTGTCCATCTCGTGAATATTCAGTGTGCTCTCCACTTCTTCCGAAGTCTCCTAAGCCATGGCTTATGTCCCCGGGGCAGTTCTTCTGTCCAGCCAGGGCATCTGGGTATTCAGACGATCTCCGGCTGGCCTTCCTGGGACTGGCTCTTCCGGTCCTTTTTTCAGGGGTCCGGTTGTGTCCTCCCCCCGCAATTCTGTGCGGGGGGCCTTATGACAGGGCTTGGATTCATTCTGGTCTTGTTCCCTCCACATGGTACTGCTCTTTAACCTCCCATGGTGTCCCCCAATGATACGAGCAAGACTGTAGGATTTTTGTCTTCCCTTTAAAATCCTTTTCTCGCCGAGTTCATTGGGGGACACAGCTCCCACCCCGTAAGCACATTACTGGCTCTCCTTGATGGGTCCCTCCGGTTCTTGATTCTGACTCATCTTCGCCTTTCTTAAATTTTATTGTGTTCTGTTGGCTTCTCCTGGCTGCTTTCATAGAAACTGATTAGCTCAGTGTCTGCGGGAGGGATATAGCTGAGAGAAGAAGGAGCTAACACTTTTGTTTAGTGTCGCCTCTGAGTGGCAGCAGCTATACCCATGGTCTTCTGTGTCCCCCAATTAACTCAGCGAGAAAAGGATTTTACAGGTAAGACAAAAATCCTACTATTTGTTGAATGGTAAATGTATTTCAGGACCACATCGGTCCGTTCATCAGTTCATCACCTGAAGATTGACCTGACGAAGGGATGCGTTGCCATATAACTAATGAAACCTTCATCATTGCTTTCGATGGGGAGTTTTGCCTCTTAGCAGCGATGCCATCAAGTCCTGCTTCTGTGCATTCTTCCCAATGAACATAGTAGGCATAGAGTTTCTTTCCTAGAAGCATTGCCGTTTATCTACCAAGCAGCTTATTTGTGGTATCACTGACATGCACATCATTATTAAAGCTAGAAAAAATTCTTACCGATTTAATATCCTTTAAACGATTATATTCATCCGCAACGGCCTAAGAGGAATAAGAAGAAACATTAGTGCTAAAGTTCTTACAGCAGTATACCTAGTAATTACGTTTGTTATCAAACCTATTAAAGGGGGGGTTGTCTGATGAAGACCGTCCCTATTTTAAACAATGCTGGACCATGTGGAGAAAAGTCACACCCCCGCAAGAGAAATATAGTATTAGGCTCCATTCCCACGTCCGTGGTGTGTTGCGGACCCGCAACACACCCGCCCGGCACCCCTATAGAAATGCCTATTCTTGTCGTCAGCAAGCTGCGGACAAGAATAGGACATGTTCTATCTTTTGCGGAGCTGCGGACCTGAAGATCGGGGTCGCGCTCCGCAAATGCGGATGCTGACAGCACACTGTGTGCTGTCCGCATCCATTCCGTCCCCATAGAAAATGAATGGGTCCGCACCCGTTCCGCAAAATTGCGGAACGAATGCGGACCCATTTGCGGACGTGTGAATGGAGCCTTACATGGATGAGATGTCTACTTAGAGGTTCTCCACTCTGGCTCATAGAAAGAGAGCCTCAAATCAGGAAACCCCACTCTTATCGGGTCCATATGCATCAATAGGGCATAAGCTGTCTTTGCCAATTTAACCCTCTTCAGAGGGGTTATCCTACTATAACTACTGAATATATAAAACTAAAACAGACTGCAACAAAAATTATTAGACAGGTAGACATTCATGATAAGGGTCAGCACTGGTTTATCATGAAAATCCCAGATTGAAAGAATTTGTGACCACTTTTTGAGAGACTGCAGATCCACCAGAAGGTCACTTTAATAAAATACTAAAGGCAACTTTAGTAAATTGAGCTTTGCTGTAAGTCACACATGCTCCAAAAACTGAAGGAAAAAGATTGCAAGACAAAGGGCAGGCAGTGAACCTGAAAAGTAAATTACTCCCATCAACACCTATTATAAACAGACCTTGTATGACTGGCTTCCTTCTGGGTGCTGATCCAATTCTTCATCTAGCTGAAGCATGGATTTTGAAACTTCCTCCAGCTCTGCTTGTAACCTCTTGTATTCATGGAGATCGGCATCAAACTCTCGCTTGTAGTCTTGTCTCTGTTGGTCTGAAGTGATGCGAGGGTATTCACTGCATGAAAAAACAGATAAGTTTGTGTTTGCAAAAAAACAGGACAAGACCATAAAACTGGCCATGAAATGTCTGTACACCGGCCTAACTGGTTCTGCTCCATTTTACCTATGTAAGCACCTGTATAGTCATGTCAATGCTGGATTATGGAAATGTTAGGTCTCCACCAAATTTACCTTTCCCAATCATCATCATCATCCAGTTCGTCACCAGACTCTCCTCCTGTTATGTAGTCTGCATCATAGTCATTGGGAGATCTCATTGGTCTGCCTGACCGTTTTTTCGGTGGCGCTTTCTTGCTTGTATCAGAGCTGCTGCTGTAAGCATTTGGTGCAAAGCCAGATTCATTTTTCTGTGGGTATACCTCTTCCAGAATTCTGAGAAAAAAATAAAATAATATACATTTGTAACGTGTGTATATCAAAAACACAATATAGGATAGAGGTCATTATAAATCACTTCATGGGTTCTTTAGATATTAGATTTTTAAGTATATTTCCTACACTGGATACATCATCTACCCATGGTCTCCCAATGTGAACTGTCATCTATGGTTCTGCCATGCCATACTATAAAGTTGGCCATACACATTAGATAAGTGTCAGCCAAACCGGATTTCAGCAGGACCGGCCACCCACTTGATATACATGGGGACATCCCAACTCTCCCCCGATAGAAGATGGATTTCAACTGCCCAATCCCCTTGTTCTTGAGCTGCTGACAGAAGTCTGGCAGCAGGTTTCTCACCTTTCCCCCCTTTAGGACACCTGCACATTCAGCTGAGCACATGTGTATTGGGGAGGAGGGAAGTAGGGACTAGACAGTGGTCAGCTGAAAGAGTGTTCAACCAACAGCTATCTAATCAATGTGTGCGGCCAGACTACAATTGGTGTATTCATTGGTGTATTATGGCCCGCACGCGAGGGGGAGTTCCCGACAGACGATATTGGGGAGAGAGACTGGGCAAAATGAATATTTTCTCCTGATGATTTTGTTCTCCCAGGAGATATGCCACTGACAGAATTATCTGGCAGCGGCTTTCTCCATTTTTCCCATGGGAAAAACAAAAAACAAAACACATTCAGCCGAACCGTATGTGTATGAGGGAGTTGGGAGATTGTTCGGCCAGCAGCTATTGAATGTGTAAGAGAAGTGTGCACTGTACGTTAACTAATCTGTCTCTCGCAGCGCAAGGCCATAAGAGCATTTGAAAAGCTCTAGCCTTGTTTGTTAGGAAATGCTGTTAAGGGTAGTTCAATGGGTGCAGTAGTGCCATTCATGCCAACTGTCCCAATTTTGGCAAGGAAACCCCTGGAATCTAACCACAAAATGGCAAGGTTTATGCAAATTTACTTCAAAAGTGACTCTTGGAGGCTTACCCAGGCAGAGCTTTAATGTCCCAATTTTGGGAATTTAAAGGGCATCTATCAGAGGCAGGCGTTATGATGTTTTTATTACCTGGACCTTTTAAAGTGCAGAGGGCACAGCAGTTAGAGAGAGCTGAGCCTCTAGGTGTAATGGCAATGCCCCCATTGCTCCTAAAGCCTCATTTGCATGTATTAAAACTTAATTTTTCTCAGCAATGCAGGCACTTATGAACATGGGACCAACACAGATGCCTTCAGCTGTCAAGTGCACATGTAACAGGTCAGCCAGGTTCACTGGTACAAATCAGCTGACAGATTGTAAACTTAAGTACAGAACTGTTTCTACCTTTATTAATTTTCTAGTTCTCCCAAAGGTCACCATCAGAAGGTGAGTAAACTGCTTAGTCTTGGTAGACATTTTAGAAATCTATTCAGAGAATACAATGTCATTGCTCACTGATTATACAAATCAGTACTTCCGATACAAAATACTGCATAATTGTTAATTTCTACATCCATTCCTGCTGCAATCCACTCTCACAGATCTGTGTACATAACACACACACACAAAAAGGTTTACAGAGTTGATGGTTGTGTGCAGTTATCTCTGAATACTGTAATGCAAGATCTACAGCAAGCCCTTTACAGACCACCCTCTCCGACTGCAGAACGGTGACAGACACGTAGCACAATGTGAAATTAGCACATAAATGACTGACTGCTACACGGCCTATAGCAGGAACAGCACACAATGTAGAAGTAAACTCACGGTTGTGATCTGAAGCTGTGTTCAGAATAAGCTTGAAGACCATTCACACTCCTGTGCTCCATAACAGATCCATTGACCTTCTCGTTGTATTCTGACATGGCCGGAACCCGCTCAGGATTTGATGGCACATTCTTCACCTGTTGTCAGGGGAATAAATTGCAGAAGAATACAGTCAAGGACGCTGAAATCACTTAAGACGGATCAAATTGATTATTATGAACCTAGAAGAATATTAACGCCAATATAGTTAAATCATTATTTTAATAATAGGTCAGTGGACCATAAAAACAGTCACATTGGTCCCTGAAAGCTGCAGGATTTTGTCCAGGATATTTAACGGAATCTTATAATGTGACAACTTCCACTGCCCAATTTGACGCTAGCTCACCGGTTCAACAAAAAGCTGGTCAAGTTATCAGTAGCACCTATATCAGTACAGGATCCCTGCTTACAGAAGAATAGGTTCCTGAGCATGATAGCCCCTAGCTAGTTAACCTTGAATGGTCCGCTCGGGTGGTAAGGAAGTCTACCTTAGGTTTAGCGGGTAGCTGCTGGCAGGTGGAGCAGACAGGTCGAATAGTTGTACCAGCCGAAATCAGAAAATAGGGTAGTCAAATGTCAAAGCCAAAACAGTATCCAATAGAAACAGAAACAAGCAGAGTCAGAACCAAGAGAGTAAAAAGGTACAGAGACAAAAAGGCAGGAGATGGTCACTAAACAGTTTGAGGTCATGCACACTAGCAAGCAAGAAGTAGGCAAAGGGTAATCCGGTAAACAAGGCGGCACAAGAATAAGCAGAATATGCACAGAGTAATCCAACATACACAAGAACCAGGCTGAAAATTCAATATCTGATATTCAACAATAGCACACCAATTAGCACACAAAAACAAAAGTTTTAGATTTTAGAAAAACAGACTTTTCAAAAATGAAATTAGTCATAAATGAGTCCTTATCAGACTGGAACGGATTACATGGAGTCCAGGAGAAATGGGACTACTTAAAAGGTGCATTATTGAAGGCAACAGAAAATTGCATTAGACTTGTCAGTAAAAGCAAAAAAAGGAGGAGACCAATGTGGTACTCAGCAGAAGTGGCCCAAATCATTAAAAATAAAAAGCTAGCATTTTGTAATTATAAAAAAACCCAGAGCAATGAAGATAAGGAAATCTACAAGATTAGGCAGAGAGAGGCCAAGCAAGTTATAAGAACTTCTAAAGCGCAGGCAGAAGAAAAACTAGCTCAGTCTATGAAAAAAGGGGATAAGACATTCTTCAGATATATAAATGAAAAAAGGAAATTAAAACAAGGAATAACTAAATTAAAAACAAAGGACGGAAGGTATGTAGAAGAGAATAAAGGGCTAGCCGACTGCCTTAATGAATACTTCTGTTCAGTTTTTACAAAAGAAAAAGGAGAAGGACCTCCACTAGAAAGAATGACTATTAAATCGTTTGATGCATGTATCTTTACAGAGGAAGATGTTCTAAGTTTGCTGTCTAAGGTGAAGACAGATAAGTCACAGGGGCCTGATGAGATACACCCAAAATTATTAAAAGAGCTTAGTGGTGAGCTGGCAAAACCGTTAACAGATTTATTTAACCAATCATTAGTAACAGGAGTCGTCCCGGAAGATTGGAAATTGGCAAATGTCGTGCCCATTCACAAGAAAGGTAGTAGGGAGGAATCGAGCAACTATAGACCAGTGAGTCTGACATCAATAGTAGGCAAATTAATGGAAACCCTATTAAAGGATAGGATTGTGGAACATCTAAAATCCCATGGATTGCAAGATGAAAAACAACATGGGTTTACTTCAGGGAGATCATGTCAAACAAATCTTATAGATTTTTTTGACTGGGTGAATAAAATAATAGACGGTGGAGGTGCAGTAGACATCGCATATCTAGATTTTAGTAAGGCTTTTGACACTGTCCCACATAGAAGACTTATCAATAAACTGCAGTCATTGAGCATGGACTCCCATATTGTTGAGTGGATTAGGCAGTGGCTGAGTGACAGACAACAGAGGGTTGTAGTCAATGGAGAACATTCAAAACAAGGTAATGTTACCAGTGGGGTTCCACAGGGATCTGTACTGGGACCGATTTTGTTTAATATCTTCATAAGTGATATTGCAAAAGGCCTCGATGGTAAGGTTTGTCTTTTTGCTGATGACACAAAGATATGTAACAGGGTTGATGTTCCTGGAGGGAAACGCCAAATGGAAAAGGATTTAGGAAAACTAGAAGAATGGTCAGAACTCTGGAAACTGAAATTTAATGTGGATAAGTGCAAGATAATGCACCTGGGGCGTAAAAACCCAAGGGCAGAATATAGAATATTTGACACAGTCCTGACCTCAGTATCTGAGGAAAGGGATTTAGGAGTAATTATTTCAGAAGACTTAAAGGTGGGAAGACAATGTAATAGAGCAGCACGAAATGCCAGCAGAATGCTTGGATGTATAGGGAGAGGTATAAGCAGTAGAAAGAGTGAAGTGCTTATGCCGCTGTACAGAACACTGGTGAGACCTCACTTGGAGTATTGTGCGCAGTACTGGAGGCCATATCTCCAGAAGGATATAGATACTCTAGAGAGAGTTCAGAGAAGAGCTACTAAACTAGTACATGGATTGCAGGATAAAACTTACCAGGAAAGGTTAAAGGACCTTAATATGTATAGCTTGGAAGAAAGAAGAGACAGAGGGGATATGATAGAAACTTTTAAATACATAAAGGGAATCAACTCGGTAAAGGAAGAGAGCATATTTAAAAGAAGAAAAACTACCACAAGAGGACACAGTTTTAAATTAGAGGGGCAAAGGTTTAAAAGTAATATAAGGAAGTATTACTTTACTGAGAGAGTAGTGGATGCATGGAATAGCCTTCCTGCAGAAGTGGTAGCTGCAAATACAGTGAAGGGGTTTAAGCATGCATGGGATAGGCATAAGGCCATCCTTCATATAAGATAGGGCCGGGGGCTATCCATAGTACTCAGTATATTGGGCAGACTAGATGGGCCAAATGGTTCTTATCTGCCGACACATTCTATGTTTCTATGTTTCTATGTTAATTAAGTAGAGCACACCAAGTGGCCCCCTCCATCTTTATTCCATGTCAGAAGCAGAAACAGTTGAGCTTGTCACAGCTCTAAGGGTCTCCGGCCTCTTTGCCTTGCTTCTGGAGCAGAGACTGTTACTATAAATCTAGAGGAACACTTTACATCTGTAAGTACAGCTTCAGCTGTAAAAACCTGTAATGGGCTGTACGTCTCACTGCTGCAATGTGTGAACCCAGCTGAAAAGAAATTTTACTGCATAAAAAAAAATATGTTCACACATGCATGGTGTAAACACTCTGTATTTGTGTACAGAAAATATGCAATCTTTTACAGTAACGGCAAAGTGGATGAGATTTAAAAAAAAAAAGTCACCCTTGCACTGCAAAAAAAGAAATCCAGTGTCAATTGGCCGGGGGGGGGGGGGCACATAATTTAAATCCACAACATGTCAATTTATGCTGCCGATATCAACTGTGGATCTCACCGTTTGCCATGCATAGGGTAAAATCCACAGAAAAAAAAAAAACACAACAAAACAATTCCAAGGATTTAGATTTGTACAAAAGTGAGGTGGAGATTAGAATTATAATGCACATGTACACAATAAACACAGCTGCAAACACACACTTTGCAAAGCAAGATAAACCTGTCTTTGTTCCACCAAGTAATAAATCGTAGAACTGGAGCAAAAAATTAAAATAAAATAAAAAGGGTAAAAAGGAGCAAAGTACAACAATGGCATATGTGACAAACCGTAGCATAGTAACAATTTAAAGGGAACCCGTCATCAACTTTATGCTGCCCAGACTAACAGCAGCATAGAGTAGAGACAGGAGAGTTGATTTCAGCGGTCTGTCTTTTAAAGAGTGTGGGAGGAAACCGACGCAAACACGGGGAGAACATACAAACTCCATGCAGATGTTGCCCTTGGTCGGATTCGAACCACCTATAAATATGTGGTTTTGTACGCTGCAAAGCACCAGTGCTAACCACTGAGCCACCGTGCTGCCCATATCAATAATAATATAGCATTAAAAATGCTTCAGAGCTAGCAGTCAGCGCCTGTAATGGGAATTATCGAGCAGAAACATGCTGCTAGTTATCTGCTGCACTGAAGGAAACTTCCCTATGGTTGGGTTTATACCGCAATTATACCACTTATTTTCCTATGAAGATATACTGATTTCTGGGAATTCTACAGACCAGCTGAGAACCTTGGCACCAAGTGTTTGCCTAGACCGAGATCTGTCCTACAGAGCAAAAGACACCAAGGCCATGGTCACACGTGCAGATTGCAAATCCAACACATACACAAGATCACAATCATGCAATGGTCTTCTGGCTATTATATCCCATTATATATATATATATATATATATATATACATATACATATACATACATACACACACACTGCTCAAAAAAATAAAGGGAACACTTAAACAACACAATGTAACTCCAAGTCAATCACACTTCTGTGAAATCAAACTGTCCACTTAGGAAGCAACACTGAGTGACAATCAATTTCACATGCTGTTGTGCAAATGGGATAGACAACAGGTGGAAATTATAGGCAATTAGCAAGACACCCCCAATAAAGAAGTGGTTCTGCAGGTGGTGATCACAGACCACTTCTCAGTTCCTATGCTTCCTGGCTGATGTTTTGGTCACTTTTGAATGCTGGTGGTGCTTTCACTCTAGTGGTAGCATGAGACGGAGTCTACAACCCACACAAGTGGCTCAGGTAGTGCAGTTTATTCAGGATGGCACATCAATGCGAGCTGTGGCAAGAAGGTTTGCTGTGTCTGTCAGCGTAGTGTCCAGAGCATGGAGGCGCTACCAGGAGACAGGCCAGTACATCAGGAGACGTGGAGGAGGCCGTAGGAGGGCAACAACCCAGCAGCAGGACCGCTACCTCCACCTTTGTGCAAGGAGGAACAGGAGGAGCACTGCCAGAGCCCTGCAAAATGACCTCCAGCAGGCCACAAATGTGCATGTGTCTGCTCAAACGGTCAGGAACAGACTCCATGAGGGTGATATGAGGGCCCGACGTCCACAGGTGGGGGTTGTGCTTACAGCCCAACACCGTGCAGGACGTTTGGCATTTGCCAGAGAACACCAAGATTGGCAAATTCGCCACTGGCGCCCTGTGCTCTTCACAGATGAAAGCAGGTTCACACTGAGCACATGTGACAGACGTGACAGAGTCTGGAGACGCCGTGGAGAACGTTCTGCTGCCTGCAACATCCTCCAGCATGACCGGTTTGGCATTGGGTCAGTAATGGTATGGGATGGCATTTCTTTGGAGGGCCGCAAAGCCCTCCATGTGCTCGCCAGAGGTAGCCCGACTGCCATTAGGTACCGAGATGAGATCCTCAGACCCCTTGTGAGACCATATGCTGGTGCGGTTGGCCCTGGGTTCCTCCTAATGCAAGACAATGCTAGACCTCATGTGGCTCAAGTGTGTCAGCAGTTCCTGCAAGACGAAGGCATTGATGTAATGGACTGGCCCGCCCGTTCCCCAGACCTGAATCCAATTGAGCACATTTGGGACATCATGTCTCGCTCTATCCACCAACGTCACGTTGCACCACAGACTGTCCAGGAGTTGGCAGATGCTTTAGTCCAGGTCTGGGAGGAGATCCCTCAGGAGACCATCCGCCACCTCATCAGGAGCATGCACAGGCGTTGTAGGGAGGTCATACAGGCACGTGGAGGCCACACACTACTGAGCCACATTTTGACTTGTTTTAAGGACATTACATCAAAGTTGGATCAGCCTGTAGTGTGTTTTTCCACTTTAATTTTGAGTGTGACTCCAAATCCAGACCTCCATGGGTTGAAAAATTTGATTTCCATTTTTAATTTTTGTGTGATTTTGTTTTCAGCACATTCAACTATGTAAAGAACAAAGTATTTCAGAAGAATATTTAATTAATCCAGATCTAGGATTTGTTATTTTTGTGTTCCCTTTATTTTTTTGAGCAGTGTAAATTATATATTATATAATATTATATATATATATATATATATATATATATATATATATATATATATATATATATATATATATAAAAAATAGAAAATTCTACACACCTATATCGTTTTCTGATGGAAGTGTCCCTTTAACTTGACCAACAATTCCCATACTCTAAGTTACTGTTAACTGAACAAGAACATTATTCACAAACGCATTTCAGTTCCTGGTAAAAAGGTGGCTAATCATACCAGATATTACTTGACATTATGAGACTAAACTTCCTTGGCAACACAGTCTAAGCAGAAACACAAGTTTATCTGCAGATTTCAAGGCCCCTTGCTGACGTGCTTGTCCGGATTAAGACCGGATGCGTTGCGTCTGCGATCAGGGAAAATCGCGCGAGTGCATACGCAATTTCAGTCAGTTTTGACTGCCATTGCATTGATCATTTTTTTCCGTGCGAGTGCAATGCGTTTTGTACGCGCGTGAGACAAAAACTGATTGTGGTACCCAGACCCGAACCTGGACTTCTTCACTGAAGTTCAGGTTTGGGTTCGGTGTTCTGTAGATTTTATTATTTTCCATTATATCATGTTTATAAGGGAAAATAATAGCATTCTTTATACAGAATGCTTACTAAAATGTGGCATGAGGGGTTAAAAAATATAATTTACTCACCTCATCCACTTGATCGTGTAGCCTATATCATCTTCTTTCAGGACCTGCAAAAGGACCTTTGATGACGTAATTGCGCTCACCACGTGGTGAGCGTGATTACGTCAAAGGTCTTTTGGCAGGTCCTGAAAGAAGATGGGGGGCCTGCATTGCGTGAAAAAAAAAAGCAGAATATAGAACATGCTGCGATTTTCACTCAACGCACAAGTGATGCGTGAAAAATCAACGCTCATCTGAACAGCCCTATTGAAGTGAATGGGTCCGGATTCAGTGTGGGTGCAATGCGTTCACCTCACGCATTGCACCCGCACGGAATTCTCGCCCGTGTGAAAGGGGCTTAAACCTATTGGATGCATTTTGCAAACAGAAACCATTGGAATTGGATACTTTGAGGGGCATTTTTGAAGTCTGCAACGTTTTAATGTTACACGATATTTGATAAATTCAGTGCATCTTTAAAATGAATCCAGCCAGCAAAGGAATCAATATGGACAATCACAATACATTAGTAAGAGCCTTGTTTTAACTTTCTCTATATAATAAATGCTATTTGCTGAAGTGATACAACCCCTTTAAGTCTTACACTTGTGTCTTGAGAAGTTAGTCCACTTTCTATACTACCCCTATTGAGACTTTTATTTTTTTATCTGGCTTAACCCCTTAGGGACGCATGACGTATCGGTACGGCATGTTTCCCGAGTCCTTAAGGACCCATGACGTACCGTGCGGCTGGCAGTGATCGGAACCCGGTGCCTGCTCAAATCATTGAGCAGGCACCTCGGCTAAATGCGCGGGGGGGTCCCGTGACCCCCCCCATGTCGGCGCACCTCTGAACGATTTTAGCCCGGTGGGGAGGTGCAGGGGGGGGGGTTGCGGGCGGTGGGGGCGGTGCGGCAGGCGGGATCGCGATCCCCCGCCCGCCTCCCATTGAATAATCGTTGGTGTACAGTGGATATACCAGGGTGCCAGCAAGTGCTGGCACCCTGGTATAAACGGCTGACATCGGTGATGCGATGTCAGCCGTTTAACCCTTTCCATACAGCGGTCCGTACGGACCGCTGTATGGAAAAGGTTAACAGCTCAGGGAGCTCCCTCCCTCTCCGATCGGGGGGCTGCTGTGCCTTTGCAGCCCCCCGATGTAGAGAGCCCCCAGACAGCCCCCCTCAGCCCTGTGCTCACCCTTCCCCGTCTGCGAAGTTCTGAGCAGACGGGGAAGGTTCCCATGGCAACAGGATGCCTGCTCAGGCGTCCTGCTGTCCATGGTGCTGAACAGATCTGTGCTGAAGGCAGAGATCTGTTCAGTGTAAGTAAAATACAGTGCAGTACCCTATATAGAGTACAGTACTGTATTATACAGACATCAGACCCACTGGATCTTCAAAAAAGTAAAAAAAGTGAAAAAAAAAGTAAAAATCAAAAAACACATTTATCACTGATTAAAAATGAAAAAAATTAAATTCCCTACACATGTTTGGTATCGCCGCGTCCGTAACGACCTGATCTATAAAACGGTCATGTTACTTTACCCGAACGGTGAACGCCATAAAAATAAAAAACTATGATGAAATTGAAATTTTGCCCACCTTACTTCCCAAAAAAAGGTAATAAAAGTGATCAAAAAAGTTGCATGTACGCCAAAATTGTAACAATCAAATAGTCATCTCATCCCGCAAAAAATGAGACCCTACTTAAGATAATCGCCCAAAAACTGAAAAAATGATGGCTCTTAGACTATGGAAACACTAAAACATGATTTTTTTGGTTTCAAAAATGAAATCATTGTGTAGAACTTACATAAATTAAAAAAAAAGTATACATATTAGGTATCGCCGCGTCCGTATCGACCGGCTCTATAAAAATATCACATGACCTAACCCCTCAGGTGACCACCGTAAAAAAATAAAAACGGTGTAAAAAAAGCAATTTTTTGTCATCTTACATCACAAAAAGTGTAATAGCAAGCGATCAAAAAGTCATATGCACCCCAAAATAGTGCAAATCAAACCATCATCTCATCCCGCAAAAAATGAGACCCTACTTAAGATAATCGCCCAAAAACTGAAAAAACTATGGCTCTTAGACTATGGAGACACAAAAACTTTTTTTGGGTTTTAAAAATGAAATCATTGGGTAAAACTTACATAAATTAAAAAAATTGTATACATATTAGGTATCGCCGCGTCCGTGACAACCTGCTCTATGAAATTACCACATGATCTAACCTGTCAGATGAATGTTGTAAATAACAAAAAAAAAAAAAAAGATGCCAAAAAAGCTAATTCTTGTTACCTTGCCGCACAAAAAGTGTAATATAGAGCGACCAAAAATCATATGTACCCTAAACTAGTAGTACTGCCACCCTATCCCGTAGTTTCTAAAATGGGGTCACTTTTCTGGAGTTTCTACTCTAGGGGTGCATCAGGGGGGCTTCAAATGGGACAAAAACAGTCCAGCAAAACCTGCCTTCCAAAAACCGTATGGCATTCCTTTCCTTCTGCGCCCTGCCGTGTGCCCGTACAGCGGTTTACGACCACATATGGGGTGTTCCTGTAAACTACAGAATCAGGGCCATAAATAATGAGTTTTGTTTGGCTGTTAACCCTTGCTTTGTAACTGGAAAAAAAAAAAATATTAAAATGGTAAATCTGCCAAAAAAGTGAAATTTTGAAATTGTATCTCTATTTTCCATTAAATCTTGTGCAACACCTAAAGGGTTAACAAAGTTTGTAAAATCAGTTTTGAATACCTTGAGGGGTGTAGTTTCTTAGATGGGGTCACTTTTATGGAGTTTCTACTCTAGGGGTGCATCAGGGGGGCTTCAAATGGGACATGGTGTCAAAAAAACAGTCCAGCAAAATCTGTCTTCCAAAAACCAAACGGCGCACCTTTCACTGTACGCCCCGCTGTGTGGCCGTACAGTAGTTTACGGCCACATATGGGGTGTTTCTGTAAACGGCAGAGTCAGGGCATTAAAGATACAGTCTTGTTTGGCTGTTAACCCTTGCTTTGTTAGTGGAAAAAATGGGTTAAAATGGAAAATTAGGCAAAAAAATGAAATTCTCAAATTTCATCCCCATTTGCCAATAACTCTTGTGCAACACCTAAAGGGTTAACGAAGTTTGTAAAATCAGTTTTGAATACCTTGAGGGGTGTAGTTTCTTAGATGGGGTAATTTTTGGGTGGTTTCTATTATGTAAGCCTCGCAAAGTGACTTCAGACCTGAACTGGTCCCTAAAAATTGAGTTTTTGTAAATTTCAGAAAAATTTCAAGATTTGCTTCTAAACTTCTAAGCCTTATAACATCCCCAAAAAATAAAATATCATTCCCAAAACAATTCAAACATGAAGTAGACATATGGGGAATGTAAAGTCATCACAATTTTTGGGGGTATTACTATGTAATACAGAAGTAGAGAAACTGAAACTTTGAAATTTGCAAATTTTTGGGTAAATTAGGTATTATTTTGAGCAAAAAAAAAAATTTTACCAGTGTCATGAAGTACAATATGTGACGAAAAAACAATCTCAGAACGGCCTGGATAAGTCAAAGCGTTTTAAAGTTATCAGCACTTAAAGTGACACTGGTCAGATTTGCAAAAAATGGCCAAGTCCTTAAGGTGAAATAGGGCTGAGTCCTTAAGGGGTTAAAGGGATGCTTCCATCAGAAAGAGGTAATCTTAAACTCCATGTTCATAGAAAACTTTTTTTTTTCTTTGCTTAAAGGGGTTGTGCAGTGATTTACAGGATAGGTCATCAATATCTGATCGGTGGTGGTCCGACACCCGCGATCAGCTGTTTGATGTAGAGTCGGCACCGCTTCCTGTTCATTAAACTGCAATTCATCTCGAAAGTGTAGTAATACAAGTACTCCTTCCATTCATTTGAATGGAGCGAGTACTTGTAATTACACTACGCCACTGCTCCACAGGAAACAACGTGCAGTGTAAATACCAGAAAGCTGCACTTGCATGAAGCGCCACCTCCTTGTCGATAGGTCATCGATATAAATCGCTGCACAACGCCTTTAAGTTTTGAGTAAAGAAGCTCAAAAAGTCTCAAAGCCCTATTATTGTGAGACTATCAAGCCGGAATCCTTTAATGTGCGTCTTGCCAAAATTCTCCCCTATATGTCCAGAAAGGAGCACCAAAGAAAAGAGTGGACTTAGGACTACCACCCAATCGCCTATACGGTAAACTGCTATAATGGCTCTCTATACAATATATAAAAATGTATTTTTCATAGTGAGAGAAAATGGTCTAGCATGGTTACCAATATCGTGCACATCACTAACTAGACACAGCAAAAGCAAACTTATTGCACAATGTTTTTTTTAAACCGCCCCCCCCCCCCCTCTATTGCGACACCACCAATAACCACGCCATCAGATTCATAATACTCTTCTCTGTGTCTAAAATCCACATTTTAGACCTTGCTGATATAGTGCAGCTTGAGAAGTTTATGAATCCTGGATTCATCCAAAAAGATTAGTTCTCTATGACCAGCTTCAGACGTGCGTGTTCACTGCGCGTAGGAGCGTTTATTCCCATAGTGGACTCTGCTTGGTTGACCAGACGGCATTACAATGATTTATAATGCTGTGAGTCTCTGCCCGACCTTAAGGGCTCATTCAGACGGCAGTATGCATTCTGTTTTTTAGCAGACCCATAGACTTCAATAGGTCCATGTCCTGATTTTCACTGACAAGTATAGGACAGGTTTCATTTGTTTTACTGAGCTGTGCAATGGAAGAAAAGGGTCCCATAGAAGTGAATAGGACAGCATCTAATCCGTAAAAAAACGGATCCGCATTTTTGCAGACAGCATACGGTCGTCTGAATGAGCCCTAACTAATGATTTGTACTGACAATGCAGTCCGTACAAATCATTACAGTTGAGGTTGGGCAGAGACGCACAGCATTATTAATCATCGTAATGCCGTCTGATCAAAGGATCAGAGTAAACGCTCCCACACACAGTGAACACGCTCGTCTGAAAGTGGCCTATATCTTTATGATCCTCTACTGCCCATGGACAACCTACGTTAAAACCATTTGACTAGCACAAATAACTAGGCCGTGTTCACATCTCCATTTTGGAGATCTGGCAAAATGCCAGCTGTGGGACAGACAAAAACTCTGCATTTATGCCAGAAATCAGACGGATCACTGCAGTCAATGGGGGTATGGCGGTGAAGTAGAGGACCAGGCTGGCTGCTCTGTGCCGAAACAGGCTGACGGATCTCCTGACTGAGATGTGAATGAGGCCTGTATAACACCGAATAGTTGTTGTGTATAACAAAAGATCTGTCTTTAATTAGCCATCTGACCAATTTTTGGTCAGAAAATCTGTCGATGTAATACAGGCCTTGGTGATTTGAACATGATATTGTCCTAAAGATCGGATGGACATTTCCACCTGAATGACCCTCACGGCTGAAGAGCAGGAGTCTCCCAGTATAGTTAGTAAAACTGGGTTTTCCTGAAGGATCAAAGTTCTTTATGAAGCTAGAAAATCTTGAAGAAGAATGTCACATTCAAAAGACGCATTTAAATGACTGGAACAGAGACCTAAAGCCGTAGTCCGCCAGAATAAACAAGCTGAGAATATAATGAAACTCCAGGCCCCGCCCAGAAACTGCAGGCTCTCATTACAAACACGTCTCTGTCATGAGATATCACATTACATCACTAGCAGAGAGCAACTCAAACACGCTTATCTGCCAGCACATCTCTATACGTGGAATGTTCACCTCTGCCCCAGGATATTCTTACCTGCACGCAAATATAGACCTTCCACTAGTCTCAAGAACAAACTGTGGCCGCAGTTACCCATCCCACTTGTATAAACATGTAATGTAACCATGCGGTCCAATCGAAGGTGAAAACACTGCACGCTTCCATAAACCAGGCAGACAAGCCGGTTCAGAGAGCAAACTGATAAGCCACATCCGTCTCATCAGCCAGAGTTCTACACTATGCAAGCGCAGAGGCTGTGTTTCCAGAGCAGCGACTGTTCATGCGCCACTACTTGGAAGCGTAGAGCCAAATGCACAGTTGCTGCTCAAGGAGAAACTACTCGGAGCAAAGACTTAGGCGCTAGATTGTCTGGGCCGGCATACATGTCTAGCCCTGTCAATCAAGTGGCAGGCAGAACATCTTCAGGGACAACCCCCCTCGTACCTTGAGGAGACAAATAGATTCCCCCATCTCTAAATATTTAAATCAATAGGACAGGGCTCGACAAATCCCAGGCGCCAGGTCGCCATGGCGACCAGGAATTTAGTCCTGGCGCTTGGGTATTTGTCAGCCCGTTTTCAAAGGTGCCTGGGCGATGGGTGCGGAGCTGCCGTTCTGTCCGGAGGCAGCACCGTGTGAAACATCTCCGTCACAGCACACAATAGCAGAGACGCCAACAGCAGGGAGGGGAGGGGCTCGGGAGGAGTGTAATCTGATCCTAGAGTGGAAGCTGCTTCTGCCAGCCCCTCCCCTCCCCGCCCACCAACCAATCAGAGCTGAGGCAAGGCAAGCACTAGCAGCTCTGAGCCGTCTGTACAGGGAGTTAGAATAGAAATGAATTGAGTGAGTCACAAGTTAAAAGAATCTAAAGATCCGACTCAGTGACTCATTCGATTCATTGAGTTAAAAGAACAGTCAGTCAGACTCTAGAACAGGTTACACTGAGGCTGTGCTGATGGTTTTGCAGCAGTGATGTGACAGGACACAGTTCAGATTACAGTGTGAATTAACCCTTTAGGATCAAATTGGCTTCTCAAGGAGATCTATATGTTAAAGGCATCCCTTCTTCTGTCTCATTCAGTAGCTATAGAACTAAGGGTACTTTCACACTTGCGGCAGGATGGATCCGGCAGGCTGTTCACCCTGTCGGACCCGTCCTTCCGCTGTTTCGCCGGACCGCCGCTCTGTCCCCATTGACTATAATGGGGGCAGAGCTCTGGCGCAGCACGGCAGTGCATGGTAAAAGTACTGCATGTCCAACTTTTTAGTCCGGCGGCCTCTCACCGCGAACTGCCATGCTGCACCGGAGCTCCACCCCCGTCCCCATTATAGTCAATAGGGTCCGGGGACGGAGCGGCGGTATATGTAACATGGTATACAGCATTATTGGGGGGGCTCTATGGAGAAGTGGGGGGGGCACTATGCGGGCACCTACTGGGGGCTTTATGACGCAGCTCCGCCTGGCTCCTAACTTTTTTAGCTGGCTCCTAGATTCCAAGGAAATTTGTCAAGCCCTGCAATAGGACTTATACACAGATTACTTATGCTCAGAATAGATAATCAATATCAGACTGGTGGGGGTCCAACTCCTTGCATGACAAGCGCTGTGGCCTCATCATTGTATACCAAGCCAATGCCGTACATTGCATAGCAGGTGTACTTAGCACTGCAGCGCAATACTATACGCTTCAATGGGACCAAATCATGGATGTGGCTGCAGTGATCACCTGATGGCTGTGGCCCCTCGAGAATCAGACCTCCATTAATCCGATAGTGCTGATATTTTCTAAGAAAAAAGTACTAATCCACCATTCTAGTTTTCCAGCTGGTGCCGGACTAAGATGTCACCCACTGCAACAAAAATCCATGACAGATAGGGCACCACACAGATTTTTTTTCTTCCTAAAATCTTCTGCTGATAGACTAAGGCCACATGCACACGAAAAAAAAAACAAAAAAAAACACACACAACACATTTTTATCTGACTCTCTCTCTTCCCCCCCCCCCCCCCGATGCCTTTCTGAGAAACAGACATTAAAAAAAGAAACTGACCCATTCAATTGTATGGGGACAGGTCGGTCAGTGAAAAACTGACAAGACAGAACATGTTCTATTTTTTGACGTCCATTTTTCCCTGACTGTCAAAAAAAACTGCCATATGAATAACCTTAGACTACCATTGGTCTTAAAACGGACGTGTGAAAAAAAACAAAAAAAAAAAAAACACGTCCATCACATGTCCGTTGTGCATGTAGCATAAATCTTGTAAAGATTGTACTGTACATCCCCAGAATTTCAGAGCAAATCTTACAAATGCACAATCTAAAAGGGAATTTAACTTTTTTTACAAATAACCTTTTTATGTGCATTGTGGAAGCAAAAAGATTCCCCAGAAAAACCAATAGACGTTCCTCTGCTGTAAACTCTCCCCATCCATCCTATGTAGACACAGAGCCGCTTCTAAAGATCATGTCAAGAAACGACAGGCCGCCCACATTCTACTGAAAGACTGGTATAACGGCCATCTCCTACAGGGCGACCACACGGCAGTAGATATTCTCTCCGGCGTGAATATAATCACTAAAGAGGGTCCAGAGATGAGCTCATTACCATTATATTATCTGCTTCCACTAAAAGGATCTCTGAAAATTCAAGACCAGCACTGCTCTGCTCTTACCCACTCCTCCACGTTTGGATCTCCCTGTTCATCAAAATGATTTTTCTTCCATAAAATGTTCGACTTCCCAAACTCGTTGATCTTCCTCCTCGTTTTTACGGCAAAGAATATGATAATGGCAAATGCCACAACGATCAGGAACCCCATGACAATGGCAATAGCCTAGAAAGAGAAAAAAAATTTTTTTAGACTTTGCCTTTTCTTGTAGTTTTCACATTTCCGGTAATAAGATGCAGGCTACACAGGGACGCAGGCATTGTAAATCACAGGTCACATTTATCTATATTAAAGGAGTTCGCCGTTTTAATCTTGTTCTGCGACGTGCATGACAAAAAAGTGAAAACACTCATGATGGTTGTTGCAAGTTTAGCATGAATTAGCTGGTGCAAACTAATGGCGTATGTGTACGATAGCCATGGGGTTGGGATTCTTAAAGAGAACCTGACACCTCTACTGACATGTCTGTTTTAGCAACAACTTGCATCCTCCGTGTAATAATTCAGGAGTTTCTATTCTTATGACTATGTGGTGCCATTCCTTTAGTATTCCTGCTAGAAGTTATGAGAGAACCGCCAGCAATTTCCAATGTAGGTCCAACTGGGAGTGTGTCCCTGCAAGTGTCAGACTGAAGCACCAAAAGAATCGGACAGGATGAGTAAACCTGCCCTACTCAGTCAATGGGTGCAAAACAGTGCCTGAAATCTGGATAGGCAGGAAAGTAACAAAAAAAAAAAAATATATAAAGTTCCTAAATTTCTACAGAACAAAATTAGCCTTGCTTGAATATCGTTTCAATCAGCGCGTACATCACTGAGTAATTAGACAGAACATCCTGGGAATGCAGAACAATTGGAAGATCTGCTGTATCATCAGTCACTCACCAGCTCTGTAGTACAAACGCTGTAATCAGAAGTAAAAAGAAAACTGCAAAAGGAAGATCTCCGTCTACAATAGTACGAAGTGGATATTACAACGGTACTAAAAACTGTGTGTGTGTGCGCATTTCCAGTGCAAGTTGGTTGAATAGTTGCTGCCATAGAAAATAATCTTTAATGTACGGCACTAGGGTTGCACTAGGGGAAAGCATTGTGGGGGTGAGAGCCGGGAGACCGCACTTAGTCATCCTGTGATGGTTGTAGAGAACAGTATAAAAACAGATCTTAGACTGAAATGGCTCTGACGGATCAGAAGAATGGAAAAATAACGGCGATGTGAACTCTCCTTTATACCGTGTACAAGTTGGTGCAGGGGCCATGGAGCCAGGAGTATGGTGCAGTTACTTTTGCGGAAGCAAGTGACAACCTGTTACGAGCAACACTGGTCTTAATGACACCAGGTAAATGCCAATAAATACTTATATGTATTTAGTATGACATCCACTATAGATGGTAAAGATAAAGAGCTGCCTGTTGTCCTAGTACTCGTCTAGCTGGGAGTTGTAGAAGCAGACAGCAGAGAAGACTGGAGGGAGGGAAATGATGCTGTTTTACATGGGACTGTATATTACAGAAGACTGGAGTGATGTTGTGGCCATGACATGGGTGTCATGGCCACACGTCGTATAAAGGCACAGATTCTTACCTCTTGTGGTTCCACGACACAGTAGTGGTAGAGATACTGGTTAACAAACATTCCAGTTGTGGCAGGGGCGTAAAACTGGTTGCAGATGGATACGATCTGTGTGTAGAAGGCTGATCCAGATGCTTGGGCTACAGGATTTACTCCAATGGTATAGACAATTGATGCAATAAAGACCAATCCCCCCATGATTCCGCTGACGATGATGACAATCAAGTAGAATTTTCTAGTGGTAGCAGTGCCTGACCTGGTTACAGTCATTACGAAGATTACCATACCACATATAAAGCAAAACGCAGCCATGGCAAGGATGAACCCTTTGGCAGCACGGGGATCGGTGTAGTTCCCTCCATAAGCAAAGCCCATGCCCATCTGAGATCCTCCAAAACCATAGCCATTGTATGCACCGGAACCAGAATACCCCCCTCCTCCAAAACCATATCCCATAGACTGTCCAGTGATATCCAAGTCCCATGGTAATGTGGAAGCTACACATGCAAAGATTCCCACACACATGACAACAATGAGGATGGACATGAGCTTGATGACTCCTGGTGGAGAACTCCATTTGTAGAAGTGCTGGACTTCATCCTCTGGATAATACGAGTAGGCAGGCTGTGAGGGCGGCCTCCCTCCGTACACGTCTTGACTGGGGGCATAAATGGATGGTTTGCTGCAAGAATATGAACACTGGGTTAGAACAAGAGAACACTGAATCATTAGCTTCTTCCCTCATCTGTGACATCTGGAGCACAATGCTCCTCTATATGAATGCATCGCTTGACAACATTTTTCCTTTACTTCTCTACATCATTTTGATCACTACATGCTGGAATCATTTACTAACGGTCACAGAAAACATCTCAATCCCCGTATAAACCTCTGCTGGCTAATAAATAAGTCATCAGTGGACCAAAAACCATTGTGTTCTCCAGTGCACCATGGCTGACATGGCAAATGAGACAAAAGGACCGCTGAAAGAAACCCGAGAACGTCATGAGCTGAGGAGGTTTAAAAACGAAACCGTATCTTGTTGAGGTGCAATGGATCTACAAACTACAAAAGGTAAAAATGGCTGACAATCATCTGGTGAACGTTCATTTCACAGACACTGCCATACTGGCCGTTACAGACCTTCAAACTGACCATACATGTTCAATGAAACCAGGCGATGGAGGAAATATCTTTCTGAGAATGTCATTTCAAAGAAAGATCTTTCAAACTTTTGAAAGTAAATCCTATCCAATGAAAATATTGAACACGACTTTTTAAACAACAATGGTCTGTCATCGGTCGGCTAAAACGATGGATCGTTAAATGTGTGCATGAGCCCTTAGACCAGGCATCCTCAAACTGCGGCCCTCCAGCTGTTGCAAAACTACAACTCCCAGCATGCCCGAACAGCCTACAGGTATCAGCCTATAGCAGGGCATTGTATGAGTTGTAGTTTTACAACGGCTGGAGGGCCGCAGTTTGAGGATGCCTGCATTAGACTAAGGCCTCATGCACACGACCGTATGCATTTTGCGGTCCGTAAAAAACGGATCCACAAAAAAATACGGATGACGTCTGTGTGCAATTCCATATTTTGCGGAACGGAACAGCTGTCCCCTAATAGAACAGTAGTATCCATGTCTGTAATGCGGACAATAATAGGACATGTTCTATTTTTTTGCAGAATGGAAATACGGAAACGGAATGCACACTGAGTACCTTCCTTTTTTTTGCGGACATTGAAATTAATGGTTCCATATACGGTCCCAAAAAACAAACAAAAAACACAAGAACGGACACAGAAAGAAAATAAGTTTGTTGATGCGGTTTTGCCGCAGATCTCACGCTTCCATTGAAAAGGGTGAAATCCGCAGCTAAAAACGCAAGCATAGACATTCTGAAGATTTTGAAATCCGCAATGCAGGTCAATTACCGCATGGAAAAAATCTGCAAAGTGTATATCAGATTTTGTGTAATCTCATACACTTTGCTGGTACTGTAACATGCTGCGGTTTTTCTGCATGGGAATCCACAAGGAAAAACCACACATATTCTGCTACAACGTGCAGGTGGCCTAATAGCAGCATAAACTAGTAATAGCACCTTTTTCTAAAATCTTGTAATGAACAGCTCCGGAAATATGTAAGTCAGTTATGATGCGGAAAGCAGAGAGCTCATGAATGTCAGGACTTATTGGCTCATGCGGTATATTGAGCGGACTCCAGTGCTGGACGAATTAAAGAAAGTGACCCAGCATTTTGCTAAGGGGGATCCATCACTAGTTTATGCTGCCCTTAGTTTGAGCAGAAAAATAAAAAATAAAAAATACCCCAAGCACTGCACTCCCAGACCTACTAATACAAGGGCAAGATCTAGGACTAAAGACAACTACATTTGCATGGCCGCACTCTTATCACTTACTCACTGAACAATAGGCCGTTTCCCAGATTCAATTTGTATTACTTATCAAATGTTTACTTGGTGCAAAAAAGCAAAGTTGATACATACTACTCATCTGGCCGATAAGGTGGCGGACTTTCAAACGGTCTGGAAGACATTTCGGCAAGCAGGGAGGTTGGTCACAGATGGAACCTGAGTTCAGAAAGAATTAATAACAATAGTAAGTGACAACGTATAACCAAATGATCAGGAAGATACATAGAGGTCATCTCAAATCCCTAAATGCAAGAGGTTTATATCTTACCCCAGGATAGGGGGTAGAACAATGTAAATCATTCCTTTTTTTGTGGCCTTCTATGCGTCTAGAACCAATAAGGCAAAGATTCAACCAAAAATGACAACTAGTTTTCCCTCCTTTGCATACTGTGGTTTCAGGGCTAATCTGTGCAATGGAAATCGCTCACTCGATGGATGGACCCCACAAGCCATTCTGGAGGCATAGATAGCCACATGAAGAAAAATACATGGTTTGGCTGTTGTAATGCGATTTTACAAAAACATTTATATTACAGTGGTAATGCTGCGCTACAGTCTAAGTAGAGAGATTACTGCTCATCCCAACCTACCATAAACTCACCGAGTAACCATACAGGTTGTACTCAACCTACAGGATATTATGCATACACTCTTTTTATGAGGCTCAATGATCTAAAACAGCAAAAATGCAATAGATTATTATCTGAACCAAGATCTGAAGAGGTCTAATGACATTCAGTATATGGCCAACAATAGACTTACTATACAGAGTCATTGCAGCATACTATTTAGAAATAAATCACCCCCCGAACCAGTCAAAAGTCGAACAATTGTCGTGAGCACACAGCACTGCCATTGTGCCAAGTACCGTAATAAGTATAAGCTCCTCGTGACTTGGAAATGACTACCTCTCCAAAATTACACTGTACATTCAGATTCCGGTCGGAACAATAACCTATTTTAAATTTTCCAAATTAAAGTTAGTTTCACGAGGTTTAACAACTAACAAAAAACACTAAAATTACCAGCAAGCCCCAGGATATGTAGAACATACAATACAAATAATATACCGGTAGATCTCTACGTTCAACAAACATAAAGTTTGCAGGTGTTCTGCTGTACCTGGCAGGAGACACTAAGGTTTCGTTCACATCACCGTTCAGCCTTTCCGTTCTCCTGCTCCGTTTAGGAGCAGGAGAACGGAAATGAGGGAGAAGGCACATAACTGAACCAAACGGAGCCCTTAGGACCCCATAGACTATAATGGGGTCCGTTATGTTTCCGCTCAGAAGATGATTTTGAAGCGGAGACAAAAGTCCTGCATGCAGAACTTTTGTCTCCGCTCCAAAATCATCTTCTGAGCGGAAACATAACGGACCCTATTATAGTCTATGGGGTCCTTAGGCTCTGTTCGGCTCAGTTATGTGCCTTCTCCATACTTTCCGTTCTCCTGCTCCTAAATGGAGCAGAAGAACGGAAAGGCTGAACGGTGATGTGAACGAAGCCTAAGCCGTCTAAGTTGCCAGGAGGATCCTCCATGGATCAGACTTGTTTTTCCAGCACATCAAACAGATCATATTGAGATTAGGGGGATCTGGAGACCAAGTCAACTCCTTGAACTTTTTTGTCACGTTCCTCAAAATACTCCTGAAAGATTTTTGTAGTGTGACAGGACACATTATTCTGCAGAAAGACACCCCCACCCATTAGGGAATACTGCTGCCATGAAGGGGGGTAACTTGGCTAGTGCAATGCTTGGGTAGGTGGTACATGTCCTGCCAGGACCCAATGTTTCCTAAAGCATCCCACCACCTCCACCAATGTGCCTTCTTCTCATAATGCATCCTGGTGGAATCTCTTCCCCAGGTAAACACACTCCTCCCACTATCTATGTGATTTAAAAGAATGCGATTCAGACCAGGCCACCTTCTTCTATGGCTCCCTTGCTTACATACCCATTGTATGCAATTTCAGTGGTTGACAAGGGCACCATGACAGATCTGTAACTTCATGAACAAACTGCTCACTTGCTGACCACCCTTTGATGTGTACCACTTTAATGGGACATTCACCGTCAGTGGTTTTAAATAATAAATCTACATTGAATGGCACCACCGCCAAAGAGGAATTGAATCCAAATAGAGGTGCTCAGCGAAGGGGCCGTCAAGCCAGTATATAGGAAAAATTATATCCACGGCACACTCAAAAATTTGCACAATAGTATATATTTAATTATTATTTGCCAACACCAACTTTGTAACTCAGTCAATACATGAATTCAGGGCCAACGTTTCGGTCCACCCGGGACCTTGGTCACGGCCTTGTATTAAGGAAATAATGTATATTCGTTGGTTTTAAATAGACACTGTGAAAAGTGCCTCTTTCGCCATTTTGTGGATCCGTACATCCTGCCCTCTGTTAAAAATACCTATTCTATTAACTCCGTATTAGACCCATCCCTTGACTCTACATCCCCAACACATAAATCTGACAGGGGAATTGCTTTATTCTTACATTGAAAAAGCCTTATTAATGTCTGGAGAGCTCAACACAGTCAGGAGAGGGATTATACCTCCTTCTCACCGCCTCATTTATCGTATTCCCGTATAGATATGTTTTTGGTTGACCACACTACTCTGCTACACACCCTCTCTTCAAATATCGGACTCGTTCAGCGCTCTGATCATGCCCCCGTTACCATTACCTTGAACAAACTTTACCAATCCCAAAGAGCTCCTATATGGAGGAACAATACGCTCCGATTCAATAACTCCAAGTATGTTGAGGAACTCCGTATAGGCCTGAAAGAGTACTTCCAGTTCAACGAAGGGTCCGTTATGGACACATTTGTCTTATGGCAAGCTCATAAAGCATATATCAGAGGGTCCCTAATTAAATTGGGCCATAGAGCGAAAAAAACTCAGAAAAATAAATCACCCAAACGCTTGGAAAAATCGCCTACCTAGAACGAGTTAAAAATGCCTATTCTAGATATGTTCTGTTTTGCGGGGCAGCGGAACAGACAAACTGATGCGGAAAGCACACGGTGTGCTGCCTGCATCTTATCCGACCCCATTAAAATGAATGGGTCCACATCAGAGCCACAAAGAAATGAGACAGAAACTGCGGTCGTGTGCATGAGGACTAAACCAGAGATGGCTGTCAACCCAATTTCTACTATACTGGCTCCATTAACATTTTCACGCAGATTGCGCGTGTCCTTACAGACGCGACATGAATCAAGGGTCAATCCTACTTTTCCACAACAGCATTAGAACCACTGGGCCAGAACTGTGGAAATTGTATTTTCCGTGGGACAAACAACAAACACTTTCCAGTTTAACAGGATAAGAAAGACAATTCCCTGGTACAAGTCATATTAACAGTCTCCAGCTGCGTCCTGTGAGGCCGATTCCAGGTGCTGACATGTGTATCCACGGAATGCGTTCGCTCAGCCATAAGCTCATGCATGCGCCGTGGATACACATGTCAGTGCCTGGAATCGGCCTCACAGGACGCACTGCACATGCGCCAGCCGGCAATGAGGAGTGAATAAATTAGCAGTGGGGCGGTGCTGGGCTCCAGGAGAAGGGGCACGTCTGGGCACCAATGGCCTGAGGGACAGCCCTTTGGGCATCTTACTCAGGTAATTACCATATTAATAAAAGCAATTTTCTAGACAAAGGACATCACTTTGGGTAGTAATACTAGTATATTTTAATACAAAACGAGCAGACTGATGTGATGATGTTAAAAGCTCTGTCACTAAAATCCAAAAGACAGAATCCCTTTAACAACCTCTCTGAATTGGCAGGACGTCTGTATACGCACTGGGCTAAGTACATACGAGTCTGCACAGCTTTATTGGTGCGTGAAAGGTGCTCAATGAGGGCCGGATGTAAAGAGGACCAAGCATGTACAGCAAACATTCTTCTCCTCAAATAGTCAGATCTAACAACATAACTATGTAGAAAACCTTAAAGGGGTTTTGCCATCTCAGACAATGGGGGCATATCGCTAGCATATGCCCCCATTGTCTGATAGGTGCGAGTCCAACCTCTGGGACCCGCACCTACAACGAGAACGGAGCGGGGGAAATGAATGGAGGCTGCACTGCGCATGCGCAGCCGCCCTCTATTCATTTCTATGGGGGCCGCTGAAAAATAGCCAAGCACTGGCTCAGCTATTTCCGTCTGCCCTATAGAATTTAATGGGAGCAGGGGCCGCGCGTGAGCGGTGAGCTCCCATTCATTTGCATGGGAGCAGCGCTTGGTGGTGGAAGGACCCCGGGAAAACTGGGGTCCTCCAGCTACAGCTCTCCCCGCTCTGTTCTCCTTGTAGGTGCGGGTCCCACTTCTATCAGACAATGGGGGCATATCCTAGCAATATGCCCCCATTGTATGTGAAGGGCATACACCTTTAATACAGATTAATATGAAACATGGCCGTTATGGTTGGAACACATACAGGTGTTTAGAAACCTCCTCCTGGTCATCTCTTAGACAATAGACCTATAAATAGTTTCATGGAGAAGCAAATGTGAAATTCTTCTACCCTGTTTTGCTAAAGGAACACACCAAGAATCCTGCTGTGATCAGAGTCATGACCGTACAAGCCAAGAGAGCATTATACTTGGAGGAAGACGGAGAGGCCTCCTTGCAGGGAGCTTCCTGACATCAAATGCTTTTCAGGCCGACACATTGTTCATGTAAGTTAACATTAGCCAAGAAAAAGCAAAAAAGTTAAAATAATTTATTAGTACATTTTTAATCATGTACCAGGCTGTATTAAGTCAACCAGCTCACCGTGATAAGCCCTCATCTCTTCCATACACAACCATGAGATCAAGGTGATTACTAACCAAAGGAATTTATATACTTGGCTGCCAACTATGGAATTTTACATGGACAGCCTTATTGTAAGATCTCAAACTGGAGAAACGCAGAATCTCTGTATGGGGCGGACGGTGAACTTAAAGTGGACCTTGAAAAAATAATAAAAGTGGCCCCGTTTTGCAGTCTGGTCCAAATTGAGGGCAGGCAGGGCCAGCAATACCATATTGTCGCACATTATACCACCCCAACAGAGCCAAATACTACAGTCAATCACAAAATACACCCCCAAAAGCTTCTATTGGCTGGTTGTGAGAAGGGCTCAGGCAGCCCCCTGGGCACCGGCCCACCGGGAAATTTCCCCGTAAGGCTACTTTCACACTAGCAGCACGGACCTCCAGCAGGCTGTTCCGTCGGGTGAACAGCCTGTCGGATCCATCCTGCCGCTAGCAACCGTGTGCACTGCCGCTCCGTCCCAATTGACTATAATGGGGGCGGTGTGGATTTCCGGCGGAGGCATGGCAGCGCACGGCGAGAGGCTGCTGGAATAAATGTCGGACATGTCGTAGTTTTATTCGGACAGCCTCTCTCTCCCCTTTTGGCAAGTGTTTGCAAGTTTTTCTAAACTTTGCAAGTTGAAAATAAAACCCAGTAGCTACACATGACAAACTTTCATGGGGCCATAAAATCTCCTATTTACTTATTGCAAGTTGGGAACAGTTTCTACAGAGATTTAGTTGTTTTGTCACCAAGGGACATTAAGTTCAAGGTCCAGTCTGAGCCACTGTGTATTGAGCAATCCAGGTGATAACAGTGATCATCTGAACAGCAATGGCTACTGGCAGAGGAGCAGGACCGCCTGGGCCATAGACAGTGCGTCCCACTAGATGATCACTAGGTCAGTGGTAACAAAACAATTGAGGAAAATCTGCTTTAATCAGCTCATCAGGGAAGACGGGGAAATGCAGCATTACAAGGCGCCTATTTAAATCAATAGACATCCATTTAACGGCATTCTACATTTTGCGGAAGGGAAAGGCCGGCCCCTAATAGAACAGTCCTATCCTTGTCCGTAATGCAGACAATAATAGGACAGGCTTTACTTTTCTGTGGAACGGCCATATGGACACAGTGATTTCCGTTTTTTTGCGGTCCCATTGAAGTAAATGGTTTGATATACGGGCCACAAAAATATGGAACGGACACAGACAGAAAATAAGATTGCGTGCATAAGCCTTACATCTAAAGACAGACAAGATATAGAACAATGAAAGACCCCAAACAAGTCTTATTTGTCATTATAGCAAAATAACTAACATTCCATGCAAGAGAAGACACGAACAGAAAACGCAGAAGACCACCTACCACCAGGCCTGTTGAAATCCATATGGGACAGCGTTCTTATACCCCTCCCCCAAGCTTGAAAACAATTGGAAAATGACTATCTGCAGAAAAAGTAAGCTGTCTCAAGATAGATGGTGACCAGGTATGATGTGGTCACGGCTTTTAGACAAGAGGTCCTAAGACCTATAACATAAAAAGACATCCAGTTGCTTTACACAAAGTAATGTAGCCAGAACCTGCAGAGATACGGAGACAACCGTGCTGGTGTTACATATGGAGTAAGACTGAGGGTAGACTTTCCTTCCCATAATGCCAAGGACCCACGGACCACGCTAAAACACTGATGTGTGAATACACACATTAAAATGAATAGGGACGTGTTCTAACCGTGGAGAACACGAACAGCACACGTCCGTGAAACACTGACGTGTGAATGAGGCTTTACCATGAGAGAGCCTTCGAAAACAGATATAGCCCCCAAGGAACATCTCTTTCAGTTCCTACACACAGTCTCGGGATTAGGAAAGCAGCATATAATTCTTGCCCAGCACGGTAAGCCACCCGAGATATCTTCACCTGTCCTGATGCCAAGTATCTTTAGGCAGGCTGACAGGAGATTGTTACTATCTACTGTAAAAGTTTGCCTGGTTGGCAAACTTTTCCAAGGACAGTATCTGGCCCATCCTCACCCCTTCAGTGTTGCCAAGGAAAGCTTACAAGAGCATGGAGCTCAATGAAGAGCTTGTGCTCAATCGCTGGTTGATTACGCAATTTGTGGTCAACTTGAATGGGTCCGTGATCCGTCCGCACCGCAAAAACAAAACATGTTCTATTTTTTTGCGGTGCAGAGGCACGGACAGAAACACCACGGAAGCACTTCATAGTGCATCCGTGCCTCCGTTCTGGAGCGACTGGCCGGGCAACCGCCGTGTGCATGAGGCCTTAGGTTGGGTTCACATCTGCGTTAAAGGATTTGTCCCATCTGGACACTGTGGCATATCCACATGTAATGTCCAAAATGCGCGGGTACCACCTCCATCTCCAGAACAGGATCCCGTCTCTTGCTCCTGGGAATGGATAGGTGACCACGAATGCCAGGTCCTCCCCATTCAATTCTATAGGACTTCCGAAAATAGGTAAATGCTCTTCTCAGAGAATGGAAAGCACCTGTTCCATCAAAAGAACCGAAGAAAAATAAAAAATGTATTCAAGCTTTGGCTCTGTTCACATGGGCGCTAGTTATTTCCTTTAGAGGAACAGGACAGCGAAAATCTAGGATTACACTTACCAGTAATCCGTTTTCCCTGAGCCCATGACAGCACCAGGCGAGAAATAAGCGGGTGCTGACAGGGCGGACGATTGATGTTCTGTAAGCCCAAGACAGTACCCGCATGCTTCTCTCAGGATGCCGTCATGGGCGTAAAGATAGCAACAGAAGTGGTGGCCCCAGCACATAAACCAACAACGACTATAATGGGGTCCAATTGGTTTAAATTCAGGTGTCAGCTTTTAGTGGAGAAAAATAAAATAAATCATCAGGCAGGACTTTTTGGTCCACTATTTTTGGGGGAGCCTTGAGGTCCGATGTGAACATGCCCCAAGATGGATCTGTCAAGTGATGATGCCAACCTGATAAACCCCCCTGACTTGGGGACTGTGGGATTTCCATCATTTTACCAGAAATATATAGTGTTGTATGCCGGGATATCTTCTCCAGCATTTATGATTAAATTTGGACAGGGTGGTGGTGACGCGTGTCCTCTGTTGTCAGGACTTTATGTCCTCGCTGCTGAGGACAGCGCTGTGGCTCCCCCTCGGTGACGGGCAGATCGGCCACCACTCTGGCAGGGGCAGCCTCGAATGGCAAGAGACAAATATCTCAGGAAACGACAGATCATCAAAGAATAAAGAGGCTGCCATCATGATACAGATACTGTTACACCCTGCCGTGACAAAACAACTACTCCCATTGTACGCCGAGGCGATTTACCCCATGAGAATCTGCTTGGAAGAAAAAAAATAATAACATAAGCCATCGCCTTTTGCTTTAGTGTAAATTCACACACACAATTTTTGCGGCGCTGTTCCATATGACATGAGGACTGCATCTACAGGTCCCTGATATAGAACCAGGGGGACGTCATGTGCCGCCATATAGGGTGCATGTAATAGGCAGAGAACTGCTACATGTGAACAGTAACTAATACGCACCTGCTGAGTGCCACACGCATCAATAACCGTATGAAATACGTTTTATTTATGGATCTATGGCCGTCTGTACCACTCCAAAACTAAGAAAAGCTAAGGACGCGTCCCCAAAAGAAAGGTCTCCTCGGCTGGTTCACACTATGGTAAGAGGTTTATTTAAAAAAAAAAAAATAAATACTGCCCTAAAAAATACTACAATGTGAATAAGTGCCGAACAGGAAAATATATAATGTAACAAAGCAAACAGGGACAGACATTGGGCTCTTTCCTCCAGTCCTTCAGCCTGGGACTCTATATGAGCAGGAGAAATGCTGGTACCTGTGGTTCCACAAGCAAACCGTAGCTACAGGTGTTTGTAAAGCACAGATAGAAGAAGACTTCTCACCTCTATCAGCAGCTGAAGGTCTCCACAATGGCCGCACAACACCAGAGCCTGGGGAACTTTCCACAGCAGGAGCAGCGCTGCGTCTTCTAGTCCTGCCCGGGCACAGGGACTGCGGGAGCCTCGCCGCAAGCCCCGCCCCCGCCCCTCCCCCGCACCCCGGGGAGCAGGGCGTGGCAGCCCAGTAGTTTACGCACCTGAAACTCGGAGGAACAGGTTTCGCCCGCTGCTCCCTCAGTCTCGGCGGGGACGGCTTCCCGCCGTGTACTTCCTGCTCTGTGTGACTGGAGCCTTGTAGTGAGGCGACTTCTGAGCGGCACTGTGCTCAGTGAGTGTACAGCGGGAACTGTGGCAAAAAGAGAGTCACGTTTTATGCCAGAAACGGTATGGATATGAGGGTTTCTTCAGGCCTGACCTTTCCCTAATATCCAGCTGCAGGCACATATGCCACAGGTATCCAGAGGACTCACACCTGACATATGCTGCCAGGTGAAGGTCTGAGAAAAATAATGTAAGGATGGACACCAATGTCCTTAGTGCATTGCGGCAAAAATAATATTTTTTAACAATAAGCAGCGCCTTTAGGCTAGGTCTACACGACGACATTTGTCGCGCGACAATTTTTATAATGATAGTCTATGGTGTCACGCTGCGACGCGATAGTCGCAAAAAATCCATTCGAGATGGATTTTTCTGCGACTGTCGCAGCATGTCGCATTGCGGCACCATAGACTACCATTATAAAAATTGTCGTGCGACAAATGTTGCAGTGTAGTTGTGCCCTATCTGTCGCGTGACACATGTCGTCGTGTAGACCCAGCCTTAATCCTACCCAGTCCCCTTACAATAGTGATGCCCCTCAGACAGTATAATGCCCCTTTAGTTGCCCCCACCGAGTATGATGCTTCTACGTGGCCCGCTCACAGAAGGATGCTCCCTAAGTGCCCAAACACAGAATGAGGCCCCCACGCAAAGTGATGCCTGCCCCCCCTCAGAGAGTGACATAGTTTGTACGGCTGAAAAAAACACATCCGTCCATCCAGTTCAGCCTGTTATCCTGCAAAGTTGAGGCCTCATGCACACGGCCGTTCCGTGCATTGGGAACCGCAATTTGCGGTCCCCAATGCATGGGCAACATCCGTGCGGCCGCCGGGACGGATCAAGACGCATTCAACTTGAATAGGTCCGTGATCTGTCCGCACTGTAAAAAACTATAGAACATGTTCTATTATTTTGCTGTGTGGAGGCACGGCCAGAAACACCACGGAAGCACTCCATATGCTTCCGTGGGGTTCTGTGCCTCAGTTCCGCACCGCGGCTCCGTCTGCCAATCATAGAAAATGTCTAGTCTTGTCCGCAATGGCGGACAGGAATAGGACATGCTTTATATTTGTTACGGGGCCGCGGAACGGAACTTCGGATCTGGACAGCACAAGGTGTTTTCCAGGCTTTTAATATTGATGACCTATCCTCCGCTGATCAGCTGTATGAGGAGACGGCACGCGCCGTCTCCCGTCTCTCTTCCTGTTCACTGCTACTTTGCCATAGACATACAGCAGAGAGCAGGAAGAGAAACGAGAGACCGCACCTGTGCACTGCGCGTGCCGTCTCCTCATACAGCTGATTGGTGGGGGTGCCGGGTCTCGGACCCCCGCCAATCTGATTATTAATATTATTTATTATTAAAGCGACATTCATTCCATAGCACTGTACATATGAAAAGGGGTATACATACATAATACAGACAAACTGGTAGAGAGGGAGAGAAGGTACTGCCCGTGAGGGCTTACAATCTACATGGAATGGGAGAAGGACACAGTAGGTGCGGGTTAAGTTGGTCATGGCGGTATAGAGGCAGCAGGGTCACTGGTTGTAGGCTTGTCTGAAGAAGTGGGTTTTCAGGTTTCTTTTGAAGGATTCCACTGTAGGTGAGAGTCTGATATGTTGGGGTAGCGAGTTCCAGAATGTGGGGGATGCACAGGAGAAATCTTGGAGACGATTGTGGGAAGAGGTGATAAGAGGAGAGCAGGAGGTCTTGTGAGGATCGGAGAGTGCGTGTGGGGATGTAGGGAGGGGACAGGTTATGGACGACCTTGTATGTATTTGTTAGTATTTTGAACTGAATTCGATGGGCAATGGGGAGCCAGTGAAGGGAGAGGCAGAGGAGTAACAGGGTGAGATGTGGATTAGTCGGGCAGCAGAGTTGAGGATAGATTGGAGGGGTGAGAGTGCTAGATGGAAGGCCACAGAGAAGGATGTTGCAGTAGTCTAGGCGGGAGATGATGAGGGCATGTATAAGCATTTTCATAGACTCAAAGTTGAGGAAAGCGCGGATGCGGGAGATGTATTTGAGTTGGAGGCGGCAGGTGATGGAAAGGGCTTGGATGTGTGTTCAGAAGGAGAGGGCAGAATCTAAGGTCACTCCAAGGCAGCAGACTTGGTTGAACAGGGAGAGTGTGCAGCCATTGATCATAATAGATAGGTCTGTTGGGGGGGGTTGAGCAAGATGGGGGAAAGATGATGAATTCTGTTTTATCCATGTTAAGTTTTAGAAAGAGAGAGAAGAAGAATGAGGATATGGAAGATAGTCATTGTGGGATTCTGGATAGTAAGGTGGTGATGTCTGGACCAGAGAGGTAGATTTGTGTGTTGTCAGCATAAGGGCTCATTCAGACGGCCGTATGCTGTCCGCAAAAATACTGAATGCTATCCGTTTTTTTGCGGATCCGCAAAAAAACGGATCTGCAAAAAAACGGATAGCATTCAGTATTTTTGCGGACCCATAGACTTCAATGGGGCCATGTCCTGATTTTCACGGACAAGTATAGGACATGTTTCATTTTTTTTGCGGATCCGCAAAAAAACGGATAGCATTCAGTATTTTTGCGGACAGCATACGGCCGTCTGAATGAGCCCTAAGAGTGATACTGAAAGCCATGGGACTCTATGAGCTGTCCCAGGCCAAAAGTGTAAATAGAGAAGAGCATGGGTCCTAGGACAGATCCTTGTGGGACACCAACAGAGAGAGAATGAGACGAGGATGTGGTGCGGGAGTGGGAGACGCTAAATGTCCGGTCTGTGAGGTATGATGTGATCCAGGAGAGGTTAGAGCCTACAATAACCCAAAAACCGAACCTCACTCACCAACTTACTGCAACTTGTACAAAAAAAGAGCAAGGATTTAACAAGGTAAAAAAATCTCATTTTATTTGTTATAAATCACATGAACATTACAGGTGAGACTCAAAAGGGACAGAACATGGAGACTGGGCCACAAAAGGGCTCTGCAATGTGGAGAATCACAATGGGGGATAATGTGACCATATACAGCAGGTAACAGACAATAAACAGAAGCTGTGAACATTGGAGTAGTTGCGGGTGCAATTGCTGTCCCCTAGTGTTGAACAACTACCTAGCTCTTATTCACAGCGTCCAAGCAATGGATGCTGTAGGGTATAATTGGACGGTGCAATACTACTCATAAAGATGGCATATAACAATAACTGTAAGTCACTAGTCCCACCCTAATACAGATACCATGTTACCTACCCATGTTGCTGCTGAAAAATGGTGACACAGTTCCCCCACTGCTTCGACCTCAACACGTGTTTCGCCACGTAGGCTTCGTCAGGAGGTACAAACACACTAAGACAGATTTGGGCATATAAAGGCTAAAGAGGAGGGATTAATTATCACTAACCATGATCATCTGTACCAAGGGTATTCATGTTGTGAGACAGCCTCCTTCAGTGCTTCCTGGTCATTAAAATGCAACCTGATTCCAGCACTTCCGGATGGCAATCACACAGCACATATGTCAGCCAATCACATAATCGCTACCTGGTCACATGGTCCTGATGTCATGGACATGTGACCATCTCCCAGGTCCTTCAACCATAGTTAAAAATACTCCCAGGTCCTGTATACAGCTAAAGTTACTTATCTATAACTCAAAACACCTCTCAATTATCTTCATATCAGCTCATAGATCAATTTATAAAATACAAATATAATAACAGAATCATCCGGTCTGTGAGGTATGATGTGATCCAGGAGAGGGCCAGGTCCGTGATGCCAAGAGATGAGAGTTTGTAACAGAAGGGAGTGGTCGACAGTGTCGAAGGCAGAGGACAGATCAAGGAGAAAGACGACAGAGCAATGTTTTTTGGTTTTGGCTGTTAGAAGGTCATTGGTGACTTTGGTAAGGGCAGTCTCAGTCGAGTGGTGGGGTCGGAAGCCAGATTGTAGCTGGTCAACGAGGGAGCAGGAGGAGAGGTGAGAGGACAGTTCCGAATAGACTTGTTGTTCAAGAAGCTTTGAGGCATACGCTAGAAGTGATATGGGGCGATAACTGGACAAAGAAGATGGGTCATGTGAAGACTTTGAGGATGGGTGTAATGGTAGCATGTTTAAAAGCAGAGGGGGAGACACCAGAGGTTACTGATAGGTTGAAGAGATGAGTTAGGGTTGGGATAAACACTAGTGAGGTTAGGGATGAGGTGGGATGGGATTGGGTCAAGTACACAGGTGGTGAGATGTGATCTGGAGAGTAGAGTGGATAGATCATCAATATTAAAAGCACGGACAACCCCTTTAATATGAGCAATGATGTCACAATCATAATTTTTGGTTGTGTTATTTTATTTAATGTTCTCTACATGAGATGCTTCATATTTCTGGATGGATTGTGCCACAGTTGCCACAGTTATCTGTTATTTTATTATATATGACACGCACACTTACAACATTTTTATCGCCTGCATAATTATTTGTACATCCTATTACTAGATAATTTTATATGTATCTCCGAGATGTTATCTCACCTTCTGAACAGCAGTGCAGTGTACATAACTTATCAAAGGTAAATTTATTATGCAGTAGAGTTAATGCTTAGTATTTGCCTTCCTGATAAACATAGAATCAGCACCTTGGCCCGTCGTGTAGAGTATTCAACCAGCTCCAAACCTTAGGAGACAGTACTGACATGTTGTAGGGCTGAGTTCACACAACTCGATTTTTTTTTTATGTTTAAGAAATGTTCTGCATTTGGGGATGTCATCACTTAAAGTTATGTTATCCTTCACAGGAATGGGGGCCCCATATCCCAAAATGACTGAAGAAGCTGGTCCATGCACCCTGCCACTCCATTAATTCTGTATGGGACTACTGGAAATAGCCAAGCCCTATACTCAGATATCTCTGGCAGTCCCATAGAGAATAGGCACAACACCAGTACTGTTTTCTTCACTGGAACTAAGAGGCTGTAACAGCGGCTACTCACTGACGATGTCTCCGTGTTCGGCAGTGATCAGCTGCCAGTGTTTCCCCATTCATCAAAGCACTCCTGGGCTCTGTCCTTGTGGGCATCGTCCTTCCTGGAATCCGCTCCACGGTTTTGTTCCAGCCCTGGGCACAGCATGCTTTCTGTCTGTTCCCTGTAGCACTTCCTTAGGCTAGGGCTACACGACGACATGTGTTGCGCGACAATTTTTATAATGATAGTCTATAGTGTCGCGCTGCGACACGACAGTAGAAAAAAATCCATCCAAGATGGATTTTTGTGCGACTGTCGCAGTCCGACACAATAGACTATCATTATAAAAATAGTCGCGCAACACATGTCGTTGAGTAGCCCTAGCCTTAGGGCCGGCCCACGTCACTTCATGTGACCGTGCTGACTAATCCTAGCCCTCTTGCACCTATATAAGTGGTCCAGCCCCCTTCCCAGGTGCCTGAGTGTCAATGGTCCTTGTGTCTTGCAAAGATTGTTATCTGTGCTGATGTTTCTGGACTCTGCTACCTGTTTGATCCTTACCTGCTCTGTCTTGACTCTCCAGTTGCTGACTCGGATTGCCTGACCTGTGCCACCTGCCGTCACCTATTGCTTGTTTGACTTTGCCTCATCCTTCGGTCCTGCACTGTACCTCTGGTACTGAACCTTGCACCACTGGTATCCTCAGTCTGGACCAGCTGTCTTATGTGCCAATCATCTTCAAGAGGTAGCGACCTGGTGTTCCCCTCACAAAGTCTCTCCTCACCATGAGTGGTACTGTGAAGAATGTGGGGTTCACTTAGACAACACCCTCAGAGAAGGTTGGTCATATGGCACAGTGGGTTCACACCTGCTGATTTGTGACAAGGGCCTAGGTCAACCCCTAAAAAAACAACCCCATAGCATTATCCCTCTTCACCAAACTTTACAGTTGGCACAATGCAGTCAGACAGGGGTATGGGGCCCCCATTCTCATGATCATTGGGGGTCCCAGCAGTAGGGCCTCCATTAATCTAACAGTTATCTCCTATCCTGTGGATAACTTTAAATAAGTGAAATACCCCTTTTAAATGGTGTGTTCCAATATTTTTGTCTATATACTGTATGTTACTAGCTAACTTACTATCACCCCATCAATCCTTGTAGTCCTTTGACACAATTATTGCTGGTGCACTAATGGGAAGTTATGTGAAGACTTGTTAGTAATCAGTCCCAGTCTAATAGTTACACTGGTTCAGTATTAATAAGTGAGGTGTAGTTTAAAATTGTAACAATTGATTTAGTGATCTCCAGTAGTCTCTGACTTTTCCTTCGAGATGGATAATAAGGTGTAGAATGACACGATTTGCAGGTTCACAGAATCTAGCAGTAGCTATGGAGATAGAAAACAGAAGGGCTGCAAACAAAGGTACTTTAGTCAGGAACCAGCATGATGCAACAGTTCATCTATGGTAGAAAGATAAGGTACATTTCTTGAATGTTTCAGTTGATAAACTGGATGGAGTGGGGTCAGTACAGGCAATTCCATTTGACTTTATGGATCACAGAATCTCTCCGTATTAAAAGCAGCTGACTGACCAGCCTTTGCAAAACTCCACCACTGCCACCAACAATAATTACTACACAATACAATTAACAGTGGTAGGCGAAAAACCAAAAGTGAGTAGCTTCTGTCCATAATCGGCATCCAATCTGGAAATCAACACACAAGAAAACCCCCATTAACACTTTTTATTAATTTGTTCTTCATAAGTTAAAAGTCACTCAAGAACCTTCTGAAGGGGGGCTTTCAGTCTTAACTGAGACTTCTCGGAGGAGTTAGACAGTGCCTGAATTATAGGTGAAGCAGTGATGGCGAGCGGTATTTCATCAGGAAGCAGTCCGCATACCCTGTAGTGATTTCTCCTTTTCTGCAAGGACTGTGGAACCTTTCGGCACCTAATCTGCACTCAACTCACTCCTGGCTCACCCTGGTGTTCTTTGGGGTCCTCCACCAGCCCAGCTGGGCCTGTGGTAGTTGGACTTTAGGTGTAAGTCTCTCCTGGACCTCCTTCTCCTTGGCTTTATCTTGGCTCTTTGACCACCCGTCTGGGGCAGCCCTTGCTGTCTATGCTGCCTATACTACCTCTTGGGACAGTCCGATCACAAATGCCCAGTTTTTTGGGGGTCTGTAAACTTGGTGTACTATGCCAGCTCCCCTTATCTTAATTTATGCAAATATTCAGGCAGGTCAGTTTACTTAATCCCCCCCCTCACAAATAGATCTTCTCTGGAATATTTATCCTCTATGACACAAATGTTTCTGCTGCAGGTAAACTATCTGCCTGTACCCCTCCTCTGAAAGGGTCACATGCAATCTCCCAAGGGCCCATCCAACATGTCCATCATTGCCTCGGCTCAATGGTCCATCCAGTCACCCCATCGAGCTGGAATACTTCTTCAGGACAAGTTAGGAGGATCCACCAGCCTCTCTGCCAACACCACCATTTAGGCCTGGACTTCAGGCTCGCCTTGTGGTCCAATTTACTTGCCACTTCCTACCAACTATCTCCAAAAGAAATTACAAGATTTGCAGGTGACAGAAGCTGGCAGCTGAGATGGAGACAAGACATAGACTTTACCAGGGGTGGACTGGTCATAGACCGTACAGGGAAATTTCCCAGTGGGCCGATGCCCAGGGGGGTCACCTGAGCCCTCCTCATGGCTGCTGGCCAGGTACATAACGATCTGATGGTCTCAGAATTAATTAATACTAGAAGCGCCAGTTGATTAAGACTCATTAGTGATGATCTGCCAGTGGAAAAGTGCTGCGGATTACCTAACGAATGAGCAGCAGGCAATCACAATTTTTAAGCAGGTTAAAAATATCATCCTTTGCAGGCAGGAAATAGTGATGGCATTAGATCTGTCCTGTGAGGAGATCACTGCATGCGATAGCATGTTTCTTGAAATGGTGATAATAAAAAGAAAATAAAATTCATACTCGCCTCATCCATTTGTTCGTGGAGAGGCCATTGCGGCCATCTTGATTGAAGAAAATATCAGAAATTTCACGATTTCTTCAATCAAGATGGCCGCGACGGCCTCTTGGCGAGCAAATGGATGAGCTATGTATTTTTTTGTTTTTAACCCCTGAAAGGCCTTAAAGGGGTTGCCCAATGAAAAATAGTCGTTTTCAAACTAGCACCTGGATCTGAATTCTTTTGTAATTGCATGTAATAAAAGATTTAGCATAGCTGAGTTATTCAATAAAATGTATCTGTATAGCGCCACCTGCTTAGTTTTTTCTTATTTCTCTGACCTGCTCACTGAGATGGCCGCACATGCTCAGTTTCATCCTTCAACTACCTCCTGAGCTTTGATAGTGAGAGCATGGACACGCCCCCTTAGCTGCAGCAGAAAGGACACTCCCCCTGAGCTGTCAGCTTGACATAAATCTAGCAGAGTAATGAGTGGGGAGATCTTTGGACCTATGTGAGGTACAGGACTGGTTCTAGCTTTGTTACAAAGAGATTGTCATGTACTATGTGATGTCTGATTTAAATTTTTTACATCTGCTGGTCTAATACAGGCCTTAGAATAGAAAGCTGATCTGGTGGCCTTGACTGGTAAATGGATCACATAATCAGTGATTCAATTGAAGTGATGGCTAGGGCTGAGCACCACATAAGGGTCCTCAGCCCAAAGTGTGTCTAATTTACATTATACACTGCTCAAAAAAATAAAGAGAACACTTAAACAACACAATGTAACTCCAAGTCAATCACACTTCTGTGAAATCAAACTGTCCACTTAGGAAGCAACACTGAGTGACAATCAATTTCACATGCTGTTGTGCAAATGGGATAGACAACAGGTGGAAATTATAGGCAATTAGAAAGACACCCCCAATAAAGGAGTGGTTCTGCAGGTGGTGACTACAGACACTTCTCAGTTCCTATGCTTCCTGGCTGAAGTTTTGGTCACTTTTGAATGCTGGCGGTGCTTTCACTCTAGTGGTAGCATGAGACGGAGTCTACAACCCACACAAGTGGCTCAGGTAGTGCAGCTTATCCAGGATGGCACATCAATGCGAGCTGTGGCAAGAAGGTTTGCTGTGTCTGTCAGCGTAGTGTCCAGAGCATGGAGGCGCTATCAGGAGACAGGCCAGTACATCAGGAGACGTGGAGGAGGCCGTAGGAGGGCAACAACCCAGCAGCAGGACCGCTATCTCCGCCTTTGTGCAAGGAGGAGCACTGCCAGAGCCCTGCAAAATGACCTCCAGCAGGCCACAAATGTGCATGTGTCTGCTCAAACGGTCAGAAACAGACTCCATGAGGGTGATATGAGGGCCCGACGTCCACAGGTGGGGGTTGTGCTTACAGCCCAACACCGTGCAGGACGTTTGGCATTTGCCAGAGAACACCAAGATTGGCGCCCTGTGCTCTTCACAGATGAAAGCAGGTTCACACTGAGCACATGTGACAGACGTGACAGAGTCTGGAGACGCTGTGGAGAACGTTCTGCTGCCTGCAACATCCTCCAGCATGACCGGTTTGGCATTGGGTCAGTAATGGTGTGGGGTGGCATTTCTTTGGAGGGCCGCACAGCCCTCCATGTGCTCGCCAGAGGTAGCCTGACTGCCATTAGGTACCGAGATGAGATCCTCAGACCCCTTGTGAGACCATATGCTGGTGCGGTTGGCCCTGGGTTCCTCCTAATGCAAGACAATGCTAGACCTCATGTGGCTGGAGTGTGTCAGCAGTTCCTGCAAGACGAACTCATTGATGCTATGGACTGGCCTGCCCGTTCCCCAGACCTGAATCCAATTGAGCACATCTGGGACATCATGTCTCGCTCTATTCACCAACGTCACGTTGCACCACAGACTGTCCAGGAGTTGGCAGATGCTTTAATCCAGGTCTGGGAGGAGATCCCTCAGGAGACCGTACGCCACCTCATCAGGAGCATGCACAGGCGTTGTAGGGAGGTCAAACAGGCACGTGGAGGCCACACACACTACTGAGCTTCATTTTGACTTGTTTTAAGGACATTACATCAAAGTTGGATCAGCCTGTAGTGTGTTTTTCCACTTTAATTTTGAATGTGACTCCAAATCCAGACCTCCATGGGTTGAAAAATTTGATTTCCATTTTTTTATTTTTGTGTGATTTTGTTGTCAGCACATTCAACTATGTAAAGAACAAAGTATTTCAGAAGAATATTTAATTAATTCAGATCTAGGATGTGTTATTTTTGTGTTCCCTTTATTTTTTTGAGCAGTGTATATATATACAGGCTGATCCAACTTTGATGTAATGTCCTTAAAACAAGTCAAAATCAGGCTCAGTAGTGTGTGTGGCCTCCACATGCCTGTTTGACCTACCTACAACGCCTGTGCATGCTCCTGATGAGGTGGCGGACGGTCTCCTGAGGGATCTCCTCCCAGACCTGGACTAAAGCATCTGCCAACTCCTGGACAGTCTGTGGTGCAACGTGACGTTGGTGGATAGAGCGAGACATGATGTCCCAGATGTGCTCAATTGGATTCAGGTCTGGGGAACGGGTGGGCCAGTCCATAGCATCAATGCCTTCGTCTTGCAGGAACTGCTGACACACTCCAGCCACATGAGGTCTAGCATTGTCTTGCATTAGGAGGAACCCAGGGCCCACACCATTACTGACCCAATGCCAAACCGGTCATGCTGGAGGATGTTGCAGGCAGCAGAACATTCTCCACGGCATCTCCAGACTCTGTCACGTCTGTCACATGTGCTCAGTGTGAACCTGCTTTCATCTGTGAAGAGCACAGGGCGCCAGTGGCGAATTTGCCAATCTTGGTGTTCTCTGGCAAATGCCAAACGTCCTGCACGGTGTTGGGCTGTAAGCACAACCCCCACCTGTGGACGTCGGGCCCTCATATCACCCTCATGGAGTCTGTTTCTGACCGTTTGAGCAGACACATGCACATTTGTGGCCTGCTGGAGGTCATTTTGCAGGGCTCTGGCAGTGCTCCTCCTTGCACAAAGGCGGAGGTAGCGGTCCTGCTGCTGGGTTGTAGCCCTCCTACGGCCTCCTCCACGTCTCCTGGTGTACTGGCCTGTCTCCTGGTAGCGCCTCCATGCTCTGGACACTACGCTGACAGACACAGCAAACCTTCTTGCCACAGCTCGCATTGATGTGCCATCCTGGATAAGCTGCACTACCTGAGCCACTTGTGTGGGTTGTAGACTCTGTCTCATGCTACCACTAGAGTGAAAGCACCGCCAGCATTCAAAAGTGACCAAAACATCAGCCAGGAAGCATAGGAATTGAGAAGTGGTCTGTGGTCACCACCTGCAGAACCACTCCTTTATTGGGGGTGTCTTGCTAATTGCCTATAATTTCCACCTGTTGTCTATCCCATTTGCACAACAGCATGTGAAATTGATTGCCACTCAGTGTTGCTTCCTAAGTGGACAGTTTGATTTCACAGAAGTGTGATTGACTTGGAGTTACATTGTGTTGTTTAAAGGGCTTCTGTCACCCCACTAAACTCATTTTTTTTTTTGTGTGTGTACTTATAATCTCTATCCTGCCATACATTGTTATTAATAATTTTCGTTCAGTAGATTTAGCAAAAGACTTTCTTTTATGATATGCTAATTACCTTTCTACCAGCAAGTAGGGCGTCTACTTGCTGGTAGCAGCCGCAGAAAACCGCCCCCTCCTTCTGTTGATTGACAGGGCCAGCCGCAATCTCCTCCTCCGGCCAGTCCTGTCAGCATTTCAAAAATCGCGCGCCTGTGTTGATTCGGTGCAGGCGCTCTGAGATAAGGAGGCTCGCCTCCTCAGCACTCCCTCAGTGCGCCTGCGCCGATGACATCACCGAAAGAGAAGACGTCATCGGCGCAGGCGCACTGAGGGAGTGCTGAGGAGGCGAGCCTCCTTATCTCAGAGCGCCTGCGCAGAATCAACACAGGCACGCGATTTTTGAAATGCTGACAGGGCTGGCCGGAGGAGGAGATCGCGGCTGGCCCTGTCAATCAACAGAAGGAGGGGGCAGTTTTCTGCGGCTGCTACCAGCAAGTAGACGCCCTACTTGCTGGTAGAAAGGTAATTAGCATATCATAAAAGTACGTTTTTTGCTAAATCTACTGAACGAAAATTCATATAATTCGGATAAGACGACCCCCAATTCTTCCAGTTAAAATATAGGGTTTGGGCTATACTCGCCGTATAAGACTACCCCTCCAACGCAACCTACTTTGGCATTAAGATCTTCAGGTAATTGTTGTGCAATTTTCGTCTTTTGCCTCAGTACCATATTATGCCTTTCCAAGAATCTAGTACACCAGGATACAGTGGCCTTAAATCTGTTGCTGTGATCTGGGTTAGATTTGGCCCACTGAAATGCAAACAAATGTATTTTATTTCGTGTCACTACATAACCTTTTTGGCAATGCTCATTCACCATGTCTGCTACATGTTTTTAGAGTTCTGGCCAATGTGGGGTGCCTCTTCTTAATGCACACTTACCCCTTGGCATACTTTTTAATGATTTTTCATTTGCTTTCCAGTCCCGAACCATATTTCTGTTACTCCATATTGTCTTGCAGCAGCGCAGTTATTATGTTTCATGGCAAAGTTTACAACTTTAAGTTTGAAACTGGCTTGATATTTCTTTCTTCTTGCTGGTAGAGCCATGATGGGGGTCTTGACTTTTAGCCATTTGTATACTGTACTGTATGAACCGGTACAGATACTGGTGCTGTGCTGTATGAACAGATACTGGTGCTGTACTGTATGAACCGGTACAGATACTGGTGCTGTACTGTATGAACCGGTACAGATACTGGTGCTGTACTGTATGAACCGGTACAGATACTGGTGCTGTACTGTATGAACCGGTACAGATACTGGTGCTGTACTGTATGAACCGGTACAGATACTGGTGCTGTACTGTATTCACCACCACATGTATCTGCTCCCCAGATAGACTCTGTTTTTTCACCCCAGATAAGATGCACACCAAACTTTATTAGAAATCCGCCATTCCAAAATTAGAATTGGCTGAAGTGCAGATGCTCCTGCTTCCCCCTGCCTTCTCTCAGAATCGCCTATCCAACCCAGTATACAGCAACCAGCCAAGCGATGTACCGGTATTTTCTGTGCACACTGCATACAAAGCCTGCTTGGATTGGCTGGGTTAGCTCTCCCTGCCCAGCCGTCCCTGTCTTCAAGACGATCTGAGCGTTAGTACGCAATGTGATACTGCCGGCATGAGAAAACCACTGAGAGCAGAGAGAGGGGGCTGCTTCAGGAGCGGCTGGACGGGATGCAGCGCACAGTGGCTCAGCTAGCCTCCAGTCCGGCTAGGAAGTAAATTTCAGCACGCCGTATACTGGCATATAAGACGACACCCGGCGTATAAGACGAGTCCCAACTTTTGAGATTTTCATGTGTTAAAAAGTAGTCCTATACGCAGGAAAATACAGTATATTTAGCAGAATTGTATATGAACATAGGGTCTCTTAAGATACCCATCCACATTGAGTGAGTATGTGTTTTCAGTGCAGAGAGAGGAGAAAACCGCTGTCAGACACCTCTGACAGCTTATCTCCTGAGAGAAGTAAATGATAGGGTGTTGAAATTCAATCTTACTGTTCCTTCTGTCCCCTGATATCTGGCAGAGAGTCGGGAGCTCCCAGTACACCTTAGGTTGTTGGAGGGTTTAGCCAACAATTTTTTAATGTGTCTTTATTCAAGTAGCTCTCCTAAAATAAAAAAAATTCACATTAATTGTGAAACAAACAAAACACTTACCTAGTGACGTCCTTTTTATATTTTCATCTGCAAATCTTCCAGTTTTCAGGCACCTTTTCTGCTTTTTAAGATGGCTGCACCGCGTCTCAGACTACCTGCTGCCCTTCAGCTGGCCAGCACTGCTCATGTAAGCAGTGCTGACTAATCCAAGCAGGAAGTGTGTCTTGGACTACCAAAAGGACAATGTGCATCAGGTAGTCTGAGAAGAAGTCCGGCCATCTTGGATGACGGAGCAGGAACCTGAGCATTGGTGGATCTGCCCCTGAAAAAATTAAAAGAAGGTCACCCGATAAGTGTTCTTTTGGTTAATGTGAATTTTTTTTTTCCTGAACTAGATTTTTTTTTAAAGGCATGGATGATATTAGAATTTAAAAAAAGTGTATACTCATTGTCCAAAATCCCCTCCGTTCCAGGACCACTGCTGCAGCTATGACATGCCTGTATACCGCACCTTTTTTTCCTTTAAATTTTAACTTTGACAAAGCTGCCTGATGATCAGTGATCAACTATCCACATCCCCTTAAAAAGCAGGTTTTGGAGACGAGACCTAGATAAATAGCCTACAGGTACAACAGGTGTTCAGTGTACAAAACACGCAGCTGCTGAAAGAAGTCCAGCAATGATAAAAGAAACCCGCACTGTAAAAAGATCTGAGTGTGCAGAATTTGGTTTTCTGGGGCACAATTATTTTATTTGGAAAGTGTATATCCTTTCACTATTATTTCTGCCGAACTCCCTTGTGTCCTGGTAATACAAACTGCTCACACATGCTTTGCATCTCTTTATACATGTGACATACAGATGAAAGAGGGGAAACATGGTTGAAAAAAATCTTCCCTTGTTTATTGTGTTTATTGCAGTATATAGGGAAAATTGGATGAAATGTCAGTAGTGAGAGTGTTTACAATTAAACTTATCTATAGTGGAAGCAGGGGTAGCAGGTGCTACGGGGCCCGAACTCCGAGAAGGCCCACCTGGGAACAGGACTGAAATATTTTATTGTCAGGGTCAACAGTATTATACAATGACATTATACACAATGTATATGTAGGAAACGGATGAAGCGGCTGCCTGGCCTGGTCTGAGAGACTAGCCTCAGTAGTGAGGGTTGCACGGGAGGAGGGGGTTGCTGAGGATGGAGAGGTTCTGTTCAAAAGTTTTAGTTATGCCAATGGCTTGGGGAATATCTGTGGCAGGTTCCATTAGGAGTTTCCGTCACAGATTTCTACAAAAATGCCAAACAAGCTATTTTGCCATTTTGTCTGACAGAATGACTGGTATAATGGACACCCAAAGGACCACATTACGGTCATGGAGTCAGTTGGGTGCCTATGGTGTCCGTGCTTCCATTTTTTTTCTTCTAGTTCGTAGATCAGAATAGAAACATGGAACATATGCAATTGTTTACCATCATGCCATTTTTAGGTCAAAACTTATCTGGTCATAATTTTTTCTAAGTGGCCAGAACTCTGCAAATCCCTCCCATACACACAGATTTAAAAAAAAGGCACATTCTGACTGCCTGCTGTCACCACTAGAGGGAGCTTAGAAACATATAGCCTGACTCTTTTTGTCCTACATTTAGCCCACTAAAACATAGGCGTGTATTAAAGTATATTTTTTCCTATATATCCTGATGCAGCCTTGGATTTGGACTTTGAGTACAAAAGGACCAGAAATTATCTGGTCAAATAGTCAAGAAGTATTTAAAACTTTAAGGGTCAAACCAATACATGGCGGCAACGCTAATATTATATATATATATATATATACACATATACTCACACATTTTATTTCTAAGCAGAAGAATTCTACTTTAATGTAAATCTGCAAGAACCATTACGTTCCATTATTACAGTATATATTCCAGAAATATGTCATTGAAATGGCAAGTGTTGCGGCTTAGGACGTGCAAACTGTTTGTTACAAATAGTTTCTCCATAATGAAATAAGAAAAATACAAAAATATACATTTTTCTTCTGCATTGCCCACATTGCAAGGACTCCCTGTGCATGTACCGCTCTTCACATAACTAATATCTAACAAACTTCACAATAAAATATTTACAATATTTAAAATATGATGCAAAGTTTAAAGGGGTTATCCGGTAATTTATATTGATGCCTTTCCTGTGGATAGGTCATCAACATCAGATCAGCGGGGGTCTGACAGCCGCCAATCAGCTGTTAGGAGCGGCTGGCACTCCGTGAGCGCCACGGCCTCTTCCTAGACTATGTGACATCACCATACGTTGGTCACATGGCCAAGTTGCCATTCAGCCCCAGTAAAGACTTTGGGGCACATTTATTAAGACCGGCGTTTTAGACACTGGTCTTAATAAAGGCCTATAGCTGCCGGTGGTTCCGTTGAAGTTATAAAAAGACGCCAGCCTCTCCATAACTTTGGCGCATCCAGTGCCAGTTTTAAATGTTACATTTAGATGATTTTCTACTATTAAGACAGGAGAAGAAAATGATGAATTAGACCAAGTGTTGCGCCGCCATCTACCCCTGAAATCCGCCTAATTTAGGCATATTTAAGATTAGTAAATGACCCCTATGTGCTTGGAAAGCTGCCTAAAGCTCCGGTGAGCACAATGGGTCCCTGAAACAGCGGATGAGTGGGGATGCCTGGACTCGGACCCCCGAGGATAGGTCATCATTATCTGTTCCTGGATAACCGCCCGATTGTGAGAGTAAAGGTGGCTATACATATCAGATGAATGTTGGCCCATCCCGCCATGTTCAGCAGTACCGGCCAAATGTCTAAGTGTATGGGGGTGCCCAAACTCTCCCCTGATGGCAGCCATTTGGAGGGGGGGGGGGGAGAAGAAATGGGCATGTTGAGTTTCAATATGCCTGATCTCAAGAAAGATAAGACACCACCAGAATAATCTAGCTGCATCTTATTACCCTCATTCCCAAAGACAACACAAGAATGCACAGCTAAACTGTCCATGCATGTGAATGGGGATGGGGGGGTTGGGAGAAAATGCTGTCGTCTGAGTGTTCAGCTGATGGATATCTAAGGACAATGGACACCTTAAGGCACTGGTCATATCTGAGGCTGTCCATAGCCCCAAGTGCAAACTGCTTCAGATTAGACAGAAAAATAGTGGTGTATGCAGAACCTGATGGACCCCCATTATAAATCAACAGGGACTGTCGGGCACCTTTGTTATCAGCACTACATTATGGCTTTCATTATCAACAGAAGCCACAAGGTAGATGTGAACAGCGCCTATGAAATAGTACCACTAGTTACAGAAATAAATCCTCCAAGAACTAATTAAGTCCATCATTCCAGGTCATGACTTTGTCATACTCCTGAATTCTCTGCTTGATGTGAGAAAGCTTGTTCTTTAAGTACTCGCAGCGTTCCTTCTTCTCCAAAAATGTTGGATCCTATTAGAGGAAGAAAAAAACAAAAAGTTAATGAGCTTGAGTTTCACATAATTGGTTAGGAAAGGACACATTCAGCCCGGGTAGGTTGGGACACAATAACTCGCATGTATAAAGGTCAATTAGACCCGCCCAGCAATAAAACAGGCCGGGTGCACAAAGTTCATTTTAGGTGGAGATACTAGACAACACAGTGTTGTAATAACAGCGTGATTTTGTCAAAAAAGACAAATATCCAAGGACAGTAGAGATGCACTGTATACATTATTTCGCCCCACCCTACATTTCTATGTTGTTGTTTTTTTAACTATTACCGGTATATTCCATACAATACTATACAGAGTGTGGTGGCCCCTATGATGTATACATTATGGAGAATGCTACATTTAATCTGACCATGCACATAGAATAGAGGTCTGTACAGGCCTCGATACATTTAGGAGGAAGGTGCCTTAAAGGGACTTTGCCATAAATTTTGTAAAAAATTAAAATCAAATATTATATCTAATGAAAATCTCTTTCTAACAAAGCTAGAACTAGCCCTGTGTCTCACATGGATGCAGAGATGTCCCCCATTCATTGCTCTACTAGAGTCTTTTCAGGATGTCGGCTCAGGGGATGTGCCCTGTCTGCTGCTGTTCTTTCCCGTTTCATTTAAACTGAGCATGTGTGACTGCCTCAGTGAGGTGGACAAGAAATAAGGAAAAGAACAAACAGCAGGTGGCGCACAACAGATACATTTTATTGAATAGCTCAATGACTACATAAAATTTTTAATCCAATGCAATTACAAAAAGTATTCAGATCCAGGTGCTGGTTTGAAAAATGTAGAATATTTTTCGTGGCTCAACCCTTTTTAGCTACTCGCCGCTACTCTGGCAATTGGGCCTGCCAGGCAGGGGTGGAGGGACAGCGGCAGGTCCATACCACCAGAAACACGGAGCAGGAGAGCAATATGGCAGCTGTCCCACCTGAAGGAGTGGTGGTGGCGGGCACAAACCACCACAATAACAACCCAGCTACATTAATGGAATAATCTAAAATATTTATTAGCAAACTGCATAATCAGCAAATGGTTAAAGTGGCTGAAAGATGAGTGTTCACTTTACATTCAGTTTGAAAGATGAGTGAGCAAACACTTCAGTGTCCGCTCAGTATACTCACATTCTTCTTCCTTTGATATTCCTGCAAAACCTTTGAAATCCGTTCATATTCCTGAAAAATTAAGGAAAACGATATTTCACTTTAGTATACCACTCCTCATACACACAGATAATGAAATATCGTACGGATTCTCATACACTATAAAAATATAAAAGCTGCCACATAACAGGAAAGATGGTCGATATGTTATATATTACATAGTGGCAGCACGGTGGCTCAGTACTTAGCACTGGTGCCTTGCAGCGCTGGGGTCTTAGGTTCGAAACCAAACAAGAACATCTAGGTGATGTTTATACCTTCTCTCTGTGTTTGCGTGGGTTTCTTCCGGGTACTCCGGTTTCCTCCCACACTTACTGATAGTGAGGATAGATTAGCATAGAAGAGAAGACCGCCACTCACTGTATAGATGCGCTTATATTTTTATTGTCACATAGATATGTATAGCTGTGACGCGTTTCGGCACAAGCATGAGCCTTCTGCAAACATGTTTGAAGCCGAAACGCGTCACAGCTATACATATCTATGTGACCATAAAAATATAAGCGCATCTATACAGTTAGTGCTGGTCTTCTCTTCTATGCGGATCTATGGGACGCCGGCACGTGCACCACGCCATTCACATGGACGGAGTGCCGACTGCTATTTTCTGGATTAGATTGTGAGCTCCATCGTGGACAATGAGTGATTATGATGTCTGTAAAGCGCTGCTGAATATGTCAGCGCTATATAAGTAAAATAAATCATGATTGAAAACAGGAAATCTGGTCTGCAAGTGACCCACGGACTCATACAGACAATGAATCCTTGGGCATCTTGGTCAAGGATCCTTGCCGTATCAAGGCGTCTGATCCTGCTAGTATTTTCTGGATTCATATGTTAAAGACGTGAATTGTACACGACTTTCCTTCAACTATGAAATCCTGTCCCAGCAACCAGCATCAGAATGATTGCAGAGAAATAGGTGGAGCTCGGAAACAGAAGTTATTAGTAGAAACGACAATTAGGCGTTATCCAGCCCTGGGAAAGAACATGTTATGCCATCATACTCCCACTGATGTGTACCGAATACACCTTACCTATTGTCGCATATGACAAACATCTGGAAACTTGAAAACCCTGAATGCAGTACAGAATTAGTGTTTGTTGTATAGGTTATTAAACTATTGTTCGAAAATGACTGTACTGAGAGAATACATGTTACACTGCATTGGGTTAGTACTGATGGCCTTCTGATAGGGAGCCTGGCCGGTGAATTATGCCTACCCAGCACTTGGTAGGGGGATGTAGAAACCTGTAGACACATACCAGTGTGGCTGGTCCTAGATGTATTTATTGTTTTGCATGGTGAGCCATATTTATTAGCATGCAGTGTTCATTATTACAGTATTACGCTCCAGGGAACTACATTAATCATCATGCCAAAAATATTCAACCCTCCAATGATCACTCACTCTGAATCACTCATAGGCGGCCTTGCTTACTATTTTGGAACTGAAACATTACATACTACAGTATGCAGACTCCCGTCTACAGAATGGACTTTTATATATTGCATAGTCATTGAAGGCATGGCTAGGACGTGCCACTAAAGTCCTACCGGAGAGGGTCCGACTCCTGTGACCCCTGTTGATCTCTAGAACAAAGTGGCAGACGCTAGAAAAGAGCTGTACCACTTCATCTCCTGTCAGCAGGGGCGAAATTCCTACAGTAAAATTTCCTAATAAGCTAATACCCAAGGGGCCACCCAAGCCCTCCTCACACCGCCCCCAGGTACATAATAATCTGACCTCCTGAATTCAAGTCCTTTAAATGGTGATACAGATGAATACTGCAGCAGGGCCGCTGCAGTATTTTGTGCTGCACTGTGGTATTTGGTTCTGTTGGGGCGGTATTTTGTGCTGCACTATAGTATTGCGCCCCCCCCCCCCCCCCCTACTTCTGTTGGCCCTGCCCAATTGTATTGTATACACCTTTTTTCAGTTTGGACCAGCCTACAACATGAGGATACTTAAAAAAAAAAAAAAAATTATATATATATTTTTTTTTTACAGGGTTACAGGGACACTAAGGCTGGTTTCACACGGCCGTTGCGGATTGGAGCCGGATGCGTTCAGAGTGCGTTCAGTGAAACTCGCACTATTTTGCAAGCAAGTTCCGTCAGTTTTGTCTGCGGTTGCGTTTAGTTGTTCAGTTTTTTCCGCGCGGGTGCAATGCGTTTTGATGCGTTTTTCAGGCGCGTGATAAAAAACTGAATGTTTACAAACAACATCTCTTAGCAACAATCAGTGAAAAACGCATTGCACCCGCACTTGCTTGCGGATGCAATGCGTTTTTCACGCAGCCCCATTCACTTCTATGGGGCCAGGGCTGCGTGAAAAACGCAGAATATAGAACATGCTGCGATTTTCACGCAACGCAGAACTGATGTGTGAAAAACAACGCTCATGTACAAAGCACCATAGAAATGAATTGGTCAGGATTCAGTGCGGATGCTATGCGTTCACGTCACGCATTGCACCCGCGCAGAAAACTCGCTCGTGTGAAAGGGACCTAAGTTCTCAGTCCGCCCCACTTGTCAGCTCTGCTCAGTTTTCTTAGGAGGCTCATTATAGTAAAGAATCACTAGGCACGGTGCCACTAGTAGCATATAATAGCCAGAAAATATCCACCCACTGTAATAACTGTATGACAAACATGAAGGAGAGTATCAGAACTGGCCATCAGACAGTACAGTGCTTGCAAAGCCACACTGCATCATCTTCTTCTGAAGCCACTGGGTTGATCTATATGTATGGAGCCCCCTTAGGGTCCATTCACAAGTCTGTATGTGTTTTGCGGATCCGCAAAACACGGACACTGGCAATGTGCGTTCCGCATTTTGCGGACCACACATCGCTGGCACTCTCATAGAAAATGCCTTCTCTTGTCTGCAATTGCGGATAAGAATAGGACATGTTCTATTTTTTTTGCAGAATGGAAGTGTGGATCTGGAAGTGCGGATTCGCAAATGCTGATGCGGACAGCACATTCCGGCCCCATTAAAAATTAATGGGTCTGCACCTGTTCTGCAAAATTGCGGAACGGATGCGGACCCATTTTGCGGACGTGTGAATGGACCCAGTGACCATTTCTTCCAACAGTCCACTCTCTCTGATTGCATGGCAGCCAAACCAAAGGAACACACAAAGTCTCAAGTGTCACAGGGACAGGAGGTCAGGGCAGGCACAGTGTGGAAGTACATTAATCACCGCTGCCTGCTCGTTATATGCTGCTGAGTGGAATGAGGCCTGAAAACTTGAATGAGGCCCAGGCTACCAATCAGGTGATGGGACTACTCCTAAGGTTTCCCTGTCCATACCTATTTTTGGGGCAGAGTGAGTGTTTCTGACGCTTAAAGTGAGGGGTCTGGATTTATTCATTTGTGTGCTCTGCATTAATTCAGTATGGGGTTTGGGGTCCGTAGTTATTTTGAAGCCTGGACTTAATATTGAAGTCTAGGGTCTATCTTAATTAAAGGGGTTCTCTGGGTCTGTATTTAAAATGACTTTCAGCCAACCTGCGGAAAGAAGACCCTTTGAGCAATACTTGCCTTTCCTTCACTCCTTGCTGGGGTTAACATGACCAGCCACCTGACTGTGAGCTCCAACATCACAATCGGAAATGATCCTTTCTTCCTGTTCAGCTACACCTACATTATGCAGCTGAGCAGGAAGAAAGAGGAGCACATCTGGTAACCAGGTCAGAGAAGCACACAGTCAGGTAGGTGGTCATGTGATCAGGAGAGCGACGGAAGGGTAAGGCTACTTTCACACTCGCGTTTGGTGCGGATCCGTCATGGATCTGCACAAACGCTTCCGTTCAGATAATATAGCCGCATGCATCCGTTCAGAATGGATCCGTTTGTATTATCTGTAACATAGCCAAAACGGATCCGTTGAAAGTCAATGGGGGACGGATCCGTTTTCTATTGTGCCATATTGTGTCAGTGAAAACGGATCCGTCCCCATTGACTTACATTGTGTATCAGGACGGATCCGTTTGCCTCCGCATCGTCAGGCGGACACCAAAACGCTGCAAGCAGCGTTTTGGTGTCCGCCTCCAAAGCGGAATGGAGGTCGAACGGAAGCAAACTGATGCATTCTGAGCGGATCCTTTTCCATTCAGAATGCATTAGGGCAAAACTGATCCGTTTTGGACGCTTGTGAGAGCCCTGAACGGATCTCACAAACGGAAACCAAAACACCAGTGTCAAAGTACCCTAAGTTCTGCTCAAAATGTCTTCTCGCCACAGGTAAGTTGAAAGAGGCATTTTGGGTGCAAGCCTGGAGAATCCCTTTAATTCTTCCACAAAATTTAGGATAGGTCATAACAGTCCTCCTGGGTTTAGCAGAGCGGCTCAGAACGCTAGGGAACTAGCTGGGATCAATAAAGGTTTCTGCAAATGTTTCCATCATCACTGATAACATCATCCCCTGGAAGGGGGGGGGGGGGGGGGGGGGGAGACTATTTAATTAACACTTTAAAAACCAATGTGCTCCAGGCTTCATCTACGCCAGGGATGGCCAACCTGTGGCTCTCCAGCTATTGTAAAACTACAACTCCCAGCATGCTCCGACTGCCTACAGCTATCAGCCTACAGATGGGAATGGTGGGAGTTGTAGTTTTACAACAGCTGGAGAGCCGCAGGTTGGCCATCCCTGATCTACGCCAACATATTGTGGTCTGGATTAAGTAAAATCCACAGAAACCTAGTTCTTAGGCTCAGTCTAGAACAGAAGCCACAACACAGCACCAGATTAGTCGCCCGACAGGCTCCATTGATAAATTTAGGGATCTGTCAGGGTGGAGGTGGTCGAGTTGTGGAACACAAGCAGGCAATGATCGTTCATTTCCTGCATATCGACCAATGTAAATGGGCCCTAAGTGAAAAACAGATATAGCGGAAACAGTATATTACACTCACATATTCGTTGCCTGGGTTTCTGGGTAACTTTCTCATCACTGCATCCAGTTCACTGAACTTTTTCAATACTGCCTGCACCTCAGCCGATAGTTCTTTGTACTCCGAATACTGGTCATTAAACACAGCTTTATATCGATCTCGCTCATCATCCGATTTTATTGCTTGGTATTTCCTATTAAAAAGAAGAAAAAAAAACACTTATACATGTAGTATATAGGACACAACACGATTCAATGTAATTACAGTAAAGTTAAAGGGAACCTGTCACCGGGATTGTGTGTATAGAGCTGAGGACATGGGTTGCTAGATGGCCGCTAGCACATCCACAATACCCAGTCCCCATAGCTCTGTGTGCTTTTATTGTGTAAAAAAAAACATTTGATAGATATGCAAATTAACCTGAGATGAGTCCTGTCCTTGACTCATCCCACGTTAATTTGCATATGTATAAAAAAAATTCAAGACCAGCACTGCTCTGCTCTTACCCACTCCTCCACGTTTGGATCTCCCTGTTCATCAAAATGATTTTTCTTCCATAAAATGTTCGACTTCCCAAACTCGTTGATCTTCCTCCTCGTTTTTACGGCAAAGAATATGATAATGGCAAATGCCACAACGATCAGGAACCCCATGACAATGGCAATAGCCTAGAAAGAGAAAAATTTTTTTTTTAGACTTTGCCTTTTCTTGTAGTTTTCACATTTCCGGTAATAAGATGCAGGCTACACAGGGACGCAGGCATTGTAAATCACAGGTCACATTTATCTATATTAAAGGAGTTCGCCGTTTTAATCTTGTTCTGCGACGTGCATGACAAAAAAGTGAAAACACTCATGATGGTTGTTGCAAGTTTAGCATGAATTAGCTGGTGCAAACTAATGGCGTATGTGTACGATAGCCATGGGGTTGGGATTCTTAAAGAGAACCTGACACCTCTACTGACATGTCTGTTTTAGCAACAACTTGCATCCTCCGTGTAATAATTCAGGAGTTTCTATTCTTATGACTATGTGGTGCCATTCCTTTAGTATTCCTGCTAGAAGTTATGAGAGAACCGCCAGCAATTTCCAATGTAGGTCCAACTGGGAGTGTGTCCCTGCAAGTGTCAGACTGAAGCACCAAAAGAATCGGACAGGATGAGTAAACCTGCCCTACTCAGTCAATGGGTGCAAAACAGTGCCTGAAATCTGGATAGGCAGGAAAGTAACAAAAAAAAAAAATATATAAAGTTCCTAAATTTCTACAGAACAAAATTAGCCTTGCTTGAATATCGTTTCAATCAGCGCGTACATCACTGAGTAATTAGACAGAACATCCTGGGAATGCAGAACAATTGGAAGATCTGCTGTATCATCAGTCACTCACCAGCTCTGTAGTACAAACGCTGTAATCAGAAGTAAAAAGAAAACTGCAAAAGGAAGATCTCCGTCTACAATAGTACGAAGTGGATATTACAACGGTACTAAAAACTGTGTGTGTGTGCGCATTTCCAGTGCAAGTTGGTTGAATAGTTGCTGCCATAGAAAATAATCTTTAATGTACGGCACTAGGGTTGCACTAGGGGAAAGCATTGTGGGGGTGAGAGCCGGGAGACCGCACTTAGTCATCCTGTGATGGTTGTAGAGAACAGTATAAAAACAGATCTTAGACTGAAATGGCTCTGACGGATCAGAAGAATGGAAAAATAACGGCGATGTGAACTCTCCTTTATACCGTGTACAAGTTGGTGCAGGGGCCATGGAGCCAGGAGTATGGTGCAGTTACTTTTGCGGAAGCAAGTGACAACCTGTTACGAGCAACACTGGTCTTAATGACACCAGGTAAATGCCAATAAATACTTATATGTATTTAGTATGACATCCACTATAGATGGTAAAGATAAAGAGCTGCCTGTTGTCCTAGTACTCGTCTAGCTGGGAGTTGTAGAAGCAGACAGCAGAGAAGACTGGAGGGAGGGAAATGATGCTGTTTTACATGGGACTGTATATTACAGAAGACTGGAGTGATGTTGTGGCCATGACATGGGTGTCATGGCCACACGTCGTATAAAGGCACAGATTCTTACCTCTTGTGGTTCCACGACACAGTAGTGGTAGAGATACTGGTTAACAAACATTCCAGTTGTGGCAGGGGCGTAAAACTGGTTGCAGATGGATACGATCTGTGTGTAGAAGGCTGATCCAGATGCTTGGGCTACAGGATTTACTCCAATGGTATAGACAATTGATGCAATAAAGACCAATCCCCCCATGATTCCGCTGACGATGATGACAATCAAGTAGAATTTTCTAGTGGTAGCAGTGCCTGACCTGGTTACAGTCATTACGAAGATTACCATACCACATATAAAGCAAAACGCAGCCATGGCAAGGATGAACCCTTTGGCAGCACGGGGATCGGTGTAGTTCCCTCCATAAGCAAAGCCCATGCCCATCTGAGATCCTCCAAAACCATAGCCATTGTATGCACCGGAACCAGAATACCCCCCTCCTCCAAAACCATATCCCATAGACTGTCCAGTGATATCCAAGTCCCATGGTAATGTGGAAGCTACACATGCAAAGATTCCCACACACATGACAACAATGAGGATGGACATGAGCTTGATGACTCCTGGTGGAGAACTCCATTTGTAGAAGTGCTGGACTTCATCCTCTGGATAATACGAGTAGGCAGGCTGTGAGGGCGGCCTCCCTCCGTACACGTCTTGACTGGGGGCATAAATGGATGGTTTGCTGCAAGAATATGAACACTGGGTTAGAACAAGAGAACACTGAATCATTAGCTTCTTCCCTCATCTGTGACATCTGGAGCACAATGCTCCTCTATATGAATGCATCGCTTGACAACATTTTTCCTTTACTTCTCTACATCATTTTGATCACTACATGCTGGAATCATTTACTAACGGTCACAGAAAACATCTCAATCCCCGTATAAACCTCTGCTGGCTAATAAATAAGTCATCAGTGGACCAAAAACCATTGTGTTCTCCAGTGCACCATGGCTGACATGGCAAATGAGACAAAAGGACCGCTGAAAGAAACCCGAGAACGTCATGAGCTGAGGAGGTTTAAAAACGAAACCGTATCTTGTTGAGGTGCAATGGATCTACAAACTACAAAAGGTAAAAATGGCTGACAATCATCTGGTGAACGTTCATTTCACAGACACTGCCATACTGGCCGTTACAGACCTTCAAACTGACCATACATGTTCAATGAAACCAGGCGATGGAGGAAATATCTTTCTGAGAATGTCATTTCAAAGAAAGATCTTTCAAACTTTTGAAAGTAAATCCTATCCAATGAAAATATTGAACACGACTTTTTAAACAACAATGGTCTGTCATCGGTCGGCTAAAACGATGGATCGTTAAATGTGTGCATGAGCCCTTAGACCAGGCATCCTCAAACTGCGGCCCTCCAGCTGTTGCAAAACTACAACTCCCAGCATGCCCGAACAGCCTACAGGTATCAGCCTATAGCAGGGCATTGTATGAGTTGTAGTTTTACAACGGCTGGAGGGCCGCAGTTTGAGGATGCCTGCATTAGACTAAGGCCTCATGCACACGACCGTATGCATTTTGCGGTCCGTAAAAAACGGATCCACAAAAAAATACGGATGACGTCTGTGTGCAATTCCATATTTTGCGGAACGGAACAGCTGTCCCCTAATAGAACAGTAGTATCCATGTCTGTAATGCGGACAATAATAGGACATGTTCTATTTTTTTGCAGAATGGAAATACGGAAACGGAATGCACACTGAGTACCTTCCTTTTTTTTGCGGACATTGAAATTAATGGTTCCATATACGGTCCCAAAAAACAAACAAAAAACACAAGAACGGACACAGAAAGAAAATAAGTTTGTTGATGCGGTTTTGCTGCAGATCTCACGCTTCCATTGAAAAGGGTGAAATCCGCAGCTAAAAACGCAAGCATAGACATTCTGAAGATTTTGAAATCCGCAATGCAGGTCAATTACCGCATGGAAAAAATCTGCAAAGTGTATATCAGATTTTGTGTAATCTCATACACTTTGCTGGTACTGTAACATGCTGCGGTTTTTCTGCATGGGAATCCACAAGGAAAAACCACACATATTCTGCTACAACGTGCAGGTGGCCTAATAGCAGCATAAACTAGTAATAGCACCTTTTTCTAAAATCTTGTAATGAACAGCTCCGGAAATATGTAAGTCAGTTATGATGCGGAAAGCAGAGAGCTCATGAATGTCAGGACTTATTGGCTCATGCGGTATATTGAGCGGACTCCAGTGCTGGACGAATTAAATAAAGTGACCCAGCATTTTGCTAAGGGGGATCCATCACTAGTTTATGCTGCCCTTAGTTTGAGCAGAAAAATAAAAAATAAAAAATACCCCAAGCACTGCACTCCCAGACCTACTAATACAAGGGCAAGATCTAGGACTAAAGACAACTACATTTGCATGGCCGCACTCTTATCACTTACTCACTGAACAATAGGCCGTTTCCCAGATTCAATTTGTATTACTTATCAAATGTTTACTTGGTGCAAAAAAGCAAAGTTGATACATACTACTCATCTGGCCGATAAGGTGGCGGACTTTCAAGCGGTCTGGAAGACATTTCGGCAAGCAGGGAGGTTGGTCACAGATGGAACCTGAGTTCAGAAAGAATTAATAACAATAGTAAGTGACAACGTATAACCAAATGATCAGGAAGATACATAGAGGTCATCTCAAATCCCTAAATGCAAGAGGTTTATATCTTACCCCAGGATAGGGGGTAGAACAATGTAAATCATTCCTTTTTTTGTGGCCTTCTATGCGTCTAGAACCAATAAGGCAAAGATTCAACCAAAAATGACAACTAGTTTTCCCTCCTTTGCATACTGTGGTTTCAGGGCTAATCTGTGCAATGGAAATCGCTCACTCGATGGATGGACCCCACAAGCCATTCTGGAGGCATAGATAGCCACATGAAGAAAAATACATGGTTTGGCTGTTGTAATGCGATTTTACAAAAACATTTATATTACAGTGGTAATGCTGCGCTACAGTCTAAGTAGAGAGATTACTGCTCATCCCAACCTACCATAAACTCACCGAGTAACCATACAGGTTGTACTCAACCTACAGGATATTATGCATACACTCTTTTTATGAGGCTCAATGATCTAAAACAGCAAAAATGCAATAGATTATTATCTGAACCAAGATCTGAAGAGGTCTAATGACATTCAGTATATGGCCAACAATAGACTTACTATACAGAGTCATTGCAGCATACTATTTAGAAATAAATCACCCCCCGAACCAGTCAAAAGTCGAACAATTGTCGTGAGCACACAGCACTGCCATTGTGCCAAGTACCGTAATAAGTATAAGCTCCTCGTGACTTGGAAATGACTACCTCTCCAAAATTACACTGTACATTCAGATTCCGGTCGGAACAATAACCTATTTTAAATTTTCCAAATTAAAGTTAGTTTCACGAGGTTTAACAACTAACAAAAAACACTAAAATTACCAGCAAGCCCCAGGATATGTAGAACATACAATACAAATAATATACCGGTAGATCTCTACGTTCAACAAACATAAAGTTTGCAGGTGTTCTGCTGTACCTGGCAGGAGACACTAAGGTTTCGTTCACATCACCGTTCAGCCTTTCCGTTCTCCTGCTCCGTTTAGGAGCAGGAGAACGGAAAGGAGGGGGAAGGCACATAACTGAACCAAACGGAGCCCTTAGGACCCCATAGACTATAATGGGGTCCGTTATGTTTCCGCTCAGAAGATGATTTTGAAGCGGAGACAAAAGTCCTGCATGCAGAACTTTTGTCTCCGCTCCAAAATCATCTTCTGAGCGGAAACATAACGGACCCTATTATAGTCTATGGGGTCCTTAGGCTCTGTTCGGCTCAGTTATGTGCCTTCTCCATACTTTCCGTTCTCCTGCTCCTAAATGGAGCAGAAGAACGGAAAGGCTGAACGGTGATGTGAACGAAGCCTAAGCCGTCTAAGTTGCCAGGAGGATCCTCCATGGATCAGACTTGTTTTTCCAGCACATCAAACAGATCATATTGAGATTAGGGGGATCTGGAGACCAAGTCAACTCCTTGAACTTTTTTGTCACGTTCCTCAAAATACTCCTGAAAGATTTTTGTAGTGTGACAGGACACATTATTCTGCAGAAAGACACCCCCACCCATTAGGGAATACTGCTGCCATGAAGGGGGGTAACTTGGCTAGTGCAATGCTTGGGTAGGTGGTACATGTCCTGCCAGGACCCAATGTTTCCTAAAGCATCCCACCACCTCCACCAATGTGCCTTCTTCTCATAATGCATCCTGGTGGAATCTCTTCCCCAGGTAAACACACTCCTCCCACTATCTATGTGATTTAAAAGAATGCGATTCAGACCAGGCCACCTTCTTCTATGGCTCCCTTGCTTACATACCCATTGTATGCAATTTCAGTGGTTGACAAGGGCACCATGACAGATCTGTAACTTCATGAACAAACTGCTCACTTGCTGACCACCCTTTGATGTGTACCACTTTAATGGGACATTCACCGTCAGTGGTTTTAAATAATAAATCTACATTGAATGGCACCACCGCCAAAGAGGAATTGAATCCAAATAGAGGTGCTCAGCGAAGGGGCCGTCAAGCCAGTATATAGGAAAAATTATATCCACGGCACACTCAAAAATTTGCACAATAGTATATATTTAATTATTATTTGCCAACACCAACTTTGTAACTCAGTCAATACATGAATTCAGGGCCAACGTTTCGGTCCACCCGGGACCTTGGTCACGGCCTTGTATTAAGGAAATAATGTATATTCGTTGGTTTTAAATAGACACTGTGAAAAGTGCCTCTTTCGCCATTTTGTGGATCCGTACATCCTGCCCTCTGTTAAAAATACCTATTCTATTAACTCCGTATTAGACCCATCCCTTGACTCTACATCCCCAACACATAAATCTGACAGGGGAATTGCTTTATTCTTACATTGAAAAAGCCTTATTAATGTCTGGAGAGCTCAACACAGTCAGGAGAGGGATTATACCTCCTTCTCACCGCCTCATTTATCGTATTCCCGTATAGATATGTTTTTGGTTGACCACACTACTCTGCTACACACCCTCTCTTCAAATATCGGACTCGTTCAGCGCTCTGATCATGCCCCCGTTACCATTACCTTGAACAAACTTTACCAATCCCAAAGAGCTCCTATATGGAGGAACAATACGCTCCGATTCAATAACTCCAAGTATGTTGAGGAACTCCGTATAGGCCTGAAAGAGTACTTCCAGTTCAACGAAGGGTCCGTTATGGACACATTTGTCTTATGGCAAGCTCATAAAGCATATATCAGAGGGTCCCTAATTAAATTGGGCCATAGAGCGAAAAAAACTCAGAAAAATAAATCACCCAAACGCTTGGAAAAATCGCCTACCTAGAACGAGTTAAAAATGCCTATTCTAGATATGTTCTGTTTTGCGGGGCAGCGGAACAGACAAACTGATGCGGAAAGCACACGGTGTGCTGCCTGCATCTTATCCGACCCCATTAAAATGAATGGGTCCACATCAGAGCCACAAAGAAATGAGACAGAAACTGCGGTCGTGTGCATGAGGACTAAACCAGAGATGGCTGTCAACCCAATTTCTACTATACTGGCTCCATTAACATTTTCACGCAGATTGCGCGTGTCCTTACAGACGCGACATGAATCAAGGGTCAATCCTACTTTTCCACAACAGCATTAGAACCACTGGGCCAGAACTGTGGAAATTGTATTTTCCGTGGGACAAACAACAAACACTTTCCAGTTTAACAGGATAAGAAAGACAATTCCCTGGTACAAGTCATATTAACAGTCTCCAGCTGCGTCCTGTGAGGCCGATTCCAGGTGCTGACATGTGTATCCACGGAATGCGTTCGCTCAGCCATAAGCTCATGCATGCGCCGTGGATACACATGTCAGTGCCTGGAATCGGCCTCACAGGACGCACTGCACATGCGCCAGCCGGCAATGAGGAGTGAATAAATTAGCAGTGGGGCGGTGCTGGGCTCCAGGAGAAGGGGCACGTCTGGGCACCAATGGCCTGAGGGACAGCCCTTTGGGCATCTTACTCAGGTAATTACCATATTAATAAAAGCAATTTTCTAGACAAAGGACATCACTTTGGGTAGTAATACTAGTATATTTTAATACAAAACGAGCAGACTGATGTGATGATGTTAAAAGCTCTGTCACTAAAATCCAAAAGACAGAATCCCTTTAACAACCTCTCTGAATTGGCAGGACGTCTGTATACGCACTGGGCTAAGTACATACGAGTCTGCACAGCTTTATTGGTGCGTGAAAGGTGCTCAATGAGGGCCGGATGTAAAGAGGACCAAGCATGTACAGCAAACATTCTTCTCCTCAAATAGTCAGATCTAACAACATAACTATGTAGAAAACCTTAAAGGGGTTTTGCCATCTCAGACAATGGGGGCATATCGCTAGCATATGCCCCCATTGTCTGATAGGTGCGAGTCCAACCTCTGGGACCCGCACCTACAACGAGAACGGAGCGGGGGAAATGAATGGAGGCTGCACTGCGCATGCGCAGCCGCCCTCTATTCATTTCTATGGGGGCCGCTGAAAAATAGCCAAGCACTGGCTCAGCTATTTCCGTCTGCCCTATAGAATTTAATGGGAGCAGGGGCCGCGCGTGAGCGGTGAGCTCCCATTCATTTGCATGGGAGCAGCGCTTGGTGGTGGAAGGACCCCGGGAAAACTGGGGTCCTCCAGCTACAGCTCTCCCCGCTCTGTTCTCCTTGTAGGTGCGGGTCCCACTTCTATCAGACAATGGGGGCATATCCTAGCAATATGCCCCCATTGTATGTGAAGGGCATACACCTTTAATACAGATTAATATGAAACATGGCCGTTATGGTTGGAACACATACAGGTGTTTAGAAACCTCCTCCTGGTCATCTCTTAGACAATAGACCTATAAATAGTTTCATGGAGAAGCAAATGTGAAATTCTTCTACCCTGTTTTGCTAAAGGAACACACCAAGAATCCTGCTGTGATCAGAGTCATGACCGTACAAGCCAAGAGAGCATTATACTTGGAGGAAGACGGAGAGGCCTCCTTGCAGGGAGCTTCCTGACATCAAATGCTTTTCAGGCCGACACATTGTTCATGTAAGTTAACATTAGCCAAGAAAAAGCAAAAAAGTTAAAATAATTTATTAGTACATTTTTAATCATGTACCAGGCTGTATTAAGTCAACCAGCTCACCGTGATAAGCCCTCATCTCTTCCATACACAACCATGAGATCAAGGTGATTACTAACCAAAGGAATTTATATACTTGGCTGCCAACTATGGAATTTTACATGGACAGCCTTATTGTAAGATCTCAAACTGGAGAAACGCAGAATCTCTGTATGGGGCGGACGGTGAACTTAAAGTGGACCTTGAAAAAATAATAAAAGTGGCCCCGTTTTGCAGTCTGGTCCAAATTGAGGGCAGGCAGGGCCAGCAATACCATATTGTCGCACATTATACCACCCCAACAGAGCCAAATACTACAGTCAATCACAAAATACACCCCCAAAAGCTTCTATTGGCTGGTTGTGAGAAGGGCTCAGGCAGCCCCCTGGGCACCGGCCCACCGGGAAATTTCCCCGTAAGGCTACTTTCACACTAGCAGCACGGACCTCCAGCAGGCTGTTCCGTCGGGTGAACAGCCTGTCGGATCCATCCTGCCGCTAGCAACCGTGTGCACTGCCGCTCCGTCCCAATTGACTATAATGGGGGCGGTGTGGATTTCCGGCGGAGGCATGGCAGCGCACGGCGAGAGGCTGCTGGAATAAATGTCGGACATGTCGTAGTTTTATTCGGACAGCCTCTCTCTCCCCTTTTGGCAAGTGTTTGCAAGTTTTTCTAAACTTTGCAAGTTGAAAATAAAACCCAGTAGCTACACATGACAAACTTTCATGGGGCCATAAAATCTCCTATTTACTTATTGCAAGTTGGGAACAGTTTCTACAGAGATTTAGTTGTTTTGTCACCAAGGGACATTAAGTTCAAGGTCCAGTCTGAGCCACTGTGTATTGAGCAATCCAGGTGATAACAGTGATCATCTGAACAGCAATGGCTACTGGCAGAGGAGCAGGACCGCCTGGGCCATAGACAGTGCGTCCCACTAGATGATCACTAGGTCAGTGGTAACAAAACAATTGAGGAAAATCTGCTTCAATCAGCTCATCAGGGAAGACGGGGAAATGCAGCATTACAAGGCGCCTATTTAAATCAATAGACATCCATTTAACGGCATTCTACATTTTGCGGAAGGGAAAGGCCGGCCCCTAATAGAACAGTCCTATCCTTGTCCGTAATGCAGACAATAATAGGACAGGCTTTACTTTTCTGTGGAACGGCCATATGGACACAGTGATTTCCGTTTTTTTGCGGTCCCATTGAAGTAAATGGTTTGATATACGGGCCACAAAAATATGGAACGGACACAGACAGAAAATAAGATTGCGTGCATAAGCCTTACATCTAAAGACAGACAAGATATAGAACAATGAAAGACCCCAAACAAGTCTTATTTGTCATTATAGCAAAATAACTAACATTCCATGCAAGAGAAGACACGAACAGAAAACGCAGAAGACCACCTACCACCAGGCCTGTTGAAATCCATATGGGACAGCGTTCTTATACCCCTCCCCCAAGCTTGAAAACAATTGGAAAATGACTATCTGCAGAAAAAGTAAGCTGTCTCAAGATAGATGGTGACCAGGTATGATGTGGTCACGGCTTTTAGACAAGAGGTCCTAAGACCTATAACATAAAAAGACATCCAGTTGCTTTACACAAAGTAATGTAGCCAGAACCTGCAGAGATACGGAGACAACCGTGCTGGTGTTACATATGGAGTAAGACTGAGGGTAGACTTTCCTTCCCATAATGCCAAGGACCCACGGACCACGCTAAAACACTGATGTGTGAATACACACATTAAAATGAATAGGGACGTGTTCTAACCGTGGAGAACACGAACAGCACACGTCCGTGAAACACTGACGTGTGAATGAGGCTTTACCATGAGAGAGCCTTCGAAAACAGATATAGCCCCCAAGGAACATCTCTTTCAGTTCCTACACACAGTCTCGGGATTAGGAAAGCAGCATATAATTCTTGCCCAGCACGGTAAGCCACCCGAGATATCTTCACCTGTCCTGATGCCAAGTATCTTTAGGCAGGCTGACAGGAGATTGTTACTATCTACTGTAAAAGTTTGCCTGGTTGGCAAACTTTTCCAAGGACAGTATCTGGCCCATCCTCACCCCTTCAGTGTTGCCAAGGAAAGCTTACAAGAGCATGGAGCTCAATGAAGAGCTTGTGCTCAATCGCTGGTTGATTACGCAATTTGTGGTCAACTTGAATGGGTCCGTGATCCGTCCGCACCGCAAAAACAAAACATGTTCTATTTTTTTGCGGTGCAGAGGTACGGACAGAAACACCACGGAAGCACTTCATAGTGCATCCGTGCCTCCGTTCTGGAGCGACTGGCCGGGCAACCGCCGTGTGCATGAGGCCTTAGGTTGGGTTCACATCTGCGTTAAAGGATTTGTCCCATCTGGACACTGTGGCATATCCACATGTAATGTCCAAAATGCGCGGGTACCACCTCCATCTCCAGAACAGGATCCCGTCTCTTGCTCCTGGGAATGGATAGGTGACCACGAATGCCAGGTCCTCCCCTTTCAATTCTATAGGACTTCCGAAAATAGGTAAATGCTCTTCTCAGAGAATGGAAAGCACCTGTTCCATCAAAAGAACCGAAGAAAAATAAAAAATGTATTCAAGCTTTGGCTCTGTTCACATGGGCGCTAGTTATTTCCTTTAGAGGAACAGGACAGCGAAAATCTAGGATTACACTTACCAGTAATCCGTTTTCCCTGAGCCCATGACAGCACCAGGCGAGAAATAAGCGGGTGCTGACAGGGCGGACGATTGATGTTCTGTAAGCCCAAGACAGTACCCGCATGCTTCTCTCAGGATGCCGTCATGGGCGTAAAGATAGCAACAGAAGTGGTGGCCCCAGCACATAAACCAACAACGACTATAATGGGGTCCAATTGGTTTAAATTCAGGTGTCAGCTTTTAGTGGAGAAAAATAAAATAAATCATCAGGCAGGACTTTTTGGTCCACTATTTTTGGGGGAGCCTTGAGGTCCGATGTGAACATGCCCCAAGATGGATCTGTCAAGTGATGATGCCAACCTGATAAACCCCCCTGACTTGGGGACTGTGGGATTTCCATCATTTTACCAGAAATATATAGTGTTGTATGCCGGGATATCTTCTCCAGCATTTATGATTAAATTTGGACAGGGTGGTGGTGACGCGTGTCCTCTGTTGTCAGGACTTTATGTCCTCGCTGCTGAGGACAGCGCTGTGGCTCCCCCTCGGTGACGGGCAGATCGGCCACCACTCTGGCAGGGGCAGCCTCGAATGGCAAGAGACAAATATCTCAGGAAACGACAGATCATCAAAGAATAAAGAGGCTGCCATCATGATACAGATACTGTTACACCCTGCCGTGACAAAACAACTACTCCCATTGTACGCCGAGGCGATTTACCCCATGAGAATCTGCTTGGAAGAAAAAAAAAATAACATAAGCCATCGCCTTTTGCTTTAGTGTAAATTCACACACACAATTTTTGCGGCGCTGTTCCATATGACATGAGGACTGCATCTACAGGTCCCTGATATAGAACCAGGGGGACGTCATGTGCCGCCATATAGGGTGCATGTAATAGGCAGAGAACTGCTACATGTGAACAGTAACTAATACGCACCTGCTGAGTGCCACACGCATCAATAACCGTATGAAATACGTTTTATTTATGGATCTATGGCCGTCTGTACCACTCCAAAACTAAGAAAAGCTAAGGACGCGTCCCCAAAAGAAAGGTCTCCTCGGCTGGTTCACACTATGGTAAGAGGTTTATTTAAAAAAATAAAATAAATACTGCCCTAAAAAATACTACAATGTGAATAAGTGCCGAACAGGAAAATATATAATGTAACAAAGCAAACAGGGACAGACATTGAGCTCTTTCCCCAGTCCTTCAGCCTGGGACTCTATATGAGCAGGAGAAATGCTGGTACCTGTGGTTCCACAAGCAAACCGTAGCTACAGGTGTTTGTAAAGCACAGATAGGCCTCATGCACACGACCGTTGTGTGCACCCGTGGCCGTTGTGCCGTTTTCCGTTTTTTTTCGCGGACCCATTGACTTTCAATGGGTCCGTGGAAAAATCGGAAAATGCACCGTTTTGCAGCCGCATCCGTGATCCGTGTTTCCTGGCCGTGAAAAAAATATGACCTGTCCTATTTTTTTCACGGCCAACGGTTCACGGACCCATTCAAGTCAATGGGTCCGTGAAAGAACACGGATGCACACAAGATTGGCATCCGTGTCCGTGATCCGTGGCCGTAGGTTAGTTTTTATACAGACGGATCCGAAGATCCGTCTGCATAAAGCTTTTTCAAAGCTGAGTTTTCACTTCGTGAAAACTCAGAACCGACAGTATATTCTAACACAGAAGCGTTCCCATGGTGATGGGGACGCTTCTAGTTAGAATACACTACAAACTGTGTACAAGACTGCCCCCTGCTGCCTGGCAGCACCCGATCTCTTACAGGGGGCCGTGATCAGCACAATTAACCCCTTCAGGTGCGGCACCTGAAAGGGTTAATTGTACTATCATATCCCCCTGTAAGAGATCAGGGCTGCCAGGCAGCAGGGGGCAGACCCCCCCCCCCTCCCCAGTTTGAATATCATTGGTGGCCAGTGCGGCACCCCCCCCCTCCCTCTATTGTAATAATTCGTTGGTGGCACAGTGTGCGCCCCCCCCCCCCTTCCTCCCTCTATTGTAATAAATCGTTGGTGGCACAGTGTGCGCCCCCCATTGCCCCCCCCCCCCCCTCTATAGCATTAACAACGTTGGTGGCCAGTGTGCAGCCTCCCATCTCCCCCCCCCCTCCCCCCCATCATCATTGGTGGCAGCGGAGTTCTGATCGGAGTCCCAGTTTAATCGCTGGGGCTCCGATCGGTAACCATGGCAACCAGGACGCTACTACAGTCCTCGTTGCCATGGTTACTTAGCAATAGTACAATAGTAGAAGATTAATACTTACCTGCTGCTGCGATGTTCGTGTCCGGCCGGGAGCTCCACCTACTGGTAAGTGACAGTGACAGGTCTGTGCGGCGCATTGCTAAATGAACCGTCACTTACCAGTAGGAGGAGCTCCCGGCCGGACACGAACATCACAGCTCCCAGGTAAGTATGAATCTTGTACTATTGCTAGTAACCCGCTGCCACCAATGATCGGGGGGGGGGGGGGGGGGCGCAAGATGGGAGGCCGCACACTGGCCACCAATGTTGTTAATGCTATAGAGGGAGGGGGGCCAATGATTGCCACCAACGATTTATTACAATAGAGGGAGGAAGGGGGCGGGGGGGGGGGGCCACACTGTGCCACCAACGAATTATTACAATAGAGGGAGGAAGGGGGGGGGGCGCACACTGTGCCACCAACGATTTATTACAATGGAGGAAGGGGGGGGGGGCCGCACTGGCCACCAATGATATTCAAACTGGGGAGGGGGGGGGGGGGGGGGTCTGCCCCCTGCTGCCTGGCAGCCCTGATCTCTTACAGGGGGATATGATAGTACAATTAACCCCTTCAGGTGCGGCACCTGAGGGGTTAATTGTGCTGATCACGGCCCCCTGTAAGAGATCGGATGCTGCTAGGCAGCAGGGGGCAGTCATGTACACAGTTTGTAGTATATTCTAACTAGAAGCGTCCCCATCACCATGGGAACGCCTCTGTGTTAGAATATACTGTCGGAAATGAGGTTTCACGATCTAACTCATATCCGACAGTATATTCTAACATAGAGGCGTTCCCATGGTGATGGGGACGCTTCAAGTTAAAATATACCATCGGATTGGAGAAAACTCCGATCTGATGGTATAAAAGGGACTCCGGACTTTACATTGAAAGTCAATGGGGACGGATCCGTTTGAAATGGCACCATATTGTGTCAACGTCAAACGGATCCGTCCCCATTGACTTGCATTGTAATTCAGGACGGATCCGTTTGGCTCCGCACGGCCAGGCGGACACCAAAATGACTTTTTTTTCATGACCGTGGATCCGCCAAAAATCAAGGAAGACCCACGGACGAAAAAACGGTCACGGATCACGGACCTACGGACCCTGTTTTTGCGGACCGTGAAAAAAAACGTTCGTGTGCATGAGGCCATAGAAGAAGACTTCTCACCTCTATCAGCAGCTGAAGGTCTCCACAATGGCCGCACAACACCAGAGCCTGGGGAACTTTCCACAGCAGGAGCAGCGCTGCGTCTTCTAGTCCTGCCCGGGCACAGGGACTGCGGGAGCCTCGCCGCAAGCCCCGCCCCCGCCCCTCCCCCGCACCCCGGGGAGCAGGGCGTGGCAGGCCAGGAGTTTACGCACCTGAAACTCGGAGGAACAGGTTTCGCCCGCTGCTCCCTCAGTCTCGGCGGGGACGGCTTCCCGCCGTGTACTTCCTGCTCTGTGTGACTGGAGCCTTGTAGTGAGGCGACTTCTGAGCGGCACTGTGCTCAGTGAGTGTACAGCGGGAACTGTGGCAAAAAAAGAGTCACGTTTTATGCCAGAAACGGTATGGATATGAGGGTTTCTTCAGGCCTGACCTTTCCCTAATATCCAGCTGCAGGCACATATGCCACAGGTGTCCAGAGGACTCACACCTGACATATGCTGCCAGGTGAAGGTCTGAGAAAAATAATGTAAGGATGGACACCAATGTCCTTAGTGCATTGCGGCAAAAATAATATTTTTTAACAATAAGCAGCGCCTTTAGGCTAGGTCTACACGACGACATTTGTCGCGCGACAATTTTTATAATGATAGTCTATGGTGTCACGCTGCGACGCGACAGTCGCAAAAAATCCATTCGAGATGGATTTTTCTGCGACTGTCGCAGCATGTCGCATTGCAGCACCATAGACTACCATTATAAAAATTGTTGTGCGACAAATGTTGCAGTGTAGTTGTGCCCTGTCGCGTGACACATGTCGTCGTGTAGAGCCAGCCTTAATCCTACCCAGTCCCCTTACAATAGTGATGCCCCTCAGACAGTATAATGCCCCTTTAGTTGCCCCCACCGAGTATGATGCTTCTACGTGGCCCGCTCACAGAAGGATGCTCCCTAAGTGCCCAAACACAGAATGAGGCCCCCACGCAAAGTGATGCCTGCCCCCCCTCAGAGAGTGACATAGTTTGTACGGCTGAAAAAAACACATCCGTCCATCCAGTTCAGCCTGTTATCCTGCAAAGTTGAGGCCTCATGCACACGGCCGTTCCGTGCATTGGGAACCGCAATTTGCGGTCCCCAATGCATGGGCAACATCCGTGCGGCCGCCGGGACGGATCAAGACGCATTCAACTTGAATAGGTCCGTGATCCGTCCGCACTGTAAAAAACTATAGAACATGTTCTATTATTTTGCTGTGTGGAGGCACGGCCAGAAACACCACGGAAGCACTCCATATGCTTCCGTGGGGTTCTGTGCCTCAGTTCCGCACCGCGGCTCCGTCTGCCAATCATAGAAAATGTCTAGTCTTGTCCGCAATGGCGGACAGGAATAGGACATGCTTTATATTTGTTACGGGGCCGCGGAACGGAACTTCGGATCTGGACAGCACAAGGTGTTTTCCAGGCTTTTAATATTGATGACCTATCCTCCGCTGATCAGCTGTATGAGGAGACGGCACGCGCCGTCTCCCGTCTCTCTTCCTGTTCACTGCTACTTTGCCATAGACATACAGCAGAGAGCAGGAAGAGAAACGAGAGACGGCACCTGTGCACTGCGCGTGCCGTCTCCTCATACAGCTGATTGGTGGGGGTGCCGGGTCTCGGACCCCCGCCAATCTGATTATTAATATTATTTATTATTAAAGCGACATTCATTCCATAGCACTGTACATATGAAAAGGGGTATACATACATAATACAGACAAACTGGTAGAGAGGGAGAGAAGGTACTGCCCGTGAGGGCTTACAATCTACATGGTATGGGAGAAGGACACAGTAGGTGCTGGTGAAGTTGGTCATGGCGGTATAGAGGCAGCAGGGTCACTGGTTGTAGGCTTGTCTGAAGAAGTGGGTTTTCAGGTTTCTTTTGAAGGATTCCACTGTAGGTGAGAGTCTGATATGTTGGGGTAGCGAGTTCCAGAATGTGGGGGATGCACAGGAGAAATCTTGGAGACGATTGTGGGAAGAGGTGATAAGAGGAGAGCAGGAGGTCTTGTGAGGATCGGAGAGTGCGTGTGGGGATGTAGGGAGGGGACAGGTTATGGACGACCTTGTATGTATTTGTTAGTATTTTGAACTGAATTCGATGGGCAATGGGGAGCCAGTGAAGGGATTGGTAGAGGAGTAACAGGGTGAGATGTGGATTAGTCGGGCAGCAGAGTTGAGGATAGATTGGAGGGGTGAGAGTGCTAGATGGAAGGCCACAGAGAAGGATGTTGCAGTAGTCTAGGCGGGAGATGATGAGGGCATGTATAAGCATTTTCATAGACTCAAAGTTGAGGAAAGCGCGGATGCGGGAGATGTATTTGAGTTGGAGGCGGCAGGTGATGGAAAGGGCTTGGATGTGTGTTCAGAAGGAGAGGGCAGAATCTAAGGTCACTCCAAGGCAGCAGACTTGGTTGAACAGGGAGAGTGCAGCCATTGATCATAATAGATAGGTCTGTTGGGGGGGGTTGAGCAAGATGGGGGAAAGATGATGAATTCTGTTTTATCCATGTTAAGTTTTAGAAAGAGAGAGAGAAGAAGAATGAGGATATGGAAGATAGTCATTGTGGGATTCTGGATAGTAAGGTGGTGATGTCTGGACCAGAGAGGTAGATTTGTGTGTTGTCAGCATAAGAGTGATACTGAAAGCCATGGGACTCTATGAGCTGTCCCAGGCCAAAAGTGTGGATAGAGAAGAGCATGGGTCCTAGGACAGATCCTTGTGGGACACCAACAGAGAGAGAATGAGACGAGGATGTGGTGCGGGAGTGGGAGACGCTAAATGTCCGGTCTGTGAGGTATGATGTGATCCAGGAGAGGTTAGAGCCTACAATAACCCAAAAACCGAACCTCACTCACCAACTTACTGCAACTTGTACAAAAAAAGAGCAAGGATTTAACAAGGTAAAAAAATCTCATTTTATTTGTTATAAATCACATGAACATTACAGGTGAGACTCAAAAGGGACAGAACATGGAGACTGGGCCACAAAAGGGCTCTGCAATGTGGAGAATCACAATGGGGGATAATGTGACCATATACAGCAGGTAACAGACAATAAACAGAAGCTGTGAACATTGGAGTAGTTGCGGGTGCAATTGCTGTCCCCTAGTGTTGAACAACTACCTAGCTCTTATTCACAGCGTCCAAGCAATGGATGCTGTAGGGTATAATTGGACGGTGCAATACTACTCATAAAGATGGCATATAACAATAACTGTAAGTCACTAGTCCCACCCTAATACAGATACCATGTTACCTACCCATGTTGCTGCTGAAAAATGGTGACACAGTTCCCCCACTGCTTCGACCTCAACACGTGTTTCGCCACGTAGGCTTCGTCAGGAGGTACAAACACACTAAAACAGATTTGGGCATATAAAGGCTAAAGAGGAGGGATTAATTATCACTAACCATGATCATCTGTACCAAGGGTATTCATGTTGTGAGACAGCCTCCTTCAGTGCTTCCTGGTCATTAAAATGCAACCTGATTCCAGCACTTCCGGATGGCAATCACACAGCACATATGTCAGCCAATCACATAATCGCTACCTGGTCACATGGTCCTGATGTCATGGACATGTGACCATCTCCCAGGTCCATCAACCATAGTTAAAAATACTCCCAGGTCCTGTATACAGCTAAAGTTATCTATAACTCAAAACACCTCTCAATTATCTTCATATCAGCTCATAGATCAATTTATAAAATACAAATATAATAACAGAATCATCCGGTCTGTGAGGTATGATGTGATCCAGGAGAGGGCCAGGTCCGTGATGCCAAGAGATGAGAGTTTGTAACAGAAGGGAGTGGTCGACAGTGTCGAAGGCAGAGGACAGATCAAGGAGAAAGACGACAGAGCAATGTTTTTTGGTTTTGGCTGTTAGAAGGTCATTGGTGACTTTGGTAAGGGCAGTCTCAGTCGAGTGGTGGGGTCGGAAGCCAGATTGTAGCTGGTCAACGAGGGAGCAGGAGGAGAGGTGAGAGGACAGTTCCGAATAGACTTGTTGTTCAAGAAGCTTTGAGGCATACGCTAGAAGTGATATGGGGCGATAACTGGACAAAGAAGATGGGTCATGTGAAGACTTTGAGGATGGGTGTAATGGTAGCATGTTTAAAAGCAGAGGGGGAGACACCAGAGGTTACTGATAGGTTGAAGAGATGAGTTAGGGTTGGGATAAACACTAGTGAGGTTAGGGATGAGGTGGGATGGGATTGGGTCAAGTACACAGGTGGTGAGATGTGATCTGGAGAGTAGAGTGGATAGATCATCAATATTAAAAGCACGGACAACCCCTTTAATATGAGCAATGATGTCACAATCATAATTTTTGGTTGTGTTATTTTATTTAATGTTCTCTACATGAGATGCTTCATATTTCTGGATGGATTGTGCCACAGTTGCCACAGTTATCTGTTATTTTATTATATATGATACGCACACTTACAACATTTTTATCGCCTGCATAATTATTTGTACATCCTATTACTAGATAATTTTATATGTATCTCCGAGATGTTATCTCACCTTCTGAACAGCAGTGCAGTGTACATAACTTATCAAAGGTAAATTTATTATGCAGTAGAGTTAATGCTTAGTATTTGCCTTCCTGATAAACATAGAATCAGCACCTTGGCCCGTCGTGTAGAGTATTCAACCAGCTCCAAACCTTAGGAGACAGTACTGACATGTTGTAGGGCTGAGTTCACACAACTCGATTTTTTTTTTATGTTTAAGAAATGTTCTGCATTTGGGGATGTCATCACTTAAAGTTATGTTATCCTCCACAGGAATGGGGGCCCCATATCCCAAAATGACTGAAGAAGCTGGTCCATGCACCCTGCCACTCCATTAATTCTGTATGGGACTACTGGAAATAGCCAAGCCCTATACTCAGATATCTCTGGCAGTCCCATAGAGAATAGGCACAACACCAGTACTGTTTTCTTCACTGGAACTAAGAGGCTGTAACAGCGGCTACTCACTGACGATGTCTCCGTGTTCGGCAGTGATCAGCTGCCAGTGTTTCCCCATTCATCAAAGCACTCCTGGGCCCTGTCCTTGTGGGCATCGTCCTTCCTGGAATCCGCTCCACGGTTTTGTTCCAGCCCTGGGCACAGCATGCTTTCTGCCTGTTCCCTGTAGCACTTACTTAGGCTATGGCTACACGACGACATGTGTCGCGCGACAATTTTTATAATGATAGTCTATAGTGTCGCGCTGCGACACGACAGTAGAAAAAAATCCATCCAAGATGGATTTTTGTGCGACTGTCGCAGTCCGACACAATAGACTATCATTATAAAAATAGTCGCGCAACACATGTCGTTGAGTAGCCCTAGCCTTAGGGCCGGCCCACGTCACTTCATGTGACCGTGCTGACTAATCCTAGCCCTCTTGCACCTATATAAGTGGTCCAGCCCCCTTCCCAGGTGCCTGAGTGTCAATGGTCCTTGTGTCTTACAAAGATTGTTATCTGTGCTGATGTTTCTGGACTCTGCTACCTGTTTGATCCTTACCTGCTCTGTCTTGACTCTCCAGTTGCTGACTCGGATTGCCTGACCTGTGCCACCTGCCGTCACCTATTGCTTGTTTGACTTTGCCTCATCCTTCGGTCCTGCACTGTACCTCTGGTACTGAACCTTGCACCACTGGTATCCTCAGTCTGGACCAGCTGTCTTATGTGCCAATCATCTTCAAGAGGTAGCGACCTGGTGTTCCCCTCACAAAGTCTCTCCTCACCATGAGTGGTACTGTGAAGAATGTGGGGTTCACTTAGACAACACCCTCAGAGAAGGTTGGTCATATGGCACAGTGGGTTCACACCTGCTGATTTGTGACAAGGGCCTAGGTCAACCCCTAAAAAACAACCCCATAGCATTATCCCTCTTCACCAAACTTTACAGTTGGCACAATGCAGTCAGACAGGGGTATGGGGCCCCCATTCTCATGATCATTGGGGGTCCCAGCAGTAGGGCCTCCATTAATCTAACAGTTATCTCCTATCCTGTGGATAACTTTAAATAAGTGAAATACCCCTTTTAAATGGTGTGTTCCAATATTTTTGTCTATATAATGTATGTTACTAGCTAACTTACTATCACCCCATCAATCCTTGTAGTCCTTTGACACAATTATTGCTGGTGCACTAATGGGAAGTTATGTGAAGACTTGTTAGTAATCAGTCCCAGTCTAATAGTTACACTGGTTCAGTATTAATAAGTGAGGTGTAGTTTAAAATTGTAACAATTGATTTAGTGATCTCCAGTAGTCTCTGACTTTTCCTTCGAGATGGATAATAAGGTGTAGAATGACACGATTTGCAGGTTCACAGAATCTAGCAGTAGCTATGGAGATAGAAAACAGAAGGGCTGCAAACAAAGGTACTTTAGTCAGGAACCAGCATGATGCAACAGTTCATCTATGGTAGAAAGATAAGGTACATTTCTTGAATGTTTCAGTTGATAAACTGGATGGAGTGGGGTCAGTACAGGCAATTCCATTTGACTTTATGGATCACAGAATCTCTCCGTATTAAAAGCAGCTGACTGACCAGCCTTTGCAAAACTCCACCACTGCCACCAACAATAATTACTACACAATACAATTAACAGTGGTAGGTGAAAAACCAAAAGTGAGTAGCTTCTGTCCATAATCGGCATCCAATCTGGAAATCATCACACAAGAAAACCCCCATTAACACTTTTTATTAATTTGTTCTTCATAAGTTAAAAGTCACTCAAGAACCTTCTGAAGGGGGGCTTTCAGTCTTAACTGAGACTTCTCGGAGGAGTTAGACAGTGCCTGAATTATAGGTGAAGCAGTGATGGCGAGCGGTATTTCATCAGGAAGCAGTCCGCATACCCTGTAGTGATTTCTCCTTTTCTGCAAGGACTGTGGAACCTTTCGGCACCTAATCTGCACTCAACTCACTCCTGGCTCACCCTGGTGTTCTTTGGGGTCCTCCACCAGCCCAGCTGGGCCTGTGGTAGTTGGACTTTAGGTGTAAGTCTCTCCTGGACCTCCTTCTCCTTGGCTTTATCTTGGCTCTTTGACCACCCGTCTGGGGCAGCCCTTGCTGTCTATGCTGCCTATACTACCTCTTGGGACAGTCCGATCACAAATGCCCAGTTTTTTGGGGGTCTGTAAACGTGGTGTACTATGCCAGCTCCCCTTATCTTAATTTATGCAAATATTCAGGCAGGTCAGTTTACTTAATCCCCCCCCCCCCCCCTCCTCACAAATAGATCTTCTCTGGAATATTTATCCTCTATGACACAAATGTTTCTGCTGCAGGTAAACTATCTGCCTGTACCCCTCCTCTGAAAGGGTCACATGCAATCTCCCAAGGGCCCATCCAACATGTCCATCATTGCCTCGGCTCAATGGTCCATCCAGTCACCCCATCGAGCTGGAATACTTCTTCAGGACAAGTTAGGAGGATCCACCAGCCTCTCTGCCAACACCACCATTTAGGCCTGGACTTCAGGCTCGCCTTGTGGTCCATTTTACTTGCCACTTCCTACCAACTATCTCCAAAAGAAATTACAAGATTTGCAGGTTACAGAAGCTGGCAGCTGAGATGGAGACAAGACATAGACTTTACCAGGGGTGGACTGGTCATAGACCGTACAGGGAAATTTCCCAGTGGGCCGATGCCCAGGGGGGTCACCTGAGCCCTCCTCATGGCTGCTGGCCAGGTACATAACGATCTGATGGTCTCAGAATTAATTAATACTAGAAGCGCCAGTTGATTAAGACTCATTAGTGATGATCTGCCAGTGGAAAAGTGCTGCGGATTACCTAACGAATGAGCAGCAGGCAATCACAATTTTTAAGCAGGTTAAAAATATCATCCTTTGCAGGCAGGAAATAGTGATGGCATTAGATCTGTCCTGTGAGGAGATCACTGCATGCGATAGCATGTTTCTTGAAATGGTGATAATAAAAAGAAAATAAAATTCATACTCGCCTCATCCATTTGTTCGTGGAGAGGCCATTGCAGCCATCTTGATTGAAGAAAATATCAGAAATTTCACGATTTCTTCAATCAAGATGGCCGCGACGGCCTCTTGGCGAGCAAATGGATGAGCTATGTATTTTTTTGTTTTTAACCCCTGAAAGGCCTTAAAGGGGTTGCCCAATGAAAAATATTGTCGTTTTCAAATTAGCAACTGGATCTGAATTCTTTTGTAATTGCATGTAATAAAAGATTTAGCATAGCTGAGTTATTCAATAAAATGTATCTGTATAGCGCCACCTGCTTAGTTTTTTCTTATTTCTCTGACCTGCTCACTGAGATGGCCGCACATGCTCAGTTTCATCCTTCAACTACCTCCTGAGCTTTGATAGTGAGAGCATGGACACGCCCCCTTAGCTGCAGCAGAAAGGACACTCCCCCTGAGCTGTCAAGGGCGTCTACTTGCTGGTAGCAGCCGCAGAAAACCGCCCCCTCCTTCTGTTGATTGACAGGGCCAGCCGCAATCTCCTCCTCCGGCCAGTCCTGTCAGCATTTCAAAAATCGCGCGCCTGTGTTGATTCGGCGCAGGCGCTCTGAGATAAGGAGGCTCGCCTCCTCAGCACTCCCTCAGTGCGCCTGCGCCGATGACATCACCGAAAGAGAAGACGTCATCGGCGCAGGCGCACTGAGGGAGTGCTGAGGAGGCGAGCCTCCTTATCTCAGAGCGCCTGCGCCGAATCAACACAGGCACGCGATTTTTGAAATGCTGACAGGGCTGGCCGGAGGAGGAGATCGCGGCTGGCCTTGTCAATCAACAGAAGGAGGGGGCGGTTTTCTGCGGCTGCTACCAGCAAGTAGACGCCCTACTTGCTGGTCGAAAGGTAATTAGCATATCATAAAAGTACGTTTTTTGCTAAATCTACTGAACGAAAATTCATATAATTCGGATAAGACGACCCCCAATTCTTCCAGTTAAAATATAGGGTTTGGGCTCGCCGTATAAGACTACCCCTCCAACGCAACCCTACTTTGGCATTAAGATCTGCAGGTAATTGTTGTGCAATTTTCGTCTTTTGCCTCAGTACCATATTATGCCTTTCCAAGAATCTAGTACACCAGGATACAGTGGCCTTAAATCTGTTGCTGTGATCTGGGTTAGATTTGGCCCACTGAAATGCAAACAAATGTATTTTATTTCGTGTCACTACATAACCTTTTTGGCAATGCTCATTCACCATGTCTGCTACATGTTTTTAGAGTTCTGGCCAATGTGGTGTGCCTCTTCTTAATGCACACTTACCCCTTGGCATACTTTTTAATGATTTTTCATTTGCTTTCCAGTCCCGAACCATATTTTCTGTTACTCCATATTGTCTTGCAGCAGCGCAGTTATTATGTTTCATGGCAAAGTTTACAACTTTAAGTTAGAAACTGGCTTGATATTTCTTTCTTCTTGCTGGTAGAGCCATGATGGGGGTCTTGACTTTTAGCCATTTGTATACTGTACTGTATGAACCGGTACAGATACTGGTGCTGTGCTGTATGAACAGATACTGGTGCTGTACTGTATGAACCGGTACAGATACTGGTGCTGTACTGTATGAACCGGTACAGATACTGGTGCTGTACTGTATGAACCGGTACAGATACTGGTGCTGTACTGTATGAACCGGTACAGATACTGGTGCTGTACTGTATGAACCGGTACAGATACTGGTGCTGTACTGTATGAACCGGTACAGATACTGGTGCTGTACTGTATGAACCGGTACAGATACTGGTGCTGTACTGTATGAACCGGTACAGATACTGGTGCTGTACTGTATGAACCGGTACAGATACTGGTGCTGTACTGTATGAACCGGTACAGATACTGGTGCTGTACTGTATGAACCGGTACAGATACTGGTGCTGTACTGTATGAACCGGTACAGATACTGGTGCTGTACTGTATTCACCACCACGTGTATCTGCTCCCCAGATAGACTCTGTTTTTTCACCCCAGATAAGATGCACACCAAACTTTATTAGAAATCCGCCATTCCAAAATTAGAATTGGCTGAAGTGCAGATGCTCCTGCTTCCCCCTGCCTTCTCTCAGAATCGCCAATCCAACCCAGTATACAACAACCAGCCAAGCGATGTACCGGTATTTTCTGTGCACACTGCATACAAAGCCTGCTTGGATTGGCTGGGTTAGCTCTCCCTGCCCAGCCCTCCCTGTCTTCAAGACGATCTGAGCGGTAGTACGCAATGTGATACTGCCGGCATGAGAAAACCACTGAGAGCAGAGAGAGGGGGCTGCTTCAGGAGCGGCTGGACGGGATGCAGCGCACAGTGGCTCAGCTAGCCTCCAGTCCGGCTAGGAAGTAAATTTCAGCACGCCGTATACTGGCATATAAGACGACACCCGGCCTATAAGACGAGTCCCAACTTTTGAGATTTTCATGTGTTAAAAAGTAGTCCTATACGCAGGAAAATACAGTATATTTAGCAGAATTGTATATGAACATAGGGTCTCTTAAGATACCCATCCACATTGAGTGAGTATGTGTTTTCAGTGCAGAGAGAGGAGAAAACCGCTGTCAGACACCTCTGACAACTTATCTCCTGAGAGAAGTAAATGATAGGGTGTTGAAATTCAATCTTACTGTTCCTTCTGTCCCCTGATATCTGGCAGAGAGTCGGGAGCTCCCAGTACACCTTAGGTTGTTGGAGGGTTTAGCCAACAATTTTTTAATGTGTCTTTATTCAAGTAGCTCTCCATTTAAAATAAAAAAAAATTCACATTAATTGTGAAACAAACAAAACACTTACCTAGTGACGTCCTTTTTATATTTTCATCTGCAAATCTTCCAGTTTTCAGGCACCTTTTCTGCTTTTTAAGATGGCTGCACCGCGTCTCAGACTACCTGCTGCCCTTCAGCTGGCCAGCACTGCTCATGTAAGCAGTGCTGACTAATCCAAGCAGGAAGTGTGTCTTGGACTACCAAAAGGACAATGTGCATCAGGTAGTCTGAGAAGAAGTCCGGCCATCTTGGATGACGGAGCAGGAACCTGAGCATTGGTGGATCTGCCCCTGAAAAAATTAAAAGAAGGTCACCCGATAAGTGTTCTTTTGGTTAATGTGAATTTTTTTTTTCCTGAACTAGATTTTTTTTTAAAGGCATGGATGATATTAGAATTTAAAAAAGGGGTATACTCATTGTCCAAAATCCCCTCCGTTCCAGGACCACTGCTGCAGCTATGACATGCCTGTATACCGCACATGAATGCTGTAGTCACATTAATTGTGAAACAAACAAAACACTTACCTAGTGACGCGAGTATACTTTTTTTTTTTTTCTATTTTGATAGCATTGCTCCTTTTTTTCCTTTAAATTTTAACTTTGACAAAACTGCCTGATGATCAGTGATCAACTATCCACATCCCCTTAAAAAGCAGGTTTTGGAGACGAGACCTAGATAAATAGCCTACAGGTACAACAGGTGTTCAGTGTACAAAACACACAGCTGCTGAAAGAAGTCCAGCAATGATAAAAGAAACCCGCACTGTAAAAAGATCTGAGTGTGCAGAATTTGGTTTTCTGGGGCACAATTATTTTATTTGGAAAGTGTATATCCTTTCACTATTATTTCTGCCGAACTCCCTTATGTCCTGGTAATACAAACTGCTCACACATGCTTTGCATCTCTTTATACATGTGACATACAGATGAAAGAGGGGAAACATGGTTGAAAAAAATCTTCCCTTGTTTATTGTGTTTATTGCAGTATATAGGGAAAATTGGATGAAATGTCAGTAGTGAGAGTGTTTACAATTAAACTTATCTATAGTGGAAGCAGGGGTAGCGGCTGCTACGGGGCCCGAACTCCGAGAAGGCCCACCTGGGAACAGGACTGAAATATTTTATTGTCAGGGTCAACAGTATTATACAATGACATTATACACAATGTATATGTAGGAAACGGATATAGCGGCTGCCTGGCCTGGTCTGAGAGACTAGCCTCAGTAGTGAGGGTTGCACGGGAGGAGGGGGTTGCTGAGGATGGAGAGGTTCTGTTCAAAAGTTTTAGTTATGCCAATGGCTTGGGGAATATCTGTGGCAGGTTCCATTAGGAGTTTCCGTCACAGATTTCTACAAAAATGCCAAACAAGCTATTTTGCCATTTTGTCTGACAGAATGACTGGTATAATGGACACCCAAAGGACCACATTACGGTCATGGAGTCAGTTGGGTGCCGCTGGTGACCGTCACCATGGTGTCCGAGCTTCCATTTTTTTTCTTCTAGTTCGTAGATCAGAATAGAAACATGGAACATATGCAATTGTTTACCATCATGCCATTTTTAGGTCAAAACTTATCTGGTCATAATTTTTTCTAAGTGGCCAGAACTCTGCAAATCCCTCCCATACACACAGATTTAAAAAAAAGGCACATTCTGACTGCCTGCTGTCACCACTAGAGGGAGCTTAGAAACATATAGCCTGACTCTTTTTGTCATACATTTAGCCCACTAAAACATAGGCGTGTATTAAAGTATATTTTTTCCTATATATCCTGATGCAGCCTTGGATTTGGACTTTGAGTACAAAAGGACCAGAAATTATCTGGTCAAATAGTCAAGAAGTATTTAAAACTTTAAGGGTCAAACCAATACATGGCGGCAACGCTAATATATATATATATATATATATATATATATATATATATATATATATATATATATATATATATATATATATATATATATATATATATATATATATATATATATATTATATATATATATATATATATATATATATATATATATATATATATATATATATATATATACACACACACACACACACATATACACTCACACATTTTATTTCTAAGCAGAAGAATTCTACTTTAATGTAAATCTGCAAGAACCATTACGTTCCATTATTACAGTATATATTCCAGAAATATGTCATTGAAATGGCAAGTGTTGCGGCTTAGGACGTGCAAACTGTTTGTTACAAATAGTTTCTCCATAATGAAATAAGAAAAATACAAAAATATACATTTTTCTTCTGCATTGCCCACATTGCAAGGACTCCCTGTGCATGTACCGCTCTTCACATAACTAATATCTAACAAACTTCACAATAAAATATTTACAATATTTAAAATATGATGCAAAGTTTAAAGGGGTTATCCGGTAATTTATATTGATGCCTTTCCTGTGGATAGGTCATCAACATCAGATCAGCGGGGGTCTGACAGCCGCCAATCAGCTGTTAGGAGCGGCTGGCACTCCGTGAGCGCCACGGCCTCTTCCTAGACTATGTGACATCACCATACGTTGGTCACATGGCCAAGTTGCCATTCAGCCCCAGTAAAGACTTTGGGGCACATTTATTAAGACCGGCGTTTTAGACACTGGTCTTAATAAAGGCCTATAGCTGCCGGTGGTTCCGTTGAAGTTATGAAGAGACGCCGGCCTCTCCGTAACTTTGGAGCATCCAGTGCCAGTTTTAAATGTTACATTTAGACGATTTTCTACTATTAAGACAGGAGAAGAAAATGATGAATTAGACCAAGTGTTGCGCCGCCATCTACCCCTGAAATCCGCCTAATTTAGGCATATTTAAGATTAGTAAATGACCCCTATGTGCTTGGAAAGCTGCCTAAAGCTCCGGTGAGCACAATGGGTCCCTGAAACAGCGGATCAGTGGGGATGCCTGGACTCGGACCCCCGAGGATAGGTCATCATTATCTGTTCCTGGATAACCGCCCGATTGTGAGAGTAAAGGTGGCTATACATATCAGATGAATGTTGGCCCATCCCGCCATGTTCAGCAGTACCGGCCAAATGTCTAAGTGTATGGGGGTGCCCAAACTCTCCCCTGATGGCAGCCATTTGGGGGGGGGGGGGGGGAAGAAATGGGCATGTTGAGTTTCAATATGCCTGATCTCAAGAAAAATAAGCCACCACCAGAATAATCTAGCTGCATCTTATTACCCTCATTCCCAAAGACAACACAAGAATGCACAGCTAAACTGTCCATGCATGTGAATGGGGATGGGGGTTGGGAGAAAATGCTGTCGTCTGAGTGTTCAGCTGATGGATATCTAAGGACAATGGACACCTTAAGGCACTGGTCATATCTGAGGCTGTCCATAGCCCCAAGTGCAAACTGCTTCAGATTAGACAGAAAAATAGTGGTGTATGCAGAACCTGATGGACCCCCCATTATAAATCAACAGGTACTGTCGGGCACCTTTGTCATCAGCCCTATATTATGGCTTTCATTATCAACAGAAGCCACAAGGTAGATGTGAACAGCGCCTATGAAATAGTACCACTAGTTACAGAAATAAATCCTTCAAGAACTAATTAAGTCCATCATTCCAGGTCATGACTTTGTCATACTCCTGAATTCTCTGCTTGATGTGAGAAAGCTTGTTCTTTAAGTACTCGCAGCGTTCCTTCTTCTCCAAAAATGTTGGATCCTATTAGAGAAAAAAAAAAAATGTTAATGAGCTTGAGTTTCACATAATTGGTTAGGAAAGGACACATTCAGCCCGGGTAGGTTGGGACACAATAACTCGCATGTATAAAGGTCAATTAGACCCGCCCAGCAATAAAACAGGCCGGGTGCACAAAGTTCATTTTAGGTGGAGATACTAGACAACACAGTGTTGTAATAACAGCGTGATTTTGTCAAAAAAGACAAATATCCAAGGACAGTAGAGATGCACTGTATACATTATTTCGCCCCACCCTACATTTCTATGTTGTTGTTTTTTTAACTATTATATTCCATACAATACTATTTAAATACTATACAGAGTGTGGTGGCCCCTGTGATGTATACATCATGGAGAATGCTACATTTAATCTGACCATGCACATAGAATAGATGTCTGTACAGGCCTGGATAAATTTAGGGGGAAGGTGCCTTAAAAGGGACTTTGCCATAAATTTTGTAAAAAATGAAAATCAAATATTATATCTAATGAAAATCTCTTTCTAACAAAGCTAGAACTAGCCCTGTGTCTCACATGGATGCAGAGATGTCCCCCATTCATTGCTCTACTAGAGTCTTTTCAGGACGTCGGCTCAGGGGATTATTATTATTATTTATTATTAAAGCGCCATTCATTCCATAGCGCTGTACATGTGATAAGCGGTGCACATACATAATACAGACAATTGCACTAATCATAAACAAGTTACAAACTGGTACAAAAGGAGAGAGGGCCCTGCCCGTGAGGGCTTACAATCTACATGGTATGGGAGAAGGACACAGTAGGTGCGAGTTAAGTTGGTCATGGCGGTATAGAGGCAGCAGGGTCACTGGTTGTAGGCTTGTCTGAAGAGGTGGGTTTTCAGGTTTCTTTTGAAGGATTCCAGTGTAGGTGAGAGTCTGATATGTTGGGGTAGCGAGTTCCAGAGTATGGGGGATGCACGGGAGAAATCTTGGAGTCAATTGTGGGAAGAGGCGATAAGAGGAGAGGAGAGAAGGAGGTCTTGTGAGGATCGGAGAGTGCGTGTGGGGATGTATCGGGAAAGTAGCTCCGAGATGTAGGGAGGGGACAGGTTATGGACGGCCTTGTATGTATTTGTTAGTACTTTGAAGTGAATTCGCTGGGCAATGGGGAGCCAGTGAAGGGATTGGCAGAGGGGAGAGGCAGAGGAGTAATAGGGTGAGAGGTGGATTAGTCGGGCAGCAGAGTTGAGGATAGATTGGAGGGGTGCGAGAGTGCTAGATGGAAGGCCACAGAGGAGAATGTTGCAGTAGTCTAGGCGGGAGATAATGAGGGCATGTACAAGAATTTTCGCAGAGTCAAAGTTAAGGAAAGCACGGATGCGGGAGATGTTTTTGAGTTGGAGGCGGCAGGTGGTGGAAAGAGCTTGGATTTGCGGTCGGAAGGAAAGTGCAGAATCAAAGGTCACTCCAAGGCAGCGGACTTTGTTGACCGGGGAGAGTGTGCAGCCATTGATCATGATAGATAGGTCTGCTGAGGGGGTTGAACAGGATGGGGGAAAGATTATAAATTCTGTCTTATCCATGTTAAGTTTTAGAAAGCGAGAGGCGAAGAAGGATGATATAGAAGATAGACATTGTGGGATTCGTGATAGTAAGGTGGTGATGTCTGGACCAGAGAGGTAGATTTGTGTGTCGTCAGCGTAGGAGTGATACTGAAAGCCATGGGACTCTATGAGCTGTCCCAGGCCAAAAGTGTAGATAGAGAAAAGCAGGGGTCCTAGGACAGAGCCTTGCGGGACACCAACAGAGAGGGAATGAGACGAGGAGGTGGTGCGAGAGTGGGAGACGCTAAACGTCCGGTCTGTGAGGTATGATGTGACCCAGAAGAGGGCCAGGTCGGTGATGCCAAGAGATGAGAGAGTTTGCAACAGAATGGAGTGGTCAACAGTGTCAAAGGCAGAGGACAGGTCAAGGAGAAGGAGGACAGAGTATTGTTTCTTGGTTTTGGCTGTCAGCAGGTCATTGGTGACTTTGGTAAGGGCAGTCTCGGTCGAGTGGTGGGGTCGGAAGCCAGATTGTAGGCGGTCAAAGAGGGAGCAGGAGGAGAGGTGGGAGGACAGTTCTGAATGGACATGTTGTTCAAGTAGCTTTGAGGCATACGGAAGAAGTGATATGGGGCGATAACTGGACAAGGAAGATGGGTCAAGTAAAGGCTTTTTGAGGATGGGTGTAATGGTAGCATGTTTAAAAGCAGAGGGGAAGACACCAGAGTTGAGTGATAGGTTGAAGAGATGAGTTAGGGTTGGGATAAACACTGTGGTGAGGTTAGGGATGAGGTGGGATGGGATTGGGTCAAGTGCACAGGTGGTCAGATGAGATTTGGAGAGTAGAGTGGAGAGTTTTTCTTCTGTAATGGTGGAGAAGCAGGTTTTGGGAGAAGAGGACCGAGCAGTTGTGTAGAGGGTCTGTGGGGACTGTGTAGTGAAGCTTTCCCTGATGTTGACTATCTTTTGTTTGAAGTCCTCAGCTGAGAAGAGAGGAGAGGGTGGGGGCGCTGGGGGACGGAGAAGGGAGTTAAAAGTGCTAAAAAGTTGTTTAGGGCTGTGTGACAGGGAAGATATGAGAGATGAGAAGTAGGCCTGTTTTGCATCAGCGAGTGAGTATTTAAATATGAGGAGGGATTGCTTGTATGCGGTGAAATGATCTTTAGAATGGGATTTCTTCCATTGCCGCTCAGCAGCCCTGGAAGCTTGTCTGAGTTTTTTGGTCAGGTTGGTGTGCCAGGGTTGTCTGTTGATTTTTCGGGTTTTGTTGTGTGTGAGGGGGGGCAACAGTGTCCAGAGCTGTACTTATTGTGTTGTTATATAGGGTGGTAGCAGCTTCTGGGTCTTGGAGGGAGCATATGGTAGAGAGTGAGAGAAGAGAGTCAGAAAGCAAGCAAAAGTCGAGATGTTTAAGGTTCCTGCGGGGGTGTGTTAGTGTGTGGACCGGGGGAGCAGCAGAAGAGACCAGTGAAGAGAAGGTGAGTAGGTTGTGGTCGGATAGGGGGAGAGGCGAATTAGAAAGGTTAGATAGGGAGCAGAGGCGGGTAAAGATCAGATCCAGAGTGTGACCATCTCTGTGGGTGGGAGCTGAAGACCACTGTGACAGGCCGAAGGAGGAAGAGAGCGATAAGAGTTTAGAGGCGGCCGAGTGGCATGTGTCAATAGGGATGTTGAAGTCACCCATGATGATCGTGGGGATGTCGGCAGAAAGAAAGTGTAGTAGCCAGGTGTTAAAGTGGTCAAAAAAGATGGTGGCTGGGCCTGGAGGGCGGTAAATGACGGCTACTTGAAGGTTAGAGGGAGAGTAGATGCGAACAGAGTGTACTTCAAATGAGGTGAGCGTAATGGAGGGTGGCAGTGGAATTGGGCTGTAGGAGCAGGTGTCTGATAGGAGGAGACCAACTCCTCCACCATGTTTGCAGCCGGGGCGGGGGGTGTGAGTGAATTGAAATCCACTATAAGAGAGTGCAGCAGGGGAGGAGGTGTCAGAGGATGTCAGCCATGTTTCTGTGAGACCCAGAAAGGAAAGCTTTTGAGAGATGAACAGTTCATGAATGTATGACAGTTTGTTACAGACAGAGCACGTGTTCCATAATGCTCCTGCAAGAGGAACCAAAGGAGCAGGGGTCAGAGGGATGGTTATTAGGTTTAAGGGGTTGCAGAAATTTGTAGAAGGAGATTTGTAGTGGGACATGGAGGTGATAGTGGGGATTTGCTGAGGGGGTCCAGGGTTTGGAGAGATATCACCAGCAGTAAGGAGAAGCAGAGAAAGTGTTAATAGATGAGAATAGGAGAGGGCATGAGGAGTGTGTGTGTTTGGGAAGGAAGTGTTTTATGTTGGCAAACAGGTTTGTGCAAGCTGTCAGATGAGAAGGTAAGATGGAGGAAGAGATGAATAGTTCCTTGCTGGGTGAATGGATGTGGGGGTATTTCAGGAGGTGTTGGAAAAGTGGGAAGAGTAAGAGGAAAAATTGACACATTGTTTGCATTAACCATGTCTGTAATTACCTGTGGTCCCCTTCTGGTCCAATTCTGGTATAATTCAGTCTGTGCACTTAAGAGTGGCACTTGAGAGATGTGGCATTTGGAAAGACCATGGTCTGAAAGACCTAGGACCTTAGATTTATACCACTCAGTGTTCAATCAGGTGTGACCCAGAGGGGAGGGAGCTACATATGGCCTAATCAAGGGGCACCAGATACAGGGGTGAAATAGTCAATGTAAACAAATACTCAATAAATCCCGCAGGGAAGGAGACATTAATGCTTCAGAAAAGACATACCAGGATTTAGAAGCAGAGATGAGAGGGGGTGGACAATATCAGACTGTGGAAAAGCTGGGTGCAGGGATGTGCCCTGTCTGCTGCTGTTCTTTCCCCGTTTCATTTAAACTGAGCATGTGTGACTGCCTCAGTGAGGTGGACAAGAAATAAGGAAAAGAACAAACAGCAGGTGGCGCACAACAGATACATTTTATTGAATAGCTCAATGACTACATACAATTTTTAATCAAATGCAATTACAAAAAGTATTCAGATCCAGGTGCTGGTTTGAAAAATGTAGAATATTTTTCGTGGCACAACCCTTTTTAGCTACTCGCCGCTACTCTGGCAATTGGGCCTGCCAGGCAGGGGTGGAGAGACAGCGGCAGGTCCATACCACCAGAAACACGGAGCAGGAGAGCAATATGGCAGCTGTCCCACCTGAAGGAGTGGTGGTGGCGGGCACAAACCACCACAATAACAACCCAGCTACATTAACCACTTACCGTCACGCTAACGCCGAAAGGCGTCATTTCTGCGGCGCTCCCAGGTCACACTAACGCCAATAGGCGTCATCTCGCGTGAGCAGAGATTTCCTGTGAACGCGCGCACACAGGCGCGCGCGCTCACAGGAACGGAAGGTAAGAGAGTTGATCTCCAGCCTGCCAGCGGCGATCGTTCGCTGGCAGGCTGGAGATGTGTTTTTTTTAACCCCTAACAGGTATATTAGACGCTGTTTTGATAACAGCGTCTAATATACCTGCTACCTGATCCTCTGGTGGTCCCCTTTGTTTGGATCGACCACCAGAGGACACAGGTAGCTCAGTAAAGTAGCACCAAGCACCACTACACTACACCCCCCCCCCCCCCCCGTCACTTATTAACCCCTTATTAGCCCCTGATCACCCCCCTGTCATTGATTACCCCCCTGTCATTGATCAACCCCCTGTAAAGCTCCATTCAGATGTCCGCATGATTTTTACGGATCCACTGATAGATGGATCGGATCCGCAAAACGCATCCGGACGTCTGAATGAAGCCTTACAGGGGCATGATCAATGACTGTGGTGATCACCCCATATAGACTCCCTGATCACCCCCCTGTAAGGCTTCATTCAGATGTCCATATGATTTTTACGGATGCACTGATAGATGGATCGGATCCGCAAAACGCATCCGGACGTCTGAATGAAGCCTTACAGGGGCGTGATCAATGACTGTGGTGATCACCCCATATAGACTCCCTGATCACCCCCCTGTCATTGATTACCCCCCTGTCATTGATCAACCCCCTGTAAAGCTCCATTCAGATGTCCGCATGATTTTTACGGATCCACTGATAGATGGATCGGATCCGCAAAACGCATCCGGACGTCTGAATGAAGCCTTACAGGGGCATGATCAATGACTGTGGTGATCACCCCATATAGACTCCCTGATCACCCCCCTGTAAGGCTGCATTCAGATGTCCATATGATTTTTACGGATGCACTGATAGATGGATCGGATCCGCAAAACGCATCCGGACGTCTGAATGAAGCCTTACAGGGGCGTGATCAATGACTGTGGTGATCACCCCATATAGACTCCCTGATCACCCCCCTGTAAAGCTCCATTCAGATGTCCGCATGATTTTTACGGATGCACTGATAGATGGATCGGATCCGCAAAACGCATCCGGACGTCTGAATGAAGCCTTACAGGGGCGTGATCAATGACTGTGGTGATCACCCCATATAGACTCCCTGATCACCCCCCTGTCATTGATTACCCCCCTGTAAAGCTCCATTCAGACGTCCGCATGATTTTTACGGATCCACTGATAGATGGATCGGATCCGCAAAACGCATCCGGACGTCTGAATGAAGCCTTACACGGGCGTGATCAATGACTGTGGTTATCACCCCATATAGACTCCCTGATCACCCCCCTGTCATTGATCACCACCCCTGTCATTGATCACCCCCCCTGTCATTGATCACCCCCCCTGTAAGGCTCCATTCAGACATTTTTTTGGCCCAACTTAGCGGAATTATTATTTTTTTTTTCTTACAAAGTCTCATATTCCACTAACTTGTGTCAAAAAATAAAATCTCACATGAACTCACCATACCCCTCACGGAAACCAAATGCGTAAAATTTTTTAGACATTTATATTCCAGACTTCTTCTCACGCTTTAGGGCCCCTAGAATGCCAGGGCAGTATAAATACCCCACATGTGACCCCATTTCGGAAAGAAGACACCCCCAGGTATTCCGTGAGGGGCATATTGAGTCCATGAAAGATTGAAATTTTTGTCCCAAGTTAGCGGAACGGGAGACTTTGTGAGAAAAAAATTCAAAATATCAATTTCCACTAACTTGTGCCAAAAAAAAAAAATTTCTATGAACTCGCCATGCCCCTCATTGAATACCTTGGGGTGTCTTCTTTCCAAAATGGGGTCACATGTGGGGTATTTATACTGCCCTGGCATTCTAGGGGCCCCAAAGCGTGAGAAGAAGTCTGGTATCCATATGTCTAAAAATGCCCTCCTAAAAGGAATTTGGGCACCTTTGCGCATCTAGGCTTCAAAAAAGTGTCACACATCTGGTATCGCCGTACTCAGGAGAAGTTGGGGAATGTGTTTTGGGGTGTCATTTTACATATACCCATGCTGGGTGAGAGAAATATCTTGGTCAAATGCCAACTTTGTATAAAAAAATGGGAAAAGTTGTCTTTTGCCAAGATATTTCTCTCACCCAGCAAGGGTATATGTAAAATGACACCCCAAAACACATTCCCCAACTTCTCCTGAATACGGCGATACCACATGTGTGACACTTTTTTGCAGCCTAGGTGGGCAAAGGGGCCCATATTCCAAAGAGCACCTTTAGGATTTCACAGGTCATTTACCTACTTACCACACATTAGGGCCCCTGGAAAATGCCAGGGCAGTATAACTACCCCACAAGTGACCCCATTTTGGAAAGAAGACACCCCAAGGTATTCCTTGAGGGGCATGGCGAGTTCCTAGAATTTTTTATTTTTTGTCACAAGTTAGTGGAAAATGCTGATTTTTTTTTTTCATACAAAAAGTCTCCACTAACTTGTGACAAACAATAAAAACTTCCATGAACTCACTATGCCCATCAACGAATACCTTGGGGTGTCTTCTTTCCAAAATGGGGTCACTTGTGGGGTAGTTATACTGCCCTGGCATTCTAGGGGCCCGAATGTGTGGTAAGGAGTTTGAAATCAAATTCTGTAAAAAATGACCTGTGAAATCCTAAAGGTGCTCTTTGGAATATGGGCCCCTTTGCCCACCTAGGCTGCAAAAAAGTGTCACACATCTGGTATCGCCGTACTCAGGAGAAGGTGGGGAATGTGTTTTGGGGTGTCATTTTACATATACCCATGCTGGGTGAGAGAAATATCTTGGCAAAAGACAACTTTTCCCATTTTTTTTATACAAAGTTGGCATTTGACCAAGATATTTATCTCACCCAGCATGGGTATATGTAAAAAGACACCCCAAAACACATTCCTCAACTTCTCCTGAGTACGGAGATACCAGATGTGTGACACTTTTTTGCAGCCTAGGTGGGCAAAGGGGCCCATATTCCAAAGAGCACCTTTCGGATTTCACAGGTCATTTTTTACAGAATTTGATTTCAAACTCCTTACCACACATTTGGGCCCCTAGAATGCCAGGGCAGTATAACTACCCCACAAGTGACCCCATTTTGGAAAGAAGAGACCCCAAGGTATTTCGTGATGGGCATAGTGAGTTCATAGAACTTTTTATTTTTTGTCACAAGTTAGTGGAATATGAGACTTTGTAAGAAAAAAAAAAAAAAAAATCATCATTTTCCGCTAACTTGTGACAAAAAATAAAAAGTTCTATGAACTCACTATGCCCATCAGCCAATACCTTAGGGTGTGTACTTTCCGAAATGGGGTCATTTGTGGGGTGTTTGTACTGTCTGGGCATTGTAGAACCTCAGGAAACATGACAGGTGCTCAGAAAGTCAGAGCTGCTTCAAAAAGCGGAAATTCACATTTTTGTACCATAGTTTGTAAACGCTATAACTTTTACCCAAACCATTTTTTTTTTACCCAAACATTTTTTTTTTATCAAAGACATGTAGAACTATAAATTTAGAGCAAAATTTCTATATGGATCTCGTTTTTTTTTGCAAAATTTTACAACTGAAAGTGAAAAATGTCATTTTTTTGCAAAAAAATCGTTAAATTTCGATTAATAACAAAAAAAGTAAAAATGTCAGCAGCAATGAAATACCACCAAATGAAAGCTCTATTAGTGAGAAGAAAAGGAGGTAAAATTCATTTGGGTGGTAAGTTGCATGACCGAGCAATAAACGGTGAAAGTAGTGTAGTGCAGAATTGTAAAAAAGGGCCTGGTCTTTAGGGGGGTATAAACCTGTGGTCCTTAAGTGGTTAATGGAATAATCTAAAATATTTATTAGCAAACGGCATAATCAGCAAATGGTTAAAGTGGCTGAAAGATGAGTGTTCACTTTACATTCAGTTTGAAAGATGAGTGAGCAAACACTTCAGTGTCCGCTCAGTATACTCACATTCTTCTTCCTTTGATATTCCTGCAAAACCTTTGAAATCCGTTCATATTCCTGAAAAATTAAGGAAAACAATATTTCACTTTAGTATAGCACTCCTCATACACACAGATAATGAAATATCGTACGGATTCTCATACACTATAAAAATATAAAAGCTGCCACATAACAGGAAAGATGGTCGATATGTTATATATTACATAGTGGCAGCACGGTGGCTCAGTAGTTAGCACTGGTGTCTTGCAGCGCTGGGGTCTTCGGTTCGAAACCAAACAAGAACATCTACGTGAGGTTTATACCTTCTCTCTGTGTTTGCGTGGGTTTCTTCCGGGTACCCCGGTTTCCTCCCACACTTACTGATAGTGAGGATAGATTACCATAGAAGAGAAGACCGCCACTCACTGTATAGATGCGCTTATATTTTTATTGTCACATAGATATGTATAGCTGTGACGCATTTCGGGCTCAAGCTTGAGCCTTCTGCAAACATGTTTGAAGCCGAAACGCGTCACAGCTATACATATCTATGTGACCATAAAAATATAAGTGCATCTATACAGTTAGTGCTGGTCTTCTCTTCTATGCTGATCTGTGGGACGCCAACACATGCACCACGCCATTCACATGGACGGAGTGCCGACTGCTATTTTCTGGATTAAGCGAGGATAGATTGTGAGCTCCATCGTGGACAATGAGTGATGATGATGTCTGTAAAGCGCTGCTGAATATGTCAGCGCTATATAAGTAAATTAAATCATGATTGAAAACAGGAAATCTGGTCTGCAAATGACCCACGGACTCATACAGACAATAAATCCTTGGGCATCTTGGCCAAGGATCCTCGCAGTATCAAGGCGTCTGATCCTGCTAGTATTTTCTGGATGTTTCTGGGTTCATATGTTAAAGACGTGAATTGTACATGACTTTCCTTCAACTATGAAATCCCGTCCCAGCAACCAGCATTGGAATGATTGCAGAGAAATAGGTGGAGCTCGGAAACAGAAGTTATTAGTAGAAACGACAATTAGGCGTTATCCAGCCCAGGGAAAGAACATGTTATGCCATCATACTCCCACTGATGTGTACCGAATACACCTTCCCTATTGTCGCATATGACAAACATCTGGAAACTTGAAAACCCTGAATGCAGTACAGAATTAGTGTTTGTTGTATAGGTTATTAAACTATTGTTCGAAAATGACTGTACTGAGAGAATACATGTTACACTGCATTGGGTTAGTACTGATGGCCTTCTGATAGGGAGCCTGGCCGGTGAATTATGCCTACCCAGCACTTGGTAGGGGGATGTAGAAACCTGTAGACACATACCAGTGTGGCTGGTCCTAGATGTATTTATTGTTTTGCATGGTGAGCCATATTTATTAGCATGCAGTGTTCATTATTACAGTATTACGCTCCAGGGAACTACATTAATCATCATGCCAAAAATATTCAACCCTCCAATGATCACTCACTCTGAATCACTCATAGGCGGCCTTGCTTACTATTTTGGAACTGAAACATTACATACTACAGTATGCAGACTCCCGTCTACAGAATGGACTTTTATATATTGCATAGTCATTGAAGGCATGGCTAGGACGTGCCACTAAAGTCCTACCGGAGAGGGTCCGACTCCTGTGACCCCTGTTGATCTCTAGAACAAAGTGGCAGACGCTAGAAAAGAGCTGTACCACTTCATCTCCTGTCAGCAGGGGCGAAATTCCTACAGTAAAATTTCCTAATAAGCTAATACCCAAGGGGCCACCCAAGCCCTCCTCACACCGCCCCCAGGTACATAATAATCTGACCTCCTGAATTCAAGTCCTTTAAATGGTGATACAGATGAATACTGCAGCAGGGCCGCTGCAGTATTTTGTGCTGCACTGTGGTATTTGGTTCTGTTGGGGCGGTATTTTGTGCTGCACTATAGTATTGCTGCCCCCCCCCCCCCCCCTACTTCTGTTGGCCCTGCCCAATTGTATTGTATACACCTTTTTTCAGTTTGGACCAGCCTACAACATGAGGATACTTAAAAAAAAAAAAAAATTATATATATTTTTTTTTTTTACAGGGTTACAGGGACACTAAGGCTGGTTTCACACGGCCGTTGCGGATTGGAGCCGGATGCGTTCAGAGTGCGTTCAGTGAAACTCGCACTATTTTGCAAGCAAGTTCCGTCAGTTTTGTCTGCGGTTGCGTTTAGTTGTTCAGTTTTTTCCGCGCGGGTGCAATGCGTTTTGATGCGTTTTTCAGGCGCGTGATAAAAAACTGAATGTTTACAAACAACATCTCTTAGCAACAATCAGTGAAAAACGCATTGCACCCGCACTTGCTTGCGGATGCAATGCGTTTTTCACGCAGCCCCATTCACTTCTATGGGGCCAGGGCTGCGTGAAAAACGCAGAATATAGAACATGCTGCGATTTTCACGCAACGCAGAACTGATGTGTGAAAAACAATGCTCATGTACAAAGCACCATAGAAATGAATTGGTCAGGATTCAGTGCGGATGCTATGCGTTCACGTCACGCATTGCACCCGCGCAGAAAACTCGCTCGTGTGAAAGGGACCTAAGTTCTCAGTCCGCCCCACTTGTCAGCTCTGCTCAGTTTTCTTAGGAGGCTCATTATAGTAAAGAATTAATAGGCACGGTGCCACTAGTAGCATATAATAGCCAGAAAATATCCACCCACTGTAATAACTGTATGACAAACATGAAGGAGAGTATCAGAACTGGCCATCAGACAGTACAGTGCTTGCAAAGCCACACTGCATCATCTTCTTCTGAAGCCACTGGGTTGATCTATATGTATGGAGCCCCCTTAGGGTCCATTCACAAGTCTGTATGTGTTTTGCGGATCCGCAAAACACGGACACTGGCAATGTGCGTTCCGCATTTTGCGGACCACACATCGCTGGCACTCTCATAGAAAATGCCTTCTCTTGTCTGCAATTGCGGACAAGAATAGGACATGTTCTATTTTTTTTGCAGAATGGAAGTGTGGATCTGGAAGTGCGGATTCGCAAATGCTGATGCGGACAGCACATTCCGGCCCCATTAAAAATTAATGGGTCTGCACCTGTTCTGCAAAATTCCGGAACGGATGCGGACCCATTTTGCGGACGTGTGAATGGACCCAGTGACCATTTCTTCCAACAGTCCACTCTCTCTGATTGCATGGCAGCCAAACCAAAGGAACACACAAAGTCTCAAGTGTCACAGGGACAGGAGGTCAGGGCAGGCACAGTGTGGAAGTACATTAATCACTGCTGCCTGCTCGTTATATGCTGCTGAGTGGAATGAGGCCTGAAAACTTGAATGAGGCCCAGGCTACCAATCAGGTGATGGGACTACTCCTAAGGTTTCCCTGTCCATACCTATTTTTGGGGCAGAGTGAGTGTTTCTGACGCTTAAAGTGAGGGGTCTGGATTTATTCATTTGTGTGCTCTGCATTAATTCAGTATGGGGTTTGGGGTCCGTAGTTATTTTGAAGCCTGGACTTAATATTGAAGTCTAGGGTCTATCTTAATTAAAGGGGTTCTCTGGGTCTGTATTTAAAATGACTTTCAGCCAACCTGTGGAAAGAAGACCCTTTGAGCAATACTTGCCCTTCCTTCACTCCTTGCTGGGGTTAACATGACCAGCCACCTGACTGTGAGCTCCAACATCACAATCGGAAATGATCCTTTCTTCCTGTTCAGCTACACCTACATTATGCAGCTGAGCAGGAAGAAAGAGGAGCACATCTGGTAACCAGGTCAGAGAAGCACACAGTCAGGTAGGTGGTCATGTGATCAGGAGAGCGACGGAAGGGTAAGGCTACTTTCACACTCGCGTTTGGTGCGGATCCGTCATGGATCTGCACAAACGCTTCCGTTCAGATAATATAGCCGCATGCATCCGTTCAGAATGGATCCGTTTGTATTATCTGTAACATAGCCAAAACGGATCCGTTGAAAGTCAATGGGGGACGGATCCGTTTTCTATTGTGCCATATTGTGTCAGTGAAAACGGATCCGTCCCCATTGACTTACATTGTGTATCAGGACGGATCCGTTTGCCTCCGCATCGTCAGGCGGACACCAAAACGCTGCAAGCAGCGTTTTGGTGTCCGCCTCCAAAGCGGAATGGAGGTCGAACGGAAGCAAACTGATGCATTCTGAGCGGATCCTTTTCCATTCAGAATGCATTAGGGCAAAACTGATCCGTTTTGGACGCTTGTGAGAGCCCTGAACGGATCTCACAAACGGAAAGCCAAAACACCAGTGTCAAAGTACCCTAAGTTCTGCTCAAAATGTCTTCTCGCCACAGGTAAGTTGAAAGAGGCATTTTGGGTGCAAGCCTGGAGAATCCCTTTAATTCTTCCACAAAATTTAGGATAGGTCATAACAGTCCTCCTGGGTTTAGCAGAGTGGCTCAGAACGCTAGGGAACTAGCTGGGATCAATAAAGGTTTCTGCAAATAATGTTTCCAACATCACTGATGATATCATCCCCTGGAAGAGGGGGAAGGGGAACGGACGACGACGACTATTTAATTAACACTTTAAAAACCAATGTGCTCCAGGCTTCATCTACGCCAGGGATGGCCAACCTGTGGCTCTCCAGCTATTGTAAAACTACAACTCCCAGCATGCTCCGACTGCCTACAGCTATCAGCCTACAGATGGGAATGGTGGGAGTTGTAGTTTTACAACAGCTGGAGAGCCGCAGGTTGGCCATCCCTGATCTACGCCAACATATTGTGGTCTGGATTAAGTAAAATCCACAGAAACCTAGTTCTTAGGCTCAGTCTAGATCAGAAGCCACAACACAGCACCAGATTAGTCGCCCGACAGGATCCATTGATAAATTTAGGGATCTGTCAGGGTGGAGGTGGTCGAGTTGTGGAACACAAGCAGGCAATGATCGTTCATTTCCTGCATATCGACCAATGTAAATGGGCCCTAAGTGAAAAACAGATATAGCGGAAACAGTATATTACACTCACATATTCGTTGCCTGGGTTTCTGGGTAACTTTCTCATCACTGCATCCAGTTCACTGAACTTTTTCAATACTGCCTGCACCTCAGCCGATAGTTCTTTGTACTCCGAATACTGGTCATTAAACACAGCTTTATATCGATCTCGCTCATCATCCGATTTTATTGCTTGGTATTTCCTATTAAAAAGAAGAAAAAAAAACACTTATACATGTAGTATATAGGACACAACACGATTCAATGTAATTACAGTAAAGTTAAAGGGAACCTGTCACCGGGATTTTGTGTATAGAGCTGAGGACATGGGTTGCTAGATGGCCGCTAGCACATCCGCAATACCCAGTCCCCATAGCTCTGTGTGCTTTTATTGTGTAAAAAAAAACATTTGATAGATATGCAAATTACCCTGAGATGAGTCCTGTCCTTGACTCATCCCACGTTAATTTGCATATGTATCAAAAAAATTTTTTTACACAATAAAAGCACACAGAGCTATGGGGACTGGGTATTGCGGATGTGCTAGCGGCCATCTAGCAACCCATGTCCTCAGCTCTATACACAAAATCCCGGCGACAGGTTCCCTTTAATTTATTCCACCACTTGATAATTCAGAAAACAAACCCCTGGAAAGTCACATGGAAGCCGGAGTAAAGAAATGTTACCACATATCAACCAAGGCCATGGGTGCTTTGTGTCCGTCTACCATATGTGCTCTGAGCACATCTATTACATGGAGCCAAAAAGCTATTTTTTAAAGGTCATCTGTCAGCAGTAAAACATAATTTTCTCAGCAAGGCGGGCACATATGAACATGGGACCAACACAGATGCCTTCAGCTGTAAAGTGCACATATCACAGGTCAGCCAGTGTCATAGGTACAAATCTGCTGACATGCCCTTTAAAATTGCTTTAAAAAAAAGGTCTGTGAAGAGAGCCTTAAAGGGTTTCTACCATCAGAATTTGTGTTCTATAGCTGACTGATATTAGCGATGCGCTATTGTCAGCACTACATAAGTGTGTTTTTTACATTTCTCCCTGCAGCCGTTCTGCTAAAATACACACTTTTATAATATGCTATGTGACGTAGTCGGCGCAGGCGCAGTGAGGAAGCCGGCACCAGGAGTACGGCCTTCACTCACTGCGCCGAATACAGAAGTGAACGGCGCAGGCGCGGAATTTCCTCAACGATGCATGGAACTTGGACATCAATCAAGAGGAGCGGGGCGGGCAGAACGGAGGACCTGGGTGGGATACATGGTTAGTAGACGGAGCCTCTAGGTGCTGATTCTACGCCCACATAGCACCTAGAGGCTCATTAGCATATTATAAAAGTCCTTATTTTATCAGAACGGCTGCAGGGAGAAATGTAAAAAACATACTGTTATGTAGTGCTGACATTAGCGCATCGCTTAATGTCAGTCAGCTACATAACAGTAATTCTGATGGTAGAAGCCCTTTAAATACTTACTGGTCACTTTAAACATGCATGTAGGTAAAAAAAAATGAAAAAAATTTAAATAACATACTATGACCAATACTTACGCCACATAGTCTGGCATGACAATGGGCTTTGGAATATGTCCTGCTGGAATGTATCCGCTTACGAGTTCAGGTCTCATCTCCGCTAGCTGGTTAGCTCTGTGCCTTCCTGGAACATCGGTCACTAAATGGTCATTACCAGCAGAAGCGTCACACTGAAAGAGACAGAGCGACAGGGTCATGTATGACAGGTACTCCAGCAACAGATTATAGGCCATGTAGTGGGTGTTCTCTAAGTCATCAGCCTGGGAACCAGACCCCCTTTTCTTGCAGAAACACCCTTAAATGTAAGCTTTGACTGTAGCAAAATATCTATGCACATGGCTGGATTTTCCATCAGTCATAAAGGATTTATAAACGTTTTACATAAAAGAAAAAAAAAAAAAGAAAAAAAAGAATGAGATAACACTAATACAAACCCCCCCATACTGAAAGCCGCGGATACAGTTTCTATAATTCCTGGCGATCACTGTGTTCTCCAGAATTCTAAGAGTTAAAAATCCCAAACGTTGTAAGAGGTAAAGCTATTACTGGGCCCCTTAATCCTCATTAGTATGTTGTTTTAACCCTCTCCTTTCCAGAGTGCACAGTTTAGAGGGAACACTACTGGTGATCAGCTTTTATCGCTGGGGCAGCCTCACAATTTCCCTGCAAATGAACGGCTATCCATGTAATGCATGTGCTGGCTTATAGACGGGTCCACCAAAGAAGAGGCACTCTAAGCAAACCTGATATATTACATTTTTTTACTCACTTATATAGCACTGCTATATTTTGCAGCACTTTACAGACATTAGCATCGTGCTGTCGCCAGTGGGGCTCACAATCTAAGGTCCCTATCAGTCTGTCTTTGGAGTGTGGGAGGAAACCGGAGAACCCATAGGAAACCCACACAAACACGGGGAGAACATACAAACTCCATGCAGATGTTGTGTTTGGTTTGATTCAAACCTAGGACCCCAGCGCTGCAAGGCACCAGTGCTAACCACTGAGCCACCGTGCTGCCCACATTGCATAACCGGTGGGCAAGAACACAGCAATCCTCTCCTTGCTGTTTTTTTAGCCCCCATTTCATGCACTGCCCCCCCCCCCCCTCCCCCACCCCACAGTATCTGTTTGGATCAGTGTGTTTCTTTAATAAAATGAATAGAGGTACTGGCATACAGCTCCGGTTACTGACATGAGGAGATCCACACTGCCATCTACCCATCTCTGGAGGAATCTGCACGGCAGGAGTCGTAAATGGCAAATATGTCTATGGACACAGCTGTATATCTCCGGCTCCTGAATCTACACAGCTAGGCAGATGGAAGCTGCAATGCTGAATATGACTGTTAACAACATGACAGAAAAGGAAATGTAAAGGGATTATACCTTTAAAAGTAATAAATAATAAAAGTAATACTGCAGCTGAAAGTAAATAGTCCATGTAATGATGGCTGACTATAAACCCGAGACGCAGCTAGCTTCGCCCAAAGCAGACGGTCCCATAGCAAGTGCTTGTTCTGTATGATCCCCAGAAAATAAGGGAAGCAGATTAAGAGACATGTACTCTGACACAAATCACTTGTCTTACTGACACACAACCGGCAGCCAGAGAGGGCCAAAGCGCCACTCAAAACCAAAAAATTCAGGTCTCCCCCTAAGGCTTCATGCACATTTCTGTCCACAAACCACGGATACGTGTGCATTCTGTGTTATTCTCACTCCCTGCCTGCAACAGAAATGACTATTCTCATCTGCAATACGGACAAGAAAAGGACATGTCATATAATTTGAGAAAGTTGTTGAAACTGAATAATTTTTTTCCCCTGTGTGAATGTAATGATGATAAATGTACATGATTACAATATTAGAGGGAAAACTGTACAACTAAAAGGAGGCTCTAGGACCCTGTTGGCCGCCTCTAGCCTGGATACAAGATGAGATACGGTTGGGCATGGAGGCATGCAGGTTCTGTATGGTATCTGCGGCACATTTGCCCACAGATGTTGTAGCTGGGCCTGTAGATCCTGCACACTCATAGGTTTCTGAAGCTCATATCCCAGCTGGTGACCGGGCAGCCAAGAAGGGCTGTAATCTGGCGGAGACATTCCTGGGAAGCCCTTGGGCGAGCATTATCCTGCTGGTAAATAAAAGTTGGAAGCCCTGCCATGAGAGACAACACATGGCCCCAGGACGTCCTGCACACATCTCTGAGCTGTTAGGCCTCTTTCACACGGGCGTTGCGGGAAAATGTACGGGTGCGTTGCGGGAACACACGCAATTTTTCCGTGCGAGTGCAAAACATTGTAATGCGTTTTGCACTCGCGTGAGAAAAATCGCGCATGTTTGGTACCCAAACCCGAACTTCTTCACAGAAGTTCGGGCTTGGGATCGGTGTTCTGTAGATTGCTATTATTTTCCCTTATAACCATGTTATAAGGGAAAATAATACATTCTGAATACAGAATGCATAGTAAAACAGTGCTGGAGGGGTTAAAAATAAATAAATAATTTAACTCGCCTTAATCCACTTGATCGCGGAGCCGGCATCTCCATCTTAGCTGTGTGGAGCAACAAGACCTGTGGTGACGTCACTCCGGTCATCACATGATCCATCACATGATCTTTTACCATGGTCACCACAGGTCCTGTTGCTCCACACAGCTAAGATGGAGATGCCGGCTCCGCGATCAAGTGGATTAAGGAGAGTTAAATTTTTATTTTTTAACCCCTGTATTCAGAATGCTATTATTTTCCCTTATAACCATGTTATAAGGGAAAATGATAATGATCGGGTCTCCACCCCGATGGTCTCCTAGCAACTGTGCGTGAAAATCGCACCGCATCCACACTTGCTTGCGATTTTCACGCAACCCCCTTCACTTCTATGTGTTGCGTGAAAAACGCAGAATATAGAGCATGCTGCGATTTTCACGCAACGCATAAGTGATGCGTGAAAATCACCGCTCATGTGAACAGCCCCATAGAAATGAATGGGTCGGGATTCAGTGCGGGTGCAATGCGTTCACCTCCCGCATCGCATCCGCGCTGAATACTCGCCCGTGTGAAAGGGGCCTTAGTGTACTGGTGTCTGGGCTGTCCGGCAGCAGGGGGAAAGCACTTTTATGACTTCTTGTGGCAAGTCAGACGACACCGTCATCAGTAACATACCGACACAAAACTTGCCAAGTTTTGTAGAAATCCAACATTTCTCTATCGGTCTTTTATTTTTTTTTGTCAATGAGTGTAAATGGATCAAAAGATGCCTATAGCCCAGGGATTTAAAATGAGGATGTGTGCATGAGGCCGTTACCATACACACAGGGATCCAGGAAGCTGAGATCCATGGTACTATTTGCCACAGCAGAGAGCTGGCTACTTTCACATTAGCGGCATTAAAAACAGACTTTTCACCAATGCTATTCCTAATGAAAAATTGGCAGTGTCAAATTGTCTTTTCTTTTTTTGACCCAGCAAGACAATTTAGCAGCAAACTCTGCAACAATTTAGAGGGCAAAGAATTACAACATTTTTTATTCCATGTCCATTTTAGATAGGGACAGCTAAGGCCACGTCCACATCATTGGTAGTTATGAAAATAATGGACGTGCTGTTTTCTAACCGACTCCATTAACTACAATGGTTTCCAGTCGGGTGTCTGCTTTTTTAGTAAAAAAAAAAAAAAAAGTCCACTCTGACACAATAATGGGTCAAAATGGTCTTGCACAAGACCACCTCTATTTGGAGATTTCCAGTGGGTCGACACTGGACTACACCAAATACCACGATGTATCTTAGTTTCCTGGATCCCTTAACATGAAAGAAGCATGCTAGAAGGTTTAATTGTACTCAAACAGATATTTTCTAATTCTGTGTGATTTTTTCTAGTACACAGAAGAACATGACATATGCTTGAATTTCCAGTTTAGGTTTTGGTTGAAATCACAAGGCTTTGGAGAATGCTGAGTGTGCAATGAAGAAGCAGCAGCTGGTTTAGTACATTCCATAGACGCTCATCTCCTCCAGCACATTCCTACATGATTACATGTTCCAGTGTTGGTAGTCCTGTGTACAAATGGCTACACAGAATTCACCAACATAGAAATATGGTGGACACAAATGGTTGAAACATATAACTAGGGCTGCAACGATTACTCGATTAAATCAAGTAAATTGACACAGAAAAATCCTCGCTTCAAATTTTTTGCTTCTAGGATTCGTTTGTGCCATGTGACCACGGAGTGTGAGTGAAGCGCTTGCCATTACTCACGCTCTGTGGTCTGCCGCCAGCCTGCACCGCGCTACTGGATCCTGACATACACACATCGTCAGGAGGTAGTGCACGTAAGCGCGCACTATCACCTCATGCTGTGTGAAGTCAGGGTGATGGCACAGCGGACTGATGGCCCTGGGATGGGAGTTGATGGCACAGCGGACTGATGGCCCTGGGATGGGAGTTGATGGCACAGCGGACTGATGGCCCTGGGATGGGAGTTGATGGCACAGCGGACTGATGGCCCTGGGATGGGAGTTGATGGCACAGCGGACTGATGGCCCTGGGATGGGAGTTGATGGCACAGCGGACTGATGGCCCTGGGGTGGCAGTTGATGGCACAGAGGACTGATGGCACTGGGGGGGGCAGTTGATGGCACTGGGGGGGGGGGCAGTTGATGGCACTTGGGGGGGGCAGTTGATGGCACAGAGGACTGATGACACGGGGGGGGGGGGGGTTGATGGCACAGGACTGATGACACTGGGGGGGGGGGCAGTTGATGGCACAGGACTGATGACACTGGGGGGGGGCAGTTGATGGCACAGGACTGATGACACTGGGGGGGGGGCAGTTGATGGCACAGAGGACTGATTGCACTGGGGGGGGGGGGGGGCAGTTGATGGCACAGAGGACTGATGGCACGGGGGGGGGGGGGGAGTTGATGGCATGGGGGAACCTGATGGCACTGGGGGGAGATGATTGTGCTGATGAGTTTTTATAAAGGAAAACACTCTTTTAATTTGTTTTTTCTTATTAGATTACTCAATTAATCGTTGGATTAAACAATAGCTGCTAGACTTCTCAGATTTTGGGCTGAGTTCATCCTATCATTGAAAAGGATAAAATCTGCAGCGTAAATCGACACAGGTCAGTTTCAGAAGAGCGTGTGTGGAAGCGTGAATTTCCCTAGTGAACTCTGCTCCTTTGACCGGACTGTGTGGCATTATAAGGATTTATAATGCAGTGTGTAATGATTTGTACTGACATAATGCTGTCCGTACAATTCATTACATTCATTGAGGTTGGGCAGAGATAGACAGCATCAGATTAAAATGCGCAGCATAGGTCAATTTCCACTTTGGATTTCTTGTGCATTGTGTATATTAGAATCATTTAAATCCCATCCACTTTGCTGCTACTCTAAAATGCAGTTCTGCCTCAGAAATTTTACAGCGTTTACATCCTGCGTGGCCATACCCTCAAAGTCGGGATTATAAACACACTGCAGAGTTAAAGAGGTTGTCTTACTTCAGAAAATGTCATATACCATGTAGACGATGTTACTACAAGGCACTTACTAATGTATTGCGATTTTCCATATTGCCTCTTTGCTGGCTGGATTCCTTTTTCCATCACATTATACACTGCTCGTTTCCAGGGGTTATGGCCACCGCCGCAGTGCAGTCACAAGGTGGCCAGGATGTGAGCCTATGCGTGCTAACACAGTCCCAGACACCAGAGAGGCCGGTGCCTTTTCCTATAGTGTGGAAGCACGACCACCACTGCTCAATTGCAGGGTGGTCGTAACCCCCTGGAAACAAGCAGTGTACAATGTGATAGAAAAATGAATCAAGCAAGAACAGAATAGTTATTAAAATTGATGTGACATGGTGCCCTGCAGTTTATCTGAATGTCTACCTCTGATGAAAGGGGTTGTCCAGTTCATAAATCCCATTAGGTAATCCAGAATTACTAGAGGGCTGTCTTCTGCTCTGGATCATCTTCGCTTTGCTAAAGTGGAGAGCAGTTATTAACAGAGTCACTTGCTCTCGAACATCTGTCCTGTTCTGCATTGCATAATAAAGAAATATCAGTTTGAATGGGCACTAATCACTAGTTTTCCTACAGATTACACCTGATTGCTGGCGATCCCATCTTATTGTCAAGGAACCCTTCTATCAAGGAGGATTGTCCAAAGTGGAGAACCCCTTAAATTTCTTAATGTATGGAATTTGGAGCTCTGTTTCGCAGCTTTAAAGGGCTTCTGTCTCCCCCCATTTAGCAATTTTCAGTATCGGACATTAGCTATTCGCTCAGTTGAGTCCATATATATCACTCTTACCTCTCTCTGTGCTGTAATTTCAGTAAAAATCTTACTTTTATAATATGCAAATTTCTTCACTACCAGCAAGTTGGGCGGTTACTTGCTGGTAGCCGCCGTATCCTCCGACTATAAACACGCCCCCTCCTCCACTTGATTGACAGGGCCAGCAAGCGCTCTCCTCCTCCCGCTGGCCCTCTCTGCCCATAAAATCCCGCATAGACTTAGATATCCCGATGCATAGACTTAGATATTATTCTGGCTGCATTCACCACTAGATGGAGCCTAGAAGCTTACTGTATACACATGGATACAAAAAAAAATAAAAAAATCTATAAAACAGTATGCAGTAGGCTCCTCCTAAAGGTGGCTGCAGACAGAATTGCATAATCTGAAAATCTGAATCAACACAACAGACCTCCAACTGCTTTAGGGTCCATTCACATGTCCGTAGAATGGGTCCGCATCCGTTCCGCAATTCTTATTCCCAATGGGGACGGAAAGGATGCGGACAGCACACATTGTGCTGTCCGCATCCGCATTTCCGGTCCGCGGCTCCCGAAAAAAATAGAACATGTCCTATTCTTGTCCAGACAAGAATAGACATTTCTATAGGGGTGCCGGCCCAGTGTATTGCGGATCCGCAATACACTACGGATGTGTGAATGGACACTTAAGGAAAGAAACTGAATCAGGATGTTGGACAATACAGTGTTAGGGCTAATTCACACGAACGTATATTTTTTCAGTTATTTCTTTTGCGGGCCGTATGCGGAACCATTAATTTCAATAGGTCCGCAAAAAAAAAACACAACGGAATGTACTCTGTGAGCATTCCATTTCCGTATTTCCCCAACATTTTGAGTCTTGTTCCTATTATTGTCCGCATTACAGACAAAAGATAGTACTGTTCTATTAGGGGCCAGCTGTTCCGTTCCGCAAAATACGGAATGCACACATACGTCATCCATATTTTTTGCAAATCCGTTTTTTGCGGACCGCAAAATACATATGGTTGTGTGAACAAGCCCTTAAAAGGTGGACATTTATTTTAAGTTATCAATTAACCAATCAGATCCAATGCAGGACAATATTATGCAGTCAACAAGTATGAACTAAGGTATGCACACACAGCACAACTTTTCTGCCTGGGGATGACATGTTTTGCTGAAATATACATACCATAATTTTATGTGGAAAATCAAGCGAATCTTGCGACTTCATCTGACCAAAAAAAATAAAACAGGTTATTCCATGTAAATAATGCTATGCAATGACTTGTCTATAAAGATAGCCTGATTTAGGCCTCATGCACACGGCCGTTGTTTTGGTCCGCATCTGAGCCGCCGTTTTGACGGCTCGGATGCGGACCCATTCACTTCAATAGGGCCGCAAAATATGCGGACAGCACTCTGTGTGCTATCCGCATCCGTTGCTCCATTCCCTGGCCCCGCTAAAAAATATAACATGTCCTATTCTTGTCCGCGCTTTGCGAAAAAAAAAAATAGGCATTTATATTGAAGGCTGTCCGTGCCGTTCCGCAAATTGCGGAACGCGCACGGACGCCATCCGTGTTTTGCGGACTGCAAAACACACCACGGTCGTGTGCATGAGGCCTTATAATGAAGCTGTAGAATGTGTTGTGGGAAAAACCTAACCCCTTTAAGGCTCCTTTACTGGGGGCCAATGCACAGACAATTATCAGCAATGATCAGGAATGAACCAAATGTTACTGATAATTGCCTTAATCGTGAGTAGAAGCGAAGCTGCATTTATATGCAGCAATCATCTCCTCTGTAGGGGGGCCATCGCGTGTCTGTCCCCTCATTGATTGCCTGTTTACACAGAATCATCTGCTGATTTAATGTGTCGCATGACAGCTGCCTTCACCCGATGTGTTTGCTCATTCTTCGTGTGATCAGTAGCACATTTACATGGGCCAATAATTGGGAACGAGCATTCGTAAAGTTGTTTTTCACCCTAAGGCCTTGTTCACATTTCTATGTCCGTGATGACATCCGTGACAAGACAGTCATGTTCCATCTGTGAAGAAGCCCATGGAGGGTCCATGTGTCCATTTTTTGGTCATTTTTTTGTGTGTCATGGTCATCCATATTCCACATACACTGCTAGGCTGAAAACTGGTTTCCAAAGCATCTCCCACCAGTGGTCAGTGAAAAACCACTGACAGAACACAGATGCTGTCAACTGCCAGTGGTTTTTCATGGACTCCTAGACCCTGATTTATCATACCTCCACTCCAGAATTCTGGAGTCAAAAAGTCGCAAAAATGAGATTTTTGTGAAACTTACCTGTAAAATCTCTTTCTCGCGGGGTTCATTGGGGGACACAGGACCGTGGGTATAGCTTGCTGCTGCCACTAGGAGGCGACACTAGGCGGAAAAGTGATAACTCCTCCCCTGCAGGCTATACCCCCTCCAGCCAGGAGAGAGCATATCAGTTTGTGCACAAGCAATAGGAGTAGGAGAAAATAACCATACGGTAAACAACCAACAACTGACCAACGCCATTCGGATCAAACCAGAACTGGGGCCATACTGGCTCCACAACCGCCAACAATCACAGCAAACAGAAATTACTGGGTGGGAGCTGTGTCTCCCAATGAACCCCGCGAGAAAGAGATTTTACAGGTGAGTTTCACAAAAATCTCGTTTTCTCGCTGGTATCATTGGGGGACACAGGACCGTGGGACGTCCTAAAGCAGTCCACGGGGAGGGAAAACAATCACATGCCCATGGAGAAAAAAAAAAAAACGCCCTCGAGGATGCGTAACTCACTGCCGCCTGCAAGAATTTGCTGCCTGGAACAGTATCCGCCGGTGCATAGGAAGGCACCCGGTAAGACTTGATGAACGTGTGCCCGGAAGACCAAGATACTGCCTTCCACACTGGAAGCTACCGCATGAATGAGACGGACCTGAGAAGCGCCGACCGCTGGTCGGGTGGGCCAAGACTCAGCTGGGCGTTGCCTACCCGAGGGCAAATGCCCGAGCAACTGTTGAACGGATCCATCTGGAAAACAGCTTTTGGAGGCCGTCAGCCTTGACAAGGACCCCAGGATAAGAATTGGTAGAAGTCCGTAGGGCTGTAAGCGCTAGACAAGGACAAGCAAGCTCAGAGGCCAAATCACATGGCTGATGGAGAGCTCGGTCCGTGTACTACGAGGGAGAAAGAAGAGAAAACCATGTCTGTGAGGTGTGGAAAGGCGAACACCTTCTGCGAAAAAAAGAGGATCCTGGACGGAACACTGCCCTATGTTCATACTTAAAGAAAAAAATACGTACAAGAAAGGCGTATAAACTCAGAGAAAAAAATAAAAATAAAAATAATAACGCCAAACAGCTGGCTCCTGGCCGCAGCTGTGGAGGTAGAACTAAAAAGACCAAGTACGTAGGATTCACCTCTGGTCCCGAGAACGCCCCCTAGGGAGCGGAATATTGGTAGACCAACGCCCTTATAGCCATAGAGGCTGGTGGTGAGATTTCTAGTGAGAGAAGCTGCCTGAGAATCACTAAGAAAACAAACGCCTGAGCCAGGCGTGCCCCACTGCAGGCCAAAGTATCAATACCACACGGGAAAGGTAAAGTAAAGCCAATGTGAGCACCGCTAGTGATGGGAAGCCCCGTCAGTGACCATATTTCAACAAAGCGGCAACGCTGCGTGGAAGGAAAGATGAGAGAAATACTCTTGCCGGGTGAAGTTCGACTACGCTCCACCCGTCTTGGGAAGGCTCTCAGTCCACCCCCGGAATTAGCAGTGAAAGAACAACCACAATTGGCTTGAGGTGACGTAGATAACGCTGACATCTGAAGAGAGGTAGCACCAATGGCGTTACGGTATGACTACTAGAATCCAGGTCCCGCTTAGAACGGCACTCTAGTGTTGACGAGTGCCGTAGAGACTGATCTAGACAGTAGAACGCACTCAAAAGGTAGGTGCTGATCAACCATCGCCACACCCAAGCTGACGACAGAAGGACAACAGTTAATAATAATAATAATGAAGAAAGACCGGCACTCACTGTAGTCTTCAACAAAAGATGATGTCTTTATTGGTTTTATTGGTCACATACAATACTCTGACGCGTTTCGGCTCACATCAAGAGCCTTTCTCAAACATATGGATATGGATTAGATGTGGCAGGAGGACAACAGTTGTCAGAGCCACGGACCCTTATTGGTAGTAAACCAGAAAGAGGCCAGAGCTAAAGCCCATTCCCATGTGAGACTGGAGCTCTACAGCGTCTAGTGGTGATGCGATACTCCGCCTGAAGGGGAGGCCCTACAAGGGAAGCCCCAAGAGTAATGCTCACGCCGTACTCCAGCCGAGGAGTAGGCCACACCGTAGAGGTCACTGATTCTCGTGTTAGAGGAATCCGTTGCCCGACGAAAGAACTATGCAGTAGGAACCATAGCATGTGGTGGTGACTCAAACACCCCTCGTGCGGTAGGGGTTACCGCATGCTCCACCAGCGTGGACATGAGGAGAAGGCCTGAGGACATCCAGTAGAAGTTCTGGTATCAAGCTGGCCCAGTTAGTAGTGCTAACCTTAAACCCTCCACCTGACAAGAGCGCTGAACAGGAGCAACTGCCGAATTGGTGACAGGGTAGAACCCCTACCTGAGGGGGGCTGTCTCGCTACAGCGATTAGGAGCATCTAGCCCTAGCGTGAAGACTACCCTGCAAAGGAAAAGCCGTTGTAGTAGCCACTGCAGATTGCCAGCATAACGCACTCACCTAGACAAGGATGAGTGGTGGACGAAGCATCCGGAGTCGGTGGAATATTCTGCTTGCTGGATCTTGACCACAGGACTCTGTGCAATGTGACTGACCTGAACGGTGGAGGCTCATGGGGGTGGGGAGTCTCTAGGACACATAAGGCTGGATGACTCCCCTGAGAGCACAAAGGCCGACATTTTTGTGTCTCCAATAAGTGCATGAAGAAAAGAGGAATACAATATGGGAGTATCCATAGTATCCAGTGGCAGTATCCATATGCCACTAGATGAGAATATCAGGCACCAGCGGTACCTACTGTTGCCACGGACCACCTGTGAAGGAAATCAAGGCCTCTAGAGTCGTGGTGTAGCTGAAATACAGCATGCAAAGATGCATAGTGATTCCCCCGTTACTGGATCGTTTGTAGAGGGTAATTCCATAGGAAGTATGTGATGGCAAATGGGAGATGGAATAATAACCAACGGAAGCGCAATCCCCCGGTTAGGGAAGGGGGTAGCGTGATAGTCAACCGCAATCTACGGAAGTGTAATTTCCCACTGAATGGAGGGGGAAAAATCTACGGCAAGCACTGCGCCCAGTGGTAGTGCAAACGCTTTACCTATGATCGGGATTAACATATCCAGTAAGTACTGTAACCCGAGGTAGTGCAAATACATCACCCATCGAAGGGGGTAACGCACCTAGCAGAAACTTGCATATGACGAGTTCTGTACTCTGTGGGAAGTGCCATCATCCCACCCCAGAAAGAGTGTATTGCGTACGTAAACACTGCGACAGCAGTGAGAATGCCATAATGCCACCTATACAAAAAGGATAATGTATGTTGACGATACTGAGCCCAGTGGAACTTCAATTCCGCCACTCACAGAACGAGGGGCACCTATGGCTGGCATTGAGGCCAATGCTAGTGAGGTCAGTCCACCTCAGGAAGGAGGTAATACCCAAATTAAGCACTGTATTTAGTAGAAGCGTAAATAGTGCCTAAGGAAAGGGTTAATGCATACACCAGAACCGGTTAGCACGGACGTAATCTAGGAAAAATAATCCGGATTCATGTCAGAGTCCGAATAACTGTCCTGCTTCGGCCCGCTCGTGCGCAGTTCCACCTCTCAGCCTCTAGCCCATGGCTGTTGCAGGCTGTGGCGGTGCTGATATAAGAACCAAAATACCCAGAGGTGGAATGGAACTAAAGGTCTGCTCACCGATTGCGCAGACGGTGCTCTATTAACCAAACGACCCAGGAGGGTGGATTGGGAACTTCCAAAGGTCCTCCGCTGAGTTGCGCAGGAGGAGAAACTCAAACAGACGCCCCCGGAGGGTGGATAGGAAGTTTCAGTTGTCCTCAACTGGATCTGCACAGTTGTAGTATTATTAACCAACCGGCCTCAGAGGGCGGATTGGGATCCTCCAGATGTACCCCACTGGACTTTGCAGTTGGAGCATTATCAACCAAACGGCCCGGAGGGCGGATTGGGGACTCTTCGGATGTACTCCACTGGATTTACGCAGTTGGAGCATTATCAACCCAACGGCCCAGAGGGCGTAATGGGAGTCACTCAGATGTACTCCACTGGATTTGCGCAGTTGGAACATAATCAACCAACCGGCCTCAGAGGGCGGATTGGGATCCTCCAGATGTACCCCACTGGATTTACGCAGTTGGAGCAGTATCAACCAAACGGACCAGAGGGCGGAATGGGAATCCCTCAGATGTACTCCACTGGAATTGCACAGTTGGAGCCATATCAACCAAACGGCCTCAGAGGGCGGATTGGGAAACCTTCAGATATACTCCACTGAATTTTTGCAAGTGGATCATTATCAACCAAACGGCCCGAAGGGCGATTGGGGACCTTTCATACGTACTCCACTGGCTTTGTCCGAGTGAAGGACGATCAACCAAGCTGCCCGTAAGATCAGATGAACTCCACTGGATTTGCACAGTTGGAGCATTAGCAACGGCCCCGGAGGGTGGGTTAGGAACTGAAAAATTCTCCACTGTCCGGGATTGGGAACAGGCCCTGGGCTTAGAGCTCGGTCTGTGAGGAGGGCAGGACCTGTATGGGCGCACTTTTTTATTTAAAAAGAACAAAATAAAAAAATAAATATATATATACAGTGGCGGAAATAATTATTTGACCCCTCACTGATTTTGTAAGTTTGTCCAATGACAAAGAAATGAAAAGTCTCAGAACAGTATCATTTCAATGGTAGGTTTATTGTAACAGTGGCAGATAGCACATCAAAAGGAAAATCGAAAAAAATAACTTTAAATAAAAGATAGCAACTGATTTGCATTTCATTGAGTGAAATAAGTATTTGAACCCTCTAACAAAAAAAGACTTAATACTTGGTGGAAAAACCCTTGTTTGCAAGCACAGAGGTCAAACGTTTCTTGTAATTGATGACCAAGTTTGCGCACATTTTAGGTGGAATGTTGGTCCACTCCTCTTTGCAGATCATCTCTAAATCCCTAAGGTTTCGAGGCTGTCTCTGTGCAACTCTGAGCTTGAGCTCCCTCCATAGGTTTTCGATTGGATTAAGGTCCGGAGACTGACTAGGCCACTCCATGACCTTAATGTGCTTCTTCTTGAGCCACTCCTTTGTTGCCTTTGCTGTATGTTTTGGGTCATTGTCGTGCTGGAACACCCATCCACGACCCATTTTCAGTTTCCTGGCAGAGGGAAGGAGGTTGTCGCTCAGGATTTCACGATACATGGCTCCGTCCATTTTCCCGTTTATGCGAATAAGTTGTCCTGTGCCCTTAGCAGAAAAACACCCCCAAAGCAAAATGTTTCCACCCCCATGCTTGACGGTGGGGACGGTGTTTTGGGGGTCATAGGCAGCATTTTTCTTCCTCCAAACACAGCGAGTTGAGTTAATGCCAAAGAGCTCTATTTTGGTCTCATCAGACCACAGCACCTTCTCCCAGTCACTCTCTGAATCATTCAGGTGTTCATTGGCAAACTTAAGACGGGCCTGCACATGTGCCTTCCTGAGCAGGGGGACCTTGCGAGCCCTGCAGGATTTTAATCCATTGCGGTGTAATGTGTTTCCAATGGTTTTCTTGGTGACTGTGGTCCCTGCTAATTTGAGGTCATTAACTAACTCCTCCCGTGTAGTTCTAGGATGCTTTTTCACCTTTCTCAGAACCATTGACACCCCACGAGGTGAGATCTTGCGTGGAGCCCCAGAGCGAGGTCGATTGATGGTCATTTTGTGCTCCTTCCATTTTCGAACAATCGCACCAACAGTTGTCACCTTCTCTCCCAGCTTCTTGCTAATGGTTTTGTAGCCCATTCCAGCCTTGTGCAGGTCTACAATTTTGTCTCTGACATCCTTGGACAGCTCTTTGGTCTTTCCCATGTTGGAGAGTTTGGAGTCTGCTTGATTGATTGATTCTGTGGACAGTTGTCTTTTATACAGGTGACTAGTTAAGACAGGTGTCCTTAATGAGGGTGACTAATTGAGTAGAAGTGTCTAACCACTCTGTGGGAGCCAGAACTCTTAATGGTTGGTAGGGGTTCAAATACTTATTTCACTCAATGAAATGCAAATCAGTTGCTATCTTTTATTTAAAGTTATTTTTTCGATTTTCCTTTTGATGTGCTATCTGCACTGTTACAATAAACCTACCATTGAAATGATACTGTTCTGAGACTTTTCATTTCTTTGTCATTGGACAAACTTACAAAATCAGTGAGGGGTCAAATAATTATTTCCGCCACTGTATATATATATTTTTTTTTTTTTTTTTTATTATTGAGGTGAGGACCTAACCTTAAATGGACAAGGAGGAAGAAAAGCTGTATCCTGCAATATTAAGGCACATCGTGCCTGCAGATAGAGACCTAGGGTAAGGGTAATCTGGTTACCGGATTCAAGTGGCAGGGTAGGAAGGGTTAATGTCCAAGGGCCAGGGCGGAGCCAGCTGGTTCCCGGGGAAAATTCGCGCCAGCATGTGGACCCGCCCTCCGTACCTGGGGTGAAGTTGCGGCCTAGAAGGCCGCAAACCCGGGAACTAAAGTTTCACATGGGACCCACCGCCAGCCGAACACAGCGGTACAATGAATGAGGCCATGGAAAACCACCCCGTGGGCCGGGAGAAAAAAAGCGCGGCCGGGAAGAAACGGAAGGCCCGAATGAAGCCGGGGCCTAGATTTTTTGCGCTCCGCCGTCGGGAAACTAAGGTACCCCGATCAGCACTAGCAGGCGTCTAAGAACATACCTGCTAGAGGCGCGGTGCCTGGCCGACCGGGGAGCCCACCCGGTCGGTCTGAGGAAAGGAGCATTGAGAGTGCAGCGGCGCCAGTTTCTAAATGTCCCCTGCCCGATATGTTAGATCGGAGGGGGGTGGGAGGGAAAATAATGCCGCCGCCGGTTCGGGATTAACCCCTTCATTCCCCGATTTCTGAGGGGATATGCGGTGACTGGTGGTGGACTCGCAGCCTCCATAAGAAAGGGCCATGGTGAGAGGGGGACAGAGAGGGACAGTATACTCACCTGTCTTCATTTGTGTTCTTCACCCTTAGTCTTGTACCAGCAGGGACACCCCACGACCGCTGGCACCAGGCATCAGGGGTCCGGGCAGAGAAGGGCTGGAGAGGAGGTGTCCCTCTTGCTGGCGGGAAGCAGGGGAGCGAAGCTGCCCTGGTCCGCTTTGTCTTCTTGGGGAGGCAAGGCGGTAGAACAAGCAACACCGGCCAGCCTCCCAGGGAGACAGGGACGCAAGCGTGCCTGTGCCCCATCCATGAAATCTGTAAAAAAATAACAAAATTAAGAAAATCAAAAAAAGGCCAGGGAGGTCTGCCTCCTACGACACTAAGCTAAAAAACTGATATGCTCTCTCCTGGCTGGAGGGGGTATAGCCTGCAGGGGAGGAGTTATCACTTTTCAGCCTAGTGTCGCCTCCTAGTGGCAGCAGCAAGCTATACCCACGGTCCTGTGTCCCCCAATGATACCAGCGAGAAATAGGGCTTTTGCGACTATTTTTGCACTCACTTGCGCAAAATTTTGCGACTTTTTGCATTTTTACATCATTCACTCCAGTTTGGTAATATGGGTGGAAAAGTGGGTGTGGTTAGCTATGTTAATGAGTTTCACTCCACATTAATCATTATCAGTCGTAAAAAAATCGCAACCGCACTCCAGGAGGAGGGTGGAGTACGAAAACTGGAGTCGCTTTTCTAGACAGAAGTGTTAGGTTTAAGGATAAGCCAAATTTATCAAACAACCTGTGACATTTGATAAATGTGGCACAAACTATTCCAACACAGACTCAAGCAAAACGGACTTCAAATATTCTCCTCATGATAAATTCCCCCCATAGACTTTTTCCACTAACGTGAACAAACACATTAAAATCAATGGATCTGTGGACAGTTCATGGAGAACATGTACAGCACACATCCGTGATTCATAGTTACATAGTTAATACGGTTGAAGAAAGACATAAGTTCATCTGGAATCTATTTAATTACACTGACATAATGCTGTCAGTGTAATTCAGTAGATACAGGGTCTGGCAAGGACACACAGCATCATAAACCATTACATTGCTGTGTGATCCTTTCAGAGGAGCAGAGGTCAGAACGGGAAGTCACACTGCCACACGCAGCAAGTTTCTTGCACTGAACTCGCTCATCCGTGTCTGGCCTAAGAGGTATTGGTATAGTCCAGAAGCTAAGTTTACACCCATTGTGGACAATAAAGTTATGGTATATGCTAGATTTAAGGAGTTCTCTGGTCATTTTGTCTAATCAGTGCTTGGTAATACTTAGTAGTAGTTACCAGTCCTTTGCGCCGCCAATACCGCCATCAATGCTGCACTTGCACAGGTTGTGGGCTCCACTAGCCCGCAGCATGTGCAAGCGCAGGGCAGACAGCAGCATCAGTGGAGCAAGGGATGGGTAAATGCTATTTAAAAGATATTCCACAGGTTATTACTAAGTGCTGATTAGAAAAAAAATGACAGGAGAATACTTTTAAAAAAAATTACAAAAAATACACACACAAAATGCATTGAGACAGATTTACTAATCCTAGAGATGGTATAAGCTTACATAGTCTGTGCCAAAAATTGTGCATACTAGGTCAAGTCCCTTTCCAGCATGTTGGTGCAGACTCTAGGCGCACTCACATTAGTAAATGTGGGCCATTCTGTCAAAGGGGATGAAAACACATCCATTAGGACAATCCATCATTAGTGATTTAGGATCATCTGTGTGGTGACCACTGATATCAGTAGAACTGGTGAGACTGGCTCTTGAGAGATGAAAGCTAGAATGAGGATTAGTGCAGCCTTCTGCCAGTTCTAACAGAAAGAAAATGTCCCCAAAAAAAATAAAAAACTGAAATCCCAAGGACTCAAGGAAACCAGCATAATACACAAACTAAAATAGTCCAATAAAAGCACAAAACACGTACCTCACGCTCAATATATTGCCTTCTCTTCCGAGCACTCTCATGTCGCCAGAGTTTCAAAGAAACCAGGGCACTAATGAGATAGACTAACATGGTGACAAACAAGAAGATTATGGCCGCGGTCTGCCCTCCTTCCACACGACAGAATGTGGCGTATATGGGGTTGTTGAAGAGAGAATAGTAGCATAGTCCTCCTCTGTTGGTGTCGTTAACATACACTATTGCTCCCGCCATATACAGAACAAACAAGCAAATATTAATTCCAAACTCCGTTAAAGGCCACCAGTTAGAATCCAGGAGAATTGTCCTGTAGTACATGGACATGCCAAGGACCAGGAGGATTATAGTAACCAGCCATGCCAAGCCTGCCACCACAAGCACAAAGGGAGTCTTGGGTCCACTATAGTAATACCCCCCTTGTAGACTAGAAGCGTAGGAATATGGCTGAGAATAACCAAACATATTGTACCATTCATTGTCTTTGTGGATATAAGCTGTAACGCAGGCGAAGACACCAGCTCCAAGTAAGAGTTCCACCACCCCTAGTATTCTCAGCAATCCTGGCCAGGACTTCATATAGGAGTATCGTAAGTTGTACTCTTCTACCATCTCACTATATGTTTTAACAGTTTGGGTCTGGCGACCGAGAGAGGTGTATGGGTCATCAGCATCAACTTCTTTCCTCGAGTTGTAGCTCCCATCAGATTCTCCATATGGGTCTCTGTTTGAGCTTCCAGCCACCTTTGCGTTCATGACTGAGCTTTTCTCATGAGTTCCAGAAGAAGGAAGGGATGGAGAACAAGGAGGTGAACAACGTTCTCCCCCAGAAATGTAGTTGATTTCAGATATGGGCTCTTCCCATCCAGTCTCTTTTTTACTCTTAAAAATGTTTTTCCAGGAATGTGGAATAAAACGTCGTACAGGTCTAAGTTCAAGAGAAGTGACTGGTTCCTCACTGTCACTTGGAAAGAACTCTGGCCCAAATGGTGGATTGAGTGGCAAGGGAGGAGGTGGCAATGGGTCTGCACTCAAAGCCAACTCACATTCCTGTAATGCCTGCAGATTACTTCTTGTTTCACGCGACTCAACCGGCACTTGGTCATACTGGACCGCACGGCCATTTGGAGCTCTGTGTTTGGATCGTGATGTGGAAGATGATCCTCCTCCAGACATTTGTGTATGCTTAAAAGAGCAGAAAAAAAGTATTATGAATATGAATGAAGTCTACAAAATACAAAAAAGACAGAGTAATACAGATAATCATCCTTATTTCTAGGCCAAACTTTTCTTAAATTGGTATTGTCATCTTATACACTGAACCTGAGAACAACCAGGAGAGTGCTGGTTTAGCAATACATCAACATTTAAATGGGCTGTCTTATGACAAACACTTACCCTCTATCCACAGGACACGGATCGGTGTCTGATCAGAGGGGGTGCAAACACTTGGGCCCTATGGTGCCCATTTGAATGAAGCAGTGGTCACGCATGTGCGCTGCCACTATATTCAACTCTATGGAACTTTTCGGAGTTAGCATAGAACCATTTTAAGTCATCTACAGCAGTCCCATAGAGCTGAAAGGAGCAGCAGTGACCATCTCTCCAGTGCACTGACAAAAGAAAATAAAGTCATGCTTGACAAAGGCTCCTTAGCTGAAATGTTGCATCTGGAAAAAAAAAACTACAACAAAAGGACGTGCTGTCACCACCCCTTTTGTATGTGGGTTACCCTATCAAGTACAGAGAAGCTTACCACTTTCCCGGGAGACGTGCACCCACCGCTGGTTTCCTAGGTGTGCTGTCCACCCTTCCATACTTTAACATCGCTCCACTGAAACAGAGTTAGGCTACTTTCATACTCGCGTGTGGTGTGGATCCGTCTTGTATCTGCACAGACGGATCCGCACCGATAGTGCAAACGCTTGTATCCGTTCAGAACGGATCCGTTTGCATTATTCATTAAAAAAAAAAAAAGTCTAAGTCAAAACGAATCCGTCCTGACTTACATTGAAAGTCAATGGGGGACGGATCCGTTTCAATTGCACCATATTGTGTCAGTGAAAACGGATCCGTCTGCACTGGCTTACATTGTAAGTCAGGACAGATCCGTTTGGCTCCGCATCGCCAGGCGGACACCAAAACGCTGCAAGCTGCGTTTTGGTGTCCGCCTCAAAAGCGGAACGGAGACCAAACGCAGCCAAACTGATGCATTCTGAGCGGATCCTTAGGCTGGGTTCACACGAGCGTGTCCGGATTAGTTCCGGATGCGTCCCGGTGTGTTGCGGCAAACCCGTGCGAGTAGGAATGCAATTGCAGTCAGTTTTGACTGCGATTGCGTTCCGATGTTCAGTTTTTATCGTACGTGTGCAATGTGTTTTGCACGCGCGTGATAAAAACCGACTGTGGTACCCAGACCCGAACTTCTTCACAGAAGTTCAGGTTTGGGTTCGGTGTTGTGTAGATGTTATTATTTTCCCTTATAACATGGTTATAAGGGAAAATAATAGCATTCTGAATACAGAATGCATAGTAGGTGATCAATTGAGGGTTAAAAAAAATTAAAAAAAATTAACTCACCTTCTCCGTTTGTTCGCGTAAGTCCGGTCTCTTCTTTACTTCTCAAAAGATGAACTATGGGCTAAAGGACCTTTGGTGACGTCAGATCACATGCTCCAATCACATGGTCCATCACCGCGGTGATGGACCATGTGATTGGAGCATGTGATCTTACGTCACCAAAGGTCCTTTAGCCCATAGTTCATCTTTTGAGAAGTAAAGAAGAGACCGGGACTTACGCGAACAAACGGAGAAGGTGAGTTAATTATTATTTTTTTTTTTTTAACCCTTAACTGATCACTTACTATGCATTCTGTATTCAGAATGCTATTATTTTCCCTTATAACCATGTTATAAGGGAAAATAATACAGTGAATAGACTGTCACCTAGCAACCATGCGTGAAAATCGCCACAGCATCCGCACTTGCTTGCGGATGCTTGCGATTTTCACGCAACCCCATTCACTTCTATGGGGCCTGCGTTGCGTGAAAAACGCAGAATATAGAGCATGCTGCGATTTTCACGCAACGCACAAGTGACGCGTGAAAATCACCGCTCATCTGAACAGCCCCATAGAAATGAATGGGTCAGGATTCAGTGCGGGTGCAATACGTTCACCTACCGCATTGCACCCGCGCGGAATACTCGCCCGTGTGTGAACGCAGCCTTATCCATTCAGAATGCACTGGGGCTGAACTGATCCGTTTGGGGCCGCTTGTGAGAGCCCTGAACGGATCTCACAGACGGACCCAGAAACGCCAGTGTGAAAGCAGCCTAACACATCTGGACAGCACAACCCCAGACCAGACGCCTGTATTCAAGGTCGCCACAAATCACTCTTCTAGTTTGCAACAATGTTTCATTCTGCATTCTAGCTTGGATGTAATTGTATCCTCTGCAGAGAGCAGAACTCTGCTGCTTCGCAGCCTCTGGATGTAAAGAAGTGTTTTCATTCACTGACAGCAAATAAATATCTTCAAAATGGTGAGGAGCTGAAACAGCAGTGATGACCAAGCCACTTATGGGCAGAAATGGGGCAGTGGCACAGGCATGGCAGGACCACGGACAGGTGTTTCTTTAATGGGGCACACATTAGGAGCACTGTGGTTGTCAGCACCTTCTCATCTTCGCGTTCAGGAAAAATTGCAGCAAGTTCTATACTGTGCGTTTTTCACACTCCATAGAAACGAATGGGCATCTGGATGCAAGCGTTTTTCACGGATGTTTGCTAGGAGATGTTGAGAGCTATTCTTTAGTTTTTCCAAAACCACCAGTTTTTTCCTGAACAAACCCCGACTTATTCCATATCATTCATGTGACACTTACCTGCTCCCTGCTCCTTCTCCTCCAGGCCGGCAATGCTCAGCTGGGCTCCCTTGATGTCAACATCTGATGTGACACTGCCGCACTGGTGACCGGCTCCCCCTTCGTCGTGACAAATAGTCATATGACAGAAGGGGATGTAATATCCTTGGCGGCCATTGATTGGCTGCGGCGATGTCAGACTAGGTGTTGACATTGAGTAATGTCATCTTTACTTTAGAGGTCCGGTGAAGTCCCCCTTTCCAATCTTTCACAACCCCTTTAAGGGTTGCCTCTTGCAGGATCTAATTGGCCTCTGCACATGGCATGCCTGGAGAGTGGAGACTACTGGCAGGCCATAGCAACAATCGGCACCCCATAATCACAATGTGGGCAGTACAAATGGTGGGAGCCCTATAAGCCCCTTAGATGCTGCAGTCAGCACTGACCACACTATCTAATGGGTTCATCATCTGAGACTGGAGCCATCTCCGGCCATAAGTCATAGCCGGGCTCCCAAGGTAATTGTACTGGCAGGGTTCCTGCGTCCCCACAAATCACCATGAGTTATAAGTGTGTGAAATGTCCAGAAGGGGGGCTATTTGCTGTATAATGAGACCTTATGTAACTTTCTAATCTACTTGGCGTATCACTCTACTATTTTCAAGATCTCTATTTCCTGTCAGTGGATACATAGACTCTTGTTAAGGCTACATTCACAAGACCGTATGAATGAGTCCGCATCCGTTCCACAATTTTGCGGAACGGGTGCGGACCCCACACAGTGTGCTGTCCGCATCCGCAGTTCTGTTTTGCGGCCCCACAAAAGAAATGGAGCAGGTCCTATTCTTGTCCGTTTTGCAGACAAGAATAGGCATTTCTATTATAGGTGGCCCGTGCCATTCCACAAATTGCGGAACGCACACAGGCAGCATCTGTGTTCTGCGGATCCGCAATTTGCATGTAGCCATATTCTGTAAAATAGTCTGAAAAGGGGAACATATTTTCCAAGAATAGCTGGCGTTCTTCTGTACTGCAAAGTGGTCATGCGCACTAGATAATCGCCGGCCGCTCCCGCCAACCATCTAACGTTTGTGGGGGTGCTGCTGACTTCCTCCCGATGGCAGACCTTGGAGGAAATAAGGATCAGGCTGCTGGATTTCAACATGTCGATCCAAACCAGAGGTGTCTGACAGAGGGCAAATGATCAGCCGCATTCAGCAGATCGTGCGATGTACACGAGCTTTCAGCCGACAGTGGCCCAAAGAATCCAATCGGTCTTCATCATCATGAATAGTTCTAACAACCATTGGCCAAAATTGCAAATTTCGGTCAATGTTTATCTATATGTAAGGGCAGCTGAACTCCCCTATTCCCTTCCAGAACACGTCCGCTCGGGAGGGACAGCTGTCGCCTAAGGAGCTTTTGGCCAGTAGCCATCTAAAGTGCGTGGCCACCACACAGCTCAGTCACCGGGCCGTGCTCACGAGTACAGTCAGCTATAAGAAACTTAAAAACTCAATCGGCTAATACATATTCTATAGATCAGGTTTTTATATTTCAATAATCTGTGAATATTACCCAGTGATACAGACGTCACCCACACCAATTAGGGTGTTCACGGCCACTGAACAGCCTAAAGTACTGTAAAGAGTTAACTTTTCTTGGTTGGTGTAACACATGGCTATTGCTATATGCAGCACTTATCATACATTGTACTATACAAACCCTGATCGAGGGGTCTGTGGCTCATCATCCTACAACTGATGGCTTGTGGCTGTCAGAGCACGCTGGGTGTTGTAGTTTTACTGTATGTACGTTACAGAGGACCTTTCATGGGTCCAGACATTATGAAATAAGGAGCAGGGATCTAAGATCACTTACTAGCTTATCTGTGCGGTGCTCCGTTCCCCTGCTGTGGCCCCCTGTTGAATTCTCCCGCCTGATATGCTAATGAATAGCATCAGTACAGGGAGGAGGAGACTGCCCTGTTTCTCAATGGGCGTCTCCTCCCTGGCTGCAGCGCGGTCCAATCACAGCGGAGAGCATCATGGCCCGGAGGAGAAAAAAAAAAAAAAAACTCACCTTCACCCTGTCCGTGATGCTCTCCGCTGTGACTGGACCGCGGTACAGCCAGGGAGAAGGAGACGACCATTGAGAAACAGGGCAGTCTCCTCCTCCCTGTACCGATGCTATTCATTAGCATATCAGGCGGGAGAATTCAACAGGGGGCACAGCGGGGGAACGGAGCGCCGAACAGACACACTAGTAAGCACTCTTAGATTCCTGCTCTATATAACCTGCTACTTATTTCATAATGTCTGGACCCATGAAAGGTCCTCTTTATGAGTGTGGGGCTATAGTTTCTATCTTTATGCCTGGGGGTTATAGTTTCATTATATGTACTATAGGAGGGGTGTGCAGCCAGTGTCCCCAGCTCTTGTCATTCTACAACAGGTTTGTGGCTGTCTGAGCATGCTGGGAGTTGTGGTTTCATTATATATACACACAATAGGAGGGATGCCAGTGCCCATTGCATTTTAGCTGTCAGAGCATGCTGGAGGTTGTAGCTTCATTGTGTGTACTATAGGAGGGGTCAACTGATGACCTGTGGCTAAGTTGTAGTTTTATTGTAGGTACAATTGGGGGGGTCTGGTGCCAGCCCTTGTGGCTGTCAGAGTAGAAATTATTTTAATAATCTAAAGCAGTGATACAGACGTCATACACACACGCTAATTATGGGCCACATAGCTTCAGTTATAGGATGTCCACGACCACTGAACAGTATAGAATTGTATAAAGAGTTAACTTTTCTTGGTTAGTGTAACACATGACTATTACTGTATGCAGCACTTGTCATACATTGTACTATACAAACACTGATCAGGGGATGTACAAGCAGCTCATCATCCTATATCATGGCTTAGGGCTGTCTGAGAATGCTGGGGGTTGTAGTTTCACTGTATGCACATTAAGAGGGGTCTGTAGACAGTGCCTTGTGGCTGTCAGCGCATGCTGGGGGTTGTAGTTTCATTACCTATACAATAGGAGGGTTGTGCAGCCAGTGTCCACAACTCTTGTCATCCCACAACAGATGGGCTGCAGCTGTCAGAGCATGCTGGGAGTTGTAGTTTCACTGTATGTACATTATGAGGGGTCTGGAGCCAGTGCCTTGTCAGAGCATGCTGGAGGTTGTAATATGTACATGAAGGGGGGTGTGCAGTGTCCCCAGCTCTTGTCATCCTACAGCAGATGGCATGTGGCTGTCAGAGCATGCTGGGGGTTGTGGTTTTTCACTGTTTGCACATGAAGGTGTCTGCAGCCAGTGCTTGTGGCTGTGAAAGCATGCTGGGAGTTGTAGTTTCATTGTATGTAGTATAGGAGGGGGGGGGGGGGGGGGTTGTAGCAGTGTCCCCAGCTCTTGTCATCCTACAGCAGATGGCATGTGGCTGTCAGAGCATGCTGGGGGTTGTGGTTTTTCACTGTTTGCACATGAAGAGGTGTCTGCAGCCAGTGCTTGTGGCTGTGAGAGCATGCTGGGAGTTGTAGGTTCATTGTATGTAGTATGGGGGGTGGGGGGGGGGGGGGGGGGGGGGGGGGCCAGTGTCCACAACTCTTGTCATCTTACAACAGGTGGCTTGAGGCTGTCAGTGCATGCTGGGGGTTGTAGTTTCATTTTATGTACATTAAAGGGGTCTGCAGCCAGTGCCTTGTCAGAGCATGCTGGGGGTCGTAGTTTCATTGTCTATACAATAAGAGGGGTGTACAGCCAGTGTCCCCAACTCTTTGGGTTGTAGTTTCAGGTGAAGCACAGGCTGCAGAGCTTTGTACTAGATTTCCTTATAAACTCATTGCTACTTCATAGAACTTTATAGAACTTTGCAATCAATGTAAAAATTGAGATCGGACCAAACAGGACAGAAATAACTAAATGACAGAGTGCAGTCTACAGGAGAGACTCACCTAGTGTGATCGCTGGTCAATAGCTGCAGTCTATTCTCATGTCTCCCCGCTCAGAGCACTCTCACTGGAGACTGTCTCTCGGCTCTTCCTCCTCAGTGATCCCAGCTCCCGGGAAGTGATGGGGGATCCACATACAGGAAGCCACCGGCAGCGCTGCCACCTGCGCATCCACTCTCTCCCGGGACTGGCTTCCTCTCTCGGTCACATGACTCTCTTCCTCTCCCAGGGTGACGTCATGCACGGCACCGCCCCCTCTGCAGGTAGTGCGGCAGGAGCCTGACTCACCTTCTATACTAAGGCGCTGGCTGCTCCCTAGCGCCCTCTGGCTGTAAGTGTACTTTATGACAGTTCATGGCAGGTTTCAGCAGCAGGTCTTGTTGGCAGGGCATGGTTTACACTAGAGGACATCCTGGTTTTGCTATGTAAAATATTTATGACTAAAGAGAGATGAAGAAAACTGGTCATTAACCTTAGTACTGTACTATGACAGAGTTAAGAATGCAATATCTGCATGGCAATATATGCAAAACCAGGGGCGTAGCTAAAGGCTCATGGGCCCTGGTCCAAGGGTTCAGCTTGGGCCCCCCCTTCCCTCAGTGTTTTGTGGCTAGGGAAGCACATAGCCTTCATGCTGCTTGAGGCCAAAAATTGAAACAGTAGACCCCCCCAACCCCCCCATGCCAAATTCTTGACCTAACCCCTTCCCTCCAGCCAGAGCTATAACTTGACCTGCATGCACTTTCTATAATACTGGTGTCTTCTTATGTGGCACAAGGGTCTTTGGGCCCCCTCAGGCTCCTGGGCCCGGTAGCAACTGCTACCTCTGCACCCCCTATAGCTACGCCCCTGTGCAAAACCCACCTCTTCAGACAAGCCTACAACCAGTGACCCTGCTGCCTCTATACCGCCATGACCAGCTTCACCCGCACCTACCGTGTCCTTCTCCCATACCATGTAGATTGTAAGCCCTCACCCTCTCTGCTGGTGAAAACTAGAGATGAGCGAATTTCATATTTTGAAATTCGTTCACGCTTCGTTTGGTGGTAAAAGCAGAATTGTGTTATGGATTCCGTTACCACGGACCATAACGCAATTCTATGACTGAATGCCTTTAGAGGCATTCCGTTATTCATTCTGTCATAATAGAAGTCTATGGGCTGGAAAACGGATCTGTCCCGTTTCCATTATGCAGGTGAGTCCTCTCCTGCATAACGGAAACGGGACGGATCCGTTTTGCAGCCCATAGACTTCTATTATGACAGAATGAATAACGGAATGCCTCTAAAGGCATTCAGTCATAGAATTGCGTTATGGTCCGTGGTAACGGAATCCATAACACAATTCTGCTTTTACCACCAAACGAAGCGTGAACGAATTTCAAAATATGAAATTCGCTCATCTCTAATTGTCACGTACTATATGATGTCTAATTTTCATTTTTTACATTAATCACAGGATAACCCCTTTAAAGGGAGTTTCCGAACAATAATCTTTTTCATCTATCCACAGATTAAGATTTTAAAATCCCCATCCCATTGTACTGTGTTTCTAATTTCCGAGGTTAATATATCAAACATGTGCAGGTAGGCAGCTGAACATATAAAAATACATGAGGCAAAGGCTGAACTGCAGTGACCGGCGGTAAGCAGCACGTGTCGCCTGAAGACTCACACATAATGCATGTCAACAGCTCATCACACGTTGCCAGCCTGTACACAGTAAACTGGTTTGGCATAATGTCCCAGTGGAGTGAATCACCTTCCAATGAGTGTTTTAGTTATTTGTAATGACACTTGCTTTGCCTCTGTTCATATTATTTATAGATTCTTTAATGATAAGCATTGTACCAAGGGACTGGCACAAGGCAAATGTGGTGCCCATTTTCAAAAAGGTCACTAGATCCTCACCGGGAAATTATAGACCTATTGGTTTAGAAAATATAATTTGTAATTGGTTTGAAAATTGGCTTCAAGATCATATCCAAAGAGTTGTAGTCAATGATTTCTACTCTGAATGCTCACCGGTTATAAGTGGTGTACCCCAAGGTTCTGTGCTGGGTCCGCAATTATTAAACTTTTTCATTAACCCTTTCAAGAGACAGCCAGTTTGGACCAAATTGTCACAGCCTCGGTGTTGTGCGTGTGACACGTTGCCATGCATTCCAGTTGCCAGAGGCAACGCATTAATGTTGGCTTGTATGTGCTTCTCTATACTTCTCCTGGTTCCTCCCCTGTCTGGTGCTTGAGGGGTTAACTTCCTGGCTGGATGTGGCCACTAGGGTTTTATCTCCTGTGGCTCCCTGGCTGGGGTCAGTTGTACTTCAGCTGTTGTTTGTGCCGGAGCTCTGCGGCAGTCCAGGGTGTTCCATCTGCCCAGTCCTTTACAGCCACCTAGTGGGACATCGATGTCTCCAGCGATGTCTTCCTTATTTCTCCTCCTTTTTCCCCTACCTTCCCTGTGTTGTTGTATGGTGAGGGTTTACATTCAGGATGTGGTGTCTTGTCTTGTTGTTGTTACTGTATATGTCCGGCATGTATGCAAGTCGTACCCTATTATTTGTTGCTTGGCATTTCCCTTATCTGTTGTGTCCTCCGGAAGGGGGTCTCATGGTTCCCCGGAGGGGGAACCAAAAGTCAAGTCAGTGAGCTGTTGCTGGAGTGTTGGTTTCTATGTGTGTCAGTATGTACTGAGTCCGGTATGGTGTTTGGATTGCAGTACATTTGCATGCACTACACTTCATTTTGGTGTGTTTTTTTGTTGTGCCATCCAGCAGCTGCAGCAGTTAAGTTACCATGCATTCCGGGGTTCTTGATTCAGTGGTTATTCCCTCCACTGGATACTTACCTGCCGTTTCACTTGGCTTTTCTCTGCAACTAGGCCAGTTGAGACTCCTGTTCATCCGTGTCTGGGGTGAACAGGTCGTCTCTCCCCTGCTCCTATGTGAGGGATTATCAGGGCGACTTAGGGTCCTAGGTTTTCTGGGTATGAGCTGTTCTACCATCCAGGTCCGCTCATACGTTTAGGAGTTAGGTCGTGGATTAGGGACACTTTAGGAGGTGACCTGCTCCCTTTTCACTGTTTCCAGGCCTAGCTGCTACCCTATCATTTCAGATATCGTACGGTGGAGAGTTTCTCCCACTCCCCATCGTGACACAAATGCCGGAGCCCCATTTTTCAAATCTGACATGTGTCAGTTTATGTGGTAGTAACTTTGGAACAATTTTGCTTATCCAAGCCATTCTGAGATTGTTTTCTCATGACACATGATACTTTATGTTAGTAGTGAATTTTAGTTGATACATTTTACCTTTATGCATAAAAAAAAAATCGCTATTTTCTAAATTAGAATTTCTCTGCTTTTAAGACGGATAGTGATACTTCATAAAATATTTATTACTTTACATTCCCCATATGTCTACTTTATGTTGGCATCATTTTTTAAATGTCATTTTATTTTTTCAGGAAGTTAGAAGGCTTAGAAGTTTAGAAGCAAATTTTAACACTTAAGAAAATTTCCAAAACCCACTTTTTTAAAGACCGGTTCAGTTATGGAGTCCATTTGTGGGACTTACATAGTAGAAACCACCTATAAATGACCCAATTTTAGAAACTACACCCCTCAAGGTATTCAAAACGGATTTTACAAACCTTATTAAACCTTTAGGTGTTCCACAAGAATTAAAGCAAATTGGAGGGGAAATTTCAAAATTGTTCAGATTTTCAAATTACCGTAAATCCAATTTTCCTGTGACACAACAAGGGTTAACAGTCAAAGAAACCTCAATATTTATTACCCTGATTCTGCAGTTTACAGAAACACCCTATATGTGGTTGTAACCTGCAGTATGGCGCATGGCAAGGTGCAGAGGAGCATCGTATGGTTAACGGAGGGCAGATTTTGCTGGTATTGTTTTCAGGTGCCATGTCACATTTGAAGAGACCCTGAGGTACTCCTAAAAAGAAAATCCTAAAAAATGACCCCATTTTGGAAACTACACCCCTCAAGGAATAAATCTAGAGGTGAAGTGAATGTTTTGACCCAACAAGCGTTTCATAAAATTTAGAAACACATGGCTGTAAAAATGAAAAATTACCTTTTATTTCCAATATAAAGTTGCTTTAGCCCCACATTTTTCATTTTCACAAGGGGTAACAGGAGAAAATACACCCCACAATTTGTTATGCATTTTTCCAGAATACGGGAACATCCTATATGTGGTCATAAACCGCTGTTTGGGGACACAGCAGCACTCAGAAGGGAAGGAGCGGCATCTGGATTTTCTAACGTAATTTTCTGAAATTAGTTTAGGGCCCATAATAACATTTTTATTTTTTTACCAATGTAGCTGTGTGAGGGCTTGTTTTTTGCGAATGGGCTGTAGTTTTTATTGGTATCCTTTTTGTTTACATATATCTTTTTGATCACTTTTTATACCATTTTTTGTGAAAGTGAAATGGGCAAAAATGGTAATTCTGTCAGTGTTTCTTATTTTTCTTTTTTATGGGGTAAATTCTTGTGGTAAATATTGTATGATTATTTTATTCTGTGGGTTGATACATTTATGGCGATACTAAATTTATATAGTTTCTTTTATGTTTTACTACTTTTTTAGCATAAAATCCCTTTTGTGTTAAAAATAAATGATATTTTGCATCGCCATATACTAAAGTCCAAAACATTTTTATTTTTTCACCAATGTAGCTGTATGTGGGCTTGTTTTTTGCGGGACGAGCTGTATTTTCTATTTTGTATCATTTTTGGGTACATATGTCTTTTTGATCACTTTTTATACCATTTTTTTGTGGAGGTGAAGTGGGCAAAAATTGCAATTCTGTCAGTGTTTTTTATGGGGTTCCTCTTGTGGTAAATATTATATGATTATTTTATTCTGTGCGTTGATACGGTTATGGCGATACCAAATTTATATAGTTTATTTAATGTTTTACTACTTTTTCAGCATAAAATCCCTTTTGTATTAAAAATAAATGATATTTTACATCGCTATTTACTAAAGTCCAAAACATTTTTTATTTTTTTTACCAATGTAGCTGTATGGGGGCTTGTTTTTTCCGGGACGAGCTGTAGTTTCTATTGGTATCATTTTGGGGTACAGATGTGTTTTTGATCACTTGTTATTTTTTTTTTGTGGACATGAGGTGACAAAAACAGCAATTCCATTTTTTTCAATTCCATACTTACACTAAGGCCTCTTGCACACGATCCGCGCAGACTTATTCACTTTAATGGGTCCGCGATCTGGCCGTTCCGCAAAAAGATAGGACATTTCGGCCGTTACAGCTAACACTCTCTGCTGATGGCAGCGGCTCCGTTCCTGAGCCGCTGCCATTACAGCCGGCACAGAAGAGCAGGGGGAAGGTGGGAAATGGCGGCATCTTGGGGCACTGGGAGGGTACTCCAGGGGGCACAGAAATCATCAGGCGCACCGTGGCACACAGGGGTCTTACCCTATTTCAGGCTGTGATCTCCAGAGTGGAGATCGCAGCCTGAAACTGCCATTTTTTACAGTGCTGCGCTCCGATTGGTTAGTCTGCAGAGACTAACCAATCGGAGCGATTGCTGGCAAGGGACCACTCGGATTGGTCCCTTGCCGGCTTTATAGTGTCACAGCCCCGGTAAGCAGTTTGGACGTCACTGTACATCCAAATGCGGTAAGTCACTTGCAATTTGGACGTACAGTAACGTCCAAATGCGTGAAGGGGTTAATGATTGTAAGAAGGTCCAGTCTATGCAAGATGTTAATAAGCTTACAAGCTGACATGGACAAACTAGGCAAATGATGTTTAATATAGATCGATGTACTTGGGGGTAGGGGTGGGTGGTATAGGCGATATGCGATATAAATTTGGGCCACGATATGGATTTTCGCCATATATCGCCGGACCGCGATATGATCGCGCTCTCTGCGCGCACCATTTTCTCCTGAGCCGGCCGGCACAGTGGAGGGAGAAGGAGGGAGGGAGTCCCTCCCTCCCCACTGTGCGCGGCTGCCGCTGAACACCAATGAGGACAGAGTAGGAGGAGGAGGGGAGGGACTGTGGCCACTGCGGCACCAATGAATGTGCCGGCCATATCCCACAGGGTACCCCTCCCCCCCCCATCATTGGTGGCAGTGGGCAGTTCCGATCGTAGTCCCAGCAGTGTAATGCTGGGGCTCCGATCGGTTACCATGGCAGCCAGGAGTCACGCTACTGAAGTCCTGGCTGCGATGGTATGTTAGTGAGCAGCATTATACTCACGTGCGCCGCGGCCGCCGGTCGCTCCTTCTTCTGTCTGTGCGGCGGATTGCTAATGCTTATAGCATTAGCAATGCGCCGCACAGACCTATGAGAAGAAGGAGCGACCGGCGGCCACGGCGCACGTGAGTATAATGCTGCTCACTAACATACTATGGCAGCCAGGACTTCAGTAGCGTGACTCCTGGCTGCCATTGTAACCGATCGGAGCCCCAGCATTACACTGCTGGGACTCCGATCGGAACTGACCACTGCCACCAATGATGGGGGGGACCCTGTGACCACTGCCACCAATGATTAATACTGGGGAGGGAGGGGGGGGGGTGGGTTTGAGTTACCAGAGGGGGCGGATCAGAGGCTGGGGGGGCAGATCAGAGGCTGGGGGAGCAGATCAGAGGCTGGGGGGGGGGCAGATCAGGGGCTGGGGGGGCAGATCAGAGGCTGGGGGAGCAGATCAGAGGCTGGGGGAGCAGATCAGAGGCTGGGGGGGGCAGATCAGAGGCGGGGGGGCAGATCAGAGGCTGGGGGGGCAGATCAGAGGCTGGGGGAGCAGATCAGTGGCTGGGGGAGCAGATCAGAGTCAGTTCTGGAAATGCCCCATAGAAACCGCTGTTACCAATACACAAGTTGGCACAAACAACCTGGAGGAAAGCCAAAATGCTGACCCATTTTACAGAGGTAGTTTCCGACATACCCTTGTGGGCTAACCAATCATTACCACAAATGCGGGCGGTAATGGGGCGGACAGATGGCAAATGGTGGAAGTTAAAGCCCTAGGAGACGTATATGACCAGGGAGTGTTAATGACATTTTAAGCGCTATCCCAGAAACATCAAATCCCGAGAACTTGCAGCTACGATCAGCCATACAAAGTGTATTCCCAACAGCAAGCACCACAATCTCCAAATACCCACTAAGAGGAGTCGTTAAAACTCAGGGACCCAGAGGATTGGTAACAGCAATTTATTCACATCTAGTACAAGCAAAGGTCAGCGCCAAACCCTTTATGATGATAGACAAATGGAAAAGACAGATACCCGCGCTTACAGCTGATTCTACAGCAGATTTATTAGAATCACATTTACAGGTGTCGCCAGCAGTCAATAATAAAATAATACAATTATACATTGTACATCAGGCATATCTAACACCAACTAGGTTCTACAGAATGGGTAGAGCATCATCTACTGCATGTCCAAGGTGCGGGGAATTGGAGGAGGATATCTGGCACATGATCTGGAGGTGCAGCCACATTCTGGGAAGAAGTGACGGCCGTTTTATCACATTTGTTGCCGGTTTCGGTAGCCTGTAACCCTGAAATTTGCCTATTGGGAATATTAAATAAAGACAATTGGGATCACTATATGACAACATTCTTAAAGGAGTCTCTATTCATGGCCCATAAATGTATTGCTTTGAGATGGTACAATCCCAATACACAAATAAATCAGATTCTACCATATATAGTACTAGTGTTTAAACACCGCAATAAACCACAAAAATTTGATAAGGTATGGGGTCGGTGGTGTGAATCCCCACATACACAGTACTCGTCCTCGAGACTGCGACAAGCTATATCAACAGCTCGAGGATCCATGGTTCAATCGGTTTAATGGGAATACCTGAAAGACATATATGATGTAAGAATACTCAACGGAATAAGGTGACGGCAACGGTGCAATGGGTGACTGAATGTATGGAATTAGTGACATATCTGAAGATCTTTGACAAGTGTATGTATTGTTAATTCTTATTGTACTACGATATATACTGGAATGTATATGTTTATGTACTTTTCTATTCTGTTAATAAGAGTTTAAAAACAAAGAGCCATGGACTCACGGGACAGGGATGTAATATTGCCACTATACAAAGCATTGGTGCGGCCTCAACTGGAATACCTGGTTCAGTTCTAGGCACCAGTTCATAAAAAGGATGCCCTGGAGTAAAAAATAAATAAAATAAAGTACAGAGGAGAGCAACTAAACTCATAAAGGGCCTGGAAGATCTTACCTATGAGCAAAGATTAAAAGAACTGAATTTGTTTAGCCAAAAGTTTCTAAACTTACCAAATTTGGCACTTTTCCCTGCTTCCATTGTGCCCAATGCTCCAGCGTAATCAAGGGCAATACAATTACACATCCACACTCAGGTACTAATTATTCCATCAAGGGATATTTCACATGTGACACTACCCATGTTGTCTATCTCATTAAATGCCCCTGCGGACTTATTTACATTGGTGAAACCACCCAACATATAAGAGATAGGATTTCCAAACACAAATCCACCATTAGAACAAATCAATTACTGCTACCAATTCCCACCCTCTTTAAAGAACGTAACCGTCAGATTTCTTCTTTGCGATTCCAAGTCTTGGAACAAGTTCCAACCACAGGAGAGGGAGGGGGGGGCGGGGCGGTAATCGGACATCGTTATTAAGACAACGTGAGTCCTTCTGAAAACATTGTCTGGACACATTATTACCAACAGGGAATGCGATTTCTTCTGTAATATTTCATGGACTTAACGAATAATGTAATTTCTCCTGTAACATTAATTATTGTTATTTTGTTTCTAGGCTAAATCTGACACATCATTCTCTATTTCAGGTTCGAAAGTCTGGACTACGGTCCTTAGTGATCTAGATCCCATGGGTGAGACTTTTATGGCCTGTTACATTGACACTTTCTCTGGATAGAACAAAATGATGTAAAACTAAACGTTATGTATTAAAAGCATTTTCTGAGGTTGAATACTTTCTGATTAGAGGCGGTGAAATTGAACATTGTGATGTTTTTGATGTAGACATCCTTTATGGAGACTTCTTTTCTTGACCGACGATTTGGCACTAAGTTAGGGTAATAAATGGTTTGTGGGAGGGGGGTGGGAGAAAATTTGAAAAAGGGAAATTCGCTTGTATTGTACCTGATATGACACCTTACTGTAAACATGGTTGAAATGACATCCTTGTATATTGAGTGTCAATATTGCCTCTGTATAATGCATATTGATGTTTCCCAAAATAAGTGTTTTTAAAAAAAAAAAGCATTTTCTGAAAAGGACTTTTAGTGTGCCGTGGATTTCTTTTAAATAGATTGGCGTACGTCCTCTACGAGCACCCACCGCCAAGGGTGGGCAGATCTCATCCTTTTCCAGTAGCCTTGAAAAAAAGACATCTAAGGGGACTTGATTAAACTGTACAAATATATAAACGAACCATACTAGAAATATCGAGAGAATCTAGACTGTGTTAAACTAAAAACAATGAGCCCATGTAAAATGTAGAGCAGATAACCAGTGGCACTACACCAAACCTAAAATTGTCAGGATGCGACTGCCGAGGAGTGGTGCCTCACGGAGGTGCTCAGCTTGTAGCTGCAGTGAGCATATGTGATAAAAAGAAAAAGAAAACAAAACGAGCGGCACTCACCGTTGATAGGCAGGTTACTTTATTCCATGGCAGGAGGGGGGTGCAAGGGTTGCAGATACAGCAGCAAATAAGCAACAGCCGTTTCGCGCGTGTATGCGCTTCTTCTGGAAAGCCAGAAGAAGCGCATACACGCGCGAAACGGCTGTTGCTTATTTGCTGCTGTATCTGCAACCCTTGCACCCCCCTCCTGCCATGGAATAAAGTAACCTGCCTATCAACGGTGAGTGCCGCTCGTTTTGTTTTCTTTTTCTTTTTATCATAAAAACAATGAGCCACTCCCTATGTCTGAAGAAAAAAAGGTTTAGCTATAAGAGGTGACAAGCATTCTTTACAGTAAGGGCTGTTAAATCTCTGGAATAGCCGCAGGAGCTGGTCACAGCAAATACAGTAGATGGCTTCATGAAAGGTTTAGATGACTTTTTAATTCAAAATAACATTGAGGCTTATGACAATGTATAGAAACCTTTTTCTACACACCCTTTCCCTTTGGCTCAACCCCTCCTTAAAAGGAAGATGGGCGTTGATCCAAGGATTTGTTCTGGAGTCTGGAAGGATTTTTTTTCCCCCTCAAAGTTTTTTTTGTGTGTGTGTATTTCCCTGGATCAATATAGCAGGATTACAGGTTGGACTTGATGGACTTTTGTTTTTTTCCAACCTTAACAAATATGTAATGTCTTGCTATACTGATATATATATATATATATATATATATATCTCAATCAATCACAGTACAGACCAAAAGTTTGGACACACCTTCTCATTCAAAGAGTTTTCTTTATTTTCATGACTATGAAGGCATCAAAACTATGAATTAACACATGTGGAATTATATACATAACAAACAAGTGTGAAACAACTGAAAATATGTCATATTCTAGGTTCTTCAAAGTAGCCACCTTTTGCTTTGATTACTGCTTTGCACACTCTTGGCATTCTCTTGATGAGCTTCAAGAGGTAGTCCCCTGAAATGGTCTTCCAACAGTCTTGAAGGAGTTCCCAGAGATGCTTAGCACTTGTTGGTCCTTTTGCCTTCACTCTGCGGTCCAGCTCACCCCAAACCATCTTGATTGGGTTCAGGTCCGGTGACTGTGGAGGCCAGGTCATCTGGCGCAGCACCCCATCACTCTCCTTCATGGTCAAATAGCCCTTACTTTCAAAGTTTTCCCAATTTTTCGGCTGACTGACTGACCTTCATTTCTTAAAGTAATGATGGCCACTGCTTTTTTTCTTGCCATAATACAAATTCTAACAGTCTATTCAGTAGGACTATCAGCTGTGTATCCACCTGACTTCTCCTCAACGCCACTGATCGTCCCAACCCCATTTATAAGGCAAGAAATCCCACTTATTAACCTGAGAGGGCATACCTGTGAAGTGAAAACCATTTCAGGGGACTACCTCTTGAAGCTCATCAAGAGAATGCCAAGAGTGAGCAAAGCAGTAATCAAAGCAAAAGGTGGCTACTTTGAAGAACCTAGAATATGACATATTTTCAGTTGTTTCACACTTGTTTGTTATGTATATAATTCCACATGTGTTAATTCATAGTTTTGATGCCTTCAGTGTGAATCTACAATTTTCATAGTCATGAAAATAAAGAAAACTCTTTGAATGAGAAGGTGTGTCCAAACTTTTGGTCTGTACTGTGTGTGTGTGTATATATATATATATATATATATATATATATATACACACACACAGTATAGCATTTTTTTTATTATTATTATCAGTAACTGTGCCATACCTTTATAGATGTTAAAAGGGACAATTCATGGATGCCTACATTTTCCATACATATTTTTTATTGGTTCTATCCAGAAAACTGAAACTTAAAAGGGGTATTCCAGTTACCGATACCCACATTGTTTACATTCAGCTGGCTATGGGCATTTGTGGATGTGCTGCTTGTGGCCACATCACCACTGAAGCCAGTCATTGGCTGGAGCAGTGCACGTGACCATAGCCAGCCAGATGTGAACAGCACCGAGACCAGAAGATGGAGAAAGAGGCAGCAAGGAGCACCAGAGCAGCATGGAGCAGGTAAGTATGGATCTTTTGTTTCAGGGACCATGCTGCAGTAATTTTTATGGGAAAACCCCTTTAAAAGGGAATGCGTCATCATAAAATAACCTTTTTTTTAAAAAAATCACATTTATGTTAAACTGTTATTTTTAGCATTTTTGATTTATTTATTTTATTTTGCATGTGCCCATCTATACTAATAAAAAAAAAAAATCCTAAACTCAGGCAGTTTTCGCACTGGCCACTAGGCCTAAAAAATACCGGGTTTTTTTCATACTATAAGACGCACCTACGTTTTAGAGGTGGAAAATAAGGTGTGCTAAAATACTATAATATTAAAATACTAAATAATATTTCAACAATGTATGCAAGAGACTACAGTATTTTTCTGCCACAAAATGTCCTTCATAGTTATAGGGGCACTGTAGCTAAGAAAATCAGTGGATGATGCACTGTTATGATGGGGGAATCTGCTGCTGACGGACTATTATGGGGGGATCTGATACTGACATACTTCTGTGGGGAAAGCATGTTATGTGGAAGGAAAGCCTGCCCACCTCTCTCTAGTAGCAGTACAACTGCCCACAAGCTTTTCCTGCGCAGGAAACTATCATATCTCAGGTGCGCAGGGGACTAGAGGATAGCTAGGTTAGTACACAGGCCTGTACATCGCAGGCTGCTGTCCGTATGATGTACAGCGCAGCCTGTGATGTACACGAGATCATGTGGTATATTTGCACTATAAGATGCAGACATTTCCCCCTCCCCACTTTTGGCAGAAAAAAGGGAGTCTTATAGTCCAAAAAAAACGCTTAGAGAACAGCTACATGGGCCATAGACTCAATAGTCAGGAGAGGACCTCATTGACTTCTATGGGAGAGTTTTCTAGGCATGCTCTGTGACCTATGCAGAGGTCAGGGGGAGTAGATAAGCTGTGACATCACCTATTGTGTGAATAATTCTGTGTTATCTATGGGTAATAGCTGTAATTTTAATGCTGCCTGTGATAATGAAACGGCTGCTAAAAAGTTACCTGTACAGAACAGGAAGTCTTGACAAATTATTAGGCTTCGTGGCCAGTGCAAAAACTGCACAATTATTTATTTATTTATTTATTTAAATATAGTGACAGGAAAAATGTAAACAAAAATCACCATAAAGTCCAAAAATATCTGTTTAACCCCTTAGGGACCCATGACGTACCGGTACGGCATGGTTCCCGAGTCCTTAAGGACCCATGACGTACCGGTACGTCATCTATAGTTCCGATCACCGCCGCCCGGCAGGCGGTGATCTGAACATGGTGCCTGCTCAAATCATTGAGCAGGCACCATGGTTCAATGCGCGGGGAGGTCCCGTGACGGCGATCGCCGCAAACCGCAGGTCAATTCAGACCTGCGGTTTGCAGCTTTTACCTGGTGCGGCGGCGGTGGTCGGCGGTGCCATCGGGTCCCCATGGGGCTGTGGGGGTGACCCGATGGCATGGAAGGCAGCGCGATGCCTAAGGAAGGCATCGCGCTGCCTTCCGGTGAAGAGCCGGTGAGATCCAGCCCCCTGGATCTCACAGGCCGGAAGCTGTATGAGTAATACACACAGTATTACTCATACAGCCAATGCATTCCAATACAGAAGTATTGGAATGCGTTGTAAAGGATTAGACCCCCAAAGTGGGACAAAAAATAAAGTGAAAATAAAAGTTGAAAAAATAAAAGTTTTCCCCCCAAAAATTAAGTTTCAAGTAAAAATAAACAAAAACATAATTTTCCCCAAATAAAGTAAAAAAAAAAAAATTGGTATAAAAAGAGAAAAAAAAAAAAAAAAAAGTATACATATTAGGTATCGCCGCGTCCGTATCGACCGGCTCTATAAACAAATCACATGACCTAACCCCTCAGATGAACACCGTAAAAAATAAAAACTGCTAAATAAACCATTTTTTTGTCACCTTACATCACAAAAAGTACAACAGCAAGCGATCAAAAAGGCGTTTGCCCACCAAAATAGTACCAATCTAACCGTCACCTCATCCCACAAAAAAATTAGCCCCTACCTGAGACAATCGCCTAAAAAATAAAAAAACTATGGCTCAGAATATGGAGACACTAAAACATCATTGTTTTTGTTTTAAAAAAAGCTGTTATTGTGCTAAACTTACATAAATAAAAAAGTATACATATTTGGTATCGCCGCGTTCGTATTGACCGGCTCTATAAAAATATCACATGACCTACCCCCTCAGATGGACACCGTAAAAAATAAAAACTGTGCTAAAAAAAAACATTTTTTGTCACCTTACATCACAAAAGCCGGAATTAGTCTTACCGGTAATTCATTTTCCACGAATCCACCATGACGGCCCAGAGAGATTGACCCCTGACCTCTGTAGGGGCAGGAACAGAGATAGGTTTAAAGGACCCCTCCCACCACCATTCACCAGTGAGTTCCAGATTATAGTGCCACAATCACCAGTTAACAAGTGAAACCACAAAGTGTTTTTTTTTTTTTTTTTTTTTGGGTATTAAGTCATACCAAATTTTGGAGTAAAATGTATTTTCGGGTGGGATATAATGCCGTCATGGTGGATTCGTGGAAAATGAATTACCGGTAAGACTAATTCCGGCTTTCCACTTCACCACTATGACGGCCCAGAGAGACATAACAAATTATATACGTCTTAGGGTGGGGCAATGGCCTGTAGGACCTTGCGACCAAAAGCCAGGTCAGAGGACCTGGATAAGTCAAGTCTGTAATGTTTAGTGAAGGTATTTACACTAGACCAGGTTGCAGCCCGGCATATTTGATCTAGGGAAGCTCCTGCTCTTTCAGCAAAAGAGGCCGACATGGCTCTCGTAGAGTGAGCCCGAATGACCTCTGGACAACTGATGCCTTCGATCCTGTAGCAGTCTGTAATAGCCTGTTTTACCCATCGGGCAATGGTAGATCTGGAAGCTGCCTTCCCCTTATTTTTACCACAAAAGAGCACTAGTAAGTTGTCCACTTTCCTCAGGTCTCTAGTGACCTCTAGGTATTTTAGCACTGTTCGTTTAACGTCCAGGGTATGGAAACGTTCTTCTCCAGAATTCTTAGGGTTTTCACAGAAGGAGGGAAGGATGATCTCCTGGTTCCTATGGAAGTCAGTTACTACTTTTGGTAGAAACGTCGGATCTAGCCTCAAGGTGACACGGTCGTCCTGTATTGTGAGGTATGGTTGTCTTATTGACAATGCTTGGATCTCGCTCAATCTTTTTGCTGATGTTATAGCAATAAGAAAAGCCGCCTTCTGGGAAAGATGCTTCAGAGAACTTGAGTCCAAGGGTTCGTAAGGCGGACCTGTGAGTCCGTTAAGGACAGTGTTTAAGTCCCAGGTAGGTACCTTAGATTTGAGAGAAGGTCTTAGTCTGGCTGCCGATCTCAGGAATCTTTGGATCCATCTATGGCTGGCTAATTCGGAATCGAAATATGCACTAAGTGCTGAGACCTGGACTCTAAGGGTAGAAGGACTTAACCCAGACTCTAGGCCCTTCTGCAGGAAATCCAAAATCTTCAGTATATTCGGTCTGGTTTGGTCTGGGGCTTCGTCGCCCGACCAGGTACAGAACTTTTTCCAGATCTTAAAATAAATGGCGTTTGTCACCTTCTTTCTGCTGGCCTTCAAGGTGGAAATAACCCCCTCAGAGAGACCTCTACGTCTTAGAAGGTTGGACTCAGGATCCAAGCCGAGAGACTGAAGATTTCCGGATGGGGATGGAGAACCGGCCCCTGGATCAGGATATCCTTCGTCTTGGGGAGAATAAAGGCTTCCTGAGAGGAGAGTTTGGTTAGAACCGAGAACCAGCTCCTCTTGGGCCAGTACGGAGTGACCAAGATTACTCTGGCTCTGTCCCTGATGATTTTCTGGAGAACCCTTGGGATTAATGGGAACGGAGGGAAGGCATATGCAATGTCCCAGTTCCAGTGTAGGGAGAAGGCGTCGATCGCTAGGGGCCTGTCCCTTGGATTTAGGGAGCAAAAGGTTGATACCTTTGCGTTTATTCTTGTAGCAAATAGATCTACCAGAGGGAGGCCCATCCTCTGGACGATCAGATTGAAGACGTCCCTGTTTAAAGACCATTCCCCCTGGTCTATGGTAGTCCTGCTGAGGAAGTCCGCTGCACAGTTTAGGCTTCCTTTTAAATGAATCGCAGATATCGACCTTACGTTCTTTTCCCCCCAGAGGAAGATCTTTTTGGACAGACCCTCTAGTTTCTGAGACCGTGTGCCCCCCTGATGTTTGAGGTAGGACACGGTCGTTACATTGTCTGAATAGACCTTTATATGTTGATTTCCTAATTTTGGAGCGGCTACCTGTATTGTCTCCCAAACTGCCCTGAGCTCCCTGTAGTTTGAAGACTGAGCTGCAATACTTTGAGGCCAGTCTCCCTGGTAGAGATCGGAAGAAATTTTTGCGCCCCTACTTTACGCTGGCGTCGGTATGAATAAGCACTGCTGGGGATTTGAACCAGACCATGCCCTTCGTTAAGTTTTTTGTTTGAAGCCACCACCGTACTGAGGATTTTATGTGGCCTGGGATCAGGATTTTCCTGTCCAAAGAGGATAGATTTTTGTCCCACTTCCTTAAAAGCCAGGACTGAAGGGCTCTGTAATGGGCCTGGCACCAAGGGACTGCTACTATGCAGGCTGTCATCTGACCTAAGAGACTCATCGCTTCTCTGCACGAGAAGGCTCGACGTCCCATGAAGGCCCTGATAGCTGACTGCAGGTTCTGAATTCTTTCTGCTGGAAGAAAGGTTGTTAGTTTTTCTGAATCTAACAGAACCCCCAGGAATTTTACCCTGGTCTTTGGAACTAGGGATGATTTTTTTAGGTTTATCACCCACCCCAGAGATGTCAGAAGAGAGCAGAAGATGTCTCGGTCTGCTATAGACTGATCTACTGAGTTGATCATCCGGAAGGAACCCTCCGGTTTCTTTACTAAGAAAAGGCTGGAGTAGAAACCCTGCCCCCGTTGAAGTTCGGGAACAGGAATTACCACTCCCAAGTCCCGGAGGTTCTGAACCTCCCTCCAGATCTGGCTGTGCTGACAAGGAGATGGGTGGTGAGAAACCAGAAACACATTTGGAGGGGGGGAAGATAACTCTATCCTGTAACCGTATCTGACAAGATTTTGAGCCCAGAGGCTGGGAGAAGTCTGTTGCCACTGAGCAAAAAACTGGGATAGTCTTCCCCCCATCCTGGCGTCACTGTTTGTCACCTCCCTTGTTTTGGGGATTAAGGAGGAAACCTCTACCCCTCCCCCCTTTTGGGTAACTCCAACGTCCGGATTTACCCCTACCACGAAAGGAGCTATTTTGGGAAAATTGGCTAGGAAAGGAAGATTTCCTTTTAACGGTCTTCTCTTCAGGGAAACCTTTCTTCTTATCTGTTGCCTTCTCAAGGATCCTGTCCAGTACAGGACCAAACACATATTCCCCTGAGAAGGCTATAGAACATAACTTCATCTTGGAAGAGATGTCACCCGACCAAGATTTCATCCAAAGTGCCCGTCGGGCAGCATTGGACAAAGCGGCGTCCTTGGCTGAGAACCTAATAGTCTCTGCAGAGGCGTCCGCTAGAAAACCCGTGGCGGATTTTAGTAGGGGAATAGTATCGAGTATCTGGTCCCTAGATGTCTTGTTAACTAGATGACCTTCTAATTCATTCAGCCATAGGTACATAGACCTGGCGACTGAAGTAGCAGCTATGTTTGTCTTGACGCTAAACATGGCAGCCTCCCAAGACTTTTTTAATAAACTGTCAGCCTTCCTTTCCATAGTGTCCCTTAACTGACAGGAATCCTCAAATGGAAGTGAGGTTTTTTTATTGACCTTGGCCACCTGGACGTCAATTCTAGGAACCTCGTCAAAAATCTTAGAATCTGACGGGTCAAACACAAGGCGGTTCCTGAACTCTTTGGAAATTCCCAGTTACTTTTCAGGATGGACCCATTCATCCATCACCATCTCCTTAATGTTTTCATTTATGGGGAAGACCCTGGAGCGTTTGATCTTCAATCCACCAAACATCTCCTCCTGAACCGTATGGGGTCGCTGGATATCCTCCACCCCCATGGTATCCCTGACAGCCTTTAAAAGGTCACTCATCTCACTGGAGGTAGAGAAATATTTCCTAGCGTCCTCGACGATCTCGCCCTCAGATAGTGAGTCGTCGTCCTCCTTTTTAGAGGATGAGGCATCGTCCTCTAAATCCTCGGAGTCAGAAATATCCGCCATCCTGGGCCGTTTAGGTGGGCGAGACCCCCCGATATCCTCACGGAGGGAGGCCAGGGAAGATTTAACCTCTTCCTGAATCATGGATCTGAACTCCTGCATAATTGAGGGCTGTTCCTCTCTCACTAATTTAGCGATGCAATCCCTGCAAAGTTTTTTTGTATAGTCATCAGGAAGCCGGACGGAGCACTGGATGCATCTGGCGGTCTTCTTTGACTTTTTTAAAGGTAATTTGGCCTAAAGTGAGAGAGGCAGTCCATTAAATTATGCCCCTCAGGTATAGGAGCATAATAGATGCAGTATACCCGCAGACCCCCCAGGGGGAGGGAACAGTGAATACACTAGGGTGTGCACACCTATATACACCACCCCCCCCCTCCCCCTGGTATCCGTGAAGCTGCCGGCTGCCCAGGTGGGCTACTCACGCAGGGGCGCTCTGAAGCGGTCTGCTCCTTCAGCTGCGGCTCCTTTTGCTGCGGCTCTTTCTCCCTCTCCTGGTCCGACATGTCCGGTGGGCGAGCGATGCAGAGAGCGCAGCGGGGAAGAGTGCTGGGAGCATTTTTGTAGAGGCCCCGTCTACTTCCGGGTTTCACCGTCAACCCGGAAGTGACGTCAGACGCGCGCGACTGCGCAGAACGTCCTTTCTGTCGGCTCCCCCACGGGGAGGTAGGCGACCTGCGGCAGCTCAGGGCAGGCTTCCCTCCGTAGGGAGCGTGACCCCGGCGTCACCCTGCCAGCTTTGGAACTAGTCCGCCGGAGAGCAGGGGACGCTTTCCAGGATGATAGACCCGTAAGGGAGGCCACAAGGACCGCCGATGCGGTCACCCAGGTAACTTAGAAAATAAAAAAAAACGAGGTCCACTTCACCTCCCTGAAGCCAGAGAGGACTTTTCTCTGTCCTGGCCACTATAGGGGCAGGAACACACTGGTGAATGGTGGTGGGAGGGGTCCTTTAAACCTATCTCTGTTCCTGCCCCTACAGAGGTCAGGGGTCAATCTCTCTGGGCCGTCATGGTGGTGAAGTGGAAAAGTGTAATAGCAAGCGATCAAAAAGTCACATGCATCCCAAAATAGTGCCAATAAAACAGTCATCTCATCCCGCAAAAAATTACCTAAGGTAATCGCCCAAAAACTGAAAAAATTATGGCTCTCAGACTATGGAAACACTAAAACATGATTTTTTTTTGCTTCCAAAAAGAAATCATTGTGTAAAACTTACATAAAATAAAAAAAAGTATACATATTAGGTATCGCCGCATCCGTGACAACCTGGTCTATAAAAACATCACATGATCTAACCTGTCAGATGAATGTTGTAAATAACAAAAAATTAAAACGGTGCCAAAACAGCTATTTCTTGTTATCTTGCCTCACAAAAAGTGTAATATAGAGCAACCAAAAATCATATGTACCCTAAACTAGTACCAACAAAACTTCCACCCTATCCCATAGTTTCTAAAATGGGGCCACTTTTTTGGAGTTTCTACTCTAGGGGTGCATCAGGGGGGCTTCAAATGGGACATGGTGTCAAAAAAAAAAAAACTGTCCAGCAAAATCTGCCTTCCAAAAACTGTATGGCATTCCTTTCCTTCTGCGCCCTGCTGTGTGCCCGTACAGCTGTTTACGACCACATATGGGGTGTTTCTGTAAACTACAGAATCAGGGCCATAAATATTGAGTTTTGTTTGGCTGTTAACCCTTGCTTTGTTACTGGGAAAAATGGATTAAAATGGAAAATTTGCCCAAAAATTTAAATTCAGAAATTTCATCTCCATTTGCCAATAACTCTTGTGGAACACCTAAAGGGTTAACGACGTTTGTAAAATCAGTTTTGAATACCTTGAGGGGTGTAGTTTATATAATGGGGTCATTTTTGCGTGGTTTCTATTATGTAAGCCTTGCAAAGTGACTTCAGACCTGAACTGGTCCCTAAAAATTGGGTTTTTGAACATTTCTGAAAAATTTCAAGATTTGCTTCTAAACTTCTAAGTCTTGTAACATCCCCAAAAAAATAAATATCATTCCCAAAATGATCCAAACACGAAGAAGTAGTCATATGGGGAATGTAAAGTAATAACTATTTTTGGAGGTATTGCTATGTATTATAGAAGTAGAGAAATTGAAACTTGGAAATTTGCAATTTTACACAGATTTTTGGTAAATTTGGTATTTTTTTTATAAATAAAAATGATATTTTTTTACTTCATTTTACCAGTGTCATGAAGTACAATATGTGACAAAAAAAACAATCTCAGAATGGCCTGGATAAGTCAAAGCGTTTTAAAGTTATCAGCACTTAAAGTGACACTGGTCAGATTTGCAAAAAATGGCCTGGTCCTTAAGGTGAAATATGGCCGAGTCCTTAAGGGGTTAACATAAAAATGTAATTTACAGTTTCTGATGACACATTCCATTTAAAAAGACTACAATTTCCAGAATTCAAATCCTCCAAACAAGTTTTGCATAGATATTGTACCAAGGAACACTGGTAGATTTCAGCTCCGGAGCCTGCTGAACTGCAGAGGCAGCTGTTTCAGTATTACAACTGCAAATCCCGGCCTTACCACTGGTCTATTGAGCTGCAATTACAGCATCATAGACCCCTATTTTAGTTTGGATCATCAGACCCACAGTGAGACCAGGAATTGGGTCTATAATATGGATGCCAATATATGCCCACTAGTGAGGAGGGAAGTGAGCTTCTAATGCTACATCCGAAGTCGCTTCGTTCAAAACTTAGTTCAGATTAAAACAGCAGAGTTCGGTTCCAAGTTTTAAAGTGGTTTTCCACTCTAAAAATTGTGGGTCTTCGTGAATCACTAACTTCGGCTCATCGGAGCTCATACATTCTAATACAGTACGGAGACGGATCTCCGTACAGTATTAATCCGAAGTTTTAAACAAAGCAACTTCGATGAAGCATCCAAAGCTCGCTTCACGCATCACTAGTGCCTACATTAAGTCCATCTAAACCAGGCCTAATTCAAAATCAAAACCATGTTGGTAATGCAATGTATTTAAAAAGTTTGTCAACTTTCAATGTAGTTTCATTGTGTGTGTAATCTGGGGTTTATCGAACCAAAAATCAAATGCAGTAATGAGAATATCACAGATTTATTCCACCATTGACTCGCACAGTATTCCTGGCACTCTAACCGTCAATATTACAAGATCTGATAGAGTGGATGTCCGTCGAGTTGTCAGGCATAGTACCTGCAGGTTCTCGTTGCATACACCGCAGCACCATTTACCAGACGCATCATTACGTGATAAGAGTCTTGGAAGCACAGATTCCAAGTGCTACAGCTGTAGTGTGCGCAGTATGTAAAGCACACCAGTATCCTGAGATGGCTAATTACCAAACAGGGCCTCTACAAGATGTATGCTTCATTATGAGGGCACTACAAGGTACCAAATGGCTCTAACAAATAACCACGAATCGCTAAAGCCAAGGCTTCTCTTACCTGGCACCAGCTGTACAACTATACCGGAGCTCATATTAATGGGTCTTCCATTACACAGCACAGAAAACGCATTAACTGTTTGTGGGTACATGCACATGGCAGTGTAGTTTATGTGAATTTTCCATGCGGTTTTCACTGCGTTTTCGTATCAAAACCTGCATGTGTTGCAGGCGAATTTGCTTCAGATCCCACCCTATGCATTGCAAAAGGTGAACTCTGCACTGAAAATCCACCTAAACAATGTAAACACTGCAGATTGCAAAATCCGCACCTTGGGTCAGTTTCTGCATCATGTACATGAGATTTTGGAAATCTCATCTACCTAGCTGGGACTGTATTACGTGGCAGATTTTCCATGTGACTTTTGACCTGAAATATGAGGTCTTGAGGGTATGCTCATTTTTACATCTGGGTACAAAAGTCCTGTAAACTTAGTGCCAGACTCATGACTGATGCACTTTTGCCACATAAGGGAAAGTTTTATGCTTCTCTTAGCAAAAAATATTATAGGCTAAATATTTCTTTGTGTCACAAAAGACAGACAACAGGGGGCGCTACTTACATCAAATGGTGTAGAAAAGGGAACGGAATAAGAAAGAGGAATATTATACAGGTCTACAGTAGGGGTTCAGTCTTCCTCCAAATCTTTGGATATTTGTCATAAATTCTAACCATTTACAGTATGTACATTGAATCATGTGTTTGCGATAGCAGTGAATGTAGAAACACGCATCAGCACAGCAATCACACCTAATAAAGTGAAAGGCAGTCCACTGTCACTATTCAGTTGTTATCCTTCATCCATTGCTGAATCCACTGGGAAATCTGTTCCATGTTTTGCTCCAGGTCGTCTGGTGTGTTACTGGGCAGCTGGTGGACGATGTCCTGCCGATAAGACTCCACAGCCTCTTCATATATAGTCTGGAAAATCTCACATTGGACGTTGTCTTGTAGCTTTTTCTGCTTGTAACCCCTAAATAAAAACAGACAATTAAAATGAATTTGATGCCAAAAGATGTGACCTCCTTGTGTAAACTGGAGCCTTTGTTGTTAGTATAGGTATCAATGGCCTCTCACTATAGCAATGGTGTAGAGCAGGCATGCTCAAACTGCGGACCTCCAGCTGTTGCAAAACTACAACTCCCAGCATGCCCGAACAGCCTACAGGTATCAGCCTACAGCAGGACATTGTAGTTTTACAACAGCTGGAGGGCCGCAGGTTTAGGATGCTTGGTGTAAAGGAATGGTTCCATCCTATCAAAAATGACCTTACATAATAACGAGATCACAAGTCAGATCTTCAAAGAACGGCTACCTGTAAATCCAATTGTAAACTAGACATTCGCCTGTGATAGTTCCACCAGCTATGGTCAGACTCTCCAATGAACATGTGCATTCAGCCACTTCAGCAGTGGGGAGGGGATCAATGGCTGCTCCAGCGCCACTTAGAGTTCTTGTTTGATCCTCGTTTCCCCGACGTGTATTTGGGGAGAGAATGGAAGTTTGGGATTTTGTGAGATCCTCATCACTTAGCAGAAGAAAAGGGACTACAGCTGCCGAGAATCAGGGAACTAGACCGCCACATTCTGCTAAAAGGTGGGAGTCCTATATTATTCCATAAAAGTTTAAGATGAGAATACCCCGTTCTTATCTCCATCATCGTGGCATTTACCTGCTCTCCAGTCTTTCATATAATAAGGAATTGTCTGTTCTCAGAACAAATACTATGTGGAACCATCTCTCTGGAAAAAAGTCGCAGCCGTGATAGTCTACAATGACGCCTCCTTCACTCATTCTGTCCTCCAGCTCATCAATCACCTGCAAGAAACAAAATAGCTCAAAAGAAATTGCAGCTGGAGAAAACAAACTCTTCTTGAATTCAGTGAGGATAGAGATATAAAATAAATATATATATATCCCATGTTAGTATGTGTAGATGAATCCTGTACTTTAGCATTTATTGGGACCTATTGGCATCTTGGACTAGGTGGCAGCTTAAATAGGTCCTGCCGCGGGTGCCCTTTAATTACGAACAATCGTTTTAACTGACCGATGACAGACCGTTATTTTTTTTTTTTTTTTTTATGTAGTATTTTCGTCCGCTAGTCGGAAGCAAGATCTTTTGTTCAAAGAAAGATTGTTTGTGAATGAAAGGTGATAATTTGAAAGAACGTTCTCAGAAAGATCTTCTGTCCATCGCCTTGTTCTACTGACCACTTATGGACAGGTTGAACAACTAGAACAATCAATATGGACTAAAATGTGCATGGGCGTATCTGCAAAAAGATCACCAGATGAGTGTTTGTTCAACCATCAACCTACTTCTGTCTAAGGCCTCATGCACACGACCGTTGTGTGTTTTGGCGTCCGGGTGCGTTGCACAATTTGCGGAACGGCACGGACAGCCATTGATATAACTGCCTATTCTTGTCCGCAAAATGGACAAGAATAGGACAGGATATATATTTTTGCGGACCACGGAACGGAGCAACGGATGCGGACACCACACTGAGTGCTGTCCGCACCTTTTGCGGCCCCATTGAAGTGAATAAGTCCGCATCCAAGCAGCAAAAACTGCGGCTTGTATGTGGACCAAAACAACGGTTGTGTGCATGAGGCCAAACATATATGGCCAGTTGGCCACCTCTAGTCCAGGATGCAGGGGGGAGGAGAAGTGGCTCCTAAGAAAGACGCTTGTACTACGGATATACGCAAGGTTTTCTGAAACGACTCTAAAACCATGCCGAAACCAGTTTTACCTCCTCTTCACTTTCACACTCATCAGATTGATACTGACACGTGTTTCGTGTTACCAAAATTTATTGGGATTAAAAGGTATTTTCTGAGAAAACAGCTAAAACAAGATGAAAAAAAAATAAAAAATAAAGTCTGGTTTAAAAATAATATATTACAACTTACTCTGTCTTCATCAAGAACTGGACACTCATACTCTTCATCGAAACCTTCATACAGGTTGCCTGTAAAAACAGAGAGCGAGGCGCCATGGTTTACGAGAGACGCATTCTTTTGCTTTTCTAATGCCATTTCCCCTTCTAGGATATGAAAAATACTTGCATGCAAGGTAGACATATGGACAAGTGGAGAACTTTAGTATGAAATGCTACATTAGGTCCAGATCATATAAATGTTTCCTTCACACTTGAGTTATGACCCACTTCTAGTCGTGGCTTCATCTCATGGGGACCAACATGTACTGCGCCTGGTGCCGTTGTAGAATTAAATCTCTTACAATCTAACAGGAGCATCTTGGGTCCCTGGGATGGCAGTGACAGCTGGGGGCCCCTAGAAGACAGAAGCGGTCTATAACTGCTTCTGCGTTCTTTACTTGGCATACAGCACTATGCAGTGAATAGAGGAAGCGGCATAGCCGCTATGGAGGCTCCTAGTGAAGCCTCTGAGGCAGATGTGAATGCGGGCGCGTTGGCTGTTCTTTCCGTCAAAAGCAATGGAAACCCAACAGAACCTGACTGCCAGAATCAGCAGAGCCAAAGGCATCGGAAAACAGACAGGAGCATCTTGTGAACGCTGAAAAATCTGTATAATTAAAGGATAACACCCAAGTGCTGACTAACCATCCACGGAGACAACAGACTGGGATTTACTGGAATTTACCAATTTTCTCATGTTTTTCTTTTTTATGGGTGGAGCAGCCTTATAATTACAGTCCTCATCGGCTTTACCCAATACCACTCCTGGAAGGAGGACACTGGACTCGATATGAAAATGAAAATTCACCCTCGCTTTCTTCTGATCTGCATAGAGTGCATAACACACTGCACGGCAAAAGAGATCATCTGCTTTCATAAAAAACCAAAACTCACAAATTTGAAAAGCTCATTAGAATTTCAAGTGATTAACTGTATTATTATAGATTACACTAAATATTAGGCTGTGTCTCGGAGGCTGCATCCAGAGTCAGAAAATACGGATCCTAGTTTACAATTAACAGCGTGGATGTCTGGTCTCCTGTTACCTTAAGGCTCCATTCACACGTCCGCAATTCTGTTTCGCATTCTGCGGAACGGAATTGCGGACCCTTTAATTTCTATGGGGCCACACGATGTGCTGTCTGGATCCAGAAATGCGGACCCACACTTCCGGGTCCACAATTCAGTTCCCGAAAAAAATAGAACATGTCCTAGGCATTTTCTATTATAGTGCCGGCGATGTGTGGTCCACAAATTGCGGAACGCACATTGCCGGTGTCCGTGTTTTTCGGATCCGTAAAACACATATGGATGTGTGAATGGACCCTAAGGCATCATAGGATAGATGGAGGTACTGTAGTGCTCTCTCTAATTTCATTATTTACCTGTAAAAAAGAAATAATAATAAAAACAAAACAAAACAAAAAAAAAAACAGTTTAACCCTTTCAGTCCCAGAGGGTTTTCTGTTTGTCACTCCATGCCTTTCCAGGGCCATAACTTTTTTAATTTTCCTGTTTACATCGCCGTATGAGGGCTTGTATTTTTGCGAGACAAGTTCAACAGTTTAAGATTGCATACAATGAAGTGGGGAGCTGGGAAAAATTCCAAATGGATAACTTTTTTGTAGCTATGTGTACAGAGCTGTATAAGAGCTCGTTCTTTGCGGTGCGATCTGTACTTTTCATTGCTACCATTTTGGAATGTGTATGACTTTTTGATTACTTTTTAATTTTTTGTGACTAAAAAACAGCGAGTCTGCTATTTTGGGATAAATATTTATATGGGATAATTATTTTTATTTTAATAGTACGAGTGTTTTTCGCACGTGGCCATGTCCATGATGTGTATTATTTTTTTTATTGCTTACATATTTTTTATTTACATTTTAGGGAAAGGGGGGGGGGGGGGGATTTGTTTTTTTTAAATTGTTTTATATATATAATATTTTTTTTTTAATAGTTCCCATAGAAATTTAAGTGCTGCAGCCTCTTGTCATTCAGGAGGACAGAGTCTGCACTCGGCTCAAATAAAATGTTATTTGATACAATCATGACCTGTGGCATATACTACTATTGATTATACATTTATACCTCATCATGTACCGCTACTTCATGGATTCTTGGCGATTGTCTTATCATGGACTGTGCTGCATGTGGAGATTCTTCTTTTCCATACATTTAATGAAGATCTCCTGTGTCTGACTTTTTAACTGGTTTGAACGTGTTGGTTCTCAATAAAGATTTACACATATTACGGTAAATTGTGATCTTTTGGTGTGCATCTGTCTGGGCATGCGCATTCTGCTCTTTAATACAATGGTCTTATATATGCATGCAGATTGCACCCATTTAAATATTTTGGTGGTGCCCGGTGTCCCCCTCTATCATATATTCCCTACAGACATGCTTTTGCAAATAATAATAAAGATAAAAATCACACTTTTTATAGCAAAAAATAAGAAAGCTCTAGTCCCGGATATTCCTTTTATTACTCCTTGCATCTTACCTTCTTTTGCTAAATCTCCAATATTGACATAGTCGAGACCTGTTCTCTCTGCCAGCTCTTTTCCCAGGGTTGTCTTTCCAACACCCGGGGTACCTGAAAAACGGTAAGAAAAGGCTTATGTTAATTAGCATTTAAAAGAGACCCACCATAAAAAGACAAAGGCAGAATTTCTATCCACCTGAAGTGTTATTTCTATATGATCACCTGAAGTTTCCGGCCCGCAGAATAGGACTGAATTAATTCTGATCTCAGCATGTCCCCTTTATCTGCTGCAGAGGGGAAGGGGTCACCAGCTACACCAGTGCTCACCATTATACCGAAATATCAGCCACTCTTCTTACCAGGAAGGAGGCAGATAAAGATTTAGGTTGCGATTTGGATGCACACAATGCCTTAAAGTGAAACGGTCATTCTTTTTTTCTTATTTGTGTAATGTGTAGGGGCAGTGATACCGACCATATTTGTAATATACTTTGATTACTGAAATCGTATATTTCTGTTAGAATAATAGCTGTAAAGTGGCCCATTTTGAGCCTTAGCAACGCTCCTCCGCTTTCATAACAGTGGAGACTCGCTCAACACTGACTATTATGTGAGCAGAAGACAGAGGAGCGTTGCTAAGGCTCAAAATGGGCCACTTTACAGCTATTATTCTAACAGAAATATACGATTTCAGTAATCAAAGTATATTACAAATATGGTCGGTATCACTGCCCCTACACATTACACAAATAAGAAAAAAAAGAATGACAGTTTCACTTAAAGGCCCTTTGCAGACGAGCGATACGGATTAGGTCTGGATGCGTTCAGTTAAAAATGCGTGATTTCGCAAGTTTATTGAGTTTTGCTCGCGATTGCGTTCAGTTTTTATTGCGCGGTGAAATGCGCACTGATGCGTTTTTCACGCGCGTGATAAAAAACTGAAGGTTTACAAACAACATCTCTTATGGTACTTTCACACTAGTGGTTTTCTTTTCCGGCGTTGAGTTCCATCACAGAGGCTCAATACCGGGAAAAAAACTGATCAGTTTTATCCTATTGCATTCTGAATGGAGAGCGTTCCGTTCAGGATGCATCAGTTCAGTCCCTCTTACGTTTCTTGGCCGGAGAAAATACCGCAGCATGCTGCAGTTTTCTCTCCGGCCAAAAATCCTGAACACTTGCCGGAATGCCGGATCCGGCATTAAGTGTTCCAGCAAAACAGATCCGGTTTTTCCGGTCTGCGCATACGTAGAAAAATGCAAAAAAAATAAAAAATACCGGATCAGTTTTTCCGGATAACACTGGAGAGACGGATCCGGTACTTCAATGCATTTGTCAGACGGATCCGCATCCAGATCCATCTGACAAATGCCATCCGTTTGCGTCAGGATTGCCGCATCCGGCAGGCAGTTCTGGCGATGGAACTGCCTGCCGGAATCCTATGTCGCAAGTGTGAAAGTACCCTTAGCAACCATCCATGAAAAACGCATCGCATCCGCACTTGCTTGTGGATGCGATTTGGGGGTATTGGGGCAGTATGGGGGTACACTGTACTCTCCTGCCAGTAGTAGGATGGTATTGGGCGGTATGCGGGCACACTGTACTCTCCTGCCAGTAGTAGGCTGGTATTGGGGCGGTATGCAGGCACACTGTACTCTTCTGCCAGTAGTAGGCTGGTATTGGGGCGGTATGCGGGTACACTGTACTCTCCTGCCAGTAGTAGGCTGGTATGGGGGAACACTGTACTCTCCTGCAAGTAGTAGGATGGTATTGGGACAGTATGCGGGTACACTGTACTCTCCTGCCAGTAGTAGGCTGGTATTGGGACAGTATGCGGGCACACTGTACTCTCCTGCCAGTAGTAGGCTGGTATTGGGGCGGTACGGGGGTACACTGCACTCACCCGTCAGCAGGATATTGGGGCGCCTCATGGTCACACGCGATCTCTCCCTGTCACGTGCAGTACTGGTGTCACACGCTGTATTCCGCGCACCATAAACTCGTTCATGCGGGAGGCGGGGCTACGTGACGTCATAGCCGAGGGCCGCACCGTCCGGTTGGATATAATTAATATAAAGCTACAATTTAAAATGAGACTGACGTGTTATTACAGTGTCACGATATCTAGAGGTATCATACTGGGACACTAAAGGTTAATGCAATCTGTGCCCACATCAAAGATGGCGTCGTCGGCTTCACCAGGCTAAGCCGTCAGCGGCATCTTTCAACTCGGCGTCTACGTCATTGCTGCGACGGTGACGTAGAAGTGCAGCGGCCGCGGTGTGAGGGAACAGTCAGGAGTGGCAGCGTTGTTGTGCCGGTGAGTATCTGTACCATGAGTGCGCTGCCTTCTTCACCAGTAGGGGGCCCCCGTGCCTGGAGGAGGTGACATTGTCTGCCTCCAGACGGGTCATGTGTGGAACTACAAGTCCCATCATCACTAACACACAGGCTCTGAGATGGCAGGAGGCTGCTAGTCCAGTCACTGTTATATTCCTGCACTTATAATTACTGAGGCAAATGGTCTGTCCTGAAGGTTTAATATTCCTCAGAAATATATTACTGCCACAGATACCCAAGTGCACGTTAGGCCTCGTTCACACGTCCATGATGACATCCGAGACGGTCCGTGAAAGATCTGTTTTTTGTTCTATGTATGTTTATTACCTTCCTTGTGTCGTCCGTACTCCAGGAAAAGCAGACAAAGCGCGCTGCCCCCGAGAACTTCAGGTAGTTATACATTTATTTATAAAAAATAAAAACACATCTAAAAACAAGCAAAGCATTTCAGTGGAGGTTCCCCACCTTCACCAGGCGGAGTTTCAGTGGCGGCCCCCCCCACCTTCATCAGGCAGAGTTTCAGTGGCGGCCCCACCTTCACCAGGCGGAGTTTCAGTGGCGCCCCCCCCCCCCACCTTCACCAGGCAGAGTTTCAGTGGCGGCCCCCCCCCCCACCCCTTCACCAGGCGGAGTTTCAGTGGCGGCCCCCCCACCTTCGTCAGGCGGAGTTTCAGTGGCGCCCCCCCCCCCTTCGTCAGGCGGAGTTTCAGTGGCGGCCCCCCCCCCACCTTCATCAGGCGGAGTTTCAGTGGCGGCCCCCCCCCCCCCCACCTTCATCAGGCGGAGTTTCAGTGGCGGCCCCCCCCCCCACCTTCATCAGGCGGAGTTTCAGTGGCGGCCCCCCCCCCCACCTTCATCAGGCGGAGTTTCAGTGGCGGCCCCCCCCCCCCACCTTCACCAGGCGGAGTTTCAGTGGCAGCCCCCCCCCACCTTCACCAGGCGGAGTTTCAGTGGCGGCCCCCCCCCACCTTCACCAGGCGGAGTTTCAGTGGCGGCCCCCCCCCACCTGGCAGAGTTTCAGTGGCGGCCCCCCACCTTCACCAGGCAAGGTTGCCTGATGAATGTAGTGGACTGGCACTGAAACGCGTTGCTTGTTTTTATGTTTTATTAAGTTTTTATAAATAACTCCTTCCCCCCCCCCCCCCCCCGACATGTTCTAGTTTTTTCGGGAACGGAATTGCGGATCAGGAAGTGCGTATCCGGAAATGCGGACAACACATAGTGTGCTGTCCGCATCCGTTCTGGCCCTATTGAAAATAAATAGGTCCGCACCTGTTCAGCAAAATTGCGGAATGGATCCAGACCCAAGTTGCGGACGTGTGAATGGACCCTTAAAGTCATCGGATATGTGAGCGGTCCATGACTCACTGATGTGTGAACGAGGCCTTTGATGGAGGAAGATAAGTGGCATCCAAATACATCAGGTGCCGATTAGAGATGAGCAAAGCGACTTCGGATGCAACATCCAAAGTCACTTCGCTAAAAAATCCATTATAATACTGTACGGAGATTTGTCTCAGTACAGTATTAGAATGTATGGGCTCCGATGAGCCGAAGTAAGTTTTCTGCGTCAGGTCGTTTTTCGCTGTAATAATCAATTACCGAAGTCTCTCGCGACTACATGAATGACTCCGGCTCATCAGAGCCCATACATTCTAATACTGTACTGAGACAAATCTCCATACGGCATTATAATGGATTTTTTAGCGAAGCGACTTCAGATGTTGCATCCGAAGTCACTTTGCTCATCTCTAGTGCTGATTATCGTTAGAATCCATTGGATGTTGGATGTGTAAATGAAAGGGGTTGTCTCCTCTCAGACGTTGATGGCATATCACTAGGATATGCCACTTATGTCAGATAGGTGCTTGTCCCACCTCTGGGCCCCTCTCCTATCTCCAAAACGGGCTGCCCAAAATGAAGGAGGGCGCACCATGCATGAAAAGCCACCTCTTCATTCACCGCTATGGCAGTTATGACAATATCCAACTAGTTCAGCTGTTTTCGGTGGTCCCATGAAGAGGTGGCTGTGCATGCATGGTGCGCCCTCCTTCATTTTGGGCAGTCCGTTTTGGAGATGGGAGTGGGGACTAACACCTATCTGACATTGGTGGCATATCCTAGAGATATGTCAGTGTCTGAGATGGGAATTCCTCTTTAAGTTATTGTTACGGTCCCTCAGGTGACTGATGTCAGGAAATCAAGGAGACTGTTTGAGCGTTGAGGAATCTAACAGTCTCCTTGATTTCTCTTAAATCTGTGTTTTTTTATTTATTTTATTTTCCTTTTTTAAATACAAAGTGAAAAACAACACAGATTATGATAGAAAAGACAACTAATGCAAGATAGCCACTAAGGGGAATAGTAAACTACCCTATGAGAGAGAGCAAAATCCTGCATAAATTATGAATATCACAATAGATTCAGGAATAATATAGAAAAATAAAACTATAACTCCCCCCCCCCCTCCCCATTTGGCTGTCGTCACTACAGCTCTATCAAATGGAGCTGTAATTACGATAATAATTGTGTCTTAACAGTCACACGTGCCGCTCTCCGTTTCTTTTCCATATCCTCATAAATTTTAATTTGTCGAAGGTACTGGATCCATTCATTTAGCGAGGGCGGGGAGACAGAGCCCCAGTAATTAATTAAGATAACTTTTGCCGCCATCAACCCCCTCATTCAGATCTGTCTGACCCGGACCGGAATTACCGTATCTGAAGCAAAATATCCCAACATTACCGTCAACATCCCGGGGTTATATGTCGAAGAGGACTCCTTTTTTAGGGCCACAAAAACCTGTTCCCAGTACCATTTTAATTTGCTGCAGTTCCAAAGTAAATGGCCAAAATACGCATTCACACATCCACATTTAGGACAGCAGCAATCTCGGCCTTTATTTTGAGGAAATTTCGCTTGGGTTTTTGGCGTATAGTACAATCGGTGCAAGATCTTAAATTGAATTAATCTGTGAGCATTAGAAATTGTGGCCTTTCTTACATTTCTGTAAATGCTGGTCCACTGTAGTGGGGGGCAATGCAACTCTTGCTCCCATTTACTTGGGCTTTTAAATACAGTTATGCTTGCCAATGCCATTTGAAGTGTACAGTATAAACTAGCTATCTTAACCCTCATCTGTCTGGGCATAACAATAATCAAAAAATACATTCTCCCGTGGAAAAATATAACCTTTATTGCTAGAGGCCTCATATATGTGTTTTAGACGTGCATACATAAACAAATCTAATGATGTACTATCAGTGAAATTAAATTCCAAAAAGGATTTAAAATGTCCTAAAGAAAAAAAGATGACTCTTAAATCAGTGTTGATAGAGTTAATGACCACTTCCCTTTTCTCAGCTGTTTGCTCAGTGGTCATCACTTCTACCCTTTATAGTCTGACCCCACCCTTCTGACTGTGCAGTAGATAGCTTCATTTGGGTTTGGCTGGGCTGGTGTGAGTTTGTCTCTGTTGTTCCTGTTCTTCCGTCTCGACAGAAGTTAAGTGTCGCGTTTGTTTGTACACTGCTCAAAAAAATAAAGGGAACACAAAAATAACACATCCTAGATCTGAATTAATTAAATATTCTTCTGAAATACTTTGTTCTTTACATAGTTGAATGTGCTGACAACAAAATCACACCAAAAAAAAAAATGGAAATCAAATTTTTTAACCCGTGGAGGTCTGGATTTGGAGTCACCCTCAAAATTAAAGTGGAAAAAAACACTACAGGCTGATCCAACTTTGATGTAATGTCCTTAAAACAAGTCAAAATGAGGCTCAGTAGTGTGTGGCCTCCACGTGCCTGTATGACCTCCCTAAAACACCTGTGCATGCTCCTGATGAGGTGGCGGACGGTCTCCTGAGGGATCTCCTCCCAGACCTGGACTAAAGCATCTGCCAACTCCTGGACAGTCTGTGGTGCAACGTGACGTTGGTGGATATAGCGAGACATGATGTCCCAGATGTGCTCAATTGGATTCAGGTCTGGGGAACGGGCGGGCCAGTCCATAGCATTAATGCCTTCGTCTTGCAGGAACTGCTGACACACTCCAGCCACATGAGGTCTAGGATCTCATCTCGGTACCTAATGGCAGTCAGGCTACCTCTGGCGAGCACATGGAGGGCTGTGCGGCCCTACAAAGAAATGCCACCCCACACCATTACTGACCTAATGCCAAACCAGTCATGCTGGAGGATGTTGCAGGCAGCAGAACGTTCTCCACGGCGTCTCCAGACTCTGTCACGTGCTCAGTGTGAACCTGCTTTCATCTGTGAAGAGCACAGGGCGCCAGTGGCGAATTTGCCAATCTTGGTGTTTTCTGGCAAATGCCAAACGTCCTGCACGGTGTTGGGCTGTAAGCACAACCCCCACCTGTGGACGTCGGGCCCTCATATCACCCTCATGGAGTCTGTTTCTGACCGTTTGAGCAGACAGATGCACATTTGTGGCCTGCTGGTGGTCATTTTGCAGGGCTCTGGCAGTGCTCCTCCTGTTCCTCCTTGCACAAAGGCGGAGGTAGCGGTCCTGCTGCTGGGTTGTTGCCCTCCTACGGCCTCCTCCACGTCTCCTGATGTACTGGCCTGTCTCCTGGTAGCGCCTCCATGCTCTGGACACTACGCTGACAGACACAGCAAACCTTCTTGCCACAGCTCGCATTGATGTGCCATCCTGGATAAGCTGCACTACCTGAGCCACTTGTGTGGGTTGTAGACTCCGTCTCATGCTACCACTAGAGTGAAAGCACCGGCAACATTCAAAAGTGACCAAAACATCAGCCAGGAAGCATAGGAACTGAGAAGTGGTCACTGAGAAGAACCACTCCTTTATTGGGGGTGTCTTGCTAATTGCCTATAATTTCCACCTGTTGTCTATCCCGTTTGCACAACAGCATGTGAAATTGATTGTCACTCAGTGAAGGGGGATATATATATATATATATATATATATATATATATATATATATATATATATAACCCCCTTTAAAAAGGGGAACTCCGATTGTTACAAGTTAACCCCTATTCACATGAAAGGGGATATCTAGGATAACTATTAGATTGGTGGGGGTCCACACTCCACACTGAACACAGGAGGGAAGGGGAACAGTAACTGGGCCTGGAAACTAGGGAAGAAACAGGTCACCTCCTAAACAACCCTAATCCGGGCCCTGACTACTTATCAATATGAACAGACCTTGAAGGTAGGAATATTCATAAGCAGGATACCTAGGCCCTGATTTCCCTATGAGGCCCTGGAATAAGTATAGGACCAGAGACAACCCATTCCTCCCCAGATGGACGAATAGAAGTCTCTGTCTCAGGCCCAGATACAAACAACAGGGAATATAACAAATACACTGCTCAAAAAAATAAAGGGGACACTTAAACAACACAATGTAACTCCAAGTCAATCACACTTCTGTGAAATCAAACTGTCCACTTAGGAAGCAACACTGAGTGACAATCAATTTCACATGCTGTTGTGCAAATGGGATAGACAACAGGTGGAAATTATAGGCAATTAGCAAGACACCCCCAATAAAGGAGTGGTTCTGGATGTGGTGACCACAGATCACTTCTTAGTTCCTATGCTTCCTGGCTGATGTTTTGGTCACTATTGAATGCTGGCGGTGATTTCACTCTAGTGGTAGCATGAGACGGAGTCTACAACCCACACAAGTGGCTCAGGTAGTGCAGCTTATCCAGGATGGCACATCAATGCGAGCTGTGGCAAGAAAGTTTGCTGTGTCTGTCAGCGTAGTGTCCAGAGCATGGAGGCGCTACCAGGAGACAGGCCAGTACATCAGGAGACGTGGAGGAGGCCGTAGGAGGGCAACAACCCAGCAGCAGTACCGCTACCTCTGCCTTTGTGCAAGGAGGAACAGGAGGAGCCCTGCAAAATGACCTCCAGCAGGCCACAAATGTGCATCTGTCTGCTCAAACGGTCAGAAACAGACTCCATGAGGGTGATATGAGGGCCCGACGTCCACAGGTGGGGGTTGTGCTTACAGCCCAACACCGTGCAGGAAGTTTGGCATTTGCCAGAGAACACCAAGATTGGCAGGTTCACACTGAGCACATGTGACAGACGTGACAGAGTCTGGAGACGCCGTGGAGAACGTTCTGCTGCCTGCAACATCCTCCAGCATGACCGGTTTGGCATTGGGTTAGTAATGCTGTGGGGTGGCATTTCTTTGGAGGGCCGCACAGCCCTCCATGTGCTCGCCAGAGGTAGCCTGACTGCCATTAGGTACCGAGATGAGATCCTCAGACCCCTTGTGAGACCATATGCTGGTGCGGTTGGCCCTGGGTTCCTCCTAATGCAAGACAATGCTAGACCTCATGTGGCTGGAGTGTGTCAGCAGTTCCTGCAAGACGAAGGCATTGATGCTATGGACTGGCCCGCCCGTTCCCCAGACTTGAATCCAATTGAGCACATCTGGGACATCATGTCTCGCTCTATCCACCAACGTCACATTGCACCACAGACTGTCCAGGAGTTGGCAGATGCTTTAGTCCAGGTCTGGGAGGAGATCCCTCAGGAGACCGTCCGCCACCTCATCAGGAGCATGCACAGGCGTTGTAGGGAGGTCATACAGGCACGTGGAGGCCACACACACTACTGAGCCTCATTTTGACTTGTTTTAAGGACATTACATCAAAGTTGGATCAGCCTGTAGTGTTTTTCCACTTTAATTTTGAGTGTGACTCCAATGTTTGGAGCTACTGAGAATGAAGGGGACGCTGCTCTGGGAAATGCACTAGGGCTTCTACACCTTTTCTTTCCCTGACTCTATGATGCTGGCAGCCAGGCGATGTGTAGAATGTGGAGCACAACCTCATCCACATGAAGGGGCTGTGCCATAGTTCTCTGCACAGCACCAGGTTGAGACTGGTAGAGGAAGCCCCTGCATTATTGGGGTCAGCAGGGTCCCAGTAGCCAGACCTCCACTGATGTGACATTGATGACACATCCTTTCACTATATAATCAGTGTCTCTGGTGGGAACACAGGGAAGTTTGGTGCAGTTTTTTTCTCCCAAAGCCAAAAGTGGAGCCCAGGGATAGAATGTACAAAAGAAGGACTTAGGGTAAGTTCAAAAGTCACGGATTTAAAGCTGATTTCCGCACTAAAGAGCAGATTTCCTACGAATTTAAGCCTCCTCCCATGCAAGCGAAGGGGGTTTTCACATATGCACTGTTTTTCACTGCATCGCCATCCGTGAGAGTAATGACCATGTTCACTATTCTCACGGATTTAAAAGCAATGGTGATGCTTCAGCTGTTGCTATACTACAACTCCCAACAAGCCTGTAGGATGGCATAGAGCATGGTACCTTGCAGATAGAACAAATCTGTATGTTGGAATTCCTTGGCCTGGTAGTTACTGTGTAGATCTTGCATTTGAGGGGGGTTTTGCCACCATATAAAGATTGGATGATTTTATATTTGGTATATTATGCTTTTGTATAATGTCTTGTGTGCTTTGTTACAGTGCATCAACTGGATCCCTCATATCATGCAGTGCTGAGCTGATGGGAATTTTACAACTTTATAATGTCAAAGACATCTTGCAGAAGAAAAGTAACTTCTGCTAAGGTAATGTGTCCTTTACTCATGATATCTAGAAACGAATTCAAAAACATTTACAGGGAGTTTCCAGAAAAAAAATCTATATATAAAAAAACTGATCTGAATGCTGTTTAAAAAGAAAAATAACAAAAAAAACTCTCCTCTCAGATCCCTTCCATTTCAATTCAAATGCTGCTCAGTCTTCCACTGCTCTCTACCTCTTGGTTCAGCGATGACATGTCGAAACGTGGGCAGATGACCACAGCATCGGAGCAGGAGATCTGGGAAGTTAGCTTTTTTTCCCCTCACCCATGACGGCACCCTGTGCGACTCAGGACCTCCCATCAGGACAGGAAACCTGAGAAGATAAAAAGGACACACCTCCACATAACACCAGTTCAGGTTTCCTGTCCTCCGGATGGGAGATCCTGAGAAGCAGCACTGCTGAAGACGTACCTCCAAGACACCGGAGCTGGGGAAGGTCTGTGGCTGTGTGTCGTGGGAAGTCCTATCCCTGGGGAGCGGTAGTTCTGTGGCCGTGCCGGAAGCCGCTCCCCATAAGTCTGCCTGCGCCTGCCCTCTCTCCGGCCCTGCGGGGAGCCGCTGTGACCGTGTTCAGGCGGCTCCCCATGCTTTCCTCTCTCCCCGATTCCAAGATGGCGTCCGTGCGCTTATGCGCAGGCGCGGGGCCGTCTCTTTGAGATGACGTCGGGGGGTGGGGCTTCGCCCGGCAAGTCCCGGAAGTAGAGGCCGGAGCGCGTCTTTTTAAAATACAAATACGGCGGCAGGTTCAGGCAGCCAGCTGGGGCACAGTTTGGATGTGCTGTGTAGCGATCCTGGTGCAATCATGTCGGAGCCTACAGAGAGACGCGCTGAACCCCAGGAACCCTTGAGGCCTGCAAGTCCGGTACCGGTCTGAGGATGGGGGAAAAGGAAAAAGCTTCAGGGTGAGAGCGTTCCTTTTTATTCTAATGTGGTGTTTCTTATGATTGTTTTTAGATCCCTAAACCACCTAAAAAGTCGTCTTCCAAGACAAGACACAAGGAATGTGCGGAATGTAAAATGTCCCTATCTGCATCTTATCAGAAGGCGTTATGCTCAGCGTGTATAGATAATCTGGTAGCAGAGCAATCCCAGACCCTTACTAAGTCCATGAAGTCTATTATTAAGGCGTCCTTTAAAGCATTCAGTAAGAGCCGTGCCAGGTCCCCAGATAAACCAGGGAGGGATACAGAGTACGACAGTATTGAGTTGGACTCTTCCGACGATGGCGGAGAATCCGGACAACTATTGACTAGTGATTCGGACTCTTCGAATGAAGATTATTCAGGGAGATCCTTCTTTTCCCCAGAGGACACGCAGCCGTTATTAAAAGCGGTCAGAGCAACCATGCAGTTAGAAGACGTTAAGCAGACCAGATCAGTTGCGGACCAGGCCTTTCAGGCATTAGGCCCTAAAAAACATCGGGTCTTCCCTATTCATGATAACATGCAAGCGATCATCAATAGAGAATGGAAGAATCCTGATAGAAAGTTTTTCTTACCCTCCTCGGTGAAAAGGAAATATCCTTATGAAGAAAAAGTTTCCTCCAGCTGGGATAGGGCCCCTACGGTAGATGCTCTAGTCGCTAAGATAGCTAAGAGATCTGCCCTCCCCTTTGATGATCTGGGTTGCCTGTCGGACCCATTAGATAAGAAAGCAGATATATACCTTAAACGGGCATGGGAAACTTCCGCTACTTGTCTTAGACCCGCAGTTGCAGCCACTTGGGTATCCCGGTCCTTAAGATTGTGGATTGAACAGCTAGAGAAACATCTTAAAGAAAAAAAGCCCAGGGAGGAAATCTTAGCTTCTCTTCCCACCTTTGCTAAAGCGGCGGATTTTTTAACGGATGCTTCTACGGATGTTATGCGCTTTGCTGCCAAATCCTCAGCTATGACGAATGCGGCTAGAAGAGCCATTTGGCTTAGGTCATGGAAGGGTGACCAGGGGTCTAAGGCCAGACTTTGTGCCCTTCTGTGTGAGGGTGATAGATTGTTTGGGTCCTCCCTGGATGACATCTTGGAGAAGGCATCTGACAAGAAAAAAGGGTTTCCTGTCCCTCAGAAACCCCCCTTTTTTCGTAAACCCCAGCAGGGCTTTAGAAAACAGAGGGGTAAGCCCTACGATAGGAAGGAAAGGGATAGATTTCCAAGAAAAACTAGCGGTTTCCTGTTTAAATCCCAGGATAACAAACCAAAAGACAAGCAATGACGCCAGACTCCAGGTTGGGGGGAGACTCTCTGCCTTTCTCCCGGCTTGGGCGAACGTCACCCAAAACAAGTGGGTTTTGGGGGGGATAGCGGAGGGATTCAGGTTGGAGTTCCGCTCCTATCCCCAAGTCTTTTTCACCCACACTCCAACTCCAAAGGATCCTCTAAAATCCACAGTTCTGGAGAAAGAGGTTCAGTTATTGTTGGACAAAGGAGTGGTTTGCCAGGTCCCAAAGAAGGAGGAGGGCAGGGGGTTTTACTCCCCACTCTTTTTAATAAAGAAACCCAACGGTTCCTTTCGGATGATTCTGAACCTAAAACGGCTAAACAAATTCCTGAGATACAAGAAATTCCGGATGGAAACTATAAAGACGACTTTAGACCTGTTATACCAAGGTTGCTGGATGGCAAGTATAGACTTAGAGGATGCCTATTATCACATCCCAATTCACTCTTCCTCCCAAAAGTATTTAAGGACGGCTGTTCAAGTAAGGGGCCAACTTCTACACCTGCAATACAGGGCACTGCCGTTTGGGGTCTCTCAAGCCCCGAGAATTTTCACCAAGGTCGTGACGGAGATGGTGGCATTCCTTCGATCATCTGGGATAGTAGTAGTACCATATCTGGACGATTTTTTGTTCATAGCCCAAACAAGGGAGCAGTTACAAGCAGAGCTCGTCCTGGTGTGCTCTCTGTTGAAGGATCTGGGGTGGAGAATGAATCAGGAGAAATCTTGTCTAACCCCTTCTCAAGTTTGCACCTTTTTAGGAATGCAGCTAGATTCTACGGCTCAGAAGACATTCCTCCCTCAGAAGAAAGTGTCCTCGACAATAGAGCATGTTTGGTTCCTTTTCCGGTCCTTCCAATGTTCCATCAGGGAGGCGATGGCAGTACTGGGGCACCTGACGGCTACAATTCCAGCCGTACCATTCGCTCAGATCCACACAAGACCGTTACAGTCGGATATCTTGAAGATTTGGAATGGTCTTCCACAAACACTAGAGAAAAAATTTCATCTTTCCTCCAGAGCGAGGTACTCCCTTCTGTGGTGGACGTCCGAGAAAAACCTCTCGGTAGGAATGCCTTGGTCCTTCATTGAACCCATGCTGATAACGACAGACGCCAGTCCGTGGGGCTGGGGAGCTCATTCAGATGGAAAATACTGGCAGGGAAGATGGGATTTAAAAACCCGGGTCTGCACGTCAAATTACAAGGAGCTCAAGGCAGTAGAAAGAGTACTAAAGGTGGCAGTTCCAGATGTCTCCAACAGAAAGTTGGTATTTTACTCGGACAATTCAACAACAGTGGCCTATATAAATCATCAGGGCGGAACAAAAGTACCATCCCTAATCTTCCTCTGCCAGGAAATTTTCAAAATAGCGGAAGACAGAAACCTGGTCTTATCCGCAATACATTTGAAAGGGAAAGAGAACACGGTGGCCGATTTTCTAAGTCGAGTAGAGCTCAGTCAGGCAGAGTGGAGGCTGAACGAGGAGATTTTTTCCCAGATTGTAACAATGTTTGGGACCCCAACTATAGATCTCTTTGCCACCCGGAAAAACAGGAAGACAAAGAGATTCTTCTCCCTAAATTACACAGAGAATCCTACAGCGGTAGACAGTCTGTCTCAGGATTGGAGCCAGGAATTCGGCTATGCCTTCCCACCTATTTCCCTAATCCCACAGGTTCTGAAAAAAGTGCGGAGGGAGGGAGCCACCATAATCATGATAGTCCCGAAGTGGCCCAAGAGAATCTGGTACCCCACCCTCTTAAGTCTAGCCAGAGGCCCTCCCTGGGTGATTCCTCCGAGGGAGGATCTACTCTCCCAGGGGCCCGTATGGCATCCCAATCCGGGGATTCTTCAATTGGCAGTATGGAGATTGACAGGGACATCTGGTTGAAGAGAGGGCTTTCTAGAAAAGTTGTTTCCACCCTTCTAGGTAGCAAAAAAGCGTCAACAGCTAGGAAGTATAATAGGGTGTGGAATGTCTTTTTTCTTCCTTTTTAGGTTCTAGCCCTGATCCATTTAGTCCTCCAGAAATCCCTAAGGTTTTAGACTTTCTACAAGCAGGGTTAGACAAAGGGCTCAAGGCCTCCACCTTAAAAGTTCAGGTGTCGGCCTTGAGCTACTTTTTTGACTTCCAATTAGCAATCCACCCGTGGGTCAAGCGTTTCCTTTCTGCCGCTGCCAGAATCTGTCCTTCCGTTAGACCTCTTTCCCCTCCTTGGGACCTAAATAGGGTCTTGACGGCCCTAACCGATAGACCCTTTGAGCCCTTACTAGAGGTTCCAATTGACATCTTATCCATTAAAATGGCTTTCCTCCTGGCTGTTACCTCTGCTAGGAGGATCTCGGAGATCCAGGCCTTCTCGGCATATCCGCCCTATACAATCATCCAGGATGACCAGATAGTTATCAGGCCCCTGCCTTCTTTTCTTCCCAAGGTTGTCTCTGATTTTCATAGGAGCCAAGACATTGTGTTGCCTTCCTTTTTTCCTAACCCCTCCAATAGCGTGGAGGAAAAGTTTCATTGCTTGGATGTCAAGAGATGTTTGTTAGTCTACTTAGATGTTACGGCTCCTTGGAGAAAGGACGAGAACCTCCTGGTTCAGTTTTTAGGAGGAAATAGGGGGAAAAAAGCATCCCGAGGGGTTATTGCTAGATGGGTGAAGAAGGCCATAGCTAGAGCTTATATTTCCCTGGGTCTCCCCCCTCCTTCAGGGTTTGGGGCCCATTCTACTAGGGCGGTGTCTACTTCGTGGGCTGAGAAAGCTGATGTATCTTTAGCCCAGATTTGCAGGGCGGCTACCTGGAGCTCCCCGCATACTTTTCTTAAACATTACAGATTACAGCTCCATTCTGATGCTTCTTTTGGGGAGAAAGTCCTTCAGGCTGTGCCCCCCCCCCCCTAGGTTCTACTTATAGTTTATCTCGCACAGGGTGCCGTCATGGGTGAGGGGAAAACATTGCTTACCGGTAATCGTTTTTCTCGATACCCATGACGGCACCCGATTTTATCTTCTCAGGTTTCCTGTCCTGATGGGAGGTCCTGAGTCGCACAGGGTGCCGTCATGGGTATCGAGAAAAATGATTACCGGTAAGGGCTCTTTCACACTTGCGTTATTGTCTTCCGGCATAGAGTTCCGTCGTCGGGACTCTATGCCGGAAGAATACTGATCAGGATTATCCTAATGCATTCTGAATGGAGAGTAATCCGTTCAGGATGCATCAGGATGTCTTCAGTTCCGGTACGGAACGTTTTTTGGCCGGAGAAAATACCGCAGCATGCTGCGCTTTTTGCTCCGGCCAAAAATCCTGAAGACTTGCCGCAAGGCCGGATCCGGGATCAATGCCCATTGAAAGGCATTGATCCGGATCCGGCCTTAAGCTAAACGTCGTTTCGGCGCATTGCCGCATCCGACATTTAGCTTTTTCTGAATAGTTACCATGGCTGCCGGGACGCTAAAGTCCTGGCAGCCATGGTAAAGTGTAGCGGGGAGCGGGGGAGCAGTGTACTTACCGTCCGTGCGGCTCCCCGGGCGCTCCAGAGTGACGTCAGGGCGCCCCAAGCGCATGGATCACGTGATCACATGGATCACGTCATCCATGCGCATGGGGCGCTCTGACGTCATTCTGGAGCGCCCGGGGAGCCGCACGGACTGTAAGTATACCGCTCCCCCGCTCCCCGCTCCTACTATGGCAGCCAGGACTTTAATAGCGTCCTGGGTGCCATAGTAACACTGAAAGCATTTGGAAGACGGTTCCGTCTTCAAATGCTTTCAGTACACTTGCGTTGTTACGGATCCGGCAGGCACCTCCGGCAACGGAAGTGCATGCCGGATCCCAACAACGCAAGTGTGAAAGAGGCCTAAGCAATGTTGTTTTCCCTTCACCCACGACGGCACCACGAGAGAGAGGATCCGCCCCCACAGACAGAAAACCTGCAGAATAAAAGGCTGGACACTCCCCCCCCCCCCCCCCCCCCCCCAATTCAGTGTGGTTTCCTGTCTCTGGGGAAGCCTGCATTCTTTCTCTTTCAATTCCTTCCCCCCGGTGGTGCTCCTAATTATCCTTAAAAGACCCCAGTTTTTGTGTAACCTGAAGCATACCTGCAGAACCCCAGAGGTAAGGGTGGCATCATTGTTGCACTATGGGGACGAGCAGAGGTGCCGCATGGCTCTAGAGGGAGTTTCATGGGTGCTGGAACGATCATGTGCCTGGTGGCATCGCTGATGCGCCATAGGCACAGACTGAGGAGTTCCGGTCCTGGCCGCAGGGGGAGGAGCTTCCTGCAAGGAGATAGGACGGAGGAAACAGACGAGACACGTGACCAGCGTGCGGCGCGGTGGTGTTGACGTCATCAAACAGCGCCTATGAGAAGGGCGCTCGGTAAGCAGGTGGACGGCGTCCTATTCAGAGCCCTGGCTGGACAGTCCACTGATCAACATGGAGGAGAGAAGCATACAGAGGACTCTGGAGTGCCTCCAGCCCTGACAAAGCCTAGAAAGGTTGTATCTAAAAAGAATGAGTGTGGCTTTTGTAGAACAGCAGTAGCACCTGATTGGGAGAAGAGGATGTGTCAGACATGTATTGATAGAACAGTGGCTGAGGAATCACCATCTTTTTATAAGTGTTTACAGACACCTGTCAGATCCAAAGTAAATTCCTCTTCATCCTCTAGAAAAGTTACCGGGGCTAGAGAGCCTAAATTGAGGTGGCTTAGGAGTCTGCGTCATCACATTCTGAGGAAGATGAATTGCGCTCCTCGTTATATTATCCTTCTGATTGTTCATCCCTATCTTCTTCTGAGGAAGTCGAGATTTCTGGTAAACCATGTTTTCCAATAGAAGATACAGATAGTGGATCTTATGGCTTTTAAGAGCCTATGGGCATTGAAGAAGTGAGAGAACCTAAGTTGATTCAGGACATTGTTTGGAGGATTAGAGTCTAAACACCACAGAACCTTCCCGGTACATAAGAATGTGTCAGCCTTGATTAAAGGAGAATGGGAAAAAAAACTAATAGAAAGGTCTATATTTCAAAAAACCTTAAATGTAAATACCCATTTAAGAAAGAGGACTGTGCTGCTTGGGATAAGGCACCCAGGATTGACGTGGCTATATCCAAAGTGTCGAGGCCCTTCCCTTTGACGACATGGGTGTATTAAAGGATCCCCTAGATAAAAAAAAAGCTGAATTGTTTTTTAAAAGGAGCATGGGAAGCATCTACCTCTTCATTCAAACCAAGCATAGCCTCTACATGTACAGCCCGCTCCCTTATGGTCTGGCTCTCTGAGCTGGAGAACCAATTAAAAAATAGATGTCCCAGAGAGGAGATTTTGGCTTCCCTGCCCACTATGAGAAAGGCGGCGGACTTTTTAGCCGATGTTTCGCGGCCGTTTCAGTTAGGTTGGCAGCCAGGTCGGTCGCTTGATCAAACTCTGCCCGTAGAACTCTGTGGCTAAAAAAACTGGGTGGGGGACCTCCCATCAAAAAATAAATTATGTGGTGTGCCATTTGAAGGGGAATACCTTTTTGGGCCAGTGTTAGACGATTTACTAGAAAAGGCAGTGGATAAAAGAAAAAATTTCCAGGGTTTTAAGTTTTAGTTTTTTTTTTCTCCTCGAGAAACAGATTTAACCGTCCCTTTCGTCCCTTCAGGAATAGCCAGGAAGGAGACAAAAAATCCAGGGAAGATAGATTCAGAAACCAGAGGAGAAGAAGAAATTATTTTTTCAACTGGCCCTTTAGAGACAAAAAGAAACAAAACCAGCAATGATGCCAGAAGTCAGGTGGGGGGCAGATTAAAGCTTTTTTTTCCCCGCCTGGTCCCAGATCTCTGCCAGCCCTTCGATTCTGGACTCTATACAGATGAGTTTAAAACTAGAATTTCGCATGGCTCCTTAACCACCTCAGCCCCTAGGGCTTAAACACCCTGAAAGACCAGGCCACTTTTTACACTTCTGACCTACCCTACTTTCACCATTTATTGCTCGGTCATGCAACTTACCACCCAAATGAATTTTACCTCCTTTTCTTCTCACTAATAGAGCTTTCATTTGGTGGTATTTCATTGCTGCTGACATTTTTACTTTTTTTGTTATTAATCGAAATTTAACGATTTTTTTGCAAAAAAATGACATTTTTCACTTTCAGTTGTACAATTTTGCAAAAAAAAACGAGATCCATATATAAATTTTGCTCTAAATTTATTGTTCTACATGTCTTTGATAAAAAAAAAATGTTTGGGTAAAAAAAAAAAATGGTTTGGGTAAAAGTTATAGCGTTTACAAACTATGGTACAAAAATGTGAATTTCCGCTTTTTGAAGCAGCTCTGACTTTCTGAGCACCTGTCATGTTTCCTGAGGTTCTACAATGCCCAGACAGTACAAACACCCCACAAATGACCCCATTTCGGAAAGTAGACACCCTAAGGTATTCGCTGATGGGCATAGTGAGTTCATAGAACTTTTTATTTTTTGTCACAAGTTAGCAATAAATGATGATTTTCTTTTTTTTTTTTTTCTTACAAAGTCTCATATTCCACTAACTTGTGACAAAAAATAAAAACTTCCATGAACTCACTATGACCATCAGCGAATACCTTGGGATGTCTTCTCTCCAAAATGGGGTCATTTGTGGGGTAGTTATACTGCCCTGGCATTCTAGGGGCCCAAATGTGTGGTAAGGAGTTTGAAATCAAATTCTGTAAAAAATGGCTGGTGAAATCCGAAAGGTGCTCTTTGGAATATGGGCCCCTTTGCCCACCTAGGCTGCAAAAAAGTGTCACACATGTGGTATCTCCGTATTCAGGAGAAGTTGGGGAATGTGTTTTGGGGTGTCATTTTACATATACCCATGCTGGGTGAGAGAAATATCTTGGCAAAAGACAACTTTGTATAAAAAAAATGGGAAAAGTTGTCTTTTGCCAAGATATTTCTCTCACCCAGCATGGGTATATGTAAAATGACACCCCAAAACACATTCCCCAACTTCTCCTGAATACGGAGATACCAGATGTGTGACACTTTTTTGCAGCCTAGGTGGGCAAAGGGGCCCACATTCCAAAGAGCACCTTTCGGATTTCACTGGTCATTTTTTACAGAATTTGATTTCAAACTCCTTACCACACATTTGGGCCCCTAGAATGCCAGGGCAGTATAACTACCCCACAAGTGACCCCATTTTGGAAAGAAGACACCCCAAGGTATTCGCTGATGGGCATAGTGAGTTCATGGAAGTTTTTATTTTTTGTCACAAGTTAGTGGAATATGAGACTTTGTAAGAAAAAAATAAAAAATAAAAATCATCATTTTCCACTAACTTGTGACAAAAAATAAAAAATTCTAGGAACTCGCCATGCCCCTCACGGAATACCTTGGGGTGTCTTCTTTCCAAAATGGGGTCACTTGTGGGGTAGTTATACTGCCCTGGCATTTTCCAGGGGCCCTAATGTGTGGTAAGTGGGTAAATGACCTGTGAAATCCTAAAGGTGCTCTTTGGAATATGGGCCCCTTTGCCCACCTAGGCTGCAAAAAAGTGTCACACATGTGGTATCGCCGTATTCAGGAGAAGTTGGGGAATGTGTTTTGGGGTGTCATTTTACATATACCCATGCTGGGTGAGAGAAATATCTTGGCAAAAGACAACTTTTCCCATTTTTTTATACAAAGTTGGCATTTGACCAAGATATTTCTCTCACCCAGCATGGGTATATGTAAAATGACACCCCAAAACACATTCCCCAACTTCTCCTGAGTACGGCGATACCAGATGTGTGACACTTTTTTGCAGCCTAGATGCGCAAAGGTGCCCAAATTCCTTTTAGGAGGGCATTTTTAGACATTTGGATACCAGACTTCTTCTCACGCTTTGGGGCCCCTAGAATGCCAGGGCAGTATAAATACCCCACATGTGACCCCATTTTGGAAAGAAGACACCCCAAGGTATTCAATGAGGGGCATGGCGAGTTCATAGAATTTTTTTTTTTTTGGCACAAGTTAGCGGAAATTGATATTTTTTATTTTTTTCTCACAAAGTCTCCCTTTCCGCTATCTTGGGACAAAAATTTCAATCTTTCATGGACTCAATATGCCCCTCACGGAATACCTGGGGGTGTCTTCTTTCCGAAATGGGGTCACATGTGGGGTATTTATACTGCCCTGGCATTCTAGGGGCCCTAAAGCGTGAGAAGAAGTCTGGAATATAAATGTCTAAAAATTTTTACGCATTTGGATTCCGTGAGGGGTATGGTGAGTTCATGTGAGATTTAATTTTTTGACACAAGTTAGTGGAATATGAGACTTTGTAAGAAAAAAAAAAATAATTCCGCTAACTTGGGCCAAAAAAAGTCTGAATGGAGCCTTACAGAGGGGTGATCAATGACAGGGGGGGTGATCAATGACAGGGGGGTGATCACCCCATATAGACTCTCTGATCACCCCCCTGTCATTGATCACCCCCCTGTAAGGCTCCATTCAGATGTCCGTATGTGTTTTGCGGATCCGATCCATGTATCCGTGGATCCGTAAAAATCATACGGACATCTGAATGCAGCCTGAGGAGGGGGTGATCAATGACAGGGGGGTGATCAGGGAGTCTATATGGGGTGATCACCCCCCCTGGAAGGCTCCAGGGAGACGCCTGTATGTGTTTTGCGGATCCGATCCATCTATCAGTGGATCCGTAAAAATCATGTGGACATCTGAATGGAGCTTTACAGGGGTTGATCAATGACAGGGGTGTAATCAATGACAGCGGGGTGATCAGGGAGTCTATATGGGGTGATCACCACAGTCATTGATCACGCCCCTGTAAGGCTCCATTCAGACGTCCGTATGCGTTTTTGCGGATCCGATCCATCTATCAGTGGATCCGTAAAAATCTTGCGGACATCTGAATGGAGCTTTACAGGGGGTTGATCAATGACAGGGGGGTAATCAATGACAGGGGGGTGATCAGGGAGTCTATATGGGGTGATCAGGGGTGATCAAGGGTGAATAAGGGGTTAATAAGTGACAGGGGGGGTGTAGTGTAGTGTGGTGCTTGGTGCTACATATTGCTGAGCTACCTGTGCCCTCTGGTGGTCGATCCAAACAAAGGGGACCACCAGAGGACCAGGTAGCAGGTATATTAGACGCTGTTATCAAAACAGCGTCTAATATACCTGTTAGGGGTTAAAAAAAACACATCTCCAGCCTGCCAGCGAACGATCGCCGCTGACAGGCTGGAGATCAACTCTCTTACCTTCCGTTCCTGTGAGCGTGCGCGCGTTCACAGGAAATCTCGTGTCTCGCGAGATGACGCGTATATGCGTGATTGTGCACAGCGCTGCCACCTCCGGAACGCGAATCTGCGTTAGGCGGTCCGGAGGTGGTTAAGGAAGGTTCTTGGTTGCACTTTGGCTCTAGAAAGATCCAGTATGGAAGAAGTAGTGATATAATTAGTCAGATAGTCTGTTCTAGTCCCGCTACCAAAAGGAGAAGGAGGCAAAGGTTTTTACTCTCACTTGTTTTTAGTAAAAAAAAAAAAAAAAAGACGGGCAGCTCCTTCAGAACTATAATAAATCTAAAAAAAGTTAAGGCAGTTTCTCCAGATAAAAAAATTCAAAATGGAAACTTAAAGATCAGTGATAAACCTTCTTCCTCCACTCTGGTTCATGGCTGTACTCGTTCTCAGAGACTCATACTATCATGTCCCAATCTTCCATTGTCACCAGGAATTCTTAAGAGTCGCTGTAAAAATAGATATACAGTTACAACATCTTCAATTTCAGGCACTTCCTTTTGGCCTCACCATGGCCCCCCGGGTCTTCACAAAGATAATAGCGGAAATGGCAGCCCACATAAGAGAAAAAGATTTTTTAATAGTAGGAAAAACAGAAGAAGCCTGTGAAACGGTGGTCTCTGTAGCTTCAAAAATTTTACACAAGTTAGGCTGGGTCTTAAACCACGACCTACCAAAATTCAGACCTTTTTGGGTCTGATTCTAGACTCCTCTTCCCAGAAAGTTTTGCTGCTAATAGAAAAGGTCATTCATATTCAAGACAGGATCAGAGATCTAATCAGAAACCCAGTAATCCCCATAAGGAAGGCAATGTCAATTTTAGGGTCCCTTACGTCGTGTATCCCGGCGGTAAAATGGGCACAACTCCACTCAAGGGATTTCCAGTGGGAAAGTCTTTTCCGTTGACAGAAGTACAGCTCCCTAGATCAAAAAATAAGAATCTCGGACCAGAATCTCTTAAGTCTGGCCTGGTGGTTGGAGAAGAATAATTTGATTCAGGGGGTCCCATGGAGGTTGGAAGACCTTGTTTGTCTAACAACCGATGCAAGCCCCTGGGGGTGGGGGGCTCACATTCAGGACATTTCTGTACAGGGTCGTTGGGAGGACTCTCAAAGAAGGGGATCCTCAAACCTAAAAGATCTGACAGCAGTCGGTCTGGCCATGAGTTCGGTCCTTCCAAGAATAAGGGGAAAAAAAATCTCAGGGTTATGTCAGACAACAAAACAGTGGTTTCTTATCTGAACAGACAGAAGGGGGTACAAGGTGCAGGATTCTGATGCAGCAGGCCCAGAAGAGCCTCCTATTAGTGGAAAAAAAATGTGCCTCGATTTCAGCAGTACATATCAGGGGGCGGAAAATGGACAGGCTGACTTTCTCAGTCGCCATTTCCTATCTCGGGGCGAATAGAGTCTCTCTGGGGCCAGCCAGTAATGGACCTTTTTGCTACCTCCCAGAACAAGAAAGTTCAAAACTTCTTCTCTTTAGATCCAGCGGGATTCCCTTGTGGGATAGATGCTTTCCTTCAGCCCTGGATCTTTCCCCTAGCCTACACCTTTCCTCCCTTCCCTCTGATCCCAAGAGTTCTAAGAAAGATCAGGGAGGACGGAGGAAGGGTTATACTTATAGCTCCGTTTTGGCTGAGGAGGTCATGGTAAATGTGGCTCCAGATCATGTCGGTCTGACAGGAAGTACTTTAAAGGTACAGGTTTCGGCTCTTTCTGCCTTATTTAATCCAGAGATTGCAGGGTGCCCGTGAGTATCTCGGTTATTTAAGGCAATAGCCAGGTCCACCCCGATCACCTCCCATAAATCCCCTCCCTGGGACCTTAAAATTGTATTGATAGCCTTGACTCATCCTCCATTTGAACCATTGGATTCCAGCTCCTTTAAGTATCTGACCCTAAAATTGTGCCTGTTAATTTAATTGTGATAACTTCTGCCCGCATGGTTAATGAGATTCAGGCCATATCCATTAATCCCCCTTACACCACTATTTTGGAGGATAAGGTACTGATGCGGCCAGATCTAGCCTTTCTTCCAAAGGTAGGTCCCAGGATATTGTTCTTCCTTCCTTCTTTAAAAATCTGAGGTCGGAAGAAGAAAAATCTCTTCATTGCTTAGACGTGAAAAGAGCTTTAATTAGTTATCTATCCTGAACTGAGAGTTGGCGAAAGACTTCTTCACTCTTTTTTATCCTTTTTCAAGGAGTGAATAAGGGCAAAGCTGCCACTAAAAGTTCCATCGCAAGATGGATTGTTTCTTCTATTTCTTTGGCCTATTCTTCTTCTGGATTATCTCCTCCGGTGGGTCTTAAAGCGCACACTACCAGAGCAGTTCCTACCTCCTGTGCGGAAAGATCCTCTGTCCCCATAGAGGATATTTTCAGAGGGGCTACCTGGTCTTTTCCTTCAACTTTTTTTTTAAACACTACCGGCTTAATTTGAATTCTTCTTCGGGTTCATCCTTTGGCGAAAAGGTGCTTCTTTCTGTTCTCCCACTCTGATCTTTTTCCTCTGGTAAATCGCTTGTGGTGCTGTCGTGGGTGAAGGGAAAAATTATTATTACTCACCGGTAATTGGATTTTCCAGAACCCACGACAGCACCCTTATTTCTCTCCCTTCTGGGTTCTTTGGTTATTCTGTACTCACAGGGTACAGCAAAAAAAGAAAAAATAATTAATGATCATCTAAACTTCCTATGGGCGGACTTCCTCTAATGCTTGGATATTACACTGAATTGGGAGGAGAGTGTCCGCCCTTTTATTCTGTAGGTTTCCTGTCTGTGGGGGCGGATCCTCTCTCTCGTGGTGCTGTCGTGGGTTCTCGAAAATCCAATTACCGGTGAGTAATTTTTTTAATTTATTTTTTTAACTGCTTTCAGAACAGTTTTGTGTATTTTTTTTTATATATTATTTTGTCTGGAAAACTCCCTCAAATCGATGTGTTTAACATAAAACGTGATTTAAGCAATAGGTCATTTTCTGATGGCACATTCCTTAAGTATTCTCGAGAACATAGGCATTCGGCACATAGGACGTGTCACCTGGAAGAGATGTCTATGATGCAGTCTGTCTTAGTTTTTTGGTTTTATTGGTAATTAGTTTAGTGGTAATATTGCAGTTTGTACTACAAGTATAGTACATGTCATTTGAATTGAGAAATTTGCCATTTGAGTGTTATGCTAGTTCAAAGTGTTTTAAAGGGGTTATTTGCCATTTAGGACTATCCTTAGGAAAGGCCATCAATATAATATGGAAGTGGGTACGACTCTCAGCGCCCCCTTGATTGTTTACCAAGCCCAGATCCGTCCTTATAGCAGTGGCTCAGCTCTCTTCAGAACTTTGTCACATTGAATGGAAATGAGTTGTAATATGAGGCAGAGAAACTACTAAAAGTTCAGAGCGGTGTCTGGTAAAAGATGACTGGCATGTGCCCTTGTCACGGCTGATCGGCCGTGGTGCCACGAGTCAGACTGATCGAATATTGATGGCCTGTCCTAAGAATAACCCCTTTTTTAAATTGCGTGATGTAAACTAAAGTATTTTTTGCTGTGTTGAATGATAGATGATGAGTTCCTGAGACGACCATTATTTTCACATGTGAAGTAGAATAAATTATATTTTACTGTCTGTGAAACAACAGAATGGGGGAAATTTATCAAACTGGTATAAAGTAGAACTGGCTTAGTTACCCATAGCAACCAACCATTTAATTGGAAAATGAAAGGTGGAGTCTGATTGGTTGCTTTGGGCAACTAAGCCAGTTCTACTTTACACCAGTTTGATAAATCTCCCCCAATGTGTTTGCAGTGATTGTATGCTATGAAATCCTTGTTACATCTTCCATGTGTATTGTGTTGATTCCGTGGTGGAATGGGCTTTATAAAGAAAATGGAAACATTTAAAAAAAAAAAAATTTATTTTATGTTATGTTACAGATCACGGACTGGGTAGAACCATCCTTTGCAGATTTCTTTGGCAGCTCAGGCAAAGTCACTTCTAGTGCTTTTGGGGCATCTAAAAGAGGTGCTGGGAAGAAAGATGAGTCCACATTAGAAAACGCATCCCAGAGCAAAAAGAGAGTACATCCCTTCTCTGCCAGCCATTGTAATGATGGAGTGAAAGCCACGTCAGACCAGTCTCAGGATGACCCGTGGATTGATAAATACAGACCCAGTGTTCAGGTAGGTCCCTCAGGAAAGAAGACAGATCTGTAATGTACTGTAATATGTGCAGATCTCAAGACACAACTATTTTTTTTTTTACTTGAAAAATGTCAGTTTGTGGTTCCAATTTCACCCCATTACATTTCTGATCTAGATGCAGGAACCATGAATGTATATTATAGGACCGGGATCAGCAACCTTCGGCACTCCAGCTGTGAAGGTGAAACTACAACTCCCAGAATGCTCCTTTCACTTTTGTGGGAGTTCAGAGAGCAGCCAAGCAAGTGTGCACGATGGGAGATGTAGTTTTACAACACCTGGAGTGCTGGAGGTTGCTGACCCCTGTTATAGGGTTTCGACCGAATCCTGGAAACTGACTGGAGGAGTTTTTCTAATGAAAACAACCCCCGTTTTACATAGAAGCCATGGCTGTCATCAGGATGCTGTCTGCGAGCCTTTCTTCTCTATCCCTTGGGATTAATCTGACTCTGGCCGGACATTTCCCCTGCAGCAGCGACTGTGTAGCATTAGACTCTGTTCACATAACGTTTTTTGCAACTGTTTGGCATGCTGACACATAATCCCTGCATATGTCAAGAGTTTCCTTTTACCATACGTTCGGAGTTATTTTTTTTCTTTCTGTACAGTAAAACGTAGCCTATTACACTTTCCTTTGCAGAGGGACACATTAAAAAAGAAGTTTTTATATGTATCCATTTTTTTTTTTTTTTTACAATCTTCTCCATGTATGCCACTGTATTCCTGTACGGTGACATATGTCGGAGGTATACACCAAATAGAATGCAAAAATCCGCAGCACTCGCCCATGTAGTAAATCCAATGGTGATTTATTAAAAAAACAGCATGGTGATGCAACGTTTTGACCTACATCGATCTTTTTCAAGCATTTTTCAAGATTGCTTGAAAAAGACCGATGTAGGTTGAAACGTTGCATCACCATGCTGTTTTTTGAATAAATCACCATTGGATTTACTACATGGGCGAGTGCTGCGGATTTTTGCATTCTATTTGACGTTGGGACCATCAGCCAAGATCCTCATCTGCGTGCACCACCATCACCTTTAAGGTATTTTTTATGGCTTTCCCTAACCTGGGATCAGTAGTGCTGCCAAACCTCTACGTATAGGAGGTATACACCAGTCAGTGCTGTAGACTTATACCTCTGATGCAGCAAAAAAAATGAGATATAAACAGGGCCTTACATGACAGCCATTCTGATGAATAGCTGACCATGTAGTTCCTGGACGGGCAGCTCTTAGGCAAGTTTTACACCTCCGGTATGAAACTTCGGCACGCTGTTCTGGCAGACAGCTCCAGACACAAACCGCTGCATGCTTCGGTTTATGTCCAGCTGACTCTCCGCTTGTCTGCTGGACCCCATTATACTTAATGGGGCCGGCGGACATTCCGTCCACATCCGTGCCGGATCCAGTGAACTCTGGAAGGCTGTTCTCTGCCGGAATTCACACCCGAGGTGTTAAGGTAGCCTTAGCTCCGTTTGAAGCGGCCCTGAACGCATCCGTACTGCCCTAATGCATTCTGAGTGGACGCGGATCCGCTCAGAATGCATCAGTCTGGCAGCGTTCAGCCTCCGCTCAGCAAGCGGACACCTGAACGCTGCTTGCAGCGTTCGGGTGTCCGTCTGGCCGTGCGGAGGCAAGCGGATCCGTCCAGACTTACAATATAAGTCAATGGGGACAGATCCGTTTGAAGTTGACACAGTATGGCTCAATTTTCAAACTGATCCGTCCCCCATTGACTTTCAATGTAAAGTCTGGACGGATCCGTCTGAAGCTACTTTCACACTTAGAATTTTTTCTACAATATAATGCAGACGGATCCGTTCTGAACGGATCCCAAGTCTGCATTATATGAGCGGATCCGTCTGAGCAGACACCAGACGGACCCGCTCTGAACGGTAGTGTGAAAGTAGCCTAACATAGCAGCTCTCTATTTTAACTCTCTAGAGGAGGTTTCGAGTGGGACCTTCCCATTCCGTGGCATGTCACCTAAAAGGGCATTGGGGCAAGTGTAATCTTTAAGAGGTAACCCCTTTAATGCTCAAAAATGTCTTCAGTGAGCACTGCCATTATCACAACACCAGATGTTACATAATGGTAACGATACAGGCAGCATTCAGGATTTGAATGAAAGTAACCATGCGTTTTTGTTTTGTTTTTTTGCAGGCAGACCTTGCTGTACATAAGAAGAAAGTGGAGGAGGTTGAAACCTGGCTAAGAGCTCATGTTGACAAAAAACAGGTTTGTGTACAGTAGAAAACGTCTTTCTATGGCTTTTTTTATTTATTAGGCAGAACATGGATTTTTTTCAAACCATATTATCTTTAACTTCAGCCCATTTGCATTTATTCACAGGGTGGGTCTATTTTGTTGCTGACTGGCCCTCCAGGTTGTGGAAAGACTGCAACCATCCTAGTACTTGCCAAGGAGCTGGGGATCCAAGTGCAGGAATGGATCAACCCTTTAATGGAGGAGTTTAAACAGGATGAACCACCAAGAATTTTTGCCCGAGGTAATTAAAAGTAATATACTGTATATTTCGCCCTATAAGACCCACCTAGGTTTTAGAGGAGGAAAATAAGACAAAAATATTTTTCATCAGAACCCCAATGTTAATCAGACCTCAGATTAGAGCCCCAATCGGACCCCCAATTTTAATAAGACCCCCAATCAGACCTCAGATCAGACCCCCATGTTACTTAGGCCCCCAATCAAACCTCAGATCAGACCCCCATGTTACTTAGGCCCCCAACCAGAACTCAGATCAGACCCCCATGTTGCTAAGACCCAAAAGTTAATCAGACCTCAGATTAGACAAAAAAAGAAATCACTTTACCTCTCCCGATTTGGATGCTGCCATCGCTTCTGAATTCCAGAGCTCCTCATGCTGCACTGTGCTGTGACCTGACGTTGCATAGGGTGAGGAGCCTGCAGGAGAAGTCCAAGAAGCAGTGAGTGCAGAGCCCACACAGGGAGCACTGCATTCACTGCTCCCCAGTCCTCCTGTACTAATGAGCGCTTACATAATGGAAGCGCTCATTAGTATTTGCTCCATAACTGACATTTATAAAAAAAAATGGTATTCATTTTAATAAAATAATTTATTTTTTATTTTTAAAAGCTTTCCTTGGGGCAGCCATATTGCAGACACACACTTGCTTCCGTTAAAGGCAGGACATCAAGGTGTGTGTGCTTTATAAGAAGTAATAGACAGAGAAATGTCACATTATTATAGTTCCCTGGAAGATCTCTCTCCCAGAGAATGACAAAGGAAAAGCACGCAGAGTCATTTATGTGTGTATAGTGTTGAATGGGTTCTCCGGGCTTTTAATATTGTTGACCTATCCTATCCGACACCTGGCACCCCCACCGATCAGTTGTATGATTAGTTGATGCGCAGTGTGCACATGCCTTCTCTCTTCCTCCTGCTGCTGCTGCTCCTCCCCGTTTTCCTCCAACAGCTGATCGGCGGGATGCCGGGTGTTGGACCCCCGCCGATTTGATATTGATGACCTATACTGAAGATAGGTCATTAATATTAAAAGCCTGGAGAACCCCTTTAACTCTGCTGCCTTGTCTAAGCTATCAGCCATACAATTTATTTGTCTGTAACTGTGCCAACTTCTAATTATAATGAGATGACTCTGCACATTCTGTCCCCATCTATACAGCAAACCTAATAAGGAAATTGGAAGCGCCAGTTTAGTGGCCACTGTGAAATTTTTTATGTGAATAGTTACATAAATGGCACCATGAAAAAAGATTTATGATAAAATCAGATTTCAATATATAATTTTAGGCGTATCTGCACCCATTAAGGGGATATAATACATGTGGTTAGGGGACGTTAATCAAGTATACAATATGGCTTTTATCCTAATGTTTGTCTTTTCCATTTCCTCCTTTTAGATATGGGATTTCAGATTTTCCCCAGTCAGTCTCAGTCCGTTCTTTTTCAGGACTTTCTTTTAAGGGCAAATAAATACAACAAACTTCAGATGTTGGGAGAGTCGCCTTCTACTGACAGAAAACTTATTATTGTTGATGTAAGTCCTAAAATAAAGTAAGAATAAATTGTGCTCGTTGCCTGGTTACATAGGTGATCTTTTCTATGTATTAATGGCACATTAAATATATTTCTATAATTTTAATTGTGACTGATGTAATAATGCATAATAAATCTTGTGTGCAGTTTAGATTAAAGTGAAAGAGAAATGTTGGAGAAGCTGTGCGTTCACAAAACTTTCACATCTTGAGAGACGTGTCCTTCTGACTGTCCTGCTGCTCATTGCTATGTTGTCTTTGCTTTCTCCCTCTCTTCCTTCACAGTTATAGATACAGGTAGAAGGGCGAGGAGGTTGAACACAGCAGATCAGAGTGTGGAGAGGGAGGAAGTTATCAAGGCTTTCATGGAGATCAGCTCACACAGGCTGTTAGGGAGGTGAGCAGACACACGGTAGACAGCAGGGGAACAGATCACACAAGGATAAGTATCAAAGTGGACAGAGAATCCACAGCAGGCTCTCTAGGAGGACATCACACCTTCTTCAGCATTAGTGTATATCAGAATAAGTGATATGAGATACCTCATGAGGGAAGGATGAGGAAAGTCTGAAACTAGGAGGAAGTTGCTAATTGCATGTCAGGGGGTATAAAAATGAATGCATAAATTAAGATTCCAGTACTATTTTTTTTTAATATTTTTTTTTTTTTGTGGTATTGTAATCTTACTGCCCTGGAGACTGAAGGTAAATAATAATAATGATGAATGCCGTAAAAACAAAACCCATAAAACTATGGCGGAATTTTTTTTTAATTTTTTCCCCCCGCTTCCCACTACATTGTATGAAACCATATATGTAGTACAACTCGTCCCGCACTATTCCAGTACTATTTATTTATTTTTTATACATATGTAAAAGGTAATGGGGGAGATTTATCTAAATTGGTGTAAAGTAGAACTGGCTTATTTGCCTATAAGAACCAGTCAGATTCCACCTTTCATTTTCCAAAGGAGCTCTGAAAAATGAAAGGTGGAATCTGGTTGCTATGGGCAACTAAGCCAGTTCTGCTTTACACCAGTTTTGATAAATCTCCTCGAATGTTTTCATTGTCAGAGGTGTCCATAGCATTCCTGCTCCGAGGATTATATAGCACATACCTCATGGTTCTCTATTGGTGAATTGTACATACGATCACATGTGCATGTATCTGATACAGCTTTTTGTTTTCTTTTAGGATATGCCCAACCAATTTTACAGGGACCCTTCAAATCTACATGATATTCTCAGGTAAGATAAAATCCTAACCATGTATACGCTCCGCTGTTGTATATGCACATACGTAACTGAGACAAGCGTCTTTTTTTTTTTTTTTTTTTCATTTCACTATAGGAGGTTTGTAAAGACAGGTCGCTGCCCCCTAGTGTTTATAATATCAGACAGTCTGAGCGGTGACAGCCATCAGAGGCGACTGTTCCCGAAAGAAATCCAGGATGAGTTGTGTGTATGCAATATCAGGTAAAAGCATCTACAGGACATTACTGACATATTATCTTTTCTAAGAACAGTTCTGCCCAAAACATCAAATAGGCCATATAGCAATACATGAGAAGTTAGAGCAGCCAAAGCTCTTGATAATCATGTTATATTTCACATCTATCCTGTAGATATCTGCATTGTGTGAATGTATCTGTAAAACGTCTGTTCACTCCAATGTGCTTTAACCCCTTCCCGCCGCTCCACCGTGAAATTACATTGACGGGCTGGGGTTTAAAGATGGCGCCCGTTCGCAGGTGCAGCAGGCACCTGGGACTAATGTATGCGATTGGCGATAACGTCAATCACGTACACTTAACCCTTCAGATGCCATGATCAAATGTGACCACGGCATCTGTGAGTGCACGCTCCTGGTCGTAGACTGGGGGGAGCCGGTGTGTACGGCAGCCTCTGTCCTCCGGTGTGATAAGAGGCTGCCAAAATTAAGTTCCTATGGAGAGCCCTGTGGCAGGGCACCATAAGAACACAGTGTAATCCCCATAGACTCCAATGGTAATGCATTGGGGTCTAAGAGAAGAGCAATCTGATTGTTTGTTATACTTCCCTAGGGGAACTATTAAAAAGTGTAGAAAAAAATAAAAAAATTCAAATCGCCCCCCCTCCTCAAAATAAAAATACTGAACAATAAAAAAAAAAAAACACATCATGGGCTTCGTCACGTACGAAAATGCCCGTAATATTACAATATAAAAATATTTATCCCATACGGGAAATGGCGAAACGGAAAAATGTCAAAATGGCCCAATTCGCCGTTTTTTTGGTTGCTGCACCTCCCACAAACATTTAATAAAAAGTGATCATACACACCCCATAATCAATGAAAAGTACAGCTCACCCTGACAAAAAAAGAGGCCTAATACTGCTCCGTAGACATAACATTTAAAAAAGTTATGGGGGTCAGAATATGGCGATGCAAAGAAGAAAAAAATGTTTTCTTCGTATTAAAACACAAAAAAAAACCTATACATATGTGGTATTGTAATCGTACTGCCCTGGAGACTGAAGGTAAATAATAATAATGAATGCCGTAAAAACAAAACCCATAATACTATGGCGGAATTATTATTTTTTTTTCCCCCCCCGCTTCCCACTACATTGTATGAAACCATATATGTAGTACAACTCGTCCCGCAAAAAACAAGGTCTCATATGACTATGTGAATGGAAAAAAAAAAGTTATGTTTTTGGGAAGGCTGGGAGTAAAAAAAAAAAAAAAATTAAGAAAATTGCCTGGTCCTGAAAAGATTGAAAACCCTTTAAAAAGGAAAGTTATGGGTACGAAAGTTAGTTTCTTGTGTACATGTGCCGGCAATCAGTCAACAAATGGGTAAGCTCATATCAAGGCTATAGGAGACCCCCCCTCCTTTTCTTACATTAAAGCGGTTGTCCTGCAAAGGGTATTTATCACCTATCCACGAGATGGATGATGAGTCACTGATTGCTGGGAACCCCACTGATCACTAGGATGGGAGACCCACTTACATACACTCTATTATAATATAACCTGCTGGTTACATACAGTGATTTATACAACAATTTCCGTAGTGTATACATCTTCTTTTGGTCTTAAAGCACTTTTACTCTTGCAGCTTCAATCCGGTTGCTCCCACCAGCATGATGAAGGTGCTCGGCAGGATTGCAGCCACAGAAGCTACTACGGTCAGTATGGGCATGGTTTAGACACTGTCACTTTGAGGTTCCAGCATTACTGTACTGTACATGGACCATAATGCCATGCTTTTATGTGTGCAGTCCCAGAGCCATGAGTAGTGGGGCTTTTTATTTTTTTTAGGTTGGGTTCACATGTGGCAGAATTGTTTCACTCTGGAAATCTGCAATGGAGAGTACAATGCAAGTGTAAAGGGGGGGAGGGGGGGGATTCGCACACTGCAAACAAAATTCACAATCCTGTTAGGACATGCTGCAAAACTTCAAATCCGCAGTATACTCTGTCATATTGTGCAGGATTTTTGCTCAATGCAAAGGGTGAAAGTTATTGCAAGATAGGCCGGTAACTGTACCATGCAGGTTTTCACATAAACATTAGTGAATTTGCTGACAAATGTCTGAACCTGTGAGTATCATTTATCAGAACCTGTTTGCCACTATCTGCTTTGTGTGAAAAGGCACATTTGCACTTGCATACTGATTTTGGCCATTGTTTGGCTTCTATCCATATTTCGGAAATTTTTTAGTTTGCTCCTCGACTGTTAAATGACAGTTATTAGGTATTCCCGTCTTAGAATGGCACCCTCCTCAACCACCGGAGGTGGCCAGAACTACAGAAGCAGCCAAGCGGGCTGCACTATGATGTTTCCATAGGTCTCATACAAGTGAATGAAACCAAAAAAATCTTTAGGGTGATGTCACACGCAACTTTTTGATTTAGTTTTTGAGCCCAAGCCAGAAGTGTATCTAACATGAAGAAGTGTAAGTCCTCCTTTATATTTCTCGTTCTTTTTAAAAGGAAATGTGTCACCAAAATGTTTTCCCCAGTTAAAATCAGATAGTGTCACATATCCTTTTTTTCTAGTTTTCTTTTTCTTTTTTTTCTATTTCCTGAACATGACTATGGGGGCAGCCATCTTGCTTAAGCTATTCTAAGGGTACTTTCTCACTAGCATTTTTCTTTTTCCGGCATTGAGTTCCGTCACAGGGGCTCAATACCGGGAAAAAAAACTGATCAGTTTTATCCTAATGCATTCTGAATGGAGAGCATTCCGTTCAGCATGCATCAGTTCAGTCCCTCTTACGTTTTTTGATCTGGCATTAAGTGTTTCGGCAAAACGGATCTGGTTTTCCGGTTTGCGCATGCGCAGACCTTTAAAAATGCCAGATCAGTTTTTCCAGATGACACCAGAGAGACGGATCCGGTATTTCAATGCATTTGTCAGATGGAGCCGGATCCGTCTGACAAACGCCATCCGTTTGCGTCCGGATTTCCGGAATCCTCTGCCGTAAATGTGAAAGTACCCTTAACAGCTTTTAGAGATCTCCTTTACAGCAGCCACCATGGAACATAGACACAATGAACAGGGGATGACTTTATTGACTTCTATGGCAGAGTTTTCTAGGCATGCTCTGTGTGAGGTCACAGGGAGTAGATAAGCTGTGACATCACCTATTGTGAATAGTGGATTGTGTTATCTATACACAGAGGTTATATCTGTCATTGTTATCCTGCTTGTAATGATAAGCAGATAACTGCAGTAAATTGATCTGTACTGGCAAAGAAGTGGCGACTATTATTAGACTTAGTGGTCAGTGCCAAAAACTGCAGGATTTAGTTTTTTTTTTTTTTATATAGATATAGATATTGACATAAAAAAATTAAAAACAACATCACCAAATATTCCTTAAGAATACTTTTAACATAAAAATGAGAAGGTCATTTTCTGATGACACATTCTACTGCTAGCTTTGGGTGAAAAAACTGCATCACAAACCGCATCCCAAAGTTGTGTGTGTGACACCACCCTTAGGGTATGGCCACATGGGGCAGGTTTTCCATGGATTCCCTTTTACATTGCAAAGGGTAGAATGTGTGGTCTAAATCTGTAACAAAAATTGACACGTTGTGGATTGAAAATCCGTACAGCAGGACAATTTACAATGCAGAATTTTTCTTTCAGCATGTGAATGAGATTTCTTAAAATCTCATCCACTTTGCTGGTACTGTAAAATGCTACATGCAAATCCAGTGTATGTGTGGCCTTAAAGGGGTTGTCTCATCGTGAACATTGGGGGCATATCACTATCCTTAGAACGGTGCCCGCAAAGTGACGGGCTCCTATTGAAATGAATGGGAAGAGCACCGCGCAAGTGTGGCCACTGCTCTATTCACTACCTTTTACGGAAATAGCCGAACCAGCGCTAATTTTAGCACTCGCATAGAAAGGAATGGAGAGCGGCCGCGCATGCATCGTGCGTCACTTTGCAGGCTCCCTTCTAAGGATAGAGGTGGGACCCGCACCTATCAGACATTGGAGGCATATCCTTGCGATATGCCCCCAATGTCCAAGTTCAGACAATCCTTTAACCTTAGAATGCAGCATTCCAAAGGGTAAAATTTTGCAGGAAGGCGCAAAATACTCCTCTCCTAAGGGTTAATATATTTGAAGTCTATAAAGATTGGGTAATAAGTAAGTGGCACATTGAGCTGCTTTGTGACGTGCTCCTTGCTGTTCCATGCTGTTTCAGAGCGGAGGGAAGTTTGCTGTTCCTGATAAGGAAGCTCTAGAGATGTTATGTTCTGGATGTTCAGGGGATATTAGAAGCGCTATTAACAGTCTACAATTCTCGGCACTTAAAGGTAAGATTAAACTTGTCTTAGTCAGTCCTGAAAATGGTACCTGCAGAGAGGGTGGATTTGATGCAGACACACAGCTAAAACACAACTGTGGCCATCAACTATGATGCTCTATGGCGGAAATTTGTGTAAAAAAGAAAAGTAGCAAACCACGTTGCGCCTAAATGTAGGCGCAAGCGGTGTTACAAGGCTACCCTCACCACCTCTCAAAAAGGGTCTGGGGACATTGGCCCCAGCTCATTTACCATAATTTATGCCTGTGCACCGTGTCATAAATTAAGTGCATCCTCCAACTCCATAGGAGAATGTCAAAACCATCGTACAAATGCAGATCTTGATAAATGACTCCCAGTGTGTTCATGGAGCATAAGGGTGAATGCACATGTTGCATATTGGCAGCAAATTTTCTGACAGAAAATACACAGCATATTACAATACCAGCAGAGTACACAACATTTCACAAATTTCACTTATGTCCAGCTTAAATTTTCCGCACGCAAGTTGATATACCGTATTTTTCGCCCCATAAGACGCACTTTTTCCTCCCCAAAAATGGGAGGAAAATGCCCCTGCGTCTTATGGGGCGAATGCTGACAGTTAAACATCGCTGGATCCGATGTACGGAGCGGGGGCCGAGGGAGGGACTGGGAGGAGGAGCTGGGGGCCGGCAATAGCGGTGGGGCGGTGCGGTCACTGTACTATAGCCCCGCCCCACCGCTTCGGTATTCTAATATAAAATGTATTGTTGAATTAAAAGTTATTAAACATGCCCCCCCTCACTCCTAATAGTACCGTATATCCTAATTGCTTCTGTATAATGCCGGCAGGCAGGCTGGGCGGGCGGCAGCGCAACTCCCTGACGTCACGTGCCTGCGCCGCCTACTTTATGAATGAAGCAGGCGGCGCAGGCAATTGACGTCAGTGAGTGACGCACCGGCCCGCCTGCCGGCATTATACAGAAGCTATTAGGAGTGAGGGGGGCATGTTTAATAACTTTTAATTCAATAATACATTTTATATTTGTATGGCGGGGGGGGGCACACGGAATCTGTGGATGGCACAGTTAAGGGGTGGGGGTCTGTGGGTGGCACTGTTATGGGCTGGCGGTGGGGGGGGGTCTGTGGATGGCACTGTTCTGGGGTGGGGGGTCTGTGGATGGCACATATATAACAGTGCCATCCACAGATCCCCCCCCCCCCCCCTGTAACAGTGCCAGCCACAGATCCCCCCCCCCTGTAACAGTGCCAGCCACAGATCCCCCCCCTGTAACAGTGTCCGTCATCCACAGATCCCCCCATAAGTGTCCGTCATCCACAGATCCCCCCATAAGTGTCCGTCATCCACAGATCCCCCCATAAGTGTCCGTCATCCACAGATCCCCCCATAAGTGTCCGTCATCCACAGATCCCCCCATAAGTGTCCGTCATCCGCAGATCCCCCCATAAGTGTCCGTCATCCACAGATCCCCCCCATAAGTGTCCGTCATCCACAGATCCCCCCCCATAAGTGTCCGTCATCCACAGATCCCCCCCCATAAGTGTCCGTCATCCACAGATCCCCCCCCATAAGTGTCCGTCATCCACAGATCCCCCCCCCCCATAAGTGTCCGTCATCCACAGATCCCTCCCCCCCCATAAGTGTCCGTCATCCACAGATCCCCCCCCCCATAAGTGTCCGTCATCCACAGATCCCCCCCCCATAAGTGTCCGTCATCCACAGACCCCCCCCCCATAAGTGTCCGTCATCCACAGATCCCCCCCCCATAAGTGTCCGTCATCCACAGATCCCCCCCCATAAGTGTCCGTCATCCACAGAGCCCCCCCCATAAGTGTCCGTCATCCACAGATCCCCCCCCCCATAAGTGTCCGTCATCCACAGATCCCCCCCCCATAAGTGTCCGTCATCCACAGATCCCCCCCCCATAAGTGTCCGTCATCCACAGATCCCCCCCCCATAAGTGTCCGTCATCCACAGATCCCCCCCCCATAAGTGTCCGTCATCCACAGATCCCCCCCCCATAACAGTGTCCGTCATCCACAGATCCCCCCCCCCATAACAGTGTCTGTCATCCACAGATCCACCCCCATTACAGTGTCTGTCATCCACAGATCCACCCCCATTACAGTGTCCGTCATCCACAGATCCCCCCCATAAGTGTCCGTCATCCACAGATCCCCCCCATAACAGTGTCCGTCATCCACAGATCCCCCCCCATAACAGTGTCCGTCATCCACAGATCCCCCCCCCATAACAGTGTCTGTCATCCACAGATCCCCCCCCCCATAACAGTGTCTGTCATCCACAGATCCCCCCCCCCATAACAGTGTCTGTCATCCACAGATCCCCCCCCATAACAGTGTCTGTCATCCACAGATCCCCCCCCCATAACAGTGTCTGTCATCCACAGATCCCCCCCCATTACAGTGTCTGTCATCCACAGATCCACCCCCATTACAGTGTCTGTCATCCACAGATCCACCCCCATTACAGTGTCCGTCATCCACAGATCCCCCCCCATAAGTGTCCGTCATCCACAGATCCCCCCCCATAACAGTGTGCGTCATCCACAGATCCCCCCCCCCATAACAGTGTCCGTCATCCACAGATCCCCCCCCATAACAGTGTCCGTCATCCACAGACCCCCCCCCCATAACAGTGTCTGTCATCCACAGATCCACCCCCATTACAGTGTCCGTCATCCACAGATCCCCCCCCATAAGTGTCCGTCATCCACAGATCCCCCCCCATAACAGTGTGCGTCATCCACAGATCCCCCCCCCATAACAGTGTCCGTCATCCACAGATCCCCCCCCATAACAGTGTCCGTCATCCACAGATCCCCCCCCCATAACAGTGTCTGTCATCCACAGATCCCCCCCCATTACAGTGTCCGTCATCCACAGATCCCCCCCCATTACAGTGTCCGTCATCCACAGATCCCCCCCCATTACAGTGTCCGTCATCCACAGATCCCCCCCCCATAACAGTGTCCGTCATCCACAGATCCCCCCCATAACAGTGTCCGTCATCCACAGATCCCCCCCATAACAGTGTCCGTCATCCACAGATTCCCCCCCATAAGTGTCCGTCATCCACAGACCACCATTAGTTCCAAACCCACCAAAAGCACACCTTTTGGTTAAAAATTTTTTTTTTCTTATTTTCCTCCCCAAAAAACCTAGGTGCGTCTTATAGGCCGGTGCGTCTTATAGGGTGAAAAATACGGTATATATTTCCCCTCAAAATATTCTGCAACCTGAAACTGCATCTTATCTCACAGATTCTTCTTTGCCAAGAGACTTGTGGTCTAAGAAGAAGGGGAAACCATCAAAGGTGTCAAAAACATCATCGAAATTAAAAAATTCAAAAAAATCTGATAAAGTAGGAGACAAAACAGACGTTGTTCAAGCCATTGGAGGCAAAGATGCTTCTCTTTTCTTGTTCCGAGCACTGGGGAAAATACTCCACTGTAAAAGTAAGTTATTTTGGGCATTGTGGTTTCAATATTTCTCATCCGTATCATTGGGGGACACAGGCTTGACCATGGGTATAACTGTTGTCACTAGGAGGCGGACACTAATCTTAAAGGTGTCAGCTCCTCCCTCCAGCTGTACCCTTCCTACAGGGACTAAGCTAAATCCGTTTTAGGGTCCATTCACATGTCCGTAATTTGGGTCCATATTCGTTCCGCAATTTGCGAACCCATTCACTTTCAATAGGGCTGGAATTGCAGGTGTCCGTGTTTTGCGGATCCGTAATTTGCAGATCTGCAAAACACTTACGGACGTGTGAATGGACCCTTAGCTTAGTGTCAGCTAAATTTTGGGGGCGGGGCATGAGTTCTCCCCGCTCACACGCCCGTCAGCTGGGTGATTCCGAACGCTGTTTGCTGCCTCCGCCCACATCCTGAGTTTAAATGCACCTGCGGCGGGATGCTGACAAGGCTCCTCTGGACATGCTGCGTGGAAGGACACAAGCTGGGTAAGCGCTGTTTTCCCTTCATACAGGGTAGGGATCGACCGATATTGATTTTTATAGGACCGATACCGATAATTTGTGAACTTTCAGGCCGATAATTTATACCGATATTCTGGGAATTTTCATTTTTGAGAAAAAAATACATTTCCTACACAAATCTGCTGAAAATTAATATGTTTATTGTTAATGTGTATTTTTTTTGTTTATTGTTAATGTGTATTTTTTTTATTTATTTTTTTTTAAATCTTTTTCATTTATACTTAATATTTTTGTGTTTTTTTTTTTTTTTTTACTAACTTTTAACCCCCTTAGGGACTAGAACCCTTGTCCTATTCCCCCTGATAGATCTCTATCAGGGTGAATAGGAACTCACACTGTCCCTGCTGCTCTGTGCATAGTGCACACAGCAACATGGAGCTTACCATGGCAGCCAGGGCTTCAATAGCGTCCTGGCTGCCATGGTAACCGATCGGAACCCCAGGATTACACAGCTGGGGCTCCGATCGGAGGAGCAGGGGAGAGGGGATCCTGTGGCCACTGCCACCAATGAGTAATACTGGGTGGGGGGAAGGGGGGTGCACTGCGCCACCAATGTTTTTACGATGGGGGTGGGGGGCGCACTGCGCCACCAATGATTAATACTGGGGGGGGGCGCACTGCGCCACCAATGAAGATAAGTCTCTCAATCATTCATATACAGGAGGCGGGAGCTGGCTGCAGAATCACATAGCCGGCTCCCGACCTCTATGAGCGGTAGCTGCGATCCGCGGCACCTGAGGGGTTAACTACCGCGGACCGCAGCTATCGCTCATAGAGGTCGGGAGCCGGCTATGTGATTCTGCAGCCAGCTTCCGCCTCCTGTATATGAATGAATGAAAGACTTATCTTCATTGGTGGCGCAGTGGCCACAGCCCCTCCCCTCCTCTTATGTTCTCTCCTCTTATTGGCGGCAGCAGCAGCACAGGGGGAGGGAGACACTGCTTCCTTCTCCCCTGTGCTGCTGAGGGAACACAGAGAGCGCTGTCAGCAGCGCGTTCTGTGTTCCAAATACGTTATCGGAATATCGGCAAAATAGATGCCGATACCGATAACGTTCAAAATCCTCAATATCGGCCGATAATCGGTCGATCCCTAATACAGGGTCTAACCTACCCCCCTCATCCTCCTTTCCTGTCTTTATCCATTGCAGCGGCTGACCTATCTGGTCATGGTGCTTGACACATTTCAAGCCAAGGTACTCTTTCCACCGGTGAAACTATCCACTCTCCATCTTCAGATTCTCCCATTGTTGCGGCCCTGTTCTCTTCCCATTCGTCACTGCATGCTGGCTCTGGGTTACATGGTCTCTGCCTTCGAAGCAGTTCTCTATGCTCAGTTCCATACCAGAACTCTTCAGCGAACCATTCTGTCCAGCTGGGACTGTTCCCCAGCTTCCCTGGATCAGCCCATACGTCTCTCTGCCCCTGCCCCGTCGGGCCCTCAGGTAGTGGTTGGTCTTCCCGATGCTGACGTCGGGCCGCTTGTTCCTTCCTCTCCGTTGGACGGTGTTGACAACAGACGCAAGCCTCAGGGGTTGGGGGGGGGGGGGAGTGGGGGGAGTGTTGGGAAATCTCTCTGTTCAAGGCATCTGGTCACGCGAGGAGAGCTCTCTCCCAATTAACGTTCTGGTGTTGAGAGCGATTAGTCTCTCTGTGGGGACGCCTGGTTTGAGTTAAGTCCAAAAACTCCATGGCGGTGGCGTACCTCAATCACCAGGGTGGAGCCCGGCAGCCATGGCGGAAACAGCTTTGATCCTCCGCTGGGCGGAGAACCATTTTCCGGGGCTGTCGGCAGTTCACATCCCCGGAATCGACAACTGGATCGCAGACTTCCTCAGCCGGCAGCGTCTTGATCCCGGCGAATGGGCTCTTCACCCGCAGGTTTTTCTAGACATCTGCGAGCGATGGGGTCAGCCGGAGGTGGATCTCATGGCCTGCCGGTCATTCTCGTGGCCACGCCGAGGATAGCACGCCTCTCTAGTCACCCTCCTCGCCGACGAACCCTGGCGTCTTCCTCTTCGGGAGGACCTCTTGTCGCAAGGGCCGATCTTCCACCCGAATTTAGGGTCGCTACATTTAACGGCATGGCTGTTGAAGCCAATGTACTAAGGGTTCGGGGTTTCTCGGATGCTGTGGTCCAGACCATGATTCGTGCCAGAAAGACGACGTCTTTCCAAATCTACCACCGGACCTGGAAGTCCTACTTTAGTTAGTGCGAGCGTCACCAGCTGTCTCCCATTCGTTTCTTGTTGCCACGACTCTTTCTTTCTTGTCAGTCGGTCATGGACTTGGGGCTGGCTCTCAGATCCCTCAAAGGGCAAGTTTCTGCTCTTTTCATTCTTTATCAGCGGAATTTAGCTTTGCTTTCGGCGGTTCAGACTTATCTGCAGGGGGTGGCACATGCTGCGCCCCCTTTCTGTCCTCCGTTGGATCCTTGGGATTTTAATCTAGTGCTCAACCCTCTCCAGTCTTCACCGTTTGAGCCTTAGCAGCAGGTGTCGCTTTCCTTCCTGTCCTACAAGGTGGCCTTCTTGGAGGAAATCACGTCCATCCGTAGGGTTTCGGAACTTGCGGCTCTTTCATGTCAGTCGCCTTTCCTGATCCTCCTTCAGGACAAAGTAGTCCTTTGCCCTGTTCAGTCCTTCCTTCCGAAGGTTGTGTCGGCATTCCATCTAAATGAAGAGATTATTCTCCCTTCATTTTGTCCTGACCCGTCTCATTCTCGGGAGCAGTCGCTCCACACTCTGGATTTGGTACGAGCCGTTCACATCTATCTGTCCCAGACGTCATCTGTCCGGCGGACGGATTCCCTGTTCGTGATTCCAGAGGGGCCAAGATGAGGGCTGGCGGCGTTGAAAACTTCAATTTCCCGATGTATTCGTTTTGGCCATTGTGGAAGCGTACCGTGTTGGTGACCGGGCCCCACCCTTCCGGGTTACTGCTCATTCTGCTCGGGCAGTGGGGGCCTCGTGGGCAGTGCATCACGGGGCTTCTGCCCTTCAGGTATGCAAGGCGGCTACCTGGTCGTCTTTGCACACCTTTTCCAAGTTTTACAGAGTACACACCTTTGCGTCTTCTGACGCTTCTATGGGGCGTACAGTTTTGCAGACGGCGGTTCTCTGATTGGCAGGAGGGTTTCTTGTTATGCCCACCCTTGGGACTGCTCTGCAATGTCCCATGGTCAAGCCTGTGTCCCCCAATGATACGAATGAGAAAATTGCCCTATGTGGTTCTGGGTTTGTACATAGTGTCTTTTTATTTTATTTTTTATTGTCTTGCTCCTACTGCTTTTGCACTAACTGATTTAGCTTAGTCCCTGTAGGAAGGGTATAGCTGAAGGTAGGAGCTCACACTTTTGTGCTTAGTGTTCGCCTCCTAGTGGCAACAGCTATACCCATGGTCAAGCCTGTGTCCCCCAATGACTGGAAGAGAAACAAATTTTACGCCAAGTACAAAAATCAATTTTTATTTTTTTTAAACAGCATAATTGCTGTAGTTGTCTTCCATTCCAGTAAATCAAATGACTTTTTTTCCATGTAAAGATATTGGGGCTGCACTGCACATGTATCTGGCAGCACTCCACATCCAGGTACAGTGGGTATTGCCTTGCTTATAAGGACAGTAGAATAAATTCAAGGACAAAAGACACTCTTTATGGGGCTGTCAAAATTAAGGTATATGTCTAACAATGCAGCTTCTTAATAAAGGAGGAAAATTAGCTGCATAATCACATGGAAAAAGCATTCAGTTTCAGTATAGAATTGTAATAATTAGCCCAGTCCATAAAATTGAGTTTGTCACCACGCAGCTGAGAATCACTAGTTAACCACATGACAGGATTAGAGCGATCTTTTGGTGACATACTATTTTAGGGTGGTTTCTAGGTGGTTCAGTTTTCATGATAGCGGAATCCAAAACGGAATTCTTGGAGAACCCGACCCTTGTACACCGAACGTGAAAACACAAGTTCACTCATCCCTAGTGGTTTCACATGCACCATTTTTTTGGGGAAAAACACTGCAGCTTTTGTGGCAGTTTTCATGCAGTGTTTGTATCCAAAGCCATTATTGAATGGGAAATGTAAAGGAGGAACGTCACCTTTCTGCCGGCTCAAAGAAATGCAGTGGTGGTTTTCCTAAAAACACTGGCTCAGATTTGCTAATGTATCTGTGCCCAAAAGCTGTCCAAAAATTTTGACACAACTAGGATTTCTACACTTCTTTCTAATCTGCTCGACAGAGGACGGGGCCTATAATGTGCAATTTCACCCCAAAAATGGCATAAGATTCTATTTCAAAGTAAGTCCATCAATAGTTAGTATAGAGCTAGAGTGTGTATTCCTGCACCGCATTTATCATTCAGCCTGAGCCCCTGTGATGGATCTGGTGCAGGTCTAGCATATGCCGTCTATAGGATTAGATATGAAGAACTCCATGTTGCAGTGAAAAGAAGGTGATTGTCCTTCACCCAGCAGGGGGACGTTTCCAATGCATGTAGTCTTCCTCAAGCATTAATATAGTACATACAGCTTAAACATTTATAGGCACCCAGGTGTCATGTGATCATTAAATATGTAAATTATATACTTTGCATATTCATTAGAAGCATTTTACTGATCAAAGTAAAGACAAGTCCAAAACAATATATGCCCCAAACAAGAGCAAGCAGGAGAGATCATAGTCTTTAAAAAATGCACAGCGGCCCCGACGTCCAGCGCTCATCACTGCGCATGCACCTGCAGTCCTCGTGGAGGAAGTTGTTAGAGATGCTGCTCGGCAACATAGTGTGGCATCTCATTGAGCTCCGGTAAACTGTCAACAGCACTGTCACAGTCCCGGAGGCTCGGAGATGCACCTTGATACGGAGTACTATATAAATCGGTAACGAAGCATGTATCCCAAGCCTGTGGCTGGATAAAATCTGCATGGACCTGTTACATTACTGAAACCATTTCATATAGGTTAGGAATGGACTCGCTACCAACTGACCAAGGTGCAGAACAGTGCCATAGAATTGTATAGGGTGTGTAAAGTGTAAGGACCCTAATAGAATATAGGACAATAGACCTAGTGTAGGGGAGCTGCCATGTCTCAGACCGGTTTCCAGGCAGGCTCCATAGGATTAGTAAATCTGGGCCACTGTGTGCAATACCACTGAAACGTGTAATTCTTTTAGGGGAGGCTCCAGAAGCTGACTTGGGCTACCATAAATTGCCAACACATTTATCGCAATATGACAGAGACCTGCTTCTTGTTCTTCCAGAGGTAAGGAATCATTGCTAAACAATAGTGATGCTCTTATATTTGTATCTGGGTAACTTATAATGGTTATTGAATATGTGCTGGATGAGGCAACAATTGACCTAATAGGGTTATAAGATCGCTCAAACAGGTAAATGTTAAATGGTCACTAAAGGTGGATTTAGACGAGCCAATAATCGTCCAGATTATAGGCAACGACCATTAATCTGACAATCTAAAGCCTCATGCAGACATCCTTGGAACACTGTCCGTGAGATACCAAACTGGCATTGCAGGAGCGCACAGCTTCATTGGTTGCTATGACGCCGTGCGCTTTGTGCCGCAGTACAGTAATACACTCGTATGATCTATACGAGTGTATTACTGTACAGCAGCGGCACGAAGCACACGGGTTATAGCAACCAATGATGCCGTGCACTCCTGCAATGCCAGTCCGGTATCTCACGGATCGTGTTCCACGGACGTCTGCATGAGGGTTAAATGTGTTGACAATCACCTGATGAACGAGCAAAACGTGATCAGCTGTTAGCCACACATTTGGACAGTCTAAACCAGCCTTAACTTTTCACACAAAGTAGTACAGCAACCCCCCGCCCCCCCCCCCCCCCCCCCCAATCTCTGCAGGAGAATCCTATTACACATGTCAATTCAAGTCTATGGAGAGGGGTGAGCAGGAGCTGAGGAGACAGGCAAAGAGAGACTGCACAGCTGCATAGATAGCTTATAGCTCAGCACAAGTGCTTTATTCACACACATACAGGTCAGTACTTTTCTGTAATGTTCTCCATTATCCTGGCTGCTTCTTAGTGACTGTAAGACAATACGGAAGGAGATTCTCCTCTACTTTGTGTGTGCAGTGGCTGATAGCTAGTCTCCACCCGACAGGTCTGTGAGAACTGCTAACTAGATATTCGGCAAGCACAAAACTGTTAAAGAATGCCAGATACAAGTGGTGTAATAGCCAGAAATAGTGTTATCCCTCATGTACACACTGTACTATTGGTGAATGCAGAGTTTGTAGGAAAGATCATGATGCTTTAAGTGATCTGTCTTTTCTGTGATAACTGCCTTCACTGCTCCTTTCACCCAATTCTTGCCGTCAATCTAGTTTTTATGTTCCAGAATTTTTGGTATTCATTTCAGTTTACTATAATGTTTCTCTTGTGTTTACTCCACAGGCCGTTGTAGAGAAGTCTCACATGCGAAGTGAATTATTTAATTTATATCTTCACCAAAACTATTTAGATTTCTTCTCCGATATTGATGATGTTGTACGAGCCAGCGATTATCTCAGTGCTGCCGACGTTCTGACTGGTGACTGGAATGTAAGGAGTCTTACTTGCGCATTCATTATTACAATCTTTGGTTTACTACATACAGATACTGTATAGAGATGATGGTTAATAGTATACACTCTGCTTAGGGTATACTTACATGCCAGATTGCGACAAATAGTTCAGTGTGATTTCCACGCCGAAATAAGTGTGGAGCCTGTTTACCGTCTGCCTTTCATTGTTTTCAGTGGGAAATCCACACCATGTGGAGGGGAAAAAGCAGCATGTCTCCTTTCTAACTGAAAATGGCTTAATCTGCATGCAGTCCCGTGGAATTTGTTAATTGCAAATAAGCAGCACAAAAACAAAGGTCAACCTGTGATTTCTTCCGTGGATTGTCCTGTCAGAAAATTCTGCCGTGTGAACACACGCTTAAGGCCTCATGCACACGACCGTTGTTTTATTCCGTGTCCGTTCCGTTTTTCGTGATTTTCTGCGGACCCATTGACTTTCAATGGGTCCGTTGAAAACTCGGCTATTGCACCGTTTGTCGTCCGTGATCCGTGGTTCCAGTCCGTCAAAAAAATATAACCTGTCCTATTTTTTTCAAGGAAAACTGTTCGCGGACCTATTCAAGTCAATGGGACCGTGAAAAAACGCAGAGGCACACAAGATTGTCGTCCGCGTCCGTTTTTTTCATATCATTTGCATGGCAAACTTGACTTAGACTTTTTTTTTACTTTCCTTCATCTGGTGATCCTCCAAAAATAAAGGAAGACACACGGAAACAAAAATGAATCACGGAACAACGGAACCCCATTTTGCGGAACGGAACATAACAACGGTCGTGTGCATGAGGCCTTAAGGAGTATTTCCGATCAGGACATTTATGGCATATTGACAGGGTGCCGTCTCACGGTCGCAATGAACATAAAGCTGGCCCCACACATCCAGCTCTCTCTATTCCATTCTACGGGAGTTCCCTTTAAATGCCTTAAAGACCTGAGATCATCTGTGTTGTGCAGTCTGCCGCTTATGCTATATGAGAAGCCTCAAAATAACATATGTTGTTGGAGTGATCTCTTATTTAGTAGATCTACAATATGTCTGTTTTGCAGTTCAGCTACATTGACTTTAGTGGGACTGGGCGGCAAAATCAGGGACTGGGCGGCAAAATCAGATACAGAACACAAGCGTGTCGCTGTATGTGGTAAAACACTGAAGGGGTCACCCAGTCATAGGCTTTTTGTTCTTTTACCATTACAGTACTGTGTAATACAGTCGTATACTCTTAGCCGTTTATCAGGTCCAACTTGGTTTATTCTTGAGTTTGGTCAGGATCCCTTGCATGTCAGCGTACAGTGTTTTTTATTCATTTCATGTGTTTACACCCTGCAGGTCAGATCCACGCTGAATGTATATAGCTCCTCGGTGGCGAGCAGAGGGATCATACACGCCAACAGTTCCAGGGCTTTTGCCAGTTGTCAATCAGGAGTTGGATTCCGACCTCTACATAAGCCACAATGGCTTCTTGTAAATAAAAAGGTTGGTAGAATATGTATTAGAGTATGTTTTTTATACAGACTCCACTTAAAGAGGAGCTGTCACCTCTCCTGGCTTGTCTGTTTTAGTAGATAATTGTTTTCCACATGAAATAACAAATCTGGGCACTCTATGGTGTGCTGTTCCTCCGTTATTCCTACAAGACCTTTATTAATAAATCGCCAGTTGCGTATTACCAGGGGGGGGAGGGGGTTCCTGTACAGTCTGACTTTATCCAATCAATGCTGACAGATTGTGCAAGGACACCCTTCTTTAACAAGGCAAATGGTAACACCCAGTTGGCAATTTATTGATAAATTTATAGTAGGAAAAATAGAGGAGCGGCAAAGCATACAGAATTCTTATATTATGGGGAATGCAAGTATTTACTAAAACTGACATGTCATGAGAGGTGACAGCCTCTCTTTATAGGGCTTTCCCAGGATGTAATACTAATGGCCCACCCATTTACCCACCTATTAGCTGATAAAAATGGGCTGCAGCGTTCACTTGAAACACTGCAGCCCCAATGCTGTAGTCCATGACTGTGCCGGTTACTGCAGGTTGAACTGGTCACATACAAGCAGATGCACTGTATTGAGGTACGCCATTAAAACACTTCATTCTACTGATAAGAGAAGCCATGTCTTCTGTATTAATTTCTGATGACACCAACAAGGAGGAAGTGCTTAACCCTTTCTCGCTCGTATCTTTGGGGGACACAGAAGACCATGGGTATAGCTGTTGCCACTAGGAGGCGACACTAAGCAAAAAAGTGTTAGCTCCTCCTCTCAGCTATACCCCTCCTGCAGACACTGAGCTAATCAGTTTTAGCTTAGTGTCTGTAGGAGGCAGACATTGTTTCCTGCAGGTCTGCCAAAAACATTTTCTTTCATTTTTTATTTTTCCGATCGGACTACAGGCGGCCTCCAACCACCTGTTTTCTCCACACTTGAGGGGGGAGACCAGTGGGTCCCCAAGCCTGCTGCTCGTTCCCAACCTCTGGAAGACAAGGAGGAACAGTGGATCTCAAATCCACTGTTACCCGCCAGCTACAGTGTCACCTTATCTGCTACTTCCAGAAGTCCCCCCTGTTACCAGTGTAGCCGCCCTCCATAAGGGGCAGCACACTGAGGAAGGTGACATTGCTGGAATAGAGGTGGGCAGAAACCGTCTAGCTAAGTATTACCTACCTTTCCCTGCTGGCCTCTGCCAAAATCCCAGGGGTTAACCTTCCTCCCCTCCTCCCTGTACTGGGTTTTAGGGGTTAACCTTCTGCTAGGTCCCCTTCTCCTGGGTTTTCTAAAGTGAACACAGTAAAAGGTTTTTTTCCCACAAAACCTTGGCCTCTCACCGACCCTCAGTATGCCATCTTTCTCCAGGCCTGGCGGTACTCCAGCGCTTGTTGGGCAGCCGCTGCTTTCTCTCACTGGGCATCGGTACGCCCATTCCCGGCCTCCTTTGTTCGGGGGCAAGGTCCCCTTCACACTCCCGCTCCCTCCATGCGCTGCTCTACCAGCCGGAAGTTCTTCCGGTCGGCCCCACCTGTACGCGAGGCCCCTGCTCTGCAGCCTACTATGCTGCGTTTTACCAGAGTGTTTGGGGGGCGGGGACTGTACCCTCACTGCAAGAAACTTCGTGCCCATATCTTCAGCCCACTGAGCTCCGCCCCCAACCTACTTAACCCCTTCCTTGCCTCAGTGCTTCTGTGGCTGGGGGAAAAATAATTACCTAATCACTCTAAAAAGGGTTGATGGGATTGGGGCTGCATGTAATTCCCACAGCTATTATTATTAACCCTTGGAGCTCCGCTCCTATTTTGGGCTTAGTTCCCATCGCCTATAGCAGTGTGTGACCAGCTTGTTATCTTAGTGCTTGTAGTGCCCCATGTTCAGGCTTACACTGTGTCCTCTCTACAGCTTGCCCTATCGCTAGCTACTTACGACTAGGATACTGTACATCCTGTAGCATTACCCCCTTCCATAGGCGGAGTACTTGCACTACCACGGTATACTGTACAGCCTGTGGCATTGCCCACTTTCCTTAGGCAGAGTAATTCCACTTCCTCTGGATACTGTACAACTTGTAGCATTACCCTCCTTTCTTGGACGGAGTATTTGCACTACCACTGGATCCTATTCATTCTGTATCATTGCTCTTTTTTCATAGGCAGGGTATTTGCACATGTGACCCTAAACATCCGGTACCAAGGCCTCTTTCCATAGGCGGAGTATTTACTTCACCACTGGATACTGTACAGCCTGTCACATTACTCTCCTTTATAGGCGGAGTACTAGCAATGCCACTGGATACTGTACGTCCTGTACCATTTCCCTACTTCCATACAGTATTGGCATTACCACTGAATCATATATTCCCGGTAGCATTGCCCTCCATCCATAGTGGGTGTATTTACACTTCCACTGGGTACTGTAAATTCTGTGACATTATCCTCATTCCATGCAGTAATTGCGCTACCACTGGATCCTATACAGACTGTAACATTACTCTCCTTCCGCAGGCGGAGTAATTGCACTAATCCTGGTTATCTTCTGTCCGGTTGGATTTCCATCTGCTATAGGTGGACTAGTTGCACCACAATCGCATACTGTAGATCCTGTTGCATTAACCCTCCTTTTGTTGTTGGATTAGTTGCACAACCAGTAGTGCCTGCACTACCAGTGGACCCTGTACATCTGTCGGGTTTCCGTCAGCGGAGTACCCTCCACTACCACTGGAAACTGTTTATCCTGTTACATTATCTGCCTTTCTTAGGTGGAGATGGGTACCACATCTGCATACTGTAAGATCCTGTAGCATTACCCTTCTTCCATCGGCGGGGTAGTTCCACTACCAGTGGTACTTGTTCTACCAGTGGATACTGTACATCTTGTCAGTCTCCCCTCTTTCCATAGACAGAGTATTCCCACTACCTCTGGAATATTCCGCCGTATCGCATGATCCCCTTGTCGCTTTCCATCCCGTTCCAAGGGTGGTCTCCTAGCTAGACACAGACAATCGCCTTACACCCCCAAACCACCCCCCCCCCGTCATGGGCAGTATTTTGTCAGGTAGTCGTTGTACGGACTGTGGTCGGGCACTTACGTGGCAGCCTCTGTCTTTCCAGGGTGTTGACCATGACATGCCTCTGTTCGTGCCTCGAGTTCCCATCCGGAGCATTCTAATTTTGTTGCTTTTCCTTGGCACACTCGGCGTCCACACTCTTTCAGTAGGTGGAACGTCTGCACGGGTTGCCAGTTTTCTTCCTTCCCTGGTGAGTACTGCTGTTTTGACCTCATTTTCAGGTGGAGTCTCCCCTCTGGAGAGGCCATGGGTGCTGGTATGGCCTCCCCCTATGAGTCAGGCTTTGTGCTGGCCGTAGATTTTTGGGCTATCCTGTTCCGTGGCTACTACTGTGTGACCCCTTCCCAAGGGGAGTTTTTGCGTTCTTCCTTCAAATGCCGACAGTCGCTGGTTCTGGCTTACAGGACGCATTGTCAGTGGGCACGGCCCTGGAGGTTATTGCCGCATCCCCTTCCGACCCTGGCATTTCGTGCGGTTTTCTGCAACACATTTACTAGGCATGGTATGTATGGTGTTTCTGAGGCAGTGGCTGATGGGTTCACTTATTCCTTATGGCGCTGGTCAAGTACCCATACCAAACCATGCTACAGGTGATGGGTTTGCTCACTTCTCCTGGTATAACCTACTGATTTCTGTGCTGCTGGTTTAGCGCCTTGTTTCCTTCACATGTCGTGCATTGCCTCTACTATCTGCTACGGTGACAGCATCAGCTTTCCCTCCTTGTGGAAGTTTGGGTATGCATTTATCCAGTTTGCCTCTGTGAGTTGTCTGCACTTCTTCCCTCACTGGGTACGGCGGTCGTACTGTTCTTGTTGTCACCACTTACACTAGGTCTCTACTAACCCGTATCAGCCTCTTCTACTTCTCCCCTTCTGCAAGGCGAGTAGTTGCACTTCCCCAGATGCTGTTTCTGCCTGCTGGGCCAGTTTCTATAGCCGTTGGGTTCTTGTAGGCCCCCTTTCTGCTGTGGAGTATCTGTGCGGGTAGTATGGTTCTGTTACCTTATATTTTGGGACTTTGTGGCGTTCGATGTCGCACTCCCTTCCTGGCGCAGTATTTATCCTATATCTGGTTCCGGTCTGGCCGTTTTGTACATTCCTGTCATATCTTCCTCTTCTTCTTTAGTCGGAGTTGGTCTGCAGTGGCGGTTGATGATGTCTGATGGGTTTACGCAACTTTTATGTTTTCAGACATTTACGTTGCTTCTACCTGTTCCCTTGGCCTCGGTACTTTTTCTTTAGCTTCCAGTTAGGTCTGCCACTTCAGGCAGCCTTCCATATGTATCAGACGGCTTCTCTCTTCTCTTGTTATGAAGTTTAAGGTCCTCCTCTATATGCCTCTGCTTACCACATTGTCATTCTCCTTGGGGAACATTCTTATGAGACAAACCCCTTGGCCGTTGGTCTAAAGGGGATGTTTTCTTTTATCCCGGTGGAAACTCTTTTCCTACCAGGTTACTCCTCAATTTTTTTTGCTGTTTTTTTGGGTCGGTTCCACTGCCTTGTTCCCATTGTGTCTCTTCTCTCCCTCGATATTCTTTTCTTATGGGCTATGGTCATGCCTGACATCCAGGTTCTCTAGCACTGATTTTGTTAATGGTACTGCTGGCGTGCTCTTCTCCTTTGAGAGCCTGGTATGGAGTAGGAGCTTGTCGCCTTCTGACACCTCTACTTCTTCCCTCGGGAGGGGAAAGGGGGGGCAAGATTTGTCACATCTGCAATTCTCTGGCCCTTGGTATGCAGATACCATTTTCAGTTTGTTTTCTTCTCCTGCCATGTCATGACTGTTGATCACTCTAGGGGGGGTCTTTTCCTGGGGTGCTGGTCCTTGGGCATCACCTTCCTTAGAATTTTTCTGGACCCAGGCTATGTTTTCATTCTTGTCTATCTTGTGGATATTCGGTTTGCTCTCCACTTCTTCCGAAGTCTCTTAAGCCGTGGCTTATGTCCCCGGGGCTGTTCTTCTTCTGTCCAGCCGGGGCGTCTGGGTATTCAGACGCTTTCTGGCTGGCCTTCCTTGGAATGGCTCTTCCTGTCCTTTTTCAGGGGTCCGGGTGTGTCCTCCACCCGCAAATTCTGTGCGGGGCCTTATGACAGGCCTTGGAGTCGTTCTGGTCTTGTTCCCTCCCCATGGTACTGCTTTTTAACGTCCCATGGTCTTCTGTGTCCCCCAATGATACGAGCGAGAAAATAGGATTTTTGTCTTGCCTGTAAAATCCTTTTCTCGCTGAGTTCATTGGGGGACGCAGCTCCGACCCTGTAAGTACATTGCTGACTCTCCTTGATGGGTCCCTCCGGTTCTTGATTCTGACCCATCTTTGCCTTTTTTACCTTTTATTGTTTTCTGTTGGCTTCTCCTGGCTGCTCCTACTGCTTTCATACAAACTGATTAGCTCAGTGTCTGCAGGAGGGGTATAGCTGAGAGGAGGAGGAGCTAACACTTTTTTGCTTAGTGTCACCTCCTAGTGGCAGCAGCTATACCCATGGTCTTCTGTGTCCCCCAATGAACTCAGCGAGAAAAGGATTTTACAGGTAAGACAAAAATCCTACTTTCATGACCAGGCTTGAATGTCCAGGCAATTTTTCATGATTTTGTGCATGTGGTGGTTTAGTGACCCTACATTTTCTATTAGTTTGACTACCAAAATAATTTTTGCTATGTTTTTTTACTTTACACTTAGGACTTTTTATTAGCTTGAGTATTTTTTTTTTTTTATTATACCTTTATTATTTCTTAAATATTTAAAATTGACACAAAAATTAAATATTGCAATGGGTTCTCTATTTTGTAACCTAACATGTATAGGTTTGAGTGAACGGGGTGACTATGGTGACAGTATTTTACATTTTTATTTTTTTTTACATTTTTTTTTAAATTTGCATTTTATTTTTTACTCTTATTTTAACTTATTTTTGGCACATATGTCCTCCCAAGAGGTCATTAAAAGACCGGCCTGCTTCCTGCTCTCCCTCCCTGTGCTCATGTACTGCTCTCCTGCCGGCAGTGGAGAAGGCGGAAGTGGTAATAAACCGCTCCTGTCTTCTCCTCAGGGTCCCCGCTGTGTCTCACTACCAGGACCAGACCTGCTCCTGCTAGATTGCAGGAGCTTCAATCCTAGCGCTGTACAGCACAGGGATTTAAAGGCCTACCTGACCATTTATATAAGTGCCATCTGCACGGGGTATGTACAGATAGGACGTATATAGTCAGTGGACAGTCGGGAAGGGGTTAATTTGATTCTGCTGCTGCTTTTATCTATTGTGGGGGGTCACGAATAATACAGTTTTGCAGGTTCGTAGCACAGTATGTAAAATGGTTTCAAATTGGAGGCTCTTCTTGAACAGCCTCTTAAAGATCCTGTTAGAGCATGATAATTAGGTACCTGAAAATATCCCTGTTTGTCATTTACACTCACGATTTTCATCTTGGTAAGGCGATTTGTATTTTTACCAAAACTGGTTTTACAAGCGTTCTCCTCCTGGTTTTCCAGCCATACTGTATTTCCGTCCTGTGTAATCTGATGCTTGCAGCGTGCCTCTCACTCCCTCTTTAGTAAACATTCACCCTGCAATCTCTGCATCCATTTTTCTTCTTTTTCTTTTCTGATTACAGTATCAGGAAAATACACTTGCTGCAAGAGAACTGTTCTCTAGTTTCTGCTCCTCACCAATGTGCCTTCAGACCCAGGTGGTACCATACCTGGCAAAGCTCACAAACCCATTAAGAAACCAAGGTAAACTGTACAGTTATATCCGTAGTAACTTTTTTTTTGGGGGTGGGGGGGAGATTTAACCACCTCCGGACCGCTGTACGCACAGACGCGTCCTGGAGGTGGTTGTTTCATTCCTCCTGGACGCGCCGGCGCGTCCTCTCGCGAGACGCGAGATTTCGGTCACAGCCGGCCCGCGCATGCGCATCGCGGGCCGGCAAAAGTTAAAGGACTATTGCATCAGCAACCTGCCAGCCAATGATCGTCGCTGGCAGGTTGCTGATTTTTAAAAAATCGAATCACAAGCCAGATAACAGATCATATTAGTAAATATGATCTGTTATATGGCTTCTCTGCTCCTCTGCTGGTCCTTTTCATCGGTTGGATCCAGCAGAGGAGCAGACATCACTGTGAGTACACACCAAACACTGCCCTTAGCCCCTGATCACCATCCATCACCCCCATCATCCAAATTAACCCCTTGATCGCCCCCTGTCAATCACTTAGTGAAAGACAAAAAGTGATCAGTGTAAACTGACACTTTTTTTTTTTCACTAGTATTGGCTGTTAGGTTTTAGGGATAGTTTAGGCCCCTTGGTTAGGTAGTTAGCTCAGTTAGCGCCCACCCCACCGCACCGCAGTCACTTTTATTCGCTGTTTAGCGTATCGCTAATCAGCATTTGTACTTTTATAGTATCTGTAAGTGATCAAAACTGATCACGGTCAGATCTATAATAGTATTAGTGTCACCTTAGCTCGCCCTCCACCCAAAACGCAGTGTTTGCCCGATCAGGCCTGATCGGTCGCCCACACGTGCGTTCACCCACGCCCGCCCCACCGCAGTGACAAAAAATGTATTTTTTTTGATCACTGCACATTCACTTTACACGCTCTGCGGCGATAAAAAAATCAGTTTTGATATTTTTTATCAACCGCAGCGGCCTCCGGTACTTCGCTAGCCTCCCCTTTGTAAGACAGGCTTGCTTTTTTTCTTAGGTAGTCTCAGGGAATACCCCTAAATTTAGTAGTCCAAAATGTCAAACAGGGGGTGTTCCTCTGAAGAGGCCTACAGGATTCTGATCCAGTCGGATGAGGAATGGGAACCCTCATCTGACGAATCTAGCGGGTCAGAATATGAACCTGTAGAAAGCAGTGGCTCTCTGACCCAAAGTTCGGACGAGGAGGTTGAGGTCCCTGGCAGCACCAGGCGTACCCGGCCCCGTGTCGCTAGACCACAGGTTATGCAGGATCCGCTTCAAGAGCAGCAGAGTGGGGCTGTCGCTGCCGGATCACGTGGTGAGGCATACACCAGCAGCGCAGCCCTTCCTGGACCTAGTACCAGCACTGCCGTACAACATGGTGAAGTAGCGAGCACCAGAAGGGCAGTTGAAGCTGGTACGGTGGCACGTGCACTAGTTACCCCGTCGCAGCCACCGCACAGACAGGCCCGTAGAGCCCCTAGAATCCCTGAGGTGCTGGCAAACCCTGATTGGCAATCACCAACTTCAGCCGCACCAGTAGTTTCCCCTTTCACCGCCCAGTCTGGAGTTCGGGTTGAGACGGCTCAGATCAGTACGGCCCTGGGATTTTTTGAGCTGTTCTTGACTGCGGAGCTCTTGGACTTAGTCGTGGCAGAGACAAACCGGTATGCCACACAATTTATAACCGCAAACCCGGGAAGCTTTTATGCCCAGCCTTTCCGGTGGAAACCAGTCCAAGTTTCCGAACTTTAAATTTTTCTGGGCCTTCTCCTCAACATGGGTCTAACCAAAAAGCATGAATTGCGGTCATATTGGTCCACGAACCCGATTCATCACATGCCCATGTTCTCTGCTGCTATGTCCAGGACAGGATTTGAGGCCATCCTGCGTTTCCTGCACTTTAGCGACAACACCACCTCCCGTCCCAGAGGCCACCCAGCTTTTGACCGGCTCCACAAAATTCGGCCCCTCATAGACCATTTCAACCAGAAATTTGCAGATTTGTATACCCCTGAGCAAAACATCTGCGTAGACGAGTCCCTAATACATTTTACCGGGCGCCTTGGCTTCAAACAATACATCCCAAGCAAGCGTGCCCGGTATGGGGTCAAATTGTATAAGCTCTGTGAAAGGGCCACAGTCTATACCCCCAAATTTCGGATCTATGAGGGAAAAGATCAGACCCTGGAGCCGGTCGGTTGCCCTGACTACCTGGGGAGCAGTGGGAAGACAGTCTGGGACTTGGTGTCACCCTTATTCGGCAAGGGGTACCATCTTTATGTGGACAATTTTTACACAAGTGTGGCCCTCTTTAGGCATTTGTTTCTAGAACGGATTTGCGCCTGTGGCACCGCGCGAACTAGTCGCGTGGGCTTCCCCCAACGGCTTGTAACCACCCGTCTTGCAAGGGGGGAGAGGGCTGCCTTGTGTAACGAAGAACGGTGAAATGGAGAGACAAGCGTGACGTTTACACGCTCTCCTCCATTCACGCAGACACGACAATCCAAATTCAAAGGGCAACCCGTGTCATTGAAAAGCCCCTCTCAGTCCACGACTATACTGCGCTCATGGGAGGGGTGGACTTCAATGACCAGATGTTGGCTCCCTATTTAGTTTCCCGCAGAACCAGACGCTGGTATAAGAAGGTGTCTGTATATTTAATTCAATTGGCGCTGTATAATAGTTTTGTTCTCTACAGTAAGGCTGGGAGAACACGATCCTTCCTCAAATTCCAGGAAGAGATCATCGAGAACCTCCTTTACCCAGGAGGTTCCGTGGCCCCATCCACCAGTGTAGTTAGCCGTCTACACGAGCGACATTTCCCCAGTGTCGTTGCTGGTACCTCAACCCAACCGCCACCCCGAAAAAAATGTCGTGTCTGTAGCGGGAGTGGAATAAGGCGTGACACCCGCTATTTCTGTCCTGACTGTCCGGACCACCCTGCCCTATGCTTAGGAGAGTGTTTCCGGAAGTACCACACACAGGTATACCTAGTATAGGGATCACATCTCACCAGGACAGGCACACAGGGCTATTCGGGCCCTTTCTCTCACAGCTGCTGCAAACCTCTCCTTTCACCTGGGATAAAGTGCATAACGTACTTCGCCACATCTTTGGGCGATTTGCGCTTTGCACATTGTCCCATGGGGAAGGAGAGGTTTGTTCTATAAAGGTAAAAAAAACTAAACAAAAAAAAAAACACCAGTAAGCAAAAAGGTTAATGTTTAGTTCAAAAAGTTAAAGTTAATATGTTCTCTTCCAAAGTTAATAAAATTATTGTGTTGCGGCCTGGTTTTTTCTTTTTTTTTTTTTTTACCTTCCAGGTGGACCAACCGATCGACTAGCTGCAGCACTGATGTGCATTCGGACAGAAGCATTGCGCTGCTGTCAGATTACACGCAAGTCGGTGTATGCGGCGCTGCAAGACGAGATTTCTCCTCTGCAGTAAAATATACGTTTGCCGAGGCATATGAGCTGAGGAGGTGGCGGTGTTCCTATGCTTTGGCAAACACTTTGTATATATATAAAAAAAAAAAAATCCCGGCAAGGATTTATTCATCCACATCGATTGATGTGAATGGAGAAATCTGGTTTGCCAGGGCATACGAGCTGAAGTGGGTATGGATGTTGGGCGGAGCTCCTATGTCCTGGCAGACGCCTTTCCCCTCCTTTTTCTTTTTTTGGCAGAGATTTTTTCATCCACATTGATCGATGCGAATGAAGAAATCTGTGCCGTTCATTTTTTTCTTTCAGCCCAGCGGCTGAACGGAAAAAAAAAATCTCATTACCCGTATGCTCAATATAAGGAGAATAGCAGAAACTCCTAATGCTGGGCATACATGTAATGATTGCGGAGACCCTCAAATGCCAGGGCAGTACAAACACCCCACAAATAACACCATTTTGGAAAGAAGACACCCCAAGGTATTCGCTGAGGGGCATATTGAGTCCATGAAAGATTGAAATTTTTGTCCCAAGTTAGCGGAAAGGGAGACTTTGTGAGAAAAAAAAATCAAAAAAATCAATTTCCGCTAACTTGTGCCAAATTTTTTTTTTTTCTATGAACTCGCCATGCCCCTCATTGAATACCTTGGGGTGTCTTCTTTCCAAAATGGTGTCACATGTGGGGTATTTATACTGCCCAGGCATTTTAGGGGACCCAAAGTGTGAGAAGAAGTCTGGTATCCAAATGTCTAAAAATGCCCTCCTAAAAGGAATTTGGGCCCCTTTGCCCACCTAGGCTGCAAAAAAGTGTCACACATGTGGTATCTCCGTATTCAGGAGAAGTTGGAGAATGTGTTTTGGGGTGTCATTTTGCATATACCCATGCTGGGTGAGATAAATATCTTGGTCAAATGCCAACTTTGTATAAAAAAATGGGAAAAGTTGTCTTTTGCCAAGATATTTCTCTCACCAAGCATGGGTATATGTAAAATGACACCACAAAACACATTCCCCAACTTTTCCTGAATTCGGCGATACCACATGTGTGACACTTTTTTGCAGCCTAGGTGGGCAAAGGGGCCCACATTCCAAAGAGCACCTTTCGGATTTCACAGGTCATTTACCTACTTACCACACATTAGGGCCCCTAGAATGCCAGGGCAGTATAACTACCCCACAAGTGACCCCATTTTAGAAAGAAGACACCCCAAGGTATTCCGTGAGGGGCATGGCAAGTTCCTAGAATTTTTTATTTTTTGTCACAAGTTAGTGGAAAATGATGTTTTTTTTTTTTTTGTTTTTTTTTTCATACAAAGTCTCATATTCCACTAACTTGTGACAAAAAATAAAAACTTCCTTGAACTCACTATGCCCATCAGCGAATACCTTGGGGTCTCTTCTTTCCAAAATGGGGTCACTTGTGGGGTAGTTATACTGCCCTGGCATTCTAGGGGCCCAAATGTGTGGTAAGGAGTTTGAAATCAAATTCTGTAAAAAATGGCCTGGGAAATCCGAAAGGTGCTCTTTGGAATTTGGGCCCCTTTGCCCACCTAGGCTGCAAAAAAGTGTCACACATCTGGTATCTCTGTATTCAGGAGAAGTTGAGGAATGTGTTTTGGGGTGTCTTTTTACATATACCCATGCTGGGTGAGATAAATATCTTAGTCAAATGCCAACTTTGTATAAAAAAAATGGGAAAAGCAAAAGACATGTAGAACAATACATTTAGAGCAAAATTTATATATGGATCTCATTTTTTTTGCAAAATTTTACAACTGAAAGTGAAAAATGTCATTTTTTTCTCAAAAAATCGTTAAATTTCGATTAATAAAAAAAGTAAAAATGTCAGCAGCAATGAAATACCACCAAATGAAAGCTCTATTAGTGAGAAGAAAAGGAGGTAAAATTCATTTGGGTGGTAAGTTGCATGACCGAGCAATAAACGGTGAAAGTAGTGTAGGTCAGAAGTGTAAAAAGTGGCCTGGTCTTTCAGGGTGTTTAAGCACTGGGGGCTGAGGTGGTTAAAGAGGTTGTCTCACTTCAGCAAATGACATTTATCATGTAGAGAAAGTTAATACAAGGCACTTACTAATGTATTGTGATTGTCCACATTGCTTCCTTTGCTGGCTGGATTCCTTTTTCCATCACTTTATACACTGCTCGTTTTCATGGTTACGACTAGGGATGAGCGAACCCGAACTGTATAGTTCGGGTTCGTACCGAATTTTGGGGTGTCCGTGACACGGACCCGAACCCGAACATTTTCGTAAAAGTTCGGGTTCGGTGTTCGGCGCTTTCTTGGCGCTTTTTGAAAGGCTGCAAAGCAGCCAATCAACAAGCGTCATACTACTTGCCCCAAGAGGCCATCACAGCCTTGCCTACTATTGGCATGGCTGTGATTGGCCAGTGCAGCATGTGACCCAGCCTCTATATAAGCTTGGGTCACGTAGCGCTGCACGTCACTCTGCTGATACAAGCGTAGGGAGAGGTTGCTGCTGCGACGTTAGGGCAAGATTAGGCAGTGATTAACTCCTCCAAAAGACTTCATTCAGTGATCGATCTACAGCTGTGGATCATTGAAGTGCTGATATTGAATTGGTCACTTTTTTTAGGCTGCCCAGAGCGTTTTTATATCACTTTTTTCTGGGGTGATCGGCGGCCACTTCGTGGCTTGTGGTGCGCCAGCACAAGCTACCACCAAGTGCATTTAACCATCAATAGTGTGGTTATTTTTTGGCCATATACTACATCAGGTGCAGGCTGAGCCTGTGTCACCCAAGTGCATTTAACCATCAATAGTGTGGTTATTTTTTGGCCATATACTACATCAGGGGCAAGTTGAGCCTGTCACCCAGCGCCTAAAAAATAGGCCTGACATTTCTATTCCTCCAAATCAGTACTGTTTTAGCTGGTCAAATTATTTGTAGTGACCGTAAAAGCACAGTTTTTGTTCTGGGTTGAAAAACTATTCCCAAATTTGCCATTCTCAAAATTAGTAGTTTCTGCTATATCAGGCCTACTTTAAATCTATCCCAAAAAGGGTATATTAGATTCAAGGTGCTGATAGTGTCATTCTGAAAAACTTAACACACACGCTACAGTGCAGATACAAGTCTAATTCTGTGATTAAAGGTATACCTGTCACACAGCGCCTAAAAAATAGGCCTCACATTTATATTCAGCTAAATCTGTCATTACTTGTGTGCCTGTATTAGTGTAATACGGTACCTAAATAGATAGCCAGACAGTGTTAGGTGTCTGTAAAAAAAAAAAAGGCCTGAATTTTAATTCAATACATTGGCCCGAATAATATTTTTCTTATTGTGGTGAACGGGAACAATGAGGAAAACATCTAGTAAGGGACGCGGACGTGGACATGGTCGTGGTGGTGTTAGTGGACCCTCTGGTGCTGGGAGAGGACGTGGCCGTTCTGCCACAGCCACACGTCCTAGTGTACCAACTACCTCAGGTCCCAGTAGCCGCCAGAATTTACAGGGATATTTGGTGGGGCCCAATGCCGTTCTAAGGATGGTAAGGCCTGAGCAGGTACAGGCATTAGTCAATTGGGTGGCTGACAGTGCATCCAGCACGTTCACATTATCTCCCACCCAGTCTTCTGCAGAAAGCGCACAGATGGCGCATGAAAACCAAGCCCATCAGTCTGTCACATCACCCCCATGCATATCAGGGAAACTGTCTGAGCCTCAAGTTATGCAGCAGTCTCTTATGCTGTTTGAAGACTCTGCTGCCAGGGTTTCCCAAGGGCATCCACCTAGCCCTTCCCCAGGGGTGGAAGAGATAGAATGCACTAACGCACAACCACTTATGTTTCCTGATGATGAGGACATGGGAATACCACCTCAGCACGTCTCTGATGATGACGAAACACAGGTGCCAACTGCTGCGTCTTTCTGCAGTGTGCAGACTGAACAGGAGGTCAGGGATCAAGACTGGGTGGAAGACGATGCAGGGGACGATGAGGTCCTAGACCCCACATGGAATGAAGGTCGTGCCACTGACTTTCACAGTTCGGAGGAAGAGGCAGTGGTGAGACCGAGCCAACAGCGTAGCAAAAGAGGGAGCAGTGGGCAAAATCAGAACACCCGCCGCCAAGAGACTCCGCCTGCTACTGACCGCCGCCATCTGGGACCGAGCACCCCAAAGGCAGCTTCAAGGAGTTCCCTGGCATGGCACTTCTTCAAACAATGTGCTGACGACAAGACCCAAGTGGTTTGCACGCTGTGCCATCAGAGCCTGAAGCGAGGCATTAACGTTCTGAACCTTAGCACAACCTGCATGACCAGGCACCTGCATGCAAAGCATGAACTGCAGTGGAGTAAACACCTTAAAAACGAGGAAGTCACTCAGGCTCCCCCTGCTACCTCTTCTGCTGCTGCCGCCTCGGCCTCTTCCTCCGCCTCTGGAGGAACGTTGGCACCTGCCGCCCAGCAAACATGGGATGTACCACCAACACCACCACCTGCGTCACCAAGCATCTCAACCATGTCACACGGCAGCGTTCAGCTCTCCATCTCACAAACATTTGAGAGAAAGCGTAAATTCCCACCAAGCCACCCTCGATCCCTGGCCCTGAATGCCAGCATTTCTAAACTACTGGCCTATGAAATGCTGTCATTTAGGCTGGTGGACACAGACAGCTTCAAACAGCTCATGTCGCTTGCTGTCCCACAGTATGTTGTTCCCAACCGGCACTACCTGTCCAAGAGAGCCGTGCCTTCCCTGCACAACCAAGTGTCCGATAAAATCAAGTGTGCACTGCGCAACGCCATCTGTGGCAAGGTCCACCTAACCACAGATACGTGGACCAGTAAGCACGGCCAGGGACGCTATATCTCCCTAACTGCACACTGGGTAAATGTAGTGGCGGCTGGGCACCAGGCGGAGAGCTGTTTGGCGCACGTCCTTCCGCCGCCAAGGATCGCAGGGCAACATTCTTTGCCTTCTGTCTCCTCCTCCTCCTACTCAGCTTCCTCCTCCTCTTCTTCCACCTGCTCATCCAGTCAGCCACACACCTTCACCACCAACTTCAGCACAGCCCGGGGTAAACGTCAGCAGGCCGTTCTGAAACTCATATGTTTGGGGGACAGGCCCCACACCGCACAGGAGTTGTGGCGGGGTATAGAACAACAGACCGACGAGTGGTTGCTGCCGGTGAGCCTCAAGCCCGGCCTGGTGGTGTGCGATAATGGGCGAAATCTCGTTGCAGCTCTGGGACTAGCCGGTTTGACGCACATCCCTTGCCTGGCGCATGTGCTGAATTTGGTGGGGCAGAAGTTAATTCGAAACTACCCCGACATGTCAGAGCTGCTGCATAAAGTGCGGGCCGTCTGTTCGCGCTTGCGGCGTTCACACCCTGCCGCTGCTCGCCTGTCTGCGCTACAGCGTAACTTCGGCCTTCCCGCTCACCGCCTCATATGCGACATGCCCACCAGGTGGAACTCCACCTTGCACATGCTGGACAGACTGTGCGAGCAGCAGCAGGCCATAGTGGAGTTTCAGCTGCAGCACGCACGGGTCAGTCGCACTGCGGAACAGCACCACTTCACCACCAATGACTGGGCCTCCATGCGAGACCTGTGTGCCCTGTTGCGCTGTTTCAAATACTCCACCAACATGGCCAGTGGCGATGACGCCGTTATCAGCGTTACAATACCACTTCTATGTCTCCTTGAGAAAACACTTAGGGCGATGATGGAAGAGGAGGTGGCCCAGGAGGAGGAGGAGGAAGAGGGGTCATTTTTAGCACTTTCAGGCCAGTCTCTTCGAAGTGACTCAGAGGAAGGTTTTTTGCAACAGCAGAGGCCAGGTACAAATGTGGCCAGACAGGGCCCACTACTGGAGGACGAGGAGGAGGTGGAGGAGGATGAAGCATGTTCACAGCGGGGTGGCACCCAAAGCAGCTCGGGCCCATCACTGGTGCGTGGCTGGGGGGAAACACAGGACGATGACGATACGCCTCCCACAGAGGACAGCTTGTCCTTACCTCTGGGCAGCCTGGCACACATGAGCGACTACATGCTGCAGTGCCTGCGCAACGACAGCAGAGTTGCCCACATTTTAACGTGTGCGGACTACTGGATTGCCACCCTGCTGGATCCCCGGTACAAAGACAATGTGCCCACCTTACTTTCTACACTGGAGAGTGATAGGAAGATGCGCGAGTACAAGCGCACGTTGGTAGACACGCTACTGAGAGCATTCCCAAATGTCACAGGGGAACCAGTGGAAGGCAAAGGCAGAGGAGGAGCAAGAGGTCGCCAACGCAGCTGTGTCACGGCCAGCTCCTCTGAGGGCAGGGTTAGCATGGCAGAGATGTGGAAAAGTTTTGTCACCACGCCACAGCTAACTGCACCATTACCTGATACAGAACGTGTTAGCAGGAGGCAGCATTTCACTAACATGGTGGAACAGTACGTGTGCACACCCCTCCACGTACTGACTGATGGTTAGGCCCCATTCAACTTCTGGGTCTCCAAATTGTCCACGTGGCCAGAGCTAGCCTTTTATGCCTTGGAGGTGCTGGCCTGCCCGGCGGCCAGCGTTTTGTCTGAACGTGTATTCAGCACGGCAGGGGGCGTCATTACAGACAAACGCAGCCGCCTGTCTACAGCCAATGTGGACAAGCTGACGTTCATAAAAATTAACCAGGCATGGATCCCACAGGACCTGTCCATCCCTTGTGCAGATTAGATATTAACTACCTCCCCTTAACAATATATTATTGTACTCCAGGGCACTTCCTCATTCAATCCTATTTTTATTTTCATTTTACCATTATATTGCGGGGCAACCCAAAGTTGAATGAACCTCTCCTCTGTCTGGGTGCCGGGGCCTAAATATGTGACAGTGGCCTGTTCCAGTGGTGGGTGACGTGAAGCCTGATTCTCTGCTATGACATGAAGACTGATTCTGTGCTGACATGAAGCCAGATTCTCTGTTACGGGACCTCTCTCCTCTGTCTGGGTGCCAGGGCCTAAACGTGTGACAGTGGCCTCTTCCAGTGGTGGGTGACGTGAAGCCTGATTCTCTGCTATGACATGAAGACTGATTCTCTGCTGACCGGAAGCCAGATTCTCTGCTATGGCATGAAGAGACTGATTCTCTGCTGACGTGAAGCCCGATTCTCTGCTATGGGACCTCTGTCCAATTGATATTGGTTAATTTTTTTTTTATTTTTTTTTATTTTAATTAATTTCCCTATCCACATTTGTTTGCAGGGGATTTACCTACATGTTGCTGCCTTTTGCAGCCTCTAGCTCTTTCCTGGTCTGTTTTACAGCCTTTTTAGTGCCGAAAAGTTTGGGTCCCCATTGACTTGGGGTTCGGGTCGGGTTCGGATCCCGAACCCGAACATTTCCGGGAAGTTCGGCCGAACTTCTCGAACCCGAACATCCAGGTGTTCGCTCAACTCTAGTTACGACCACCCTGCAAATCCATCAGTGGTGGCTGTGCTTGCACACTATAGGAAAAATTGGTGGCCGGGACTGTGGGACTGCACATAGGCTAGTGCTTTTTCCTATAGTGTGCAAGCACGACCATCACTGATGGATTGCAGGGTGGTCGTAACCATGAAAATGAGCAGTGTATAATGTGATGAAAAAATGAATCAAGCAAGCAAAGGAGGCAATTTGGACAATCACAATACATTAGTAAGTGCATTGTATTAATTTTCTCTACTTGATAAATGCCACTTGCCAAAGTGAGACAACCCCTTTAATAGAAGGAACGTAGAACGATAACATCCAACTTGCATTACTACAGACTCTCAGAAAATCTGAGAAGGTTCTTCCAACTGAGGATCTTGTAACTCCATGCCACCCATTCCTTTCCCTAAGGCCTCTTTCACACTAGCGGTTTTTTTTTCTGTTTTGCGAGCCGTTTTTTGCGTTCCGTATACGGAACCATTCATTTCAATGGTTCCGCAAAAAAAACGGAACACATACGGAAATGCATCCGTATGTCTTCCGTATACGTTCCGTTTTTTTCTGAACCATCTATTGAAAATGTTATGGCCAGCCCAATTTTTTCTATGTAATTACTGTATATGCCATACGGAGAAAAACTGAACGGAAACACAACGGAAACAAAAAAATGGAACAACGGATTCGTGAAAAACGGAACGCAAAACACTGAAATCGACATACTGTAGTGTGAAAGAGGCCTAACACTTATCCCCCCTTTTAGTTTTCATTATTAAAGGTAATGTGTTTTTATGAACTCTTATTTGAATTACATTTTTTCTGTTTAACTTCTTTTTTTTTTTTTTTTTGAGAATATATATATTTTTTTCCCCCATTTTACTGTGTTTTAAAAAAAAAAAGTATATAATCCTGCAATTTTCGCACTGGCTACTAGGTCTAATAATAATGATATATACAGTACAGACCAAAAGTTTGGACACACCTTCTCATTCAAAGAGTTTTCTTTATTTTCATGACTATGAAGGCATCAAAACTATGAATTAACACATGTGGAATTATATACATAACAAACAAGTGTGAAACAACTGAAAATATGTCATATTCTAGGTTCTTCAAAGTAGCCACCTTTTGCTTTGATTACTGCTTTGCACACTCTTGGCATTCTCTTGATGAGCTTCAAGAGGTAGTCCCCTGAAATGGTCTTCCAACAGTCTTGAAGGAGTTCCCAGAGATGCTTAGCACTTGTTGGCCCTTTTGCCTGCACTCTGCGGTCCAGCTCACCCCAAACCATCTCGATTGGGTTCAGGTCCGGTGACTGTGGAGGCCAGGTCATCTGGCGCAGCACCCCATCACTCTCCTTCATGGTCAAATAGCCCTTACTTTCAAAGTTTTCCCAATTTTTCGGCTGACTGACTGATCTTCATTTCTTAAAGTAATGATGGCCACTCGTTTTTCTTTACTTAGCTGCTTTTTTTTTGCCATAATACAAATTCTAACAGTCTATTCAGTAGGACTATCAGCTGTGTATCCACCTGATTTCTCCTCAACGCAACTGATGGTCCCAACCCCATTTATAAGGCAAGAAATCCCACTTATTTAACCTGACAGGGCACACCTGTGAAGTGAAAACCATTTCAGGGGACTACCTCTTGAAGCTCATCAAGAGAATGCCAAGAGTGTGCAAAGCAGTAATCAAAGCAAAAGGTGGCTACTTTGAAGAACCTAGAATATGACATATTTTCAGTTGTTTCACACTTGTTTGTTATGTATATAATTCCACATGTGCTAATTCATAGTTTTGATGCCTTCAGTGTGAATCTACAATTTTCATAGTCATGAAAATAAAGAAAACTCTTTGAATGAGAAGGTGTGTCCAAACTTTTGGTCTGTACTGTATATATATATATTTTTTTTCCTGTTCTGTACAGGTAATGATAATTGAACTACTGAAAAGTTATCACCACAGGCAGAATTACAATGACAATTAACACCTCTGTATAGATAACACAGGATCCACCATTCACAATAGGTGATATCACAGCTTGACACGTCAATAGGGTCAACTCCTGTCCATTGTGTCTGTGGTCTACATGGCTGTTCTCAGAAGACAGGAAGTCCTAAGCTACTTTCACATCTCCAGTATGAATTCTGGCAGGTTGTTCCGGCAGAGAACAGCCTGCCGAAATTGTCCAGATCCGGCGCTGTTGTATAATGGGGTCCGGTGAAGATCTGTACGCATTCTGGCCGACAAGCGGAGAAACGGCCAGACACAAACCGCTGCATCTGCCGGAACGGCCATGCCGGAGTTTCACACTGGAGGTGTGAAAGTAGACTTAAAGGGAACCTGTCATCATGAGAATGCAAAGTGCGATACAGGCACAATAGTATAGAGCAGGAGGAGCTGAGCAGACAGGTGTATAAGTTTATGGGAATATAGTTAGTAAAACTTATAATTTATACAATTTTATACTCCTGCTCATTTTGGGCTTTGAAGTCCAGGAGGCGGTCCTATCAGTGATTGACAGCTATCTGTGTATACACAGTCATAGAGGGAAGGCTGTCAATCACTGATAGGACCGCCTCCTGGACTTAAAAACCCTGAATGAGCAGGAATTGACATGAATAAAATACAGGTTTTACTGAATCTTTTCCCATTAACCATATATCAATCTGCTCTGCTCCTCCTGCTCTATAACATGCTGTCTGCAGCTCAAACACTATATTCAATGTGAGAGGTTCCATTTAACAGATTTTAGGCCTAATGGCCTAAAAAATTGCAAGATTATATACAATTTTTTTTATATACTGTAGAAAGTGACAAGGGAAAAAAAAAAACACTAAAAATTCTTTCAAAAAGTATTAAACATAAAAAGAGATTTAAACAATGGGTCATTTTCTTTATTGCTACTTATGAATGATGGTATATGAAGGGTGCATTTTGGGTATTCATTTAGGAACATCTGGTCACAAATTGTAAAGATTTCCTGACCATATTAATTGCAATTTCCTTTTTCTTCTGCAGCACAAATTGCATTCATCCAGGATGTTGGCAGGCTTCCCTTGAAGAGACACTTTGGAAGGTATAGAGAGATTTTCATTCTGTATAGGCTGTCAATGTGTCTAACGTGTCGGTTCTGTCAGTGTGCTGTCTTACTTAGCTTTTTTTCCTTTTATTTTTTTTAATCATTTCTTTATGATTAGATAGGGGCAGACTGTGAACTCAAAGGGGTTGTGCAAGAATTGGGGGAGTGTTGGCAAAACCGCCCATTCTGCCGGACCTGCAAAGGGAAAATGACTTGCCTGTTTCTCGGCGCCAGCTCCCTACTCCTTCTCCTGCAGGCCGGCGATGCTCCGCTGGGATCCATCGATGTCAGCATCCGGTTTGACATTAGCGCAGCCAATCACAGGCCACAAATGGTCACATGATGCAAGAGGAGCCAGATACTGCTTATGCACGTGATTGGCTGTGGCCATGTCAAACCGGATGTTGGAGCCGCATTCCTGCAGGAGAAGGGGCGGGAAGGAGGTAAGTCATTTTCTCTTTGCAGGTCTGTTCTCATCTCAGGAGCACTTATGTATGTTCATATGGAGATGTAAGTAAACAGTGCCGCCTTCCTCCCTGTAGGTCCTAGGATTATTCGCAGGATAGGGGATAACTATTGTGTCACAAGAATGGGGGGCCGCTTACCCTCAGGAGTGCCCTAAAATGGATGGAGTGGCTGGTCGGAAAAGCGCGCTGCCGCTCCATTAATTTCTATGGGAGATAGATCTCTCATTCTCATGGTATCCCCTAGAAATCCAGTCAGAATTTTCTCCCATCTCCAGATATATCACAGAGATCAGCTTCTCTTGATCATATCCTGCTCTCAGGGCAGAAGAAATCACAGGTCCACACTAAGTACTTCTGTGTTTTACAATATAACTTCAGTGCTGTAGTGTTTCATTCTTGACTTGTGTGTAACGTCTGTCTAGGATAAGGCTGGAAGCCCTTACCGACAAGGACCCCGGAGTAGCAGATGTTGACAGTGGTGATGAGGAGGACCCTGCTCATGGACAAAGCACTAAAGAAAGTGAAAACAGAGCCAAGACTCAGCAGGGGTCAGGTGGCTCATTACTTCCTTCCAGCCAAGGAGGAGATACTGATCTTCCAACCAGTCAACCTCAACCTGTTACAGCCCAGGCCATTATGGAAGATGAAGAGCTGAGGATAGAGGAATTTGACAGTGACTGATACACGCCATGTGTAGGATCTACATTTGTGTATTCTTTCTGAACTTAACTGAAACATTTATTTTCATGCAAATTTGCTGCGTGTCCGGGCAGCCATGGCTTTATGCATTTATTTTATAGAAACAGAAACCTATTACACCAGAAGATAAAGTTGTCACATTTCCATGGTACCTCCTCACACCCATGTCCACTTGCAGGAACTTGTGCAGACCTCCATACAGTTTTATCGCAAGCCAGCGATCAGAGAATGTGAAATGTAGATTATGTAAGTTCTGCGCTAAACTATTTATGTGAATAAAAGAATTCTGTTTTCCAAACAGGTTTCATATTTTCTTTGTAACCTGATTTCTAGTGTTTAGTGAAGCGAGCTTCGGATGCTCCATCCAAAGTCGCTTCGTTCAGAACTTCTGATTACTACTGTACGGAGATTTATCTCCGTACAGTATTAGAATGTATGGGCTCCGATGAGCCGAAGTCAGTTATTCACAAAGTTGCACTTGACTTTGTTGATTAACTTCAGTAGTTGATTTTTAAAGTGGAAAACCACTTTAAAACTTGAAACCGAACTCTGCTTCAGTTCCGAGGTACCAGTCAGAACCGAAGCTGAGTTCGGTTTCAAGTTTTAAAGTGGTTTTCCACTTTAAAAATCAACTACCGAAGTTATTCAACGAAGTCTCTCACGACTTCATGAATAACTAACTTTGGCTCATCAGAGCCCATACATTTTAATACTGTACAGAGACAAATCTCCGTACAGTAGTAATCCGAAGTTTTGAAAGAAGTGACTTCGGATGTAGCATCCGAAGCTCGGTTCGCTGAACACTACTGATTTCCCTGTGAAGAGGCAGTCTAACAATTTTTTTTGGACATTGCAACCCTCATGCACACGAACGTATTTTGTTTCTGTGTCCCTTCCGTTTTTTGTTTTTTTTGCGGATAGGATGCAGACCCATTCATTTCAATTGGGTCCGCAAAAAATGTGGACAGAACACTGTGTGCTGTCCGCATCCGTATGTCTGTTCCGTAGTCCTGCAAAAAAAAAAATATAACATGTCCTATTCTTGTCTGTTTTGCAGACAAGGATAGGCATTGTTACAATGGATCCGCAAAAAAAAAACTGTAGCCATACGGACATCGTCCTTTTTTTTTTTTTTTTGCGGACCGCAAAACACATACAGTCGTGTGCATGTAGCCTAACTCACCAGCGATATTTTAGCCGCTTCATCCGAGCTTAGATGGGTGCATACATGTTGAACCCTTTTAATTATGGTACACTGTGAGATATGATCCCCAGTCTGACCACCAGCCCGGAGCTTTCTGCCCTGTGTAGACAAGAGGTCAGTCTGCCCTGTGTGGCTGGTCTTCTGAGAACTGCAGGATTACATCAGCATCTATCAAATTTCTCCTGGCGGCTCTCAGATCCCTCCTCACCAAGCTCCATACTCCTTGCTCCTCTGTAGAGTGCTGCTAAAGATATCATCTCTGCCCTGTTGAAGGCCTGTATTACACCAAAAGATCATCTGACAGATTTTTTTGACCAATCAGTGGTCAGATGGCCTATTACACACACACACCAACTATTGGTCTGATTGAATTCACAGATCTGACAAATTCCCGTCAGGAGGTCCTCATAATAATAAGGGTCCATTCACACGTCCGTATGAGTGATCCGAATCCGTTCCACAATTTTGCGGAACGGGTGCGGACCCATTCATTTTCAATGGGGCCGGAACGGATGCGGACAGCATACTATGTGATGTCCGCATCCGCACTTCTGGATCCGCAATTCTGTTCCCGAAAAAAATAGAACATGTCCTATTCTTGTCCGCAACTGTGGACAAGAAAAGGCATTTTCTATTATAGCGCCAGAGATTTGTGCGGTCTGCAAAATGTGAAAGGCACATTGCCGGTTTCCGTGTTTTGTGGATTCGCAATTTGCAGACAGTAAAACACCTACGGACTTGTGAATGGAACCTAATGGTGGAGAAAAGTATAATTGTTCACAGACTGCCACCATTAAGACTTGGCCTTTATTAGATATGTATAAAAAAATACCAATAGGTGCCCTGTAAAGCCAGGGTCAGAATACTGGGAAGAAGGGAAAGAGAATCTGAGCCCTAGTGCTTCCCTATTCTTTATACCCTGCCTGAATTGGAATGGCCACCCCGATAAGGGCGATTCCGTATCAGGAACCTCCTGTATACCCTAGGATAGCCCTGACATCAGGATAGAAGGCCACCACCGTTTGTACAAGTGAATGTGATGTTACTAAAAAAACGGGACAAGGTCCCACAAATTGCCAATACCCCATATAGTACAATTGAAGTTCGGATATGAGTGGCTCTAATTTGTGTGGGGAATTCTGGCTGAGTGCACGGTCAAATGTAAACCCCCATTTACTTAATATGCTGAAAGAAATGAAATGACCGGCACTCACAATATACTAGGGTTACGCAGAAAATGCTAATGTCAGATTTAACATTTATTCACATCTATAACACACATAAAACATCTAGATTGGCCAATATTACTAAATTACAATAAAAAATTACAATATAAAATACTGGACCACCTGAATCTACTATCGTAAGGTCTTAATGGCTAAATGTGTCACAATATACTGATGTACAAAATAATCGCTGGTTTGTTGCAAAAGTTTGTAATCAGACTCTGGTGGAGTAATAAATCAGATAGAAATGCTGCTTCGAAAAAATATTTTCGAATGGAAAAAGATATATTGGGTATATGGGTGCACAGTGGCTGAATGCTTCCTCAGTTCTTACTTATGTTCACACTCGAACTGTATTGCGGCGATAATTCAGATGAAGGGTGAATTCAATATGGTCGCTTGGTTCACTGCGATACTTTAAATGGAAGGTAAATTCATCGCAGTGAACCAAGCGACCATATTGAATTCACCCTTCATCTGAATTATCGCCGCAATACAGTTCGAGTGTGAACATAAGTAAGAACTGAGGAAGCATTCAGCCACTGTGCACCCATATACCCAATATATCTTTTTCCATTCGAAAATATTTTTTCGAAGCAGCATTTCTATCTGATTTATTACTCCACCAGAGTCTGATTACGAACTTTTGCAACAAGCCAGCGATTATTTTGTACATCAGTATATTGTGACACATTTAGCCATTAAGACCTTACGATAGTAGATTCAGGTGGTCCAGTATTTTATATTGTAATTTTTTATTGTAATTTAGTAATATTGGCCAATCTAGATGTTTTATGTGTGTTATAGATGTGAATAAATGTTAAATCTGACATTAGCATTTTCTGCGTGACCCTAGTATATTGTGAGTGCCGGTCATTTCATTTCTTTCACCCTATATAGTACGTTATACCGGGTAACGTAGAAATATATCAATCTTTTATATATAGTAGTCTATCTGTCCCAGGTGGTTGCAGAGAGTATCCTGAATCAACCTCACATGATGTAATAGTTCCAACGCGTTTCGCCTTATTACCTATCGTGGCTAATCAGGGGACTGTTATTATCCTTTTAAGTGGATCCGTAATAAACTAGCGTACAAGTGTGTCCAATTCACCATATTCACACCATATATATTTAAAATATATCAAATCAATAATGACAACTGTAAATACTTAGTGGAAGGAATAGATACAGCCACACTACTGGTATTTATCGTCCTCCTCCTAGGAGATAAATCCAATAAAGTATAAGTAATTATGTGTGATCGGCCAGATGAAATGATCCCCAGAAAGTATTCTATAGTAAGTCCAGGATATTATGGTACTTGCTTGACCAATCATGTCAACCCACTCAGTCCGCGGTGTATCCTGCAACAGAATGATGGAGGGAGTGGAAAGACCGCCGGTGCCGGTGTGGCTAATGTCTCCTCAGTTGGTCCGGTTGCACATACACCCTGTTCCAAATTATTATGCAAATTATATTTTTCTCATTTACCTAAATAATTGATGTAAATAACAGTCAGCATAATTCTCATGTTAATTATTAAGAGTAAAATTTTAATTTTATTGAACAAACCTCCTAATGATAACAGTATTTTTTATTTAAAACATAAAAAACTTAAAAATACACTGTATAATTATTACGCACAGCACAGTCAAGTTTCAAAACACTTTATAGGTTGTAAAGGACTGAAAATTGTCATTTGTCGTGTTTGCAGCATATTTACTGAAATCAAAAGCTTTTTCAATCAAACTTTTAACAACATTTTAACTTTTTAAACATTTTAACATAGGACCCCTTATTTGATAGCAGCTTCACAAGTCTTGCATCCATTGAACTTGTGAGTTTTTAGACAGTTTCTGCTTGAATTTGTTTGCAAGATGTCAGAATAGCCTCCCAGAGCTGCTGTTTGGATGTAAACTGCCTCCCACCCTCATAGATCTTTTGCTTGAAGATGCTCCAAAGGTTCTCCATAGGATTGAGGTCTGGGGAGGATGGAGGCCACACCATGACTTTCTCTCCTTTTATCCCTATAGCAGCCATTGATGCAGAGGTATTCTTTGCAGCATGAGATGGTGCATGAAGATGATTTTATTACGGAAAGTATAGTTCTTCCTTCTGTACCAGGGAAGAAAGTGGTCAGTCAGAAACTCCATATACTTTGCAGAGATCATCTTTACATCTTCGGGGACCCTAAAGGGGCCGACCAGCTCTCTTCCCATGATTCCGGCCCAAAACATGACTCCCACCACCACCGCCTTGCTGACGTCGCAGCCTTGTTGGAACAGGGTAGCCGTTCACAAACCATCCACTGTTACATCCATCTGGACCATCCAGGGTTGCACGGCACTCATCAGTGAACAGGACTGCTTGAAAATGAGTCTTCATGTACACTGCTCAAAAAAATAAAGGGAAAACTTAAACAACACAATGTAACTCCAAGTCAATCACACTTCTGTGAATACAACTGTCCACTTAGGAAGCAACACTGAGTGACAATCCATTTCACATGCTGTTGTGCAAATGGGATAGACAACAGGTGGAAATTATAGGCAATTAGCAAGACACCCCCAATAAAGGAGTGGTTCTGCAGGTGGTGATCACAGACCACTTCTCAGTTCCTATGCTTCCTGGCTGATGTTTTGGTCACTTTTGAATGCTGGCGGTGCTTTCACTCTAGTGGTAGCATGAGACAGAGTCTACAACCCACACAAGTGGCTCAGGTAGTGCAGCTTATCCAGGATGGCACATCAATGCGAGCTGTGGCAAGAAGGTTTGCTGTGTCTCTCAGCGTAGTGTCCAGAGCATGGAGGCGCTACAAGGAGACAGGCCAGTACATGGGGAGACGTGGAGGAGGCCGTAGGAGGGCAACAACCCAGCAGCAGGACCGCTACCTCCGCCTTTGTGCAAGGAGGAACAGGAGGAGCACTGCCAGAGCCCTGCAAAATGACCTCCAGCAGGCCACAAATGTGCATGTGTCTGCTCAAACGGTCAGAAACAGACTCCATGAAGGTGATATGAGGGCCCGACGTCCACAGGTGGGGGTTGTGCTTACAGCCCAACACTATGCAGGACGTTTGGCATTTGCCAGAGAACACCAAGATTGGCAAATTCGCCACTGGCGCCCTGTGCTCTTCACAGATGAAAGCAGGTTCACACTGAGCACATGTGACAGACGTGACAAAGTCTTGAGACGCCGTGGAGAACGTTCTGCTGCCTGCAACATCCTCCAGCATGACCGGTTTGGCATTGGGTCAGTAATGGTGTGGGGTGGCATTTCTTTGGAGGGCCGCACAGCCCTCCATGTGCTCGCCAGAGGTAGCCTGACTGCCATTAGGTACCGAGATGAGATCCTCAGACCCCTTGTGAGACCATATGCTGGTGCTGTTGGCCCTGGGTTCCTCCTAATGCAAGACAATGCTAGACCTCATGTGGCTGGAATGTGTCAGCAGTTCCTGCAAGACAAAGGCATTGATGCTATGGACTGGCCCGTCCGTTCCCCAGACCTGAATCCAATTGAGCACATCTGGGACATCATGTCTCGCTCTATCCACCAACGTCACGTTGCACCACAGACTGTCCAGGAGTTGGCAGATGCTTTAGTCCAGGTCTGGGAGGAGATCCCTCAGGAGACCGTCCGCCACCTCATCAGGAGCATGCACAGGCGTTGTAGGGAGGTCATACAGGCACGTGGAGGCCACACACTACTGAGCCTCATTTTGACTTGTTTTAAGGACATTACATCAAAGTTGGATCAGCCTGTAGTGTGTTTTTCCACTTTAATTTTGAGGGTGACTCCAAATCCAGACCTCCATGGGTTGAAAAATTTGATTTCCATTTTTTTATTTTTGTGTGATTTTGTTGTCAGCACATTCAACTATGTAAAGAACAAAGTATTTCAGAAGAATATTTAATTAATTCAGATCTATGATGTGTTATTTTTGTGTTCCCTTGTATTTTTTTGAGCAGTGTATTTTTCTGCCCAATGCAGCCGTTTCTGCTTGTGAGCATTGGTTAGTGGTGGCCGAATAGAAGGTTTATGCACAGTTGCAAGACTCTGGGGACTCCAGAGGCACCAGCAGCTTCAAATATCTGTTTGCTGCTAGGTAATGGTATTTTATCAGCTGCTCTCTTGATCCGATGCATGGATCTTGTAGAAATCTTCCTCAATGTGCCTTTATCTGCACGAACCCGTCTGTGCTCTGAATCCGCCACAAATCTCTTAATAGTGCGATGATCATGCTTAAGTTTTCGTGAAATATGTAATGTTTTCATACCTTGTCCAAGGCATTGAACTATTTCTCTCTTTTCGGCAGCAGAGAGATCCTTTTTCTTCCCCATATTTCTTGAAAATAGTGCTATGCTTAATAATGTGGATCACCCTCCTTTAGTAGTTTTTCCTTAAATTGGGCTCACCTGCCAATCTAATTATCACAGGTGTCCGAGATTGTTTTCAGTCATCAAAAGAGCCCTGAGACACAATGCCATCCATGAGTTAAACTGAAAAACAAAATATTTAATCTTTGTGACACTTAAATAGAATTTGCATAATAATTTGGAACAGGGTGTAGTTGCTTATATTTTATTGGATTTATCTTCTAGGAGGGAACAGCATTGAGGGCATCTTCATTTGGTGGAAAAATCCAACGGCAGAAATCTGAGGCTGACCCTTGGATTCCTGCAGCGGTTTTGCAGTTGCACTGATTTATGGCAATCATTGACGTAGACTGTTTTATTTTATTTTTTTTCAAGACACCGAACACAATTTTAACATTTTTTTTTTATTTGAGGAAGAAAATGCAGCATAAAAAAAAAAGTGTGAACTTATGCCTCATTCAGATATCCGTGTTGAAATCTGTAATAAGCTGGTCAGTGATTCATCAGTGAAGGGTCCGTGTGTTTGTTTTTTTTGCTCTCTGTGTTTCACGGACACTGGACAGCTGAAAATTTTATTTTCATAGCGTCTCCTCCTAATGGTCCGTGAAACCTGGATGGCGTCCATGTTTTTCACAGACCCATAGACTGTAATGGGCGTGATGGGGTGAAAAAAATAGAGCATGAAACACAGATGTGTGAATACATCCATCAAAATGAATGGGTACGTGTGCTGTCACACGGAAAGCACACGTCTGTGAATCACTGACGTGAAGGAGGCATTACCCTAAGGCAGTGGCGTACCTACCATATAGGCAGACCACGCAGCTGCTATGGGGTCCGCAGTGGAGGAGAGGCCCCGCCCCCTAATTGCTCCTCTCTATCTTTCTAAAGCTAAAGGACCTTTGATGATGTCATCACAGGTCCTGTAGGGGAACTGCACAGTTTAAAGTGTAGTTCCCAGGTTAGAACAGTGCATCTGCCAGGACCTGTGATGACATCATCTTTAACATCACAGGTTCTGCAGGATCTAGCAAAGGAACTGCACCAAAAATGGTGTAGTTCCTAGGTTTGAAAGGTACATCTGCCAGGACCTGTAATGACATCATCATAGGTCCTTCAACCACTAACAGCAAGTATTAGAAATTCACAATCAGCTCTGCATTGATCCATACAGACTGGAATGGAGTGGTAAGAGGAGGTCCTCCACTTTTCATCATTTAACCCCCCCCCCCCTCCATGTCCTGTTTTTACTCATTGCTCACTCATGTATAATACTTCAGACAGTTACAGTGACCACTCCCTTATGTACCTCACACACAGTGACCATAATGCATAACTGACCACATATTTCTGTAAACACTGCATCTACAGTATTATACCTTCTATGTCTCACATCAATACACTGCTCTGTGTGTATATACACTGCTCAAAAAAATAAAGGGAACACTTAAGCAACACAATGTAACTCCAAGTCAGTCACACTTCTGTGAAATCAAACTGTCCACTTAGGAAGCAACACTGAGTGACAATCAATTTCACATGCTGTTGTGCAAATGGGATAGACAACAGGTGGAAATTATTTGCAATTAGCAAGACACCCCCAATAAAGGAGTGGTTCTGCAGGTGGTGACCACAGACCACTTCTCAGTTCCTATGCTTCCTGGCTGATGTTTTGGTCACTTTTGAATGCTGGCGGTGCTTTCACTCTAGTGGTAGCATGAGACGGAGTCTACAACCCACACAAGTGGCTCAGGTAGTGCAGCTTATCCAGGATGGCACATCAATGCGAGCTGTGGCAAGAAGGTTTGCTGTGTCTGTCAGCGTAGTGTCCAGAGCATGGAGGCGCTACCAGGAGACAGGCCAGTACATGGGGAGACGTGGAGGAGGCCGTAGGAGGGCAACAACCCAGCAGCAGGACCGCTACCTCCGCCTTTGTGCAAGGAGGAACAGGAGGAGCACTGCCAGAGCCCTGCAAAATGACCTCCAGCAGGCCACAAATGTGCATGTGTCTGCTCAAACGGTCAGAAACAGACTCCATGAGGGTGATATGAGGGCCCGACGTCCACAGGTGGGGGTTGTGCTTACAGCCCAAAACCGTGCAGGACGTTTGGCATTTGCCACTGGCGCCCTGTGCTCTTCACAGATGAAAGCAGGTTCACACTGAGCACATGTGACAGACGAGACAGAGTCTGGAGACGCCGTGGAGAACGTTCTGCTGCCTGCAACATCCTCCAGCATTACCGGGGTGGCATTTCTTTGGAGGGCCGCACAGCTAGATCTCATGTGGCTGGAGTGTGTCAGCAGTTCCTGCAAGACGAAGGCATTGATGCTATGGACTGGCCCGTCCGTTCCCCAGACCTGAATCCAATTGAGCACATCTGGGACATCATGTCTCGCTCTATCCACCAACATCACGTTGCACCACAGACTGTCCAGGAGTTGGCAGATGCTTTAGTTCAGGTCTGGGAGGAGATCCCTCAGGAGACCGTCCGCCACCTCTTCAGGAGCATGCACAGGCGTTGTAGGGAGGTCATACAGGCACGTGGAGGCCACACACACTACTGAGCCTCATTTTGACTTGTTTTAAGGACATTACATCAAAGTTGGATCAGCCTGTAGTGTGTTTTTCCACTTTAATTTTGAGGGTGACTCCAAATCCAGACCTCCACGGGTTGAAAAATTTGATTTCCATTCTTTAATTTTTGTGTGATTTTGTTGTCAGCACATTCAACTATGTAAAGAACAAAGTATTTCAGAAGAATATTTAATTAACTCAGATCTAGGATGTGTTATTTTTGTGTTCCCTTTATTTTTTTGAGCAGTGTATATATTGCAAAAATCCACAGCACTCCTTAAAAGTGAAAAAATGTGCTATTTATTCACACATGTCATACAGCAACGTTTCGAAACGTTGCTGTATGACGTGTGAATAAAATGCACATTTTTTCACTTTTAAGGAGTGCTGTGGATTTTTGAAATTTGTCTACCAACCAGAATCAAGGGGTTACCGCTGGCACCCACTTTACAGTTGGCAAAGGAGTGCTGCCCTACTTTTGGTGGTGTGTGTGTGTGTGTGTGTGTGTGTGTGTGTGTATATATATATATATATATATATATATATATATATATACACACACTGCATATATTACACAGTATTATAGATGCAATATAGTATATCCAGCAGTGTACTGATATGTGAGGTACGAGGTATAATAGATGCAGTGTGTACAGATATATAGTATATACAGCAGTGTACTGATATATTGGGTACGAGGTGTAATAGATGAAGTGTGTACAGATATATTGTATATACAGCAGTGGACTGATATGTGAGGTACGAGCTATAATTTATACCTCATACCTCATGTCAATATACTGCTGTATTTACTATATACCTGTACACACTGCATCTATTATACCTCGTACCTCAAATATTACACTACTGTATATACTATATACCTGTACACACTGCATATAATATACCCTGTATCTCACATATCAGTACACTGCTGTATATACCTGTACACACTGCATATAATATACCCTGTATCTCACATATCAGTACACTGCTGTATATACCTGTACACACTGCATATAATATACCCTGTACCTCACATATCAGTACACTGCTGTATATACCTGTACACACTGCATATAATATACCCTGTACCTCACATATCAGTACACTACGATATATACTATATACCTGTACACATTGCATATATTATACCTCGTACCTCACATAACAGTACACTGCTGTATACACTATACATCCAGGGCCGGCACCACCAGTAAGGCGACTTAGGCAGTCGCCTAGGGCGCCATTTAGCAGGGGGCGCCCGTTGTGGTGTAAAAAAAAAAGAAAAAAAAGTTGGTTATATAAGTTCGGCCGGCGGCGCCCCTCATGCTGCGCTTCCTGAGCGGCTGAGCGATTGCCGCTCTAATTTGAATCTCCGGCCGCCAGCTCATTGCTGCGCAGCCTGCCTGCACCTGCTGTGTCTGCTCTGTGCTTTTGTTAATGTAGCGTGGCCGAGCTCTGTTCGGTCCGCGGTACAGGAGCTTTTGTTTCCTGTACCCGGCCGGACTGACAGGAAGTGCACACTAAGTGAGCACTTCCTGTCAGTCCGGCCGGGTACAGGAAACAAAAGCTCCTGTACCGCGGACCGAACAGAGCTCGGCCACGCTATATTAGAGGAGGGGGGGGATAATGAGATTGGGGAGGGGGGAATAATGAGATTGACAAGGGAGGGGGGGATAATGAGAGTGACAAGGGGGGGGGGGATAATGAGAGTGACAAGGGGGGGGGGGGGGGGAATAATGAGATTGACAAGGGAGGGGGGGGGGATAATAAGATTGACAAGGGAGGGGGGGGGATAATGAGAGTGACAAGGGGGGTGATAATGAGAGTGACAAGGGAGGGGGGGAATAATGAGAGTGACAAGGGAAGGGGGGGGGGGGGGGGGGGGAGAGAGTGACAAGGGAGTCCCCAGAGCCAGACCAAGAGCCAGAGACCAGATCATCTTATTGTCCTGGTGGTAAGTAGACAATGCAATATGTTTATTATGTAATTGTTTAGTTATTAATACTACATTGGAAATTAATTTCCCTCACATTTAGGGTCCATTCACACATCCGTGTGTGTTTTGAGGATCCACGGATCTGCAAAACACAGACAGCGGCAATGTGCGTTCCGCATTTTGCGGACCGCACATTGCCGGCACTAACAGAATATGCCTATTCTTGTCCGTTATTGTGGACAAGAATAGGATATGTTCTATTTTTTTCAGGATCGGAATTGCGGATCCGGGTCCGCAATTCCGGATCGGGGCCGCACGTCGTGCGGCCCCATAGAAATGTATGGGTCCGCAATTCCGTTCCGCAAAAAAAGACAGCTACAAGAAGCTGGATTAACCCTAAGGGAAACCTAGCAGTTCTTTTTATTCAAAAGCTGAGAAAGGGGTGGAACATGATATGGGCAGATCATCAGCAATTTTTATCTTGCCTAGGGCGGCAAAAATCCTTGCACCGGCCCTGTATACATCTGTGCACACGGCATCTATTATACCCCTTTTGTGTGTCAGGGCTGTTTTGTAATCCCAATCTGGCCCTGATGGCATAAATTATAAAACGCAGCAAGCATAGTTCATGGAACAAAGGGAGAGGCTATAAATGGGGAATGGGGGCCCAATTTAGATTCTTGCTATGGGGCCCAGTGATTTCTATGTACGCCCCTGCCCTGAGGGTTCTCGAACATGTATGATATGCAGATTGTTTGGTGGTTTCAAATCCCCAGGGAAAATCTGCAAAGGAGGTTGCCATCCTGCCCAAATCCGCACCCATGTCAATTTACACACCGGCAATTTCTGTAGCGTGTAGATGACATTTGATAATACTGATTCTGGTTGGCGATGTGTGGACAGACCACATGCTGGGAAAAGGACCTGTGTGCCAAACTGCACAGCATGCAGATCCATCTCTCCATGGTCAATAGCAGATGTGGTAGGACTCTTCCTGGACAACCCCAGTGATACATGTCTGGCTGTGACCACCTCCATGCAGCAGTGTGCACCACACTCCAGGACATGGCTGGAGCTCGGACTGCCCAGGTGATCTCAGGTGAGGCAGTGCACGGGTGCAGCCCTCAGGTCATGTGACCAGTAGGGGGCGGGGAGGCCACGTCTGTGGAGGAGGAAGTGGCGGAGCTGCATGTAGTGTCAGATCTCCGGGAGGGAGAGACGGAGACCCCGGGAGAACCGCCTCCGTACCGTGCAGGTAACCGGGCACTGACCGCTGGATTGTGAGGGAGTGCTTGTCCGCCCGTGTGTGCACATATCGGTATCTGCTGCCTGGGAGTGGTTGTCCTCTCTCCTGAGTACACCGAGTACTGCATGTAGGTGGATAGGGGATGCCAGTGGGTGCGGGCAGGAAGGGAATGCCAGTGTCTGCCTCAGGCATGGTGTTCTCCAGAATGGCACCCCCCTGTGGAGGAGTATGGCATCGACTTAGGATATGTTGACATGAAGCAGATCCACCACTGCAGGTTTGTGAGCAGTGCACTACACAACCAGCAAATCTCATCCACAAACCGCAGAAAATATGTCCATTTAGGCTGCAGATCTCCATTACAGATTTCACACTTTGCAATGCACAGAGTGACATCCACTGCAACTCTGCTACATACAGTATGGCCGCACCCTAAGGCCTCTCTCAGACGAGCGTGACCTGTGCGGGGATCACGCTCCTTGTCTGGACGCCATTCACCGTTATGGACACTGCTAGTTTCTCAGGAGCGTATGGTATTACAATGATTTATAATGCTGTGTGTCTCTGCTTAACTTTACATCTTCAGAATAAGGGCTCCTTCACACCACCGTAGTGTTCTGCAGTCCGCAAATTGCGGATCCACAACACACAGATATTGGCCCACACGTGTTCCCTAATTTGCCGGCACTATGATAGAAATGCCTATTCTTGTCTGTGGCTGCGGACAAGAATAAGACATGCTCTATATATTTTTTTTTTGAGGGTGGGGGGAGGGCCCGCGGAATGGAACAACAGATGCGCACAGCACACAGTGTGATGTCCACATCTTTTGCAGCCCCTTTGAAATCAATGGGTCTGCACCCGTTCTGTAAAATTGCGGAAGGGATGCAGACCCATACATACGGTCATGTGAGTGAGCCCTTATACTGACATAGCGCTGTCAGTATGATCCTGCCGCAGTAAGGTCATGCAGAGACACACAGCATTAGAAATCAGTGTAATGCCGAAACAAGCAGTGTCCAGAACGGGGAATGACTCTCAAACACGGAGCGTGATTTCCGCACAGGTCAGGCTTGTCTAAAATTAGCCTAAGGCGGCAGGCCTCATGCACACAACAGTATTTATTTCGCGGCCCACAAATTGCGAATTTGCAAAAATATGGATCCTTTTTATTTTTTTTTGCAGCTCCAAGAAAAATATAATTTCCTTTTGCATATCATTTGTTTTACCAGGCTTTTTATTTTTTTTGGCCCAAATAAACACCAGGACCAAAACTGTGAGGGAGCCCTGAAGGGGTTTTCTAGGAGTAGAATATTGATGACCTATCCTCAAGATCGATAGGTCATAAATATGTAATGGTGAGGGTCTGACACCGGGCAGCACCATCGTTCAGTTGTTTGTAGCGGCCGCAGCGCTCACCGAAGGGTCACTGCCTCTTCAAACAGCTGATCGGGGGGGTGCAGGTTGTCGGACCCCCACAGATCTGATACTGATGACCTGTCCTGAGGATAGGCCATCAATATTCCCCTTTTAATATTGATGACCTATCCTTAGTTCCCATGCACTGGAGTGTGAGCAGTGCTGCAGTGACTGGGCATGGCTCCTACACAGTGTATAGAGTTGTGCTGATCCAGTGTCCGGTCTCCATGCACAGCAGCTCCTGCAAACTGTTTCCATGGTGTCGGGAGTCGGGCCCCAGCCGAACTGATATTGGTAATATATCCTAAGGATAGGTCATCAGTGTAAAACTGGAAAAGTCCATGATAAGTCCAGCAGAGTATCCTGTACAGTATGGAGTAATGGTGCCTCGTACAGGGTGTATTACACAGCTCACTTCTTAAGGCCTCATATTGCGGCCCGCAAACAGCATATAACTGAGTGAATGGGTCTGCAATCTGGAAGGAGTGTTGTGGAACGGAGGCACAGAACCCTACAGGAGCACTATGGAGTGCTTCCATGGGGGGCCTCTCCGTAACTCCGCACCACAAAAGATAGAACATGTTGAATGGGTCCACATGCATTCGGCTGTGGCAGCCGCACGGATGGTGCCCGTGCATTGGGGTCTGCAAATTGCGGCCCCCAATGTATGGAACAACCAGCATACGTTTGTGTGCTTGAGATGTAATAACTATGCTTTATGGAGAAAGTAAGTACCGTATGTGTATTCTAATGTCAGGGACCATGCAGCAATACTGTATATTTGTACATGTTGGTACGCTACAAAAATGCCAGCGGCACAATATAATGCTACTCTGTATTTTAGATCCTCAAGACAATCTCTTCCTCGCTGCACGCACTGGAGATGATGGACTGCCTGTCAGAGGAGGAGGAAGACTTCATGGCTGGAGGAGATTTGGGAGAGGGCTTTGGGAGAAAGCCTGGTGGACTCTACGAGGGTCTTGACGTGACAAAAGGATTGAAATTGAGAAAAGGATCAAGTTCTCATCATTACCACCTTATTAAGAAGGGAGACGATGATTGTAACACAGGTCATCACATTGTAAAACGGAGCATTTCCGAGGAAAGGGAGACCGTGAGGCCTGCCAAAGAGGGCTACACACGGTGCCGACAGAACAGCATGGGTAAGACTATCAGTCACTCAAAACGTAAAGATGAATATGGTCGTTGCCATCACGCCTAGATTTCCTACGGCTTAAAGAAACCTTAATCCTTTGGTGCAGGACTGGGGGGGGGGGGGGGGGGGGAATTTAGGGTTTTTCCCTGTATCCTTTTAATGATTTGCAATTCCAACTTTTGCAGAGAAGAAACTTAGTCCAATTTCAAAGTATTCAGGATCCTGGTAGGCAGAATATCCAAAGTGACTTTCATCCATACTGTGGATTTTACCCTCTCGGGTGCAGATCGTGAGTGAGATCCACGATGGAAATCCGCAGCGTAAATTGAAATTTCAAATCTGCACAGCTTTTTATTTTTTATATTCAGCATATGGATGAGTTCTTAAAGGGTTCTCCTTGAATTAAGGAAATGTAAATACTTAGATATTACTTTATTATAAAGATATTCCCAAATACCTTTCATTAGTTATAATGGCTCATTTTGTCTGGGGAGCAATCATTAGGAGAAATAAAATGGGTGCCGTCCAATTAGTAATGACAAAACCTATCCTAATAACACAGGACAAGTTACTTCGCAACACTGCGCTAAAGAGCTGCCTCATCCTCCTCTGTGTTCTACTTGTCAGGGATTATGATCCTGAATACAGATGATAAGATCTTCAGTTGAATCTCTGTGGGAATGGAGTTCATGAGGAGACATGAAGTACAGAGAGGACGGACAGGACAGACTCTGGTAATGGAGACTGCATACAAGTGCTGCTGCTCATTACCACATCCCCACCATTCTCTGCATACTTCATGTCTCCTCATGACCTCCATTCCTACAGAGATTCAGCTAAAGTCCTTATCTGTATTCAGGATCATAATCCCTGACAAGCAAAGCAGAGAGGAGGATGAGGTAGCTCTTTAGCTCAGTGTTGTTAAGTAACTTATCCTGCTGTGTGATTAGGACAGGTTTTGTGGGTACTAATAGGATTGCGGCCATTTTATTTCTCCCAACGATTGCTCCCCGGACAAACCGAGCCATTATAACTAATGGAAGGTATATGGGAATATATTTATAATAAAGGTCATATTTAGTTATTTTCATTTTCTTAATTCCCGGAGAACCCCTTTAAAATCTCATTCCCTTTTCAGGTATTGTCTCGCAAAAATGTGCGACAGCAAATCCACAGCATTTCAGCCATGTGTGGATGCAGGCTTAAGGTCTAAAATCCAGTTATACAATAAAAAGGATCCTAGTGCAGGGCTCAAAATAATTTTCTGTAAGGCCTTGTTCACACATCAGTTATTTGATCAGTTATTGTGAGCCAAAACCAGGAGGTGTGGGTCAAAAACACAGAATGGGTGCAGATCTTTTCATTATGCCTTATCTCTGTTTAGCCTCCACTCCTGGTTTTGGCTTGCAAAAACTGATGTAAATAACTGATCAAATAACGGACATGTGAACAAGGCCTAAGCCACACACATCTATACGCAGCGCACATGTTCTCAGTGGGCGCCTGTGACCTTCACTGATTGGTAGAACCAATGGGTCACGTTGTTCTCCTGAGCTTTGTGCCCCTTTCTTTCCTGACTCTAACTTGTGAGTCTGATCAAAAGAGACAAAGCAAAACCGCTGCACATCTCAAGTAAAATCAATACATATTTTTATTGAGAACCACAAAAGTTAAAATATTGTATACAATAGAAACCTTGTGCAGGACCTAAGCCAGGCAATACAAATGAACCCAGGAGTCCTCCCAGTACATTTTACTGCCGGTTTGTTGGAGCATGGCGTGCAATGCAAGTGAGTATGAAGATAAAAAAGACATAATCGGACCAAGCGTCACTTACTCACTATACACCAATTACTCTAGTTTGGGGATTTATAATTTATTTTTTTTGAGCTGAGAGATTCCCTTTAAAAAGTATGCAGGTCTAGAGCAGTGAAGGTTGTGTACATCCCTGGTGGTTAAGATCTATTTCCCTAGTGGTCTAGGGCAGTAATGGGTTTAATGCTTGTTTCTCTGGAGGTTTAGGGCAGTGAGGGGGTTAATGTCTATATTCTTGGTGGTCTACAGCAGTAAATGTGTGAGGCCCCTTTCACACGAGTGAGTTTTCCCGTACAGGTGCAATACTTTAATTGAACGCATTGCGAGTTCATGAACTGCATGACGTAGGCGTGCCGTGCTCCTCCTCCGGCTGCCGTCTCCGCTCTCTCTCCTCTCTCCGCCTCTCTTACCTAGCTTACCCCCCCCCCCCCCCCCCCCCCCCCCCGATGTGGGCCTGAAGGAATGCCGTCCCCAGGCTAGGCCAGGCTAGTCGAGCCCAGATGGGAGCTCCAGGTGCCTGCTCTAGCCGTTTGCTGCACGCTCTGACTCGCCAGACCAAGCTGATTGCCTGATCCTGCCTGCCTGCTGTGATTTGCGGCACGATGTTCCATCTGAGGTGCCGCGCGCTGGCGGTGGTAAGACCCTGATACATAGGACTGTGGCTCATGCTCTACCGTGCTCCTTGTTGTGTGTGGACATTACTCATTGCCGCCACCGCCCACCCGCTGTATACCGCCCGCTCCAACCCGATGTTTGATGCCTGATCTCCGTTCCTTGCTGTGACTTGCGGTGGCGTGTTTCATGTTGCCCTGCTGCTTGGGGGGTCTTGGCTGTTTGTGCAGGTAGCCACTAGGTGGATTGGGCTGTGGCCCTTGCGGGTGAGGTGGGGTTCAGTGCCAGACGCCCTGTGGATGAATTGGATGTCCCGTCCCCCATACCGAGTGCTGAGGAGTGCGTCGACCCCTGGGCTGTTGGCGGATGGTGGTGGCGTGGTGCTCTCAGCCTGTTGTAACAACTCCTCTGTCCCTGTTAGGGACTCCGGCGGTCTGTGGCGGCCGGCTGCGGGCTCTGGGGCGGCTAGCTGTGTGGCCGCTGGGGACTGGGGCTGCGATATCAGGGGAACCGTCCCTCTCACTGTGCAAGGCACAGACTATCAGTAAAGTTCCGTGAAGATCCTTATCAACTCTCAGCCTTTTGAACACTGTCTTCTTCCACCTGGATGGACTGGCCTCCCTGAAAAACTCAGCTCTTAGGGGCAATTAGATATCGCATTTGTGTAAGCTGAAAAGCTAAAGTTTGGTGTCTGCAGCATATTCCTTATGGGACATACCCCTTAAAAACCTTCCCTCAATAATCGTTTTTTCTTTTTTGATATTAACTGAGTTTGCTTTATTGACATCTGTGTTACATCTGTGTCTGTTATATAACTGCCGGCAACTTTACTTTGGTTTGTTAGCGGCTTACTTCGCCTTCATATATTGGCCATTATATAATTACAGGCAGCTTTATTTAGCCCATTATTTGGGGGGGGGGGGGGGGATCGCACACATACTGGATTTTTAGTATTTATACCAGTTCAGTAATTATTCTTTTTCTTTGATGTGCTTATCTAACCAATACTTGCCCCTCGTCCCTATGCGTTCCGGCTAATATAAATGGGTGATACCCTGTATATATTTATGTGGGAATTGTGTTCATAGACGTAATATATTGAACTAAAAAAAAAAGGGGAAAGGGGAAAAAAAAAAAAAAAAAAAAAAAGAAAAGAAAGGTAAGGAGGAAGAAAAAAAAAAAAAGAAAAAAAAATATATAAAAAATGCCGCCCAAATATCGTAAATCGGGTGGACTGTCCTCCCCAAAAGGTGGATTAGGGGGGAGTCCGCAGGCTCGACTTGATAAATTCTTGAAATCACCACCCCCTAAAACTAGAGGAGGGGTACAGAGATCTGCTCCTCAGGCTGAGACAGGATTGGATAATGCGGATCGGTTAGAACAGGGGTTATTAAAGACTAGCTCCTCCCATAGTGAAGGCTTTGAGAGCATTAATAAAAAATTGCAGGATATACTGGGAGTTGTAAATGCTACCAGCACTTCGGTTGCAGAGCTGGCTTCCTCCCTTGCAGTAGTACAGGGGGACGTCACTATAATAAGAGATGAAATGACGAAGCTGAGACCAAAGGTGAAGGAGCTGAAAACTGCAGTTAACTCTGTTAGTGTAGAAAACGGTGCATTAAAGAACAAATTAAAAGAAGTAGACGAAGATCGTACCTGGTTAAGAAGGGAAGTGGTAGAATTGGAGGATAGATCGCGTAGGTATAATCTGCGATTAGTAGGGTTCCCAGAAGGGGCTGAACAGGATAACTCGCCAAAATTTATTCAGAAGTGGTTGGTAGAAAACTTGGGGCCAGATTACGATGCATCTACCTTCTGTGTGGAAAGGGCCCATAGGATCCCCTTTAAAAAACCGCCTCCAGGTGCCCCTCCTAGGGCAATATTAGCGAAATTCGTCTGCTCAAAGGATCGGGATTGGGTCCTTAGACGCAAAAGAGAAGTACTAGAAACATACTTCAACAATAACCAGATATCAATATTCCCTGATTTCTCTCAAGAGACGCAAAGTAAAAGGAGGTCCTTCTATGATGTTAAGAAAAGATTGATTTCAGCTAAGATTAAGTATTCAATGTTATACCCTGCAAAATTAAGAGTGATAGACAATGATATTGTTCGCTTCTTTCCTACACATGAGGAGGTGGCACAATGGTTGGACTCTAGGGGTTTATGAAATACTATGAAGAGGAGGTGGGGAGGGGGGTGGGTGAGGGGAGGTGGCGGGGGGGAGGTTTGGTGGAAGGTGAGAGGTTGATGGGTATTGTAAAATGCTCTGTCAATCATGCAGGGGGATTTAGGGAGGGATTGGCTGCCGTTCTCCGTTACGTGGTTATGCTTGCCTCTCCGCTGAGATTGTGGATGCCTTTACTCATACGATATGCTTGGTAACATTTTATGCTGGAATGTGAGAGGGTTGGGAGACAGAGTAAAGAGGACGGTGGTATTTGACCTTGTGACCCTCATTTGCCGGCTATTGTGGCACTACTTGAGACCCACGCGACAGCAGATAGGATGTTTACACTGAAAAGGAAATGGGCCTCTTTGGAGTACCACACTTGTTACTCTTCTTATGCAAGAGGTGTCAGTGTATACATTCATCGAGGGATAGAGTTCCAACCGCTAGATAGCTCCATCGATAAAGAGGGGCGATATATATTTCTTCATGGGCTTTGGAAAGGGCAGGAGGTGATATTGGCTTTTATATATATCCCCCCCCCCCCCCCCCCCCCCCCATTTAAATCAACGGTTCTATCACATTTAGCTCAATATATATCTACTAAAAATCAATGTGCCTTATTGGTGGCAGGTGACTTCAATACGGTACTGGACCCTGAGTTGGACCGGTTTTCTTCATTCTCTGGGCGCGGTCGCAGTGGGTCCCCCCTGACTGCTGTGTGCCAGGAGCTGGCGCTGGTCGATATCTGGCGACACCTCTATGGCAATAAAAAAACTTTCTCATGTTTTAGCCAGTCATACGGGTCTATGTCCCGTATTGACCTGGCATTTGCTAGCCGGGATCTATGTGGTCGCATCCTGAGAATGAGGTACGAGCCTCATGGAATCTCGGACCACTCTCCAGTCTTGATTTCGTTTGTGGAGGCTCCTACTTCAGGAAGAACCTTTAAACTGAACTCGCATTGGTTCGAGGTGATAGGGGAGCAATCCCGTGTAGATCAGGATATCCAGGAATTCTGGGGCTTCAACGTAGGCTCAACACATATCCATTATGTGTGGGACGCGTTGAAGGCCCATATTAGGGGTTTGTATTTTAATAAAATCCATAGATTTAGAACTGAAATGCGACGTAGGGAAAAACACTTGACGGATTCAATAAGGAGTTTGCGTGCCGCACTGATTAACCGTCATGAGGAGCAACTTATTAGCCAATTAAAGGAGGTCAATTCTCAGCTTAAGACACTTTTATATAAAAAAGCACAACATAAGCTCCTTTTTCAGGGCCAGAACCGTTTCTGCGAATCTGGTAAAACCGGAAGGTTCTTGGCTCGTTTGGTGGCCAACCAGAGAGAGGTTACCATTATAAAAGAAATCAGAAATTCTCAGGGAATTGGGGTGAGATCCGCAGAGGAGATTAGGGAGTAATTTGTGAAATACTACACTACCCTCTATAAATCTGAGTCTACGTTTAGACGTATCGACATGGATCAATACCTTCAACAATTGGCGCTCCCTCAGCTATCTATCCAGGAGAGAGGGATACTGGACTCCCCCATCCTCTTGGAGGAACTCCAATCGACTCTCCCGTTCTTAAAGTATAGTTCATCTCCCGGCCCAGATGGATTGCCGTTTGAAACCTATAGGTATCATGCTAAATCTCTTCTGCCAATTTTACTCCAAGTCCTTAATGAATCCTGTGCACTTGGCTCTTTACCACCATCATTTAGAGAGGCGGTGATTGTTCTGGTCTTGAAAAAGGAGAAGGACCCATGCGATGTGGGGTCATATAGACCCATATCGCTTTTAAATACGGACTACAAGATCTTTGCAAAAATCTTGGCTAATCGCTTGAAGCGGGTTATAGCCGGTCTGGTTCATCCTGACCAGACGGGCTTTATCCCGGGCCGCCAAATACAGACGAGCATATATAGGGTCTATCTGAATCTGTCTGTTGGGGGCAGTGTGGACCACTCCATCCTGTCATTAGATGCCACAAAGGCGTTTGACAGGATGGAGTGGCCTTTTCTTTTTTTGTCTACGATGTCTTGTTTTGGCCTTGGGAATTCATTTTTGGAAATGACCCAAATGCTATATGAACAGCCAGTCGCTTGTATTAATATCAACGGTGTGAGTTCATCTCCCGTTGAGATGTGGAGAGGGATGAGACAGGGTTGTCCCCTGTCTCCCCTCCTTTTCGCTCTTTTTATTGAACCGTTGGCTTGTCGGATCCGTTGGCTTGTCGGCAACTGTAACGCCTTTTAAAAGCCCAAGCAAATGGGAGCAAGAGTTGAATTGCCCTCCTTTGCAGTGGTCTACTATCTATAGGAGCGTGAGGAAGGCGACAGTCTCCAGTGCACATAGACTAATTCAATTTAAGATCCTCCATAGGTTGTATTACACGCCCAAAATCCAAGGGAAATTCCCCCAAAATAGGGGCCGGGACTGTTGCTGCCCTAAATGTGGATATGTTAATGCGGACTATGTCCATTTGCTTTGGAGTTGCAGTAAGATAAGAAAATATTGGGATGAGGTTTTCTTTGCTTTACAAAAGGAATCCTCAATGAACTACAACCCGGGGATCTTGATAGTGATCTTTGGTCACTATGGCTCAGAAATGGAAGTCCCCCCCCAGATTAGACGGATTTGGATGAGAGGTTTGATGGTGGCGAAGGCTATATTGGTGAAGTACTGGGGCTCTGTCTCTCAGCCCTCTTCTAGGGAGTGGGAGCTTTACCTTCAACAAATTAAAATCTATGAGGATATTGAATGGAAGCGGAGAGTGGCACGCAGGGCCACGTAGATATCTTTAATGTATGTATTGTCTGTTGTATTTGAATGAATTGAGGGGAACGACAGCCAATGGGGGGGGGGGGGGAGGGTTATAAGGATATTTATGATTGTTATACTATATACATTGATCTGTTTTGAATTGGTCTATGTACTAATTGTATGTCTTTTTCAAAATAAAAATATAAAGAATTAAAAAAAAAAAAAAGAATTTAACGCATTGCGCCCGCACTGAATCCTGACCCATTCATTTCTATGGGTCTGTGTATGTGAGCGTTGATTTTTCATGCTTCATCTCTGCGTTACATGAAAATCGCAGCCCTGGTCCCCTAGAAGTGAATGGGACATTGTGAAAAACTATATATAGGGATGCTCACCTGACTACAATTTAACCACCTCAGCCCCCAGTGCTTAAACACCCTGAAAGACCAGGCCACTTTTTACACTTCTGACCTACACTACTTTCACCGTTTATTGCTCGGTCATGCAACTTACCACCCAAATGAATTTTACCTCCTTTTCTTCTCACTAATAGAGCTGTCATTTGGTGGTATTTCATTGCTGCTGACATTTTTACTTTTTTTGTTATTAATCGAAATTTAACGATTTTTTTGCAAAAAAATGACATTTTTCACTTTCAGTTGTAAAATTTTGCAAAAAAAAACGACATCCATATATAAATTTTGCTCTAAATTTATTGTTCTACATGTCTTTGATTAAAAAAAAATGTTTGGGTAAAAAAAAAATGGTTTGGGTAAAAGTTATAGCGTTTACAAACTATGGTACAAAAATGTGAATTTCCGCTTTTTGAAGCAGCTCTGACTTTCTGAGCACCTGTCATGTTTCCTGAGGTCCTACAATGCCCAGACAGTACAAACACCCCACAAATGACCCCATTTCGGAAAGTACACACCCTAAGGTATTCACTGATGGGCATAGTGAGTTCATAGAACTTTTTATTTTTTGTCACAAGTTAGCGGAAAATGATGATTTTTTTCTTTTTTTTTTTTTTTTTCTTACAAAGTCTCATATTCCACTAACTTGTGACAAAAAATAAAAACTTCCATGAACTCACTATGCCCATCAGCGAATACCCTGGGGTCTCTTCTTTCCAAAATGGGGTCACTTGTGGGGTAGTTATACTGCCCTGGCATTCTAGGGGCCCAAATGTGTGGTAAGGAGTTTGAAATCAAATTCTGTAAAAAATGACGAGTGAAATCCGAAAGGTGCTCTTTGGAATGTGGGCCCCTTTGCCCACCTAGGCTGCAAAAAAGTGTCACACATCTGGTATCTCCGTATTCAGTAGAAGTTGGGGAATGTGTTTTGGGGTGTCTTTTTACATATACCCATGCTGGGTGAGATAAATATCTTGGTCAAATGCCAACTTTGTATAAAAAAATGGGAAAAGTTGTCTTTTGCCAAGATATTTCTCTCACCCAGCATGGGTATATGTAAAATGACACCCCAAAACACATTCCCCACCTTCTCCTGAGTACGGAGATACCAGATGTGTGACACTTTTTTGCAGCCTAGGTGGGCAAAGGGGCCCACATTCCAAAGAGCACCTTTCGGATTTCACTCGTCATTTTTTACAGAATTTGATTTCAAACTCCTTACCACACATTTGGGCCCCTAGAATGCCAGGGCAGTATAACTACCCCACAAGTGACCCCATTTTGGAAAGAAGAGACCCCAGGGTATTCGCTGATGGGCATAGTGAGTTCATGGAAGTTTTTATTTTTTGTCACAAGTTAGTGGAATATGAGACTTTGTATGAAAAAAAAAAAAAAAAAAAAAAATCCACATTTTCCACTAACTTGTGACAAAAAATAAAAAATTCTAGGAACTCGCCATGCCCCTCACGGAATACCTTGGGGTGTCTTCTTTCCAAAATGGGGTCACTTGTGGGGTAGTTATACTGCCCTGGCATTTTCCAGGGGCCCTAATGTGTGGTAAGTAGGTAAATGACCAGTGAAATCCGAAAGGTGCTCTTTGGAATGTGGGCCCCTTTGCCCACCTAGGCTGCAAAAAAGTGTCACACATCTGGTATCGCCGTATTCAGGAGACGTTGGGGAATGTGTTTTGGGGTGTCTTTTTACATATACCCATGCTGGGTGAGAGAAATATCTTGGCAAAAGACAACTTTTTCCATTTTTTTATACAAAGTTGGCATTTGACCAAGATATTTATCTCACCCAGCATGGGTATATGTAAAATGACACCCCAAAACACATTGCCCAACTTCTCCTGAGTACGGCGATACCAGATGTGTGACACATTTTTGCAGCCTAGATGCGCAAAGGGGCCCAAATTCCTTTTAGGAGGGCATTTTTAGACATTTGGATACCAGACTTCTTCTCACGCATTGGGGCCCCTAGAATGCCAGGGCAGTATAAATACCCCACATGTGACCCCATTTTGGAAAGAAGACACCCCAAGGTATTCAATGAGGGGCATGGCGAGTTCATAGAAATTTTTTTTTTTTGGCACAAGTTAGCGGAAATTGATATTTTTTATTTTTTTCTCACAAAGTCTCCCGTTCCGCTAACTTGGGACAAAAATTTCAATCTTTCATGGACTCAATATGCCCCTCACGGAATACCTGGGGGTGTCTTCTTTCCGAAATGGGGTCACATGTGGGGTATTTATACTGCCCTGGCATTCTAGGGGCCCTAAAGCGTGAGAAGAAGTCTGGAATATAAATGTCTAAAAAATTTTACGCATTTGGATTCCGTGAGGGGTATGGTGAGTTCATGTGAGATTTTATTTTTTGTCACAAGTTAGTGGAATATGTGACTTTGTAAGAAAAAAAAAAAAATTCCGCTAACTTGGGCCAAAAAAAAGACTGAATGCAGCCTTACAGAGGGTGATCAATGACAGGGGGGTGATCAATGACAGGGGGGGTGATCAATGACAGGGGGGGTGATCAATGACAGGGGGGTGATCAGGGAGTCTATATGGGGTGATCACCCAACTGTCATTGATCACCCCCCTGTAAGGCTGCATTCAGACGTCCGTATGATTTTTACGGATCCGATCAGTCTATCAGTGGATCCGTAAAAATCATGCGGACATCTGAATGGAGCTTTACAGGGGGGTGATCAATGACAGAGGGGTAATCAATGACAGGGGGGTGATCAGGGAGTCTATATGGGGTGATCACCACAGTCATTGATCACTCCCCTGTAAGGCTGCATTCAGACGTCCGTATGATTTTTACGGATCCGATCAGTCTATCAGTGGATCCGTAAAAATCATGCGGACATCTGAATGGAGCTTTACAGGGGGGTGATCAATGACAGGGGGGTAATCAATGACAGGGGGGTGATCAGGGAGTCTATATGGGGTGATCAGGGGTGATCAAGGGCTAATAAGGGGTTAATAAGTGACGGGGGGGGGGGGGTGTAGTGTAGTGGTGCTTGGTGCAACATATTACTGAGCTGCCTGTGTCCTCTGGTGGTCGATCCAAACAAAGGGGACCACCAGAGGACCAGGTAGCAGGTATATTAGACGCTGTTATCAAAACAGCGTCTAATATACCTGTTAGGGGTTAAAAAAATCACATCTCCAGCCTGCCAGCGAACGATCGCCGCTGGCAGGCTGGAGATCCACTCGCTTACCTTCCGATCCTGTGAACGCGCGCGCCTGTGTGCGCGCGTTCACAGGAAATCTCGCGTCTCGCGAGAGGACGCACCGGCGCGTCCACCCAGAACAACAGGACCGCCGCAAAGACGCAATCCTGCGTACGGCGGTCCTGAGGAGGTTAAAGAGGTTTTGCCATCACATACAATGGGGGCATATTGCTAGGATATGCCCCACCTCTGGGACCCGCACCTACAACGAGAGCGGAGAAATTAATGGAGGGCCCATGCGCAGTCGCCCTCTATTCATTTCAGTGGGGCCGCCGAAAATAGCCGGCTATTTCCTTGTGCTCCATAGAAATAAATGGGAGCAGGGGCTGTGCGTGCGCGGTGCGCTCCCATTCACTTCTATGGGAGCAGAGCTTGGTGTTGGACAGACCAGCCATAGCTGTCCCCGCTCTGTTCTTGTTGTAGGTGCGGGTCCCAGAACAGTATTAAAACTAAATATAACATTGTTGCGGTCCCTTTAAATAATAACATGCTCACGCATGTACTCTCGTAGATGGCGGTCCTTGTGGCTTTATTATTATTATATATCTAGATTGCAGCGTCCATTATTTCCCCTGTTGTTTGTTAAGTGCCAGAGTTTTTCCGCTCTATATGTCCTCCTTATAAAGTACCAGTTCACACAGCAGTCCTTCTATTGTTAGGAAGATTTGTCACAAATGTTGCTCTACAATAGCGCTGGATGTTCTATCCAGTAGTTTAGCAATATTGTGTGATACTGTATCCGTATCCTCGTATATCGCAGACATATACACACTTCCAGTGCCTCTGTAAATGAGAGATGGGTATCTCTTACCAATCTCTGCGTTCCCCCTGCACTTGTCGCGCTTGTTTGCATATACCGGCCGGGATGTCTTAACACATGCGCTCTTGAATCTTACCCACTCCGGAGTTCAGGAGATACTTTTTCTTTAGCGTTGCAATTAATATGTATCCAGGATACATTTACAATAGTTTGAGCCAGTAATGCCGTCCACACCAGACGCAATTCGGAAACTCTGTTCCTTCCTCAGTGGCAAAATGATTATTTCTTCGTGAAAAACGCATTGCATCCGGATGAAAAGCGTTTTAAACTGGTGGTTGCTACATGTTTCTAATCCTTCCGTCTTTTTTTTTTTTTTTTTCACGTGCGTGAAAAACACATCAAAACTGATCACACCCACGCGGAATAAACTGAACCACTGAACGCAATCGCAGGCAAAACTGACTGCACTTGCATGAAAAACTCCATTTTTTTTCCTGAACAGATCCGGATACAATCCGTATCGTTTGTGAGAAAGGGGCCTTAGGCCTCTTTCACACGGGCTTTGCGGGAAAATGTGCGGGTGCGTTGCGGGAACACCCGCGATTTTTCCGTGCGAGGGCAAAATATTGTAATGCGTTTTGCACTCGCGTGAGAAAAATCGCACATGTTTGGTACCCAAACCCGAACTTCTTCACAGAAGGCTGAATACAGAATGCATAGTAAAACAGCGCTGGAGGGGTTAAAAAAAAATAAAAAAATCATTTAACTCACCTTAATCCACTTGATCGCGTAGCCCGGTATCACTTCTGTCCCCTTTACTGAATAGGACCTGTGGTGAGCATTAATTATAGGTCAAGGACCTTTGATGACGTCACTCCGGTCATCACATGGTACGTCACATGATCTTTTACCATGGTGATTCACCATGGTAAAAGATCATGTGACGTATCATGTGATGACCGGAGTGACGTCATCACATCCTTGACCTATAATTAATGCTCACCACAGGTCCTATTCAGTAAAGGGGACAGAAGTGATACCGGGCTACGCGATCAAGTGGATTAAGGTGAGTTAAATGATTTTTTTATTTTTTTTTAACCCCTCCAGCGCTGTTTTACTATGCATCCTGTATTCAGAATGCTATTATTTTCCCTTATAACCATGTTATAAGGGAAAATAATAATGATCGGGTCTCCATCCCGATCGTCTCCTAGCAACCATGCGTGAAAATCACCGCTCGTGTGCCCATAGAAATGAATGGGTCAGGATTCTGTGCGGATGCAATGCGTTCAACTCCCGCAACGCATCCGCGCGGAAAACTCGCTCGTGTGAAAGGGGCCTTAGTGTCTGCGTCCCTAGTGATCTACGGCAGTTAAAGGGTTTGAATGGAGCAGCATGCATGATGGGGGGAGAGCGAGCTTCCATTCTTGTGATTGGCGGTGATAACTTGTCTTCATGTGATAACCCCTTGGGGTTGTCCACAGGATAGTGTTCGCTTGGGGTCCAATCCCTGGGACCCTGAAGTTCACAAGAGCAAGGGTCTGATGTGCCAAACATGCCAGATGACCTGTGTTATATGCATCATGCCACGGGTGCTCCACTATTTTCATCTAATGAAACCTAATATTGGTGACCTTTTGGTTTATGGTCATTCTGGAAATAATGGGCAGCTGTGCACAGCCCATTGTGTGTATCATCTGTTATTAATAGAATTCTCCATCTTTGGTTATTGCTGTGCTGTCAGTACAATAATGCCATCAATATGATTTTTCATATACAAATGGAAATTCAGAAAAAATATTTTTGCGTTTAATAACTTCATGGTTTCCAGCGTGGGCAGTCCAGTAGGTAACCCTGTTGCTTTTTTTTCTGTCCTCCACAGATGCGAGCTCTGAAATCTCTAATGAAGATCTGAGGCAACGTCTCCAAGACTTAACTGAGGTGCGTTTACTTATGGTGTAGCCCCAGCGTCTGCAGTAATCTCACAATCAGTAGTTGTTTTGAATGTGCTGTAATAACTAGTTTTTGTTTGCGGCCAGTGTTGAGTTGTTCTTAGCCAGTTTTGCAAGTTCCTCGACATAAATGCTCTTAGAGATCACAATTTCTGAAATCCTGTATGTTTTGCATTGCCTCGCTCTCCTGTCTTTTTATTGGCGGGGGAATTTCCTACAGAATTTGTAAAATCAATAGAGTTTGGGGCCCAGGAACTTAAAGGGGTATTTCGGTTATATTAAGTTATGCCCTATCCACAGGATAGCGGATAACTATTTAAATGGTTGGGTCCTACCACTGGGACCCACACCAACAACAAGAATGGGGGCCGCGTACCCCATGGAGTCCCCCGAAATAAACGGAGGGGCCAGTCACACATGTGCTCAGCCGCTCCATTCATTTTTATGTGAGTTCAAGAGATATCCAAGCGTTGTATTTCTATTCCCATAGAAATGAATGGAGCAGCTAAGCACATGCCCAACCAGCCGCTCCATTCATTTCAGGGGGCTCGTATGGGGTTCCGCTTCTCATGATTGGTGGCAGTCCCAGCGGTTGACCACCACTGATCTAATAGTTACCCCTATCCTGCAGATAGGGGATAACTTAAATGGCATCTGTCAGCAGATTTGTATCTATGGCACTGGCTGACCTGAAGGAACCTGTGTTGGTCCCGTGTTCATATGTGCCCACATTAATGAGAAAATTATGTTTTAATATGTGCAAATGAGGCTCTAGGAGCAATGGGGGCGTTACCATTACATCTAGAGGCTCTGCTCTCACTGCAACTACTGCGCCCTCTGCACTTTGACAGGATCACATGTTTAAGTTCCCCCAAAAGAACTAAAAATTAAAGTAAAAAAAAAAAACCATAAAATATGAAAAATTATCTGATTTCACCAGCTTTTGGCTCTGTATTGTCAATAGCATGTTCATCCTCCTTTTTCTCATTGGGCCTGCGTGCTCATAAGTGCTTTTATTTGAATGTGTACTTTTTCATTGGAAATATTAATAAAAACTGATAAAAAAAGAAAGAAATTAAAATAATCTTATTTACCATTTTTACATCTAAAGATAAAAAGTAAAAAAAATAAGCATAATTGGCATTCAAAAATTTTCAAACTAATAGTATACAAATATGTATATTTTCCTGTGTGGTGAAAGCCTTAATGAAAAAAAAGAGCAATTCTCTTTTTTTTATATATTTTTTTTTTTTGTCACCAAAAAAAGAATAAAAAAGTTGTAAAGTGGTATGTACCAATAAAAACTATAGCTCACCCCACAAATAAAAGCCCTGACACAGCTCTGTAGACAAAAACATAAAAATTTATCGGTGTCAGAATATGGTGATGTAAAACTGTTTTTTTTATTTTAAAAAAACAGAATAAAAACTATATAAGGCTGGGTTTACATCACTGTTTAATTTTCCCTTCTTCTGATCCGTCAGAAGAACAGAAAAAAAAAACGAAAAAACTGGATCCTGTGAAAAAAACTGATCCTGTGCATTTTGCATCAGTTTGAGATCTGGTTTTTTTATTATTATTATTTGCATGCAGGACTTTTTTCCGTCTAAAAAACGGATCTCAGATAGAAATGGCTCAAACTGATGGCAAATATGTGTAACTGATGCACAGGATCATTTTTATTTATTTTTTTAAAGGATCCTGTTGTTTTTTTTTTGTTTTTCCTGTTGTTGTTTTTTTTTTTTTACGTTCGGACAGATCAGAAGAACAGAAAATGTAATGGAGATGTTAACTCGGCCTGAATTTAATATCACAGTAATTTTACTGATCCACAGAACAAGGGTGTCATGTCATTTTTAGCATACAGTGAGCACCTTTTTTTCAATTTTACCCCGCAAAGAATTATTTTCCAGTACAGGCTATGGTAAATGAAATGGTGCTCTTAAAAAATTGTGTAAATTGCCTGGTTCCTGGTAAAGTAATAAAAAAAAAACAGTTCCCTTCCTGTGCCCGCACCTCTCCCATCTTCCATAGGCTGCAGCCAATCACTGACCTCAGTGGTGAGTGGAGATCCAACTAACAATGATCATGCTGCATGGCACAGATTCCAGCCTAAAGATGGGTACAAGCTGTGAGCTTGGGCAGCCACCAATTTCCAGACTCTAGGATTGTTGGCATGTTATTGAATGAGAAACCTTGAGAGACTTCATTCACTGGAGATTTCTGAGGCTCTGTTCACACTACTGTCATGACTTGCGTTCATAACGGGGCCATGATTAGTATGAGGAATCCGCTTTTACTGGATACTATTGATTTATGACGTGGTCTGTATATAATAAAAAAGTATATACCGGTATATAATCTCTTTTTTTTCATATTTCATAACTGCTTTCAGGAAGTGGACCTTCTAAGAGTGGAGCTTGAAGCTTCCCAAAGACAGCTTGATGGGAAGGATGAAGCGTTGAGGATATTACAAAACATGGTAAGTTATAAAGCTGGTGACAGACCCTTTAAGTGGGTGCAGGTGACGATAGGACTATGAGCTCTTCCCTGTTCATATACCCCTTTTGGATCTGGAAGAACTTCCCTTGCTCTGTGTGGCTTGGTGTGTTTCTGTATTACATTATTACCCTTTTTGCGATTGCGATGTTAGTAAGGTGATAAGGCTAGATATATACACATTAGATGGCTATCGACTGCCAATTTTCTCTCCTGTGTCCCCCATCCCCCTTATAAATGCAGTTAGCTCAACCACGCCTGAAAATCTGAACAAAAGGGTTAGGCGTGCTGAAATATAGCAGCCAGATCCTTCTCTCCCCCCAACATTTGCTGTCACGGTCAGATTTGATTATGGGGTGTACTGTTTCCCCTTGTAGGGGGGAGTGGGGAGCGCGCTAATTGGCGTGAGGAGACTTATAGGCCATACATGTTCCTCTAGAATTCTGGGAAGAAAGGGATGCAAATGAGCTCTTAACAAGCTCTGCCTCTGATGCCACCAGATGTAAGGCAGCTATCCTATAAGTCAATGTTCGACTCTTTAAATAGGCCTTGAGACATGACTCGGATATTAAGTAAGCGAGCACCTCATCTGCAGACAGCTGTTTGGGAGAGATTGCCCCTCATCAGAGCAGAGCTGAGAGTTCTGGCTTTTTTGGCCCAAGAGGTAGAGCTAGTTTTCCACATCTTGGTAAAAAAAAAATCCTTCTCAACTCCAAGTTTGAGAATCTGAATAAATGCATGTATCAAAGACCCACTAATTACTTTGTCACTGACATTTAGTCAAGATGATTTTGATGCCGCAGCTTCTAAATCTACTGCACAATTCACCGGGTGTCACAGCTGAGGATGGGGGAAACCCTCAGCCGTGCGATGCCAGAAGATGCCTGCTCGATGCCTGCTCGACCAGGACGACAGAATTAGGGAGCAGGTCACCTCCTACAGCGTCCCTAACTCTGACCCTGACTCCTAGCTGTATGAGCCGACCCTGATGGTAGGAGGGCTCATACTCCGGAACCTTGGGGTCCCTACTAGCCCTCAGGGTGGCCCTGAACTAGGAGCAGGGTAAGACGACCTGTTCCTCCCAGACACGGAGGAACAGGAGTCTTACTGGCCAAGCTGCAAGGAAGGGGAAACACATACAGACATATGGATATGGCAGGTGAACAGCGCTAGTTCCAAACCTACCCTCCACAGCCTTGCTGACTGGAACCCATGCACCAGTATTGCTGTCCACACAAACACCAAGGAGACAGCACACCACAAAACACACAGGTAACCAGGACATCCATAGCTGTAATAAACACGGAAAGGAAAACACATCAACTTGACATCATACATAGGATTTATGACCACAAGGGTGGCCCTCGCTGGAAGATGGTATAATACCAGGAGGATGACTTCAGCTAACCATGGCTGAAGTACCCCTCAGAGTCTGGCATCCAGCAGGAGCTAAATAGCCCCAAGTGGCCACACCCACACACACACCCAGTGTTCACACACTAAGAAGGGAGTTAACCCTTCCTACACCAGGCAAGGGAAAAAGCCACTTAAAGGGAAAGTGTACAATAAACAATTACACTGCAGCTGTTACCGCAGACAACGACATGCGTGGCAACCATGACCTGGGAGTCAGCCAGAAGGCCGAGACACTGCCACCACATGTACACAATACACACGTTGCCACGGGCAGCCACAAGTGAAGGGCAGTGTCACAGTGCACACATACATAAACCTCGTGCACACCAGACATACAAAGTGCAGACACACACACGCACGCACACACACCCAACCAGGTGTAACCGCATGCACTTGACAGCAAGCTGCCTAGCAACAGCTCAACAGCCTGCGGATCCTGAGTCACGACCATAAACATGGGCGTGACACCGGGCCTGTTCTGGGAGGTGATTTGGAATAAGAAATTCCCTAGAATTGTACTAAAAACTCTGGAAAGGGACAATGATCTGGGTGGAATAGCCATTCCTAATCCCTAATCCTAATACAACTTCAGCAGTTTAGAGGTTGGGGGGTGGCAGAGGACCTTCATACTAATGGGAAGTTAGTGCGGTCTCTTTCTGATGTTAAAGTCTGGGAGAAAGGTAAAAATATCTGGTGGAATCCCCATTTGCCTGAATTTTTTAGACTTTAGGATTTTACTCCTTAGGAAAGGAAGGGGTGTCCCATTTCTACATCAGATACATTCTAATGGGATATTTCACAATTTTGCTCGGTTCCAGTAACAGTATGATATGCCCAGGACTTCATATTTTCAGTTTCATCAACTAAGACATGCCTTTGATGCCTGGAACAAACAGTGCCCAATTAGTGTTAATTCCCATTCTTTGCTAGAATATGTGGCAGGGAAAAGTATGGTAAAAGGGGTCATTTAATTTTTGTATAAGGATAAGCAACTTCTGGTAGACTACCTAAAAGTATTCCCTCTATGGATAAAAGATAAATGGGAGAGTGATATGGGACAGATCACTAATGATCAATGGTCTTGCATTTTGGAATTAATCCCTTAATTATCCTTAGAGGAAGGTCATCTCCACAAGGTTTGTAAGACTCCGTCATTGATGTACAAGATACGGACTCTTGTTGTCCCAAATGTGGTATGGTGGATGCTCTTATGGTGTGGGACTATGCATGTTTAAAGTTCTTTTGACACAGGTTTGTAGGTCTTATTAGCAAAGTGCTTTCCACTGTTTTGGTTCCGGGTCACTGGTTATGCCTGTTGGAGATTTTGTAATGTTGATTTGGGTGTCCAGAGGATCCTGTATGAGGTGTGTAAGGGTCCATTCACACATCTGTAGTGCATTGCGAACCCGCAAATTGCGGTGCCCCCATAGAAATTCCTATTCTTGTCCGCAATTGCGGACAAGAATAGAACATGTTCTATTTTTCTCGGGAGCCGCGGACCGGAAGATCGGGGGCGCGCTCCGGAAATGCGGATGCGGAGAGCACATAGTGTGCTCTCCGCATCCATTCCGTCCCCGTAGAGAATGAATGGGTCCGCACCCGTTCCGCAATTTGCGGAACGAATGCGGACCCATTATTACGGATGTGTGAATGGAGCCTTAAGCTATTGTAGCCAAGTGGATTGCCCCTGATCCCGATTTCTCCCCTCCCTCCACTGGTCAGGAGTTTATTTTTAGAATGAATGATATCATTAGGCTAGAGCATGGCGTATACCTCAAAATTAATAGTTTATTGAAATTTGAAGCAATTTTGGGTAGGTGGTTAGACACCCCAGACTTGCCAACTCGGGTACTTTCTGAGATCAGAGCCAGAATGCTAATACATATAGGGTTTCCTATTGTGCCTAATTCTTCAGTAGCGGTTAGTAGAGCAGTATACTGACTTGCATTGTTCCACAGGCGAAGGTTCTGTTTCTACATACAAGATACGGCCACACTAGTTAAGAGGAAAAAGTGCCAGAGCTGAAATCTGCTTCACCCAGAAGCTGGAGTAGATTTCTGGTGTAACTTGCAGCAGTTTTCTGTTGTTAAATATGTCGGGCCACTGAGGTCCAGCCCGTGGCCTGCTGCCCATGCCCCATCCACTTTTTGGACAAATGTTGACAGTGTCGGAAAAAGCTAAAAAGTTGCAAACAGACATGGCAAAATATGTGACTTTTCTACTCCTGAAAACTGGTGCAGAACCATAATCTCCCCCTATATTCTTGTCATGTGACATTCGGACCGCACGTGGAATATAGAGGCAAGTATGATTTGGACAGTAAATCGTTGAGTGATTTGTGACGCTGACTCATGGATCTGGTACTTTGTCTTTTGTAGGCTGTGTTTGATAAAGCCACAAGTCATACTAAGGTCGTGCTTCAGAAAGCAGAAGATCAGTGCAGAGTCCTAGAAAAGGTCAGTGCCACACATACGTGTACCTCGTCCTGTTATAGATTTTTCCAATAAAGCAGAAATTTCAAATGATTTTGAGCCTTTTCCCTCTACACCTAAAGGTCTTTTTCTATATTGCCAATAGAGAGCCCAATCTGTATGCATTTCTATTGGTTGTTATTGACTGACTACTAAGTAGTATTAACCCAATTATCAGACATTTTTAAAATTTTGCTACTTTACATGTCTTTAAAGGGGTTATCCCATCTTAGACAATGGGGGCATATCGCTAGGATATGCCCCCATTGTCTGATAGGTGCGGGTCCCACCGCTGGGACCCGCACCTACAAGGAGAACGGAGCGGAGAAAGTGGAGGAGGGTGCACTGCGCATGCGCAGCAGCCCTCCGTTCATTTCTATGGAGCCGCTGAAAGTAGCTGAGCGCTGGCTCGGCTATTTCCGTCGGCCCCATAGAAATGAATGGGAGCATTGGCCGCGCATGCGCGGTGCGCTCCCATTCACTTCAATGGGAGAGGCGGGGAGCTGTGCCTGGTGGTGGACGGACCCTGGGAAACCCGGGGTCCTCCAGCCACAACTCTCCCCGGCTCCGTTCTCGTTGTAGGTGCGGGTCCCAGAGGTGGGACCCGCACCTATCAGACAATGGGGGCATATCCTAGCGATATGCCCCCATTGTCTAAGATGGGATAACCCCTTTAAAGGGACTCTATCATCACTTTCTAACCCCCCCTTTTAAAAGTATTGTTATCTCCATGGCGCCCCTGTGATTACAAAGGTGTTGTTAGAAGATAAATTCGCCGTCTCCTTTTGATAAAAAGAGCTTTTATCTAACCTGTCAATCTTCTTGATAAGGTGCCCAGGGCGTTTCTGTTGGTCTCAAGCTGCCGCTGGCTGGCTGCAGTGCTCGTCTGATGAGGAGGTTGAGCGAAGTGCGCGCATGCGCACTTCGCTCAATGAGGCTGATTGTAAATGTCCGCACGGGCGCATCAGGCACAGGCCTGTGCGCACGCGCGGGATCTTTGAAAAGGAGGAGGGGGCACTGAGCGAGAGCCGGAGGCGTATTTCATTACATTCAGGCGGCGCTGAAAGCATCAGGGGAGGAGCTGGGCACCAACGGCGGCGGCGGCGGGCGGCAGCTTGAGACCAACAGAAACGCCCTGGGCACCTTATCAAGAAGATTGACAGGTTAGATAAAAGCTCTTTTTATCAAAAGGAGACGGCGAATTTATCTTCTAACAACACCTTTGTAATCACAGGGGCGCCATGGAGATAACAATACTTTTAAAAGGGGGGGTTAGAAAGTGGTGACAGAGTCCCTTTAAGGGGGTGTCAGTTTTCACAGGCTAATAAATGGAAGATGCAGTGACACAACCTCATATACTACTACTTTATTTTATTTTTTCCGGAGGCAATGTCTTGAAAACGGGGGCCCCGTACCCCCTGCATGCCCTGTGCTGCTCCCATGAAATTACCAGGGAGGTAGGTCGCACATGTGCGCGGCAACTCCATTAATTTCTACGAGAGTTCTGGAGATAGCCGAGTAGAGCATGTGCGACTGGCCGCTCCGGTCATTTCAGGGGAGAAGCAAGGGGCTTGCAGGGGGTAGGGGGGCCCTGTTCTCGTGATCAGTGTGGGTCCCAGTGGTAGGACCCCCACCGATCCTGTGGATAGATGATAACGTTTACCTACCGGAACATCTCTTTAAGACTATATCCACATGTGACTGCAGGGTTTCTGCTTGCAATGTGCTGCTGATTAGACACAAATTTCACTCTTTGCATTGGAAAGGGTGAAATCTGCAATGAAAATCCACAGTATAAATTGACATGCTGAAAATTAAAAATCTGCAGCGGATTTTTTTTTCTGCTGCATGTGGATGAGAATTGCTAAAAACGTATTCACTTTGCCGGGATTGTACAACACTGCAGATCAGCTGCATGAAAATCGTGGTTGCAAATCTGCAACCAATCAGTCAGATGTGAACATAGCCTAAATCAGGTGGCAGGAGAGTGGGCGGTCCAGTGCCTATCGTATAATGCTAGAAGCCTGTTTGGAAAGGGGTCTTCCAGTGTTGTATGTTTGCCTATACAGCTGGATATTTTGATCTTCTGCGCTCATGTTCACCCTTAAATAAAAAATTTCTAGCTGGACAGATGGTCAGCAACATTATTGGAGGTTCCCTGTGTAACCAGGGCATAAAACCTTTACAAAGAGTAACCGTCCCTTTGGAGGGTGTAGCTGGTTGGTACATTAAATGGACGGCATGCAGTACTCATGCTGGGGAAAAGAGGACTCACTAATTTCTTCCAGATACATAACTGATTGCAGGGGTTCCCAGTATTAGTACCTCCTGGCCTGAGCTTTGTCAGGAGACCTGTTGTATTGTAAGGGGATGTCCAGATTAGACAACCTCTTAGAACACATTTTCCTTATACAATCTAATAGGATGTGTTACCCCCTATGTATCTGCTCAGTGATTCAGAAAAAATAAATTTCCCATAGCAATAAATAATGGCTTGCTGCTTTACTTACGTATGTAGTCTGATTTCTTAGCCAGTTGGCATCACAATCATTATTTACTTTTTGGTCTGGGTCAAGTTTTTCTTTGTCTGAGGAGTAGTTCTGGAAGAGGCATCGGGAACAATTTCTGCATTTTTCAGCTCTGATCAAAATTGCTGTTCCTGACTTTCCAGGAATTTATTCACGAGAGTAGCATTTTCACACAGTTTAACCCCTTCAGGACACAGCCTTATTTCACCTTAAGGACCAGGCCATTTTTTGCAAATCTGACCAGTGTCACTTTATGTGGTGCTAACTTTAAAACGCTTTTACTTAGCCAGGCCATTCTGAGTTTGTTTTTTCGTCACATATTGTACTTCATGACACTGTTAAAATGGAGTCAAATAAATTCATTTTTATTTATAAAAAAATACCAAATTTACCAAAAATTACTAACTTTCAATTTCTCTACTTCTACAATACATATTAATAACTCCAAAAAAAGTTATTAATTTACATACCCCATATGTCTACTTCATGTTTGGATCATTTGGGGAATGCTATTTTATATCCCATATGTGGTCGTACACTACTGTACGGGCACACAGTAGGGCGTAGAGGGAAAGATGCGCCATATGGTTTTTGGAAGGCATATTTTGCTGGACTGGTTTATTTACACCATGTCCCATTTGAAGCCCCCCTGATGCAACCCTAGAGTAGAAACTCCCTAAAAGTGACCCCATCTAAGAAACTACACCCCTCAAGGTATTCAAAACTGATCTCACAAACTATGTTAACCCTTTAGGTGCTCCACAAGAGTTATTGGCAAATGGGGATGAAATTTGAGAATTAAATTTTTTTGCCAATTTTTCCATTTTAACCCATTTTTTACACTAACAAATCAAGGGTTAACAGTCAAACAAGACTGTATCTTTATTGCCCTGACTCTGCCGTTTACAGAAACCCCCCATATGTGGTCGTACACTACTGTACGGCCACACGGCCGGGTGTAGAGGGAAAGGAGCGCCATGTGGGTTTTAGGGGGCTGATTTTTATAGACCGGTTTATTTACACGGTGTCCTATTTCAAGACCCCCTGATGCACCCCTACAGTAGAAACTCCCTAAAAGTGACCCCATTATGGAAACTACGGGATAAGGTGGCGGTTTTTTTGGGACTATTTTTAGGGTATATATGTTTTTTGGTTGCTCTATATTACATTTTTGTGAGGTAAGGTTACCAAAAATTGAAATTCTGAAATTTCATCTCCATTTGCCATAAACTGTTAAAGAACACCTAAAGGGTTAATAAAGTTTGTAAAATCAGTTTTGAATACCTTGAGGGGTGTAGTTTCTTAGATGGGGTCACTTTTAGGGAGTTTCTACTCTAGGGGGGCATCAGGGGGGCTTCTAAAGGGACATGGTGTCTATAAAAAAAGGCCATCAAAATCGGCCTTCCAGAAACCATGTCGGTCCTTTCCTTTTGCGCCTCCCTTTTACTGATACAGCAGTTTACAACCACAAATGTGGCGTTTCTGTAAACTGCAGTATCGGGGTAATAAATATTAAGTTTTGTTTGGCTGTTAACCCTTGGTTTTTACCGGAAACGACGGATTGAAATGCAAAAGTGCCAAAATTGGCTGTTTTGGCACCATTTTTTTTATTTATTTTTTGGGCCGTGTTAATCTGGGGGGTTGGGTCATGGGGTGTTTTTACAGAGGAGATTATTACGGACGCGGCGATACCTAATAAATCTATTTTTTACAATTATTTAGGTTTTAGACTTATCTTTTTGGATACAAAAAAAGACATTTTTTGTATCTCAAAAAAAAAAGAGACGCTTAGACTATAGTTTTTTAGCTGATTATATTAGGTAGGGGCTCATTTTTTGCGGGATGAGGCGACGATTTTATTGCCACTATTTTGGGGGCTATATGACTTTTTGATCGCTTGCTATTACACTTTTTTTATGTAAGGTGACAAAAAAAAATAAAAAAAATTTTTTACCGTGTTAATCTGGGGGGTTAGGGGTATATTTACAGAGGAGATTATTACCGACGCTGCGCTACCTAGTAAGTCTACTTTTTTTTTTTTTTTAGTTCTACAAAAAAAAAATTTGGGGTGTCTCAAGTCTGAGAACCATAGTTTTTTTTTGAATAGTCAGTGGCTAAATTGGTGAAGGGGATTATAAATTTAGAACTCCATGAAAGTGTGGTACTCCCTGAAGCAACCAATAACGCAGAGGCCTGGATGATCGGGGCACGTGTCACATTGAGTGGTGGTGTCCTTCCGTATCCCCCTCTTGTGACACACTGCATTTTTTTGGCGCCTCCAATTCCCGAGGTACTCCGGCCTGCTCTTTCCCGGTCAGAAAAGATCAGGGTCTTGAAGACTGCCTCATAGAACTGGAGGTCTGTCCATGTGTTGCCAGCGCTCTGGAACAGTACAAAAGAGTTGTACATGGCAACCTGCACCAAGTAGACCACAACTTTTTTGTACCATGCCTTGGTTTTGCGCATGGCGTTATATGGCTTGAGGACTTGATCAGAGAGATCAACTCCTCCCATATACCGATTGTAGTCGACGATACAATCTGGCTTGAGGACCGTTGCCGCGGTACCTCGCACAGGGACAGGGGTGATGCCGTTACCATGAATTGTGGACAGTACAAGAACATCCCTCTTGTACTTATATCTGACCAGCAGCAGGTTTCCAGTGGTAAGGGCACGGGTCTCACCCCTGGTAAGGGCACGTGGATCTGGCGGCGAGGGACTGGAACAAGGGGATTCTAGTATAAAGGTTATCCACGTATAGGTGGTAACCCTTATCTAGCAGTCGGTGCATAAGGTCCCACACAAGTTTCCCGCTAACACCCAGAGTGGGGGCACATTCTGGGGGTTGAATACGGGAATCTCGCCCCTCGTACACACGAAACTTGTAAGTGTACCCTGAGGTACTCTCACAAAGTTTGTACAGCTTAACGCCATACCTCGCTCACTTTGAGGGAACATACTGGCGGAAAATGAGTCTCCCCTTGAACGCAATGAGAGACTCATCAACTGCGACCTCCCTTCCAGGTACATAGGCCTCCATGAATTTGGCCCCAAAGTGATCGATGACCGGCCGTATCATAGGCAGGATCACCTTGGGGGGGGACCTGCTGCATTATCTGAATAATGCAGGCATTTCCGGATGGCCTCAAATCAGGAACGTGTCATGGCCATACTGTAGAGTGGGGTCTGGTAGAGGACTTCCCCACTCCAGTACAGCCTGACACTGGGCTTTTTGACTAGGCCCATATGCAGCACGAGGCCCCAAAACGTCCTCATCTCGGCTGCACTGACCGGGGTCCAGTCACCGGGCCTAGCCAAAAAGGAGCCTGGGTGTTGAGCGACGAACTGTTGGGCGTACAGGTTCGTCGGCTCCACCATCAGATTTACCAGTTCCTCACTGAAAAAAAGACTGAAAAAGTCGTATTCAGTGAAGCCCACTGTGTAAATCTGGATTCCTGATTCACCAACAAAATCAGGAATTGCGGGCTCAAAGTTCTCTGGGGTACACCAGACAAGTCCACCTGCAGGGGGCTCAGGTGGACTGACCTGGTTGGCCAGGAAAACTAGTACGAGCCCCAGAGCTGCTCGTACTAGGCTGGGCCACAGGGTCCCTAGCATGGGGGTCCCCTCGATCCGCCTGGCGGCGTCTCCGCCGCCTTGGGGGCTCATCATCGCTTGATGATGAGGAGGATGCGGATGACAACAGGAACGTGGGGTCATCCTCACTGGTGCTCTCTGACTCGGAGGCACGGAGGGCGTATGCCTCCTTGGCCGAGAACGTCCCATAGGGGAGTGTGTGTCTGTGTGTGTATGTGCGTGTGTGTAAATCTTTATTAGGTGTGCGTGTGTGTGGGGCACGGGTGTTCAAGCACTTACCCTATAGCTATAAAAAAAAAAAAAAAGATCCCTAACTAAAAAAAAGTGTAAAAAAGAAAAAAAAATACAAATGCGGGGTGGGCGATGCGCTAACAGTGGCCGGACGCAAAGAGTGCCAGCCACAGAGCGCATGCAAAGAAAAAAAAAAAAAAACTTGCGCCCCCAAAAAGTAAGTGTGTGTGGGGGGGGGCAATCTGCAGCACCCCTGTTGGGGGTCTAGGGTCACACAGCTAACTGTTTTTGAATGTCAGAAATGTATATTTGTGTATGTTGAGATGTTATATTGGTTTCACTGGTAAAAATAAATAATTGAAATGGGTATATATTTGTTTTTTGTTAAGTTGCCCAATAATTATGCACAGTAATAGTCACCTGCACACACAGATATCCCCCTAAAATAGCTAAAACTAAAAACAAACTAAAAACTACTTCCAAAAATATTCGGCTTTGATATTAATGAGTTTTTTGGGTTCATTGAGAACATGGTTATTGTTCAATAATAAAATTAATCCTCAAAAATACAACTTGCCTAATAATTCTGCACTCCCTGTATAATATATATAGGAAAAATTCCACGGCACATCCAAGGCGTAAAATAAGATCAACTTTTATTCACCAGACAGCGACGTTTCGATCCTCCTCCTGGGATCTTTCTCAAGCAGTGACAAACATTACAAGTGCTCAGTGCATATTTATACAGCTTCACATTATTATTCAATCAAGTTCTGATTTGTATCAATCAACAAAAAATCATACTAAAAACCTGAAAATACATCAAATACAAGTGTATACTGTGAATACATTGTAAAATATAACATACAGTACATGTGTTAATATACATGTCCCATAACCATGCTCAGAAGTGCAATATATCAATGTATGGTCATCATAATTAACGACTCAACACACCTGAGGGTGACCTCATAACTATATAAGTGCAGGTGTACCTTAAAAACAAGCCAAACAGGAAAGGTCCTAGAGTGAGCGTGGAGGGAGATCAGCGTGGAGTGCGGCTTGCCGGTCATTCAACTGCGCATGTCGCAGGACCTTAAGAAACTATCGGAACACATGATTAACGGTTCGATCATGTGATCTCTGCGTCTATGAAGTCCGACGTCCTGCGTTCCAGTGTGGAGCGCAAAGCGTCAGTGTACGTCACCGCAACAGTGAATCCAGTGTGGCGTGCTTTCCACAAGGTATATGGAACGCAAGGCACTCTATGGGAACCTAGCATGCAATTTTCATGGAAGGGCTCAATCCAGCGTAAACAGCCGGCCCGCACCCGTCGGTACCGCATCACATGAGCCCAGATGGCAGCGCAGCGTGCACCTCAGACAAGGGGACCACTTAGAGTCAGGCGGATGAATAAGATGTCGGAATACATCTTCAGTATATGTAGTAAGCCGTACCTTAGTGAGTCTGATCTATATTCCCAAATCAGGGCTTCTATATCAAATAAAGACATCAATGTATGATGGCTCCAATTGATTTATATTCAGTGCAAACAGTATAGAAGCAGTATCCATCTAGTTGACATAGCCCCTAGTCCTACGAGGAGTCCGTCCGGCGTATCCCGTGCTGGTCACACAGGCACACCGGTCAGAGTGCCATCGCTGTCAGTAGATCGCCATCCCTCGGGATCAACCTGACCAGACGAAGGCTTCATCCTCTAGATTACGGGGATATTGTACCTACTCTGTGAAGTAAACTTAATTAAATAATCCATCCACCATCACCAAGTCGGTCACCAACAGGATTCGGGCACACGACGGTACCAAATGGGCACGAAGTCAAAAGACTACCATGCTGTCGCGATACCCAAAGCGGGGTCAGTGTGTCACCTGAGACGGCCCAAAATGTCAGAAAAACTACGTCTAGCCGAAGGGATCATATGATAATTCACTGGCGGTCAGGACAAAAGGTATAAGCTAGTGTATACATATATTCAAACTAAACATAATCAACAGTAAAATTAAGGAATAGATTTATTCTTGTAGATGTTACACTGTTGTATTCTAGTTTCAACGCCTCCTCCTATCAATCAATCACATTCCAACGCTCACCCTTCACATTAAGGACCATTCCTGATTGGTAAACTGCAAAAGAGTAGAGAACAAAAGAAAACAAAAGAAATTATAAGTTATATACAACCACTGTATTTAAACAGGGGGCACTAATACATGTACCCAAGAACATAATATATATATTATTAATAATTTATATACAGTATTCAGTTGCTGCTGTCAGGCAAACAATAAGGGAGCATTCACACGACCGTGTTGGTTTTGCGGTCCGTTAATCACGGATCCGTGTGTTCCGTATGTCTTCAGTTATCTTTCCTTTTCCGTTCCGCAAGTCCGTATAATACGGACGTGGTGCTTCCGTGTGTCATCCGTTTTTCACGGTCCGCAAAAAACTGAAATGGGGTTTCCTAGAATGTTTCCAGTCCATGGGTCCGTTAAAAACGGATGACACACGGATGCATTTCCGTGTGCTATCCGTTTTTCACGGACCCAATGACTTTCTATGGGGCCACGGACCGTGATTTGCGGCCAAGTATAGGACATGTTCTAAAAAAAAAAAGGAACGGACACGGAACGGACAGCACACGGATGAGAATAAAAGGCATACCGCAATTTTCACAGACCCATAGAAATGAATGGGTCTGTGCATTGTCCGTCAAAATTGCGGAACGGACGCGGAACGGACACGGAAGAAAAACACGGTCGTGTGAATGCTCCCTTAATCTGTATGGGATGAAGTGTGAAATATCAGAGTATAAAAGGCAATATTTAATGATGAGGTTTTAGCGTTGTCTTTATGGTGTCCTTCTTTACAGGAGATAAATGTTCTGCAGTGGGAAATTGAATTTGATCAGGTGAGGCTGAAGAACCTGGAGGAATCCTGGAAAGAGAAATATGAACGGTACGTCTCTTATGTACCCATGACCTGGGATTATATTATTAAAATGGCTTTGTGAGAATTAGTGACTTGGATTCATTAGTAAACTTTTTGGCTGTGTGGAAAATGCACACTGTAAACAGTCAAGTCACATTATTTAGACCACGAGCTAATATCCAGAGTAACCGCTGTGTGCAGCAAGGACCGCAGCTAGACAGGCTGGGAGTGACTCTGTAAGGTCCTGGTAGGTTGTCACAGGTATCTAAGCCACTGACTGTATACCACAGCTGCTGGAGGGTGGATGGGGGAGGATCCACAGAGCAAACATGACAATCGACGAGGTCCCACAGATGCTCAATTGGGTTCAATTCTGGTGAATTAGGGGCGAAGGTAGTACACTGCTCAAAAAAATAAAGGGAACACAAAAATAACACATCCTAGATCTGACTTAATTAAATATTCTTCTGAAATACTTTGTTCTTTACATAGTTGAATGTGCTGACAACAAAATCACCCAAAAATAAACAAATGGAAATCAAATTTTTCAACCCATGGAGGTCTGGATTTGGAGTCACACTCAAAATTAAAGTGGAAAAACACACTACAGGCTGATCCAACTTTGATGTAATGTCCTTAAAACAAGTCAAAATCAGGCTCAGTAGTGTGTGTGGCCTCCACGTGCCTGTATGACCTCCCTACAACGCCTGTGCATGCTCCTGACGAGGTAGCGGACGGTCTCCTGAGGGATCTCCTCCCAGACCTGGACTAAAGCATCTGCCAACTCCTGCACAGTCTGTGGTGCAACGTGAGGTTGGTGGATAGAGCGAGACATGATGTCCCAGATGTGCTCAATTGGATTCAGGTCTGGGGAACAGGCGGACCAGTCCATAGCATCAATGCCTTCGTCTTGCAGGAACTGCTGACACACTCCAGCCACATGAGGTCTAGCATTGTCTTGCATTAGGAGGAACCCAGGGCCAACCGCACCAGCATATGGTCTCACAAGGGGTCTGAGGATCTCATCTCGGTACCTAATGGCAGTCAGGCTACCTCTGGCGAGCACATGGAGGGCTGTGCGGCCCTCCAAAGAAATGCCACCCCACACCATTACTGACCCAATGCCAAACCGGTCATGCTGGAGGATATTGCAGGCAGCAGAACGTTCTCCACGGCGTCTCCAGACTCTGTCACGTCTGTCACATGTGCTCAGTGTGAACCTGCTTTCATCTGTGAAGAGCACAGGGCGCCAGTGGCGAATTTGCCAATCTTGGTGTTCTCTGGCAAATGCCAAACGTCCTGCACGGTGTTGGGCTGTAAGCACAACCCTCACCTGTGGACGTCGGGCCCTCATATCAACCTCATTGAGTCTGTTTCTGACCGTTTGAGCAGACACATGCACATTTGTGGGCTGATGGAGGTCATTTTGCAAGGCTCTGGCACTGCTCCTCCTGTTCCTCCTTGCACAAAGGCGGAGGTAGCGGTCCTGCTGCTGGGTTGTTGCCCTCCTACGGCCTCCTCCACGTCTCCTGATGTACTGACCTGTCTCCTAGTAGCGCCTCCATGCTCTGGACACTACGCTGACAGACACAGCAAACCTTCTTGCCACAGCTCGCATTGATGTGCCATCCTGGATAAGCTGCACTACCTGAGCCACTTGTGTGGGTTGTAGACTCCGTCTCATGCTACCACTAGAGTGAAAGCACCGCCAGCATTCAAAGGTGACCAAAACATCAGCCAGGAAGCATAGTAACTGAGAAGTGATCTGTGGTCACCACCTGCAGAACCACTCCTTTATTGGGGGTGTCTTGCTAATTGCCTATAATTTCCACCTGTTCTCTATCCCATTTGCACAACAGCATGTGAAATTGATTGTCACTCAGTGTTGCTTCCTAAGTGGACAGTTTGATTTCACAGAAGTGTGATTGACTTGAAGTTACATTGTGTTGTTTAAGTGTTCCCTTTATTTTTTTGAGCAGTGTATTTGGCAGTCTTGTTCATGCTCTTCCAACCAATGTCAGACATTTCTAGCAGTGTGACATGTTGCATTGTCTGGCTGTAAGATCCCTTCAGCCACAGGGAAGACAATCAGCATGTATAGGTAGGTGGTCGTGATCTGCAAGGATGGATTCCTACCCGAATCTGTTCAGAGTGCCTTCCACATAGATGAGTGGGACCAGGGAATACCACAAAAACATTCCCCACACCATAACGCTGCCACCATCAGCTAGTGTTCTACCAGCCAGAGGTCGCACTACATTTTTTCCAGAAGAGTAAAAACACTCCCCTTAACAATTTTGAGTATTTTTAGCCGAGGAGGAGTATGAATTTTGCGGTAATTCATATATATAATGCATAGGCCCACATAACGTTATGAGGCTGATATTTCTGCATTGCTAGTCTGCCATACGCAGCAACCGCCCGGCGCTGCCATACGCAAACAGTTCACAAACTGCACAGTCTCAAAAATACTGCCACTCTTGGCCTGGAAGCTAATAATCATCCCCTTTTTCAACTCTTTTACCCTTGACAGCAACAAGGGATATGTGAACAGACAGCCTATCGCACATCTTATATACCCACCAAGCCAGCTCCCCACACACAAATTACTTTATGAGCTAAGCGCTGCCAACGTCGAAAGTAGGAAGTGGTCAAAATACTGTGACTCTATTTTATATGTTCTTCCATTTTCCACTGTGTGTACAGTCCATCTGCTTACATACCAGGGTAGTTATGTTTTCAGGGAGCACTTTCTTAACTCCTTCGCTACCAAGTGCAAACATGGCACTCGCTCGTGCAGCGAACATCATGGCTGTCTCGACTCCGCTGTTTCAAACAGCAGAGACTCGCAGCTAATGACTGCGACTGGCAATAATGCCAATCTTTAATACCTTTAGATGCCGTGATCATGGCATCTATTGGGTGAAAAACCCAGAAGCTCGGGCTTCTTACCGGCATCCTCTGCATCCAATGAAGATGCCAGTAAATGATTTCAATACCCTGGGTCCCTCTAAAGAGACCTAGGGTATTGATGCTGCAATTCTTATTTTAGGACAACATAAGAAATGGCCAATTATGCTCAAATAATGGGTCTAAAAGACCCATGATTGTTCAGAATTTAAAAAAAAAATAGATTTTGTAGGCTCAAATATGAGCTTCAAAAGCATAATTTTATATTTTTTTAAACTTAAAAATATATAAAAAATTGAATAATATAAGTTTGTCACCCCCCTTTCCACGATGTATGCCGCTTCGGGACATATGGCCCGTTCGCCGACCGTATGTCTCGGAGGGCGTACGGTTATGTGCATGAGCCCTTAGAAAGTACAACTTGTCCCGCAAAAAATAAGCTCTCATACAGCTATACGGAAAGATAAAAAAGTTATGGCTAAAGGAAGATAGGGGAAAAAAAATGAAAAAGAAAAAACCTCCTCTATCCTAAGGGTTAAATTGGATGTCCAGACTACAAATATTGATGACCTAGTCTCAGGCTAGGTCATCAATAGAAGATTGGTTGGGATGCCAGATTTTGGACCTATACTAATCGGCTGCAGCTCTGGAAGCTTTACAGTGTATGGCGCTATAGCAGAAGGCTCCAAACATTGTGTAGTTTCCCAAACCAGCATACTGCAGCTCGGTTTCCATTCACTTCAATGGGAGCAGAGCTGCTGTGCCCCAGCACAGCCACTACACAATGTATGGAACTGTCTGCTTTCAGCACCATACATTGTATAGTTTCTAGCACCATGGCTGCCCGAAACAGCTGATCGGTGGGGGTATCTGACCCCCACTCATCTGTTAATTAATCATCATCATCTATCTTGAGGATACGTCATCAATATCAACAGATACACTGAGCTGTCAGAGCTGCCGCATGGACAAGTTTCCTTTCGTAGAATTAGAATTGTCCATGCTACATCCACTTTAACAGCTCAAAGGGGTTCTCAGAGCATTCGTGAAATCTTTCTGTATGCTGAGCTGTGGAAGATAGTCTGCTCAGTATATACCCCTACATTGCACCGCCTTCTCTGCTGCAGCTCAGATTGGCTGCAGGCTTTGCCATTCATGCCCCAACCTGATGTGTTCCTGAGTCTTCCTATTTCACTGCATATTATACTGTATATGCACTTGGAAGGAGTTTTTTTGAAAGCTTAAATTCTGAATGTTTCATTCCATTTTTCTTTGCTCCTGTGTGTGTAAATGGGAATTGAGCAGACATTTCTTTCTCTTAGTGTACAGTGTGAAAATGCAGCCCTGAAGGAAAGTCTAGAGCTACGGACAAATGAAGTGAAGACCCTGAAGTCAGAAAACACGAGTAAGAATCAGGGCTACAGAGTAAACCTCATTATAAATAAATATATAATAATATATATATATACAGTTGCAAGAAAAAGTATGTGAACCCTTTGGAATGATATGGATTTCTGCACAAATTGGTCATAAAATGTGATCTGATCTTCATCTAAGTCACAACAATAGACAATCACAGTTTGCTTTAACTAATAACACACAAAGAATTAAATGTTACCATGTTTTTATTGAACACACCATGTAAACATTCACAGTGCAGGTGGAAAAAGTATGTGAACCCTTGGATTTAATAACTGGTTGAACCTCCTTTGGCAGCAATAACTTCAACCAAACGTTTCCTCTAGTTGCAGATCAGACGTGCACAACGGTCAGGAGTAATTCTTGACCATTCCTCTTTACAGAACTGTTTCAGTTCAGCAATATTCTTGGGATGTCTGGTGTGAATTGCTTTCTTGAGGTCATGCCACAGCATCTCAATCGGGTTGAGGTCAAGACTCTGACTGGGCCACTCCAGAAGGTGTATTTTCTTCTGTTTTAAGCCATTCTGTTGTTGATTTACTCCTATGCTTTGGGTCGTTGTCCTATTGCAACATCCATCTTCTGTTGAGCTTCAGCTGGTGGACAGATGGCCTTAAGTTCTCCTGCAAAATGTCTTGATAAACTTGGGAATAAATTTTTCCTTCGATGATAGCAATCCGTCCAGGCCCTGACGCAGCAAAGCAGCCCCAAACCATGATGCCCCCACCACCATACTTCACAGTTGGGATGAGGTTTTGATGTTGGTGTGCTGTGCCTCTTTTTCTCCACACATAGTGTTGTGTGTTTCTTCCAAACAACTCAACTTTGGTTTAATCTGTCCACAGAATATTTTGCCAGTACTGCTGTGGAACATCCAGGTGCTCTTGTGCAAACTGTAAATGTGCAGAAATGTTTTTTTTGGACAGCAGTGTCTTCCTCTATGGTATCCTCCCATTAAATCCATTCTTGTTTAGTGTTTTACGTATCGTAGATTCGCTAGCAGGGATGTTGGCATATGCCAGAGACTTTTGTAAGTCTTTAGGTGACACTCTAGGATTCTTCTTCACCTCATTGAGCAGTCTGCGCTGTGCTCTTGCAGTCATCTTTACAGGACGGCCACTCCTAGGGAGAGTAGCAGCAGTGCTGAACTTTCTCCATTTATAGACAATTTGTTTTACCGTGGACTGATGAACAGCAAGGCTTTTGGAGATACTTTTATAACCCTTTCCAGTCAACAATTCTTAATCGTAGGTCTTCTGAGAGCTCTTTTGTGCGAGGCATCATTCACATCAGGCAATGCTTCTTGTGAAAAGCAAACCCAGAACTGGTGTGTGTTTTTTATAGGGCAGGGCAGCTGTAACCAACACCTCCAATCTCATCTCATTGATTGGACTCCAGTTGGCTGACACCTAACTCCAATTAGCTCTTGGGGATGTCATTAGTCTAGGGGTTCACATACTTTTTCCACCTGCACTGTGAATGTTTACATGGTGTGTTCAATAAAAACATGATAACATTTAATTCTTTGTGTGTTATTAGTTTAAGCAGACTGTGATTGTCTATTGTTGTGACTTAGATGAAGATCAGATCACATTTATGACCAATTTGTGCAGAAATCCATATCATTCCAAAGGGTTCACATACTTTTTCTTGCAACTGTATAGACATTTTTATTTTTTTAATAACTGGGATAATTAGTTATTATAATTTGCTTCTTAAATTATTAGTAACCATCGGCTTCTATTATACTTGGCAGCCAGTGTGTGGTTTCTGGAAGGTATATTGGCCTGATTATATTTTTAGCCTTTTTTTATTCTGGTTTATGTCTAATTAGTTTATCTTGCCTGTTGTATTAACCCATTGTTTCTCCACGTTTGTATAGTTATAAACCAGCAGTGCCAGGAGCTGTTAGCAATGCTTGATGTGAAACAACAGAAAATGTTCCAGGATAATGTGTCTTTTGATAAAAACAATCTATCGGAAATCACAGCACTTGAAGTAAGTATTGCGTTAGCTGTGACTCCGCTGCCCCTTCCCCCTTATTTATTTACAGAGCCAGATTACTGAATAATCTTCTCGCCTGGTCCTGTCAATCAAGTAGGAGAGGGAGGGTCTGGCAAAGGAAGCAGGTGGAGAATATGGTGCACGTAGTGGCTTGGGTCTGCCCCCTGTGCCCTTAACTGCTCATTTGCATATACATTAACATTTTTCTCCAGAATGAATTAACAGATTGCTAAGTGAAAGGTGTTGGTACATTCAGCTGAGCTAGCCCTACAAGGCATTGTGCCTGGTATAAAGTGAATTTCCTGATGACAAAATCCCTGACTGTAACATAAAAACAGTGTAAGATAAATCAAGCAAATTAGTTTCCATTTTATATAGACTTAAACAAAGCAGTGTTGTTAAAGAGGTTATCCAATTTCTCAAACAGCCCCCCCATGTTTGGGGCCCCTCACAGGTAAAATATTTATCCCTCTCTGCTCCTGGTCCCCGCACCGCCGCTGCTTCTCCCTGTACACGGATGAAAACATCCGGTGTCGGGGGAAGGGGGGAGCAGCCAATGGCAGATGGGGACGAGCCTCCCTGGCATCGCGGGTGACGCTAGGGAGGCTTGTCCATGTCCCCGCCTGCTATTGGCTGTTCCCCCCGACATTGGATGTTTTTATCCCTGTACAGGGAGAAGCGGCGGCGGTGCGGAGACCAGGAGCGGTGCTGGGAGCGGGGTAAGTATATTACCTGTGAGGGGCCCGGCACTTGGTGGGGCTATTTGAGAAATTGGATAACCCCTTTAATCGTTATTTAAAAGTGGATTTCTCCTTTAAAACAATTGTGTGAACTGCAGCTGAAGTGCTGTGACTTGGTATAATTGTTGTTAGCTTGCAGTGCTTGGCGCCTGTACATGTTGTTGTCCTGGAGGAGAGCCCTGCTCATGTGCTAAGATGTCAGCTGCTACTCGCAAACAGCTCCTTCAGCTCCGGCAAGAGGTAAGCTATTGTAATTCTGTTAGAATTATACATACATTGAAACTTTGATAGAGAAGACCTCCCAAAAATTCACTAGAAAGTGTCCTCCTCGTGGGGGTGGTCTTCTCAAAGACGATGGCAGCAGCGATGTGGTAACAAGCATTTTCCTGAGGCTAGGTCTACACGGCGACACGTGTTGTGCGACACATCGGCATGTAGCCCTAGCCTGAATATTTAACATCAGCAGCCACATGCAGTCCATCCCTGTGCCTGTGCATGCACTATAATGGGTCAGATCTCCAAGCGTGCAGAGCGTTTGATTACATGTGCACCAGTGAAATGCATAACATTAGAGAGACAGGCAGTTTCTTGTATTTTGAACATAATGGGCGCCCCATAATGGAAGTGTTCCTTTAAAACAGATTGTTCATGGTTTTTACCTGAGAAATACAAGTATTTACTAAAGCAGAGATTTTAGGTGACCTGACCGGTTTTTAAAGGAGAACTGCCACAAATCTTAAAAATCCCCATGACAACACTTCCTGTACTTTACTCTTGCACTACTAGAAATAATGAGCTCTACGTAGGGTGCTGAAGATACATAAAGAAAAGGCATCTGCTGGCTAATATGTTTATCATGTTTTGATCAGTCACACCAATTTTTGTGTATTACATTTTGCTTTCAAGGCAGGCAGCAGGTGCAGGTAGTTTATGCCTTGGGATATCCAAACAAACTCCCAAGTGTGGAATGAACCTCCAGAACACGGGGAAAAAAGACTGCACAAGGGTCATCAGCCTGTGGAGAATTAAATTCCAACAGTTTTCAGTTCAGCATGTGACATTTTTCATCTACTGTTGAGCACCTTTCTATATGACCCTTCTGGAAGTGTTGAAATAAATAATGAAATGTTGTGGTACACTTTTTGTCATGATCACCGTCGCTGGAGTTCACATGTGGATGTGGCTGGGTTTTTACATACCTTTTTGACTTTCCTATATCCATCCCCCAACCTCTGATGTCACTGCAAAGGATCCGAGTATAGCTGATTGTATTCATGACCTTCTTTTTATGATGACGGCCCTGTTGAGGTGTGAATGGCCAGAAGGCACCTTTAACCCCTTAGTGACCAAGCCTGTTTGGGCCTTTATGACCAAGCGTTTTTCTTCCTTTTTTCATGGTCTCGTTCCAAGAGCTATAACTTTTTTATTTTTTCGTCTATATAGCTTTATGAGGGCTTGTTTTTTACGGGACAAGTTGTAGTTTTTAATGGCGCCATTTTGGGGTACACATAACTTTCTGATTAACTCTTATTAACTCTTTCTGGGAGGGAGATGGGGAAATATAGCAATACTGCCACTGCGTTTTTACATTATAAATTTTATGGCGTTCATTTTTTGGTACAAATAACATAATATCTTTATTCTCTGGGTCAGTACAATTACAGTGATACTAAATACTTATAATTTTGTTCACGTTTTACAACTTTTTTTGCAATAAAAACCCCTTTTATTAATAAAAAAAATTATTTTGCATTGCCACTTCACAAGACCTATAACTTTTTTTTTTTTTTTTTATATGGAATTGTGTGAGGGCTTGATTTTTGAAAGACGACTTGTATTTTTCATTGGTATGATTTTGGAGTAAATGCCGCTTTTTGATCGCTTATTATTACGTTTTTTTCGGTGGAAACTAAGAATAAATTCGAAATTCTGTCTTTTTTTTTAATTTTATTTTTACGGCGTTCACCATACGGGATAATTTATGTAATATTTATGTAGTCCCGGTCGTTACGGACGCGGCAATACTAAACATATGGGGGATATTTTCTTTTTGCAATTTTTTTCATTGAAAAGCGTATTTTCAATGGAAAAAAAAGCATATTTTTTTTATTTTATGGAATTTTATTTATTTAATAAATGTGTATTTTGTTTCTATTTTTTTACTACTTAATAGTCCCACAAGGGGACTATAATATACAGTATTTTGATTACTTTTAAAATGTAATGCATTATCTCTATAATGCATTGCATTTGAATAGCAATGCTATTCAAACATTGACCAGCAGGCTGCGCCAGAGAGGCACAGCCTGCTGGAGATAACTGAAGACAGGCCAGGGCCCTGATCGGAAGCAAGGTAAGCTTCCCAACACATCAGCACCCCGCGATCGCATTTTCGGGGTGCTGATGGGAGACAGAGGGAGTCCGCTCCCTCTGTCACCACTTTACATGCAGCGGGAGCCATTGCGCCCGGCATGTAAAGGGTTAAACAGCCCGGATCGGCACTCCTGCCGGTCCGGGCTGTTAGAGCAGGGCCCCGGCTCTCATGTGAGAGCCAGGTCCCCCGTGCAGCGCTTAGACTCGTCGGCCGTAAAAACGCGGCGGCCCAGCCTAAGGCCCCTTAGCGACCGCCGTAAAAACACGTATGGGTGGTCACTAAGGGGTTAAAGGCCCTAGTAGACAAGACACATACATATCTGCGCACACATGTACAGGAATCGTCACTGACGCTATTCATTTTGTGTGCAGTTTGAGGTGGAGAAGAAGGATAAGGAAGAAGCCTATATAATGGCTGATGCCTTTCGCATTGCCTTTGAGCAGCAACTAAAGCGCAGGAATGATGCGACTCTGCCTCTGAGTGAAATTGAGAAACTCTGCAAGAAAGGGAGCAAAAGACTAAACAGCTGGAGGCGTCTTAAAGTGGATGGTAATCCTTCTTGTGTGGAGAGTCTGCAATTACTAATTATTGCTGTGTGTGTGTGTGTATATATATGTCTGTATTACATTTTTTTTTGCTCCATCAGGACACCCCCTTTTCATGTGCCTTATTTGTGCCCTGTAACACTAAAGTCACCAACATTATATAAGATTTTAGTAAACGTATACTAAATATGTATTCCACATAGACTTGCAGTGTAATAATGTGCTCTTATGTACAGTATGTATATATTATATATGTATGTATTATGTATTTTTATTTTTTTTAAGAAAACTCAATTTCAAGGGATAAAGGCAGAAGTTTAGGTCAGAAGTTAAAGGGCATGTTGGGATCAGCAGCTGACAGTATGAATCTGGACAGTGTGGATGACCCACAAGAAATTCTCAGGCTATTAATTGACCTGGTGAGTACAAACATAACATTTACAACATATATATTTTTTTTATTAAAATACATTAATCCAGGCTACAGAATTTTAAAGGTTAGGCTACTTTTACACTCGCGTTTTCTGCGGATTCGTCATGGATCTGCACAGACAGATCCGTTCAGATAATACAACCGTCTGCATCCGTTCAGAACGGATCCGTTTGTATTATCTTTAACCTAGCCAACCCGTTTTTACTGAACGGGAAAACTACAGGAGGGGGACAGCGGGGCGTATTAGCGATATTTAAATAAACAGACAGGGTGGCGCCATCAGCTGGGGGTACCCCGCAGGTAAAGGATAAATAAAAACCATGAAAGGTCCTCTTTAAGTAACAGCTGTCACACTACCATTTTTAGCACCAAGTCTATGAGGCTATTCTCATGGCCATTTTTTAGTGGCCAGTGAATAGCGGCTGTGAAAAAATAAGACATTTCGTATTCTTGGCCGTTTTTTTACGGCCAGATAGACCCCATTGAGATCAATAGGGACTGTCTTTAACAGCCACTTAGACAGGAGGGTACCCGTCTAAGGGTCATTTAAAATGGATACACTAGTGCAATATGGCTTTTTAAGTGTTAAAAAAAAACTCGCCTTATTCACGTAAACTTGCAGGGGCAGTCGTTCCTCTCTTAATTTCTTGATTCTGAAATTCCTCCATTTTTAATGGCCATGAAAAACGGATTTAAAACTGCCGTTAAAAAAAGACATGACAGTGTATATGTTTTTTAACGGTTGTTTTTTTTCACTGTTGTGTGCATGTAGTCAGTCTACAGTCACACGACAGTGAAAAAATATGGCCATGAAAAACTGACACGCTGTCAGTTTTTCATATCCGCAGACTGCAAAGTAAAAACGTTCATGTGCATGAGCCCTTCGGCTGGACAGCCCATCTAATGTAACAGATTAAGGGCTCATGCACACGGATCTGCAAAAAATATGGATGACGTCCGTGTGCATTCCGTATTTTACAGAACAGCTAGCCCCTAGTAGAACAGTCCTATCCTTGTCTGTAATGCGGACTATAATAGGACATGTTCTATTTTTTTTGCGGAACGGAGATACGGACATACGCAAACTGCATGCTGAGTAACTTCCGTTTTGTTTTTGTAGAACCATTGAAATGATTGTTTTTTTACATACGGTCCGCAAAAAAAATGGTACGGACACGGAAAGAAAATACACGTTCGTGTGCATGAGCCTTAAACCTGATATCTCGAAACTTGTTTTGTATATAGCATGCTTTGGGATATGGTGTACACAATGAATGCAGTATACTGTGCATGTTGGGAATCCTAATATTTGTGTTATTTGGACTTGCAGCTTAATGATAAAGAGGAGGCTTTAGCCCATCAGAGAAAAGTAAGCTACATGCTCGCAAGATCTATAGAAGGCAAAGTAGATCCAGCAATATCCCATGGTAACTCTAAGAAAGAACTTACTGGGCCTGACGATGAGCACGACTGCCAGGGTGTAGGAGTAATAGTAGATCCATGCCACTGCCTGACAGACAATGCACCACGAGGGAGAGGTAGTGAAGAACAGAGTACAGTCGGGAGTCTGGAAACCTCATTTTCTCTGCTGCTAAAAGATGTTTGCCTTCAACAAAACTTCACTGAAGAGACCGTCATAAACCAGGAGACCATTTCTGAAGTTTCCACACATCCTCAGTCTATAAATGATGATTGTTAATATTGTGAATGGATCATTTTATTGTTAAAATGTTGAGTTGCTTGATGGACTTTATATGTCCTTAAAGTGTAACTGTCGTTTCATTTTTTATACCCTAATGGTATAGTACACCCTGCTGTATAAATGCTTTGTGCTTTATAATTTAATCTTTTTCAGTTTCTCCTCATAATAAGGGCTCATGCACATGACCGTGTGCTGGCTGGGCCCATGCTTGCGGTCCGAAATGCACGGCCACCAACCGTGGGGCAGCCACATGCGAATCGCGGACCCATTCACTACTTATTTGCGGTGTGGAGGCACAGCCAGAAACGCCACGGAAGCACTCCGTAGTGCTTCCGTGGGGTTCCGATCTGTGCTTCCTCACCGCATCTCCGGATTTGCGGACCCATTCAAGTGATGGCGGGGCAACGGCCGTGTGCATGAGCCCTAACACCCAGAAATGCGTGTCACCTCACATTGAGCAGCATCTTTTCACAGCGTTGTCATGTGCCGGCCGTTTCCTCTTTGATATAAACACATAAAGACACGGGAGAGCACTGGGAGGAGGAGCGCAGCCCTGAGTGCCTGGGCTCTGGCAGAAATTGGAGGGGGTAGGGTTTCTTTAGATGCTATCTCCTGAATGGTAGCAGCTAGAAACATGCAACTGGTCTTGTTTGAAATCTGACATTCCAGGCTTTCATACAAGACCAGAATGTAGTGTAGTGACTCACATAATAAAATTGTTATTTTTACCACACAGTGAACGCCGTAAAAAAAATTCCAGAAAATAATGTAAAAATTGCTGTTTTTTTTTTATCTTTCCCACTAAAAATAAAATAAGTTATTTAATACAGTATATATACCACAAAATGGTTCATAAAAAAACTTTTAATGTGACTATTAAGATGTCTGTTAAGGTTCTCATTTATCCAGGTCATGGTATATCTGTAAAGAATAAATCAAGGCAACTGGACGTACTGTAGATTTCTTGAAAACGTTTCACTCGTTCTTCCAACGAGCTTTCTCAATTCTGAGTGACTGTACAAGAATTCTCTGGGAATAAATATGTAACTGAATCAACATCTGGTAATTATACCTAGCATGGGGTCAGAGGTCATTATACCCAGCATGGGGTCAAAGGTGTTGTTTCCATTATCCTGTCTGCTTTAAACCCAGCAACACACTGGGGCAACAACTAGTTCACCCAAAAGAACCAACGCCTAAACACAAGATGGACAACATTGTGTACGCAGTCCAGTGCAATGAGGAATGCTCAGAACTGTATATCGGCGAAACAAAACAACAACTACATCAGCGTATGGCTCGGCAGAATCTTGACCAGAGGTTTTGGCTCTTCTATGCTGAGACATACGCTGATGTAGTTGTTGTTTTGTTTCGCCGATATACAGTTCTGAGCATTCCTCATTGCACTGGACTGCGTACACAATGTTGTCCATCTTGTGTTTAGGCATTGGGTCTTTGGGGTGAACTAGTTGTTGCCCCAGTGTGTTGCTGGGTTTAAAGCAGACAGGATAATGGAATCAACACCTTTGACCCCATGCTGGGTATAATGACCTCTGACCCCATGCTGGGTATAATTACCAGATGTTGATTCAGTTACATATTTATTCCCAGAGAATTCTTGTACAGTCACTCAGAATTGAGAAAGCTTGTTGGAAGAACGAGTGAAACGTTTTCAAAAAATCTACAGTAAGTCCAGTTGCCTTGATTTATTCTTTACAGATGTGACTATTAAGAGGCTAAAACAAATGCTTACTGATTTCATGTAATTGCAGGGCTCTGGGGTAGTGGGAGAGATTATCTGCATTCTGATTGGTCCTAATAGTTCATGTGAGGAGAGCAAGGGTTTATGGGAAGTGAGGGAAATACAGGATGGCATCAAGAACAGGGCAAAGATTACCACAGGAAGTGCAGCAGAGGCAATCTTAGGGTCTATTCACACGTCCGTTTTTTCTTTCCTGATCTGTTCCGTTTTTTCAGGAACAGATCTGGACCCATTCATTTTCAATGGGTCCTGGAAAAAAACGGACAGCACAATGTCTGATTTTTTTCCAGGACCCATTGAAAATGAATGGGTCCAGATCTGTTCCTGAAAAAACGGAACAGATCAGGAAAGAAAAAACGGACGTGTGAATGGACCCTTAGGAAGATGCTGAAATAGCGGCACAGAAAACTAGGGTTGCTAAGGGCTGAATACAAACACCAGAAAGGTAAGATGAACTGAAAAATAAAGCTTCATGAATATCTTCCCTTCAGAATCACATATGTTAATAATTCCATTTTTTGTATTGAAATGGCAGTTACACTTTAATGATGGTGCTCACCTTTTACCATTATGGTTTTTTACTTTAACAAACCTTCCGTTTATCCCATTTTACAGGAATCGCTGTATTTATTAAATATGATTTTTATAAGTATCTGTAGCCTATCTTTTTATACGCATTGCTAAGTGCTTACAATGGTGGAACATTTTGAAGGGATATTCCTTTCTTTTAAAAGATTTGGACATATTGCTAGGATATGCCATCACTTTATGAATGTGAAGGTCCAGCCTCTTGGATCCCCCCACCAGTCCTGAGAAGGAAGGGGCTGCAGCAATGGTTTAGTGTTTTTAGTATCACAATGAATATCCTCAGCAGCTAAGGGTCCATTCACACGTCGTATGTGTTTTGCGGATCCGCAAAACACGGACACCGACAATGTGCGTTCCGAATTTTGTGGACCGCACATCGCCGGAACTCTCATAGAAAATGTCTTTTGTCCGCAATTGCGGACAAGAATAGGACATTTTTTTTTTTTTTTTTTTTTTTTTTTTTTTTTTGTGCAGATCCACAAATGCAGATGCGGACAGCACATTCCAGCCCCATTGAAAATGAATTTGTCCGCACCTGTTCCACAAAATTGCGGAACGGGTGCGGACCCATTTTGCAGACGTGTAAATGGACCCTTAGGACAATGACCTCACGAAGAGCCCTTTCTGCTGGACAGACAGTAAATTGGTTAGTGGAGTATGTAGTTGTACATGGCAGATAAGCCATCCCATGCACAGGTAAGGAGAGCATGTGTACATAATCCATAGTGGATTTCAATGCACATGTTGAGTAGGTAAAAAAAACCATACAATTTAGGCTACATGCACACGACCGTATGTGTTTTGCGGTCCGCAAATTGCAGATCCGCCCCAAAAAAATGGATGCCATCCGTTTTTTTTGCGGGTCCATTGTAACCATGCCTAAAACGGACAAGAATAGGACATGTTCTATTTTTTTTGCGGGGCTACGGAACGGACATACTGATGCGAACAGCACACAGTGTGCTCTCTACATTTTTTTGCGGAACTGTTGAAATGAATGGGTCCACATCCTATCCGCAATAAAACCCGAACGGACACGGAAACAAACAACATTCATGTAACCTTATTTAGCGCAATACTTTTTGGGATATGTGTCATTCCTACCTCCTGTGTCCTGACCTGCTCTTCTTCCTCCTCCATGCCACTTCCTTTTTGTAGATATGTAGCGGTACCTTAGCATCCCACCAAGAGATGTCCTTGAATGGAGAGTAAATTTTAGAAATTAGCAGCAGCTACTGAAGGGGGAAGCTAGTAGCTGCCGCCCTGAATCTGTGACCTGGATTCATGTACCGTCCTTACGCACCCCACATTTTATAACATGTACCTGTAAAGATAAGGACGCAGCTAATTTTCATTTGTTAAATTTTCATTGTTTACACTCTGCTTTCCAAGAGCCATAACTTGTTTTACTTTTCTGTTCGCATAGCTGTATGAGGGTATATCAGTATTATATTCAGTATGATTACAGCGATACCAGATTTATATTGTTTGTTTTTAATGCTTTAGCATTGCCATATTCTGACACATATACAGTAACTTTTTATCTTTCCATGTATGGAGCGGTTTGAGGGCTTTTTCTTTGCGGGGTGATCTGTTTGAGATCATTTTCGGGAATATAGTACTGATCACTTTTTACTCCATATTTTGAGGAAGTGAAGTGACCAAAATACTGCGATTCAGCTATTTTCTTTTTTTTTATACCTTACGATGTTCACACTATGGAATAAAAGAATCACCAACCGATCTATAACAGGAACCTTACAGACCATCCAAAATGATCTCTAGAGGGAGAGGTTCAAGACCTCACAACCTCTATTGACAAAATGTACAAGAGAAGAGTCCAACATCTGCATTTTCCTACCCTGGCAGTGGCTTTATCAGGCCAAGTCAAATTAATGGATAGATGCTTAGCTGCATCCTGGCAGTAAACCAAGTCTGGTAAGGAAAGGCTTTGTAACCCATAAGAAGGTGTTTCCCAAAATAACGATTAGGCCAGGTTTAGATGAGCGAGTTCTCTGCGACAAACACACCCCGTGTGGGAGCATGATTTTCCGCCTTGAACTCTGCTGTTGTAACAGGACTTTGTGGCATTATATTGATTTATAATGCAGTGTTTTCCTAACTGACCTCAACTGTAATGAATTGTACTGACAGCATTATGTCAGCAGAATACATGACAGATGATGTCGGGCAGGGACACTGCTACTGAAGTAGCGCTGCTCGTCCATTCTATGCTGGCTGCCTGTGGGCACATGCTCTCTCTCTCTGGCTCTTATTGGGCCAGTGTTTGCATACCGAAATTTGGCCTAGCCTATGGCTGAGCTCCCCATTTAAGGCACCTTCCCCTGTGGGAGGTGAGTAATACTGTCTACAACATGCTTGTTCCCTGTAAAAGTGTGCCTCATAATGTTCTGATCTACCCTGTCCAATCTCTACCTGACTCTTGCATTGACCCATTGCTGCCCATCCCAACCTTTTGCCTGATTACTGGATTGAACATACTCTCCCTGCCTGTCTTCTGACTACATTTGTACCTGTTCCTTGATTTCCCCCAACTCCCCCATGGGTCAGCAGCCACTGAACTAGGACTACTCCAAGAGGTAGCAGTCTGGTAGTTCCCCCGCAGCAGAGTCCAGATACTTATATAGGGGATTAAAGGTGAAGACCTGGGCGGCTACTACTTAGATAACTCCCTTCGGAGTAGACCCAAGTCAAATCCGTTCACTGGTAAAGCGGATCCACATTCACTTTTGTTAGAAACAGCTTCTCTCCACAACAAGGGTGGAGTGAATGGAATTGGGAACTTGCCCTATCTGCCTGACTAAGGGCTCATGCACATGAACATATTTTCTTTCCGTGTCCGTTCCATTTTTTTTTTTGCAGACCATTCATTTAAATGGGTCAGCAAAAAAAATACGGAAGTTACTCCATGTGCATTCCATTTCCGTATTTCCTTTCCCCCAAAAAATACATCTCCTATTATTGTCCGTATTACGGACAAGGATAGTACTGTTCTATTGGGAGCCAGCTGTTTCGTTCCGCAAAATACGGAATGCACACGGACGTCATCTGTACATGCTGGTGATTGTGGATCACTTCACCAGGTTCACGGTGGTGATCTCTACCTGAGAACAGAACACAGACAGTGGCATCAGCCCTATGGAAAAATGGGGCTATTGCCTTATGGATTTCAGACCAAGGAGCCTGTTTTGAAAACCAAGTGATTAATGAGCTGTGCCGGCTGTACATGTAAGGAAGAAATGCTCTACACCCTTCCAGCCACAGGGAGCTGCTGCTTGGGAGAGTATGAATCTGACTTTGCTACAGTTATTGAGAACTCTACATCACCAGGGACTACACTGCCAGGACCAGGCCCACTGGAGAGAAGAGTCCCATGTGCCACTCGGAAAAGAGGAAAACAAAAAGCCTGAGAAAGACGTTTGGTCTCCAGTATAGCACTCATCACTCACCTAATTTTATCTGGTTGCCCTCTAGATTAGAGAACTATGTGACATCTACCCGGGATGGCAACTAAATAGCTAGAGACGTAAGTAGTAACCTACAGATGTAAGTACAAGTTACTGAAGGAATTGTGGTCACATGACCAAGGTTAGGAGTTCCTTGGGAGGGAAGTGTATTAAATATTCCCTAGATTCAGTTCCCTATCAACTGTTATCAACTCTTCATCCCACTAGTTGATACAGGCCCATGTTTCCAGAAAGCCTGGTGTTGATAGCCTGTAGGCCATGGCTTGCATTCTTAAGGTTTTACAGCTGATCAGTATCTAGTCCTCTTTTGTGCAGACCCCAAACAAGCTGTTGGTGACTAGAGATGGCCTTGCGGTTCACCCGGCGGTCGTTTCGCGGCAAAATTTGCGTGTTCCCGATTCGCCGAGCATATGGAGAAATTCACGCCCGCCATATTCTTTTACATTGTGAAGAACTTTGACCCATGACACATCTATCAGGTGGTACAGGACAGCCAATTGAAACATTTCAGCACATGGACATACCCCTACCTTATAAACAAACCTGATCTGGCCGCCATTTTACATTCAGTGTTTTGCCAGTGTAGGGAGAGGTTGCTGTGTGGAGCAGGGACAGGCTGTTAGGGACACCAAACGCTAGCTAGTAGGGCCACAAAAGTCCTTTAAAGCACTAGTATAGGTGTGATATCGATATGTGTGATACAGAGAGGGGTGCGATATACTTATAATATACTTTTATAATGAGTCAAAAACACATAGATCTATATAGTGATCACCTGGAAGTCAGGGGGCTAGGGGCTTACTAGGGCCATTTGTATATAGGGTAAGGTTCCGGACGGGGTTGCTCTTATCAGGGCGGGTGGTCTGTGGTTAGGCTATCAGGGCCAGAATAGCACCTTCCTGTAGGGCAATATCAGGGACAGTTCTTTGCCCACCCTGTCCTTCAATACCACATCATCATCTAGCCCAGGGATGGATGTTTTTCCCTCCTGGATTCATCGATGTGCACTGGAACCCCCCGGATTGTGGTAGGACATATGGTTTCTGATTTGGTGCCGCCGAGCACTTGTTATTGCCTACCACATCTATGCTTTTTGGTTAACTTTAATAATTTCATTTATTTTTATTTTGAGGGATATCTTTTCCATTCACACGTCCGCAAAATGGGTCCACATCCGTTCCGCAATTTTGCGGAACGGGTGCAGACCCATTCATTTTCAATGGGGCCGGAATGTGCTGTCCTCATCCGCGGATCCGCACTTCCGCATCTGTGCTTCCGTTTCCGCAAAAGAATAGAACATGTCCTATTCTTGTCCGCAATTGCAGACAAGATTAGGCATTTTCTATTATAGTGCCGGCGATGTGCCGTCCACAAATTGCGGAATGCACATTGCCGGTGTCCGTGTTTTGCGGATCCGCAAAAAACTTACGGTCGTGTGAATGGACCCTCAGTAAAATTATTAAAGGTTACATTTTATCTTCATGTATATTCTAATGGATTGCCATACAATGTTATAATATACTTTCTATGTTAGAAAGTATATTATAGTGCATTTGTATTGTGCGGCAGTTGTGTGCGGTTCTGCTGCGATACTGCAGGTATATAGAGGGACAAGCGTTATTGGAACAAATATTTTCTACTGGTGTGATATACCAGTCGTCCCCCAAAAAAACAGATTGAAGCGGGGTGTTATATACCAATATACTTTCTTTATACAGGGAGTGCAGAATTATTAGGCAAGTTGTATTTTTGAGGAATAATTTTATTATTGAACAACAACCATGTTCTCAATGAACCCAAAAAACTCATTAATATCAAAGCTGAATATTTTTGGAAGTAGTTTTTAGTTTGTTTTTAGTTTTAGCTATTTTATGGGGATATCTGTGTGTGCAGGTGACTATTACTGTGCATAATTATTAGGCAACTTAACAAAAAACAAATATATACCCATTTCAATTATTTATTTTTACCAGTGAAACCAATATAACATCTCAACATTCACAAATATACATTTCTGACATTCAAAAACAAAACAAAAACAAATCAGTGACCAATATAGCCACCTTTCTTTGCAAGGACACTCAAAAGCCTGCCATCCATGGATTCTGTCAGTGTTTTGATCTGTTCACCATCAACATTGCGTGCAGCAGCAACCACAGCCTCCCAGACACTGTTCAGAGAGGTGTACTGTTTTCCCTCCTTGTAAATCTCACATTTGATGATGGACCACAGGTTCTCAATGGGGTTCAGATCAGGTGAACAAGGAGGCCATGTCATTAGATTTTCTTCTTTTATACCCTTTCTTGCCAGCCACGCTGTGGAGTACTTGGACGCGTGTGATGGAGCATTGTCCTGCATGAAAATCATGTTTTTCTTGAAGGATGCAGACTTCTTCCTGTACCATTGCTTGAAGAAGGTGTCTTCCAGAAACTGGCAGTAGGACTGGGAGTTGAGCTTGACTCCATCCTCAACCCGAAAAGGCCCCACAAGCTCATCTTTGATGATACCAGCCCAAACCAGTACTCCACCTCCACCTTGCTGGCGTCTGAGTCGGACTGGAGCTCTCTGCCCTTTACCAATCCAGCCACGGGCCATCCATCTGGCCCATCAAGACTCACTCTCATTTCATCAGTCCATAAAACCTTAGAAAAATCAGTCTTGAGATATTTCTTGGCCCAGTCTTGACGTTTCAGCTTGTGTGTCTTGTTCAGTGGTGGTCGTCTTTCAGCCTTTCTTACCTTGGCCATGTCTGTGAGTATTGCACACCTTGTGCTTTTGGGCACTCCAGTGATGTTGCAGCTCTGAAATATGGCCAAACTGGTGGCAAGTGGCATCTTGGCAGCTGCACGCTTGACTTTTGTCAGTTCATGGGCAGTTATTTTGCGCCTTGGTTTTTCCACACGCTTCTTGCGACCCTGTTGACTATTTTGAATGAAACGCTTGATTGTTCGATGATCACGCTTCAGAAGCTTTGCAATTTTAAGAGTGCTGCATCCCTCTGCAAGATATCTCACTATTTTTGACTTTTCTGAGCCTGTCAAGTCCTTCTTTTGACCCATTTTGCCAAAGGAAAGGAAGTTGCCTAATAATTATGCACACCTAATATAGGGTGTTGATGTCATTAGACCACACCCCTTCTCATTACAGAGATGCACATCACCTAATATGCTTAATTGGTAGTAGGCTTTCGAGCCTATACAGCTTGGAGTAAGACAACATGCATAAAGAGGATGATGTGGTCAAAATACTCATTTGCCTAATAATTCTGCACGCAGTGTAGTGCATTTGGCTACTGTATAGTGCATTTGCGCGTACGCGAAAATTATATTGCCGATATTTCGCATTGAAAACAAAAATGAATGGAGATTGCAAATTCGAATAATACATCTGGTATGTCACTATCCATGTGGTGGGTCTATTTGAGCACTTCTAGTAATTATTTCTTGGCTGCAAATATGAGCTGAAGGTTTTTCAGGTTCGCCTGCCATTAAAATGAATGGGACCCGCCGCGAACTTGCGGTTCGCGAACATTTAATCGCGTTCGCGAACCGCCCCGGCAGATGTTCGTCCATCACTATTGGTGACATGCTAAGCCTGTTTTTTCCCTTTCATCCTCCATGATGTCATACCATGAGAGATGACCCGCCTCCAACCAGGTAGGGACAGGAAGTATAAATTTGACCCTCCTTCAGCTCTTCCTCAGTGTCTTCCTGTCCCTCCAGGTAGGAGAAGGATCATCCTCATGGCACATGCTATTGTCCCCTGTCATCAGGACTCGTGAGGCAAGTAGGCAGGGCCAGGGGTGAGGGTGGAGCGCAGTGGTCACTACCCTTCCCCCTGTGTGTGTGTGGATGTGACCGTTACAGATTAACAGGCCCAATAACCACTGTATCATGAATTCTCTAACTACCCTGACTGACCATGTCTCTAACTTGACACAGAGGGTGCAGGAGCTAGGAGAGAAACTCCGTTCTTGTAAGTTAGGGCAAGGTTCTTCCACTCCTCTGTCCTCCAGTCCATATTTTGAACCCCAGATCAAGCTCCCAGAACCCTTTTCTGGAGACCGGAAGAGGTTTCTCTCCTTTAAGGAGAATTGCAAACTCTACTTCCGTTTGCGCCCCGTGTCCTCCGGTCCCGAGAGCCAACGCGTGGGGATTATCATTTCTCTACTACAGGGTGATCCCCAGGACTGGGCATTTTCGTTACCTCCTGGGGCCAGTTGTCTAACTTCTGTGGAGGGGTTTTTTCAGGCCCTGGGTACCCTCTATGACGAACCAGACAGGGCCCTGGTAGCCGAGACAGCTCTTAGGGCACTGGTTCAGGGCCATCTCCCTGCGGAGGAGTATTGCACCCAATTCAGACGGTGGTGTGTCCCCTCAGGATGGAATGAACCAGCCCTGAAGAGTCAGTTTAGGTCTGGTCTATCTGATAATTTAAAAGATCTATTGGTCAATTACCAAATTCCTGAGACCTTAGAGGAGATGATGACCCTAGTTGTCCGACTTGACAGACGAGTTAGAGAGAAACGACAAGAACGACAGTTCTGTTCTCAGATGGTGGTCCAGCCAGAGGCCTTTTCCAGGGACAACACTGAGGTCTCCACCGAGGAACCCATGCAGGTTGGCATGACCCGGGGTAATCTTCGTCGCAGACGCGGAGAGTGCTTCTACTGTGGAGATCCTGGCCATTGGATCAACAAGTGTCCTAAGAGGGACCTCTCTGACAAGTCTTCTAAGGCAAGACAACCTAAAGACCAGGTACACCCTGATTTTTCTAAAGGTAAGCTTTTGGTACCCATAACAATTTCTCTGGGGGTTAATAAGTGGCCGGGTAAGGCCTTTATTGACTCCGGTTCAGCGGCCAGCTTTATTGACTTTGAGTTTGCTTGTAAATTGGGTATTCCAATGTTTGCTTTACCTACACCTATCCATGTCATGGCTATTGATGCTACTCCCCTGATTGGTGGTACGGTGAGGTCATGTACCTCTGAAATTTCTCTGTCCGTGGGTGTGTGCCACTCTGAGAGATGTTCTCTTCTAGTCCTGGAGAACCTACCGGTTGAGGTGGTACTAGGGTTGCCTTGGCTCCGTTTACATAACCCCACAATTGATTGGTCCAAAGGAGAGTTGGTGAAATGGGGACCTAAGTGTGACTCATGTTTGTCCGTGGTCCAGGCTGGGGTTTCAGTAAGGTCTAATACATTACCCTCTGTTATTAAGGAATATTCTGATGTGTTCTCGTCCCTTACTCCAGAGGTTCTACCCCCCCATAGACCTTATGATTGCGCCATAGAACTAATTGAGGGTGCCGAATTTCCTAAAGGTCGAATTTATAATCTTTCAGGGCCCGAACCCAAGGCTATGGAAGATTATATTAAGGAGAGCCTTGCTAAAGGGCATATTAGACCTTCAGTCTCTCCTATGGGAGCAGGGTTTTTCTTTGTTAAAAAGAAGGATGGTGGTCTTAGGCCTTGTATTGATTACCGGAGATTAAATAAAATCACTGTCCAAAATAGATACTCTCTCCCATTGATTCCGGATTTATTTAACCAGGTTTTGGGGGCAACCTGGTTTTCCAAGATTGACCTGAAAGGGGCATACAATCTAATCCGAATCAAGGAGGGAGACGAATGGAAGACAGCGTTCAATACTCCGATAGGACACTTTGAATATCAGGTGATATTTGGACTCAGCAATCCCCCAGCTGTGTTCCAAAACTTAATGAACGATATTCTTAGGGAGTTCTTGGGTAAATTTATTATTGTCTATCTTGACGACATTTTGATATTCTCTCCCGATTTCGAATCTCATGTGTCCCATGTCAAACAAGTATTAGAGGTGTTGAGGGAGAACCAGCTATCCGCTAAGCAAGAGAAATGTGTCTTTGGTGTACAGGAGATACTGTTTCTAGGGCATGTTTTGACTCCTCACGCCTTTAAGATGGATCCTGGTAAGGTTTTAGCAATTAAGGAATGGGTAAGGCCTTCATCCTTAAAGGCTTTACAACGGTTTTTGGGTTTTGCTAATTACTACCGTAAATTTATCATGAATTTTTCTGTAATTGCTAAGCCATTGACCGACCTTACTAAGAAAGGGGCGGATTTGGAGAATTGGTCTACCAAGGCCATTTCTTCATTTGAAACATTAAAAAAGGCATTTAGTAGCGCTCCCATTCTGATCGAGCCTGATCAGGAGAGACCCTTTATTGTGGAGGTGGATGCGTCCGAGGACGGCTCAGGAGCAGTCCTTTCACAAGGTCCTGCTAGCCTCACTAACCTGAGACCGTGTGCCTTCTTCTCTAGGAAATTCTCTCCCACGGAGAGAAACTACGACATAGGGAATAGGGAGCTGTTGGCCATTAAATGGGCATTTGAGGAGTGGAGACATTTTTTGGAGGGGGCAAGGTATCGAGTAACTGTTGTCACTGACCATAAAAACCTAATGTTTCTCGAGTCCGCTAAGAGGTTGAATCCCCGACAAGCCCGATGGGCTCTGTTTTTTACCCATTTTGATTTCTCCATTACGTTCAGGCCGGGAAGTAAAAATGTGAAGGCAGACGCATTATCTCGGAGCTTTCATGCTTTTCAACCCACTGAGACGCCGCCTGAATCCATCCTACCAGCAAACATCTTCTTAGCGGCTCTAACCCAGGATATCTCGGCTCGCATTAAGGCTGAACAACATCTGGCACTGGTGTCCACCCCAACAGATAAGTTGTTTGTTCCCGTACAATTTCGTCTCCAGCTGTTGGGTGAATGTCACGATTCTGCCTTTTGTGGACATCTGGGTATTGAGGGCACTAAGGATCTGGTTTCTAGATCTTATTGGTGGCCCACTCTGACCAGGGATGTCAAGTCCTACGTGTCAGCCTGTGAGGTTTGTGCCAGGTCTAAGACACCTAGGACTCGCCCTGCTGGTAACCTACGACCCCTACCCATTCCCAGTAGACCCTGGTCCCATATCTCGATGGACTTTATAACTGACCTACCGCTGGCGGAGGGTAAGACTGTGGTTTGGGTAGTGGTCGATAGGTTTAGCAAGATGGTTCATTTCATTCCCCTGTCTAAACTTCCGAATGCTAAAACCCTGGCATCTATTTTTGTGAGAGAGATTGTTCGTTTACATGGCATCCCGGAAAATATTGTTTCGGACAGGGGTGTGCAGTTTGTGTCCAAATTCTGGAGGGCCTTCTGTCAAAGATGTAAAATTTCGTTGTCTTTTTCTTCCGCCTACCATCCTGAGAGTAATGGGCAGACTGAACGCCTTAATCAGTCTGTGGAACAATTCCTGAGGTTGTATGTTGCTGATGACCAGCAATTATGGGTCAAATTCCTTCCGTTGGCTGAATTTGCTCTGAATAACCGTGTCAATTCTTCTGCTGGGGTCTCCCCTTTCTTTTGTAACCATGGTTTTCATCCCCGTTTTCATTCTGGGTCGTCCGTCTCCTCCTCTAACCCTGAAGCTGATAAACTCTCCTCCGAACTGTGCACTGTTTGGGCCCGGGTTCAATCGAACCTAGAAAAGGCTCAAAGTTCTCAAAAACTCAAGGCCGATAGGAGACGTTCAAGGGGGGTGAACTTTAAGGTTGGGGATAAAGTATGGTTGTCCTCCAAGAATCTATCTCTCAAGGTAGCTTCTAGAAAATTTGCTCCGCGTTTTATTGGTCCATATAAGATCACGGAGGTGATTAACCCGGTATCATTTAGGTTGGAGCTGCCCGAGTCATTCCACATTCATAATGTGTTCCATAAATCTCTACTTAAAAAATATTTTGAAACGGTAGTACCATCGAAAGCCTCGCCTCCGCCGGTTCTTGTTAATGATGCTGTCGAGTATGTGGTGTCTAAAATAGTGGATGTCAGGAAGGTGCGTAATTCCTTGCAGTACCTGATTCACTGGAAGGGGTATGGACCTGAAGAGAGATCTTGGGTACCTGCCAGGGAGGTTCATGCTCCTAGACTTGTTCGTAAATTTCATTTAGAACACCCTGAAAAGCCATCGCCTGAAGTCTTGGGTCCGGTGGCCCCTCGTAAAAGGGGGGGTACTGTCACGGGGTTCCGAAGGTGCACTCGGTCCCCCATTGCCCGCAGAACTGTTGCTTAGCTTTTGGAATGAGGTTCTGTGTTTGACCTCATTCCCAGGGCGGCTTTACTAGCTGGGTGACTCCCTGCTCCTAGTCTGCCTTGAGCGCCGAGCTGATCACTCAGTGCTCGACTGGTTGGTCTGTCGGTCATGTGACGCTGGCCACGTCACATGACCCTCACTCCCCACTATAAATACAGGCAGCCTGCTAGTCACAGGTTGCCTGTTAATTTCTAGGTTCCTGGCTATCTGTTGGACTACTGAATATTTACCTGATCCTGTTCCCTGACGATCCTCTGCCTGCTCCCCCTGTACTGCACATACATCCTGGTTTTGTGACCTCGGCTCCCACCTGACTACTCTCTTAGGACTCCTCTTGTACTTCGCTACTCTCCTGGTATTTGACCCCGGCTTCTCCTGACCATTCTTTGCTTAATCCGTTGTACTGCGTAGCTCTCTTGGTTCTGACCCGGTCCGTTCATGTTCCGTATTTTGTCTTGTCTGTCTTCCCTGCACATATCCTAAGTTAGGGACTGCCGTCCAGTTGTCCCCTGTCATCAGGACTCGTGAGGCAAGTAGGCAGGGCCAGGGGTGAGGGTGGAGCGCAGTGGTCACTACCCTTCCCCCTGTGTGTGTGTGGATGTGACCGTTACAATGGTGTAAACATGTCTGAACAAGCTGGTCAGATGGAAGCCTCTCAGGGACCCTCTATCGTAAGTCAAGGTCTCCTGGGGATGGGTGACTGCTGGTTACATTACCCTTTGCTAACCCCAGTATGTGCCTGTCTCTCTTTCTCTCTCTCTCTCTCTCTCTCTATTTTCTCTCCCTGTGTGAATGCAGAGTGAGAAGTATGTAGCTCAGAAAAAAGCTAGTCCAAACACTAGAAAATGTGTTATGTGCTCAGTTAGACTGCCCGACACATATAACAAAAAGCTCTGCAAGAAATGTGCCTCTAATATGGCGAAGGACTTAGTCCCGTAGATTAGAGAGGAGCTAAGAGATGTAATTGTCACGGCTGTATGTGAGCAACAATAGTATACACAGTAAAAGAGCTACTGACCGGACCCAAACTAGGGAGGATAAAGGGTGACCCCTGTCAGACCCTCAAAGCTCTCCCTATGCTGCTAAAGCACATGCCCGGATCCAAATGGCGGAACGAGGCATGCCCACGTGCCTAAGACTGATGACCACTGTAACCCCTACAATAGTGGAAGGGGCACGGCCACCGGTGCCCTACTCAGTATATGGAGGGAACCGTGGCCACCTCAGATCCAGTCAGAAAATAATCAGGTACACAACAATGTCTGTACACTTAGCTGAAGGTGTTGCAGCCGCAGAGAAGACGGATCCAAGGACAGCTGGCAATATCCGGAGTGCTTGCTGCAGCAGAACACAGGTCCAGTGAACTGATAGCTACAAGTGAAGATACTAAAGCAAGAGCTACCACTGAAATGAGAACTATAATCCACGCCCTACAATAGGAGGAGGGGTGATATAAAGAGAGGGAAATCAAACGCATGAGGAACAGCTGGGAGGAAGGAAACCAAAAGTAAACAGAGCAGTGAGAACTCCTCCCAGCTCTAGTAGTGACATCATCACAGGGGTGGAGAAACAGAGCTGTGAGAACATCCCAAAGCTCTGGTAGTGACAGTAATAAGGGAAGAAATGAGATCTGCCATAGCAGAAAATCCTGTAGTTACCCCTGGGACATCTAGCTCAAAGCACAGAGATACTAAAATGAGCATCTCCGGGTCATCATCCTCTGACTCAGAACTGGAATCGGATTCAGAGGATCAGGATTCTGAGGTCTCTTCTGGGTCTAATTCAGAAGAGAAAAACTTCAGTTTTTCCTCTGAGGACACAAAAGAGTTAGTAAAAGCTATCAAGGCTACTATGGGGCTTTCGGACGAAAAAGTGCAGAGGTCCGTCCAGGACCAAATGTATAGCGGTTTAGAACAAAGAAAAAAGAGTGTTTCCGGTCCATAAAAACATGATGGAACTAATTAAAAGAGAATGGAAATCTCCAGATAAAAAACTGTTTATTCCAAAGACGATGAAAGGTCGCCTTCCCTTCTGTGAAGAAGATGAGACCCTATTAACAACTTGCCCCAAAGTCGACGTATCTCTATCCAAACTAGTTAAAGGGGCTAATGCTCTCCCATTCGAAGACATGGGGACTTTAAAAGACCCCATGGACAAAATAGCTGATCAGGTTCTAAAAAAGGTCTGGGATGCTAGCACGGCGCTATTTAAGCCCAATCTGGCGGCCACATCCGTATCTAGATCTTTAAAAAGGTGGCTGTTACAGTTAGAAGTTCTTTTAAAGGAAGGAGCCTCTTATGATACACTAAAATACTCCTTTCCCCTACTCGTGAAAGCCGTCGACTTTCTGTCGGACTCCACTGCAGAGTCGGTCAGAATGGCAGCTAAGACCTCGGGCCTAGCAGTAGTAGCTAGGAGAGCTCTCTGGTTGAAATCCTGGTCTGGCGATACCAGTTCCAGGACGAGACTTTGTAGTTTACCCTTTCATGGGAACCTACTGTTTGGCCAAGACTTAGAGTCTATTTTAGAGAAGGCCTCTGACTCAAAAAAGTCCTTCCCTAAAGATACAAATAAAAGGAAATTTCCCTTTCGGAGAATTAAAAAAGGGAGTTCTTTCCAGGCCAAAAGAACATCTAGGCACACTCCTTGGTCAAAAGGAAAAAATCAAAAAAGTGGTAACAGAGGTTTCCTATTTACCCCAAGGAATACAGACTCTAGCAAACAATGACGCCAGGGAGGTAGGAGGAAGACTAAAGTTTTTCATAAAAGAATGGAAAGAAATCACAGTAAATCCCTAGATGTTAAATATTATTTCAAAGAGTAACAACATTTCCTTTCGCCTTCCTCCTCCACCAAACGTATTCAGAATAACCCCCCATCCAAAGATCGGCCGTCTTACATAAAAAATTGGAAGAGGGGATTCGGGATCGGTTGGCCCAAAAAGCCATTATTCCGGTTCCTCTCTCACAACAGAGGAAAGGTTAATATTCGACTATTTTCCTGGTAAAAAAAAACGGACGAAAAATCTCGACTAATAATAAACTTAAAAAGATTAAACAAATTCATAAAATACGTCAGGTTCAAAATGGAAACGATAAGATCCATAATAAACCTGTTAAAAGATGGAGATTTTTTTAGCATTAATAGACCTAAAAGATGCTTATTTCCATATTCCGGTTTGTGAAGATTCTCAAAATTTCTCCCCATAGTTTTTTCCCTAAAAAAAACGCTATGTCATTTCCAGTTTCAAGTACTCCCATTTGGAATTACCTCCGCCCCAATGGTATTTACCAAGGTAATGCTGGAGCTAGTGGCTCACTTAAGAAGACGAAACATCTTGATTTTTTCCCTACCTAGACGACCTGTTTATCGTAGGCAATTCAGAGACAGCTCCCGAAAACAATCTGTTTCTGACTTGCCAGACACTATATCGAACAGGGTGGCTAATAAACTGGAAAAAGTGAAATCCCTGCCCATCTCAGAATTTAACTTTCCAGGGGGTTCGTCTAGATATGATTCACCAAGAGACAGTTCTTACAACCCAGAAGGTGTTGGGGATTAGCGAAAAGGTGACACATTTCCAAAATCAATCCGTATGTACAATCAGGGAAGCAATGAAGCTACTGGGTTCCCTGACCTCATGCATCCCGGCCGTAAGATGGGCACAGTTCCACACCCGGATCCTGCAACAATGGATATTACAGTGTTAGAACAGAAGCCTGGATTCTCTAGAGATAAAAATTCAAATCCCTGCGCCAGTGTTTCAGTCCCTGCAGTGCTGGAAACAGTCAGACCATCTGTCAAAGGGAGTTCCTTGGAACTCCGAACATCTGATTGTTATCACGACAGATGCAAGCCTTTGGGGATGGGGAGCACATTGTTCTAATCTCTATTCCCAAGGAGAATGGTCCATTACCCAAAAATCTCTGTCTTCAAATCAAAGAGAATTGATGGCAGTCTGGGAAGCAATAAAGGTGTTTGCCCATCTTATACAAAACAAAGACGTTCAGGTAAGAACAGACAATACAACAGTAGTTGCTTACCTAAACCATCAAGGCAGAACAAGAAGTTTAGCACTGAGCAAACTAACAGAAAAAATATTTTCCTGGGTAGAGGTTCACTTAAGATCCCTATCATCGATTCATCTAACAGGGTCCCTAAACATAAAAGCAGACTTTTTAAGCAGAACTTCCTTAAGCTCAACAGAATGGAGCCTAGAAAAACATGTTTTTCTCCAAATCACGGAATTGTGGGGAGCTCCACAAGTACAAAACTTCAGCCACAAGTACAAAACTTCAGCCACAAATACAAAACTAAAAAAGTTTTTTCCCCTGAATCCGTTCGACGGAAACATAGGGGTAGACGTGCTGTCACAAAAATTGGATTTTCAACTAGCCTATGCCTTTCCCCCTCTTCAATTAATTCCCAGAGTCCTAAAAAAGATTCGGCTAGACAGGGCTCATGTGATCCTAATAGCCCCTCTATGGCCAAAAAAAATATGTTTTCCATTATTGAAGACCCTTTCAGTCTAGAGCCTTCCTTGGCAACAGAATCTACTGTCGCAGGGCCCGACCTACCATCCCCAAATAGAAAGGTTACACCTAACAGCCTGGAACCTGAAAGGATGATTTTGAGATCAAAGGGCCTATCAGAAGCCATTATTAACACTATGTCAGCCAGCAGAAAAGATGTAACTTCAAAAATTTACCGTAAGGTGTGGAGTAAGTTCTGCTGTTGGTGCATTCAGGAAAAAACTTCTTCTTAGAAGTTTTCAGTCCAAGCAGTTCTAGGCTTCCTGCAGTCAGGCTTCGAAAAAGGATTACGCCCAAACACTTTGAGTGCACATATCAGCCTTAAGTGCAGTATTTGGAGAAAAAATTGCGGAACATCCATGGGTTATCCATTTTCTAAGAGGGGCAGATAGGTTAAGACCGTTCCTAAGACCTACAGTTTCCCCTTGGGATCTCAATTTGGTACTATCAGGTTTTTCAAACGCCCCGTTTGAACCTTTGCCAGAAACCTCGTTGAGATATTTGTCACTAAAGACTTTATTCTAGGTGTCAATCACCTCAGCGCGTAGAGTAAGTGAAATTCAAGCTCTAAAAATAGTGGAACTTTTCTGCATTGTGTTCCCTGACAGAATTGTATTCAGATTGGACAATTCTTTTCTTCCTAAAGTGGTATCAAACTTCCACAGACAGGAGGAGATTATTGTCCTATCATTTTGCTCAAACCCAAAAACAGAAGGGGAAGTGAATTTCCACAAGTTAGATGTACGTAGGGCCGTGTTACTCTATCTAGAGGTTACAAAAACGTTCAGGAAAACAGACTATCTATTCGTCCAATTCAGTGGAACACATAAAGGGCAGAAAGCCACAAAAAACTCTTTATCCAGATAGATAAAAATGGCGATTTCGGAGTCATATAAAGTGTTAGATATTCCTCCACCAAAGTCCTTTACAGCACATTCCACAAGATCTGTGGCAGCATCCTGGGCTGAGAGGGCGAGCGCCTCATTAGAACAGATATGCAAAGCAGCAACATGGTCAAGTCCTCATACATTTATTAAACATTATAGAGTAGATACTAGAGCTAGTCAGGAGCTCGCTTTTGGCAGAAAGGTGCTTCAGGCCATAGTCCCTTCCTGAATAAGAGTATTAATCTGTTATATCTCATGGTATGCTGTCATGGAGGATGAAAGGGAAAAACCAAATTACTTACCGGTGATTCCCTTTTCATGAATCCTCCATGACGACACGGATTTCCCACCCAAAAGTACGTATATGGATAAATATATGTAGGGATATGTATATAGAGACACACATATAGGTCAATGAATAGGTGAAGGAGTGTGTGGGTGTGAATGAAAAATAAAAAATTTTGTGTAGATATATAATAATCCTTTATATGTGAGGACAAGACTCTGTAGGCCCGTGGTGGTGAACCTATGGCACGGGTGCCAGAAGCGGCACTCAGAGCCCTCTCTGTGGGCACCCGCACCCTGAAAAAAGTCTATGGTGTACCAATATGCCTTAGACTTTTCCTGCCATTCATCAGCGCAGGGCGCACTATGAACAGCACAGGCAGAGCACTGAATGTATGCAGGCTGTTATAGCTAAATGATAAAGTACATGGAAGATATACTGAAAAAGGCAAAGAGTCTGTGCTCACCTGTAATAAATGTAGTGTGGAGGCGCGGACCTCGCTGGGAACTAGCGCAACACAATATACAAAAAACTAGATGTCCACCTTCCAAAAAAGTGACAGCCTTTATTCCATGTGCACAGTAAAATCCGATTCAAAATCCATGTCCATCCAAAACGCGTAGACATGGATTTTGTATTGGATTTTACTGTGCACATGGAATAAAGGCTGTCACTTTTTTGGAAGCTGGACATCGTCTTGAGTTTTTTGTATATGGAAGATATACTACAGTATATTGGACTGTAGTATTCAGGTTAGATTGCCGTGTTGGCACTTTGCGATAAATAAGTGGGTTTTGGGTTGCAGTTTGGGCACTCGGTCTCTAAAAGGTTCGCAATCACTGCTCTAGGCTGTCGGTCCAGAAAGACACTGAGGAAGAGCTGAAGGAGGGTCAAATTTATACTTCCTGTCCCTACCTGGTTGGAGGCGGGTCATCTCTCATGGTATGCCGTCATGGAGGATTCATGAAAAGGGAATTACTAGTAAGTAATTTGGTTTTTATAGCATGGGTTATCCACACCTCTGCCCCATGGCCAAACACATTCCCCCTACTTATGATAGATAAATAGTCCAGCATTTGGGACTAGGGGAGGGCTCATTACCACAAACAGATGAAGGACTTCACACATGGAAGAGTGGACATGAGTTGAGCCGAGCAGCCCCTCCAGAAACAGAGACTATGAACATTGGCTGAGTATCATTAACCCCTGTAACCCTGTAGTGCTGCCATAATCCTTTATCCTTTCCTTATATCCCTGCAATACCCAGTCCTTTTATTTACCCCTGCAGTGCCCTTACATTCAACCCGAACATTGTCTCCATAGTCATATATCCCTGTATCCCACAGCTACACCTGTATTGCCATTGTATTTAACCCTTTCTACCCTGTAGGGACAGCTTATAGTTAGGTTTGGGAGAGTGCTGTAGTTATGTGTATGTGTGTGGGTATTTAGATAGATTTTGGAATTGTAGACTGTGTTGTGTTAGTGTAGTTAGCTGTGTTAGAGTGCTTTTAGTGTAGTACCGTGTGCATTTATATGTATATATATTTATTTAACCATTAATATAAATAGATATAGATATAGCAGAAATAATTGACTGTAGACTTGTAATTGTTTAATAAATACTTTATTGTCCAAGCACAGTTTATAATCTTTTATCGCCGTCGCTATTCAACGTACGTAGTAAAGGAAAGAGGGAGAGCAACAGGTAGGATAAAGAATAAATAGGCGGAGTCAACAATAGATGATTTTACACCTATTTATTTATTAATATTAATTATTAATATTAACCCAAAATATTATTAATATTTCCTTTTACAGTTCCTCAAGTCAAAGTAAGGGCTGAATTACATTTAATCATTTTGCTATTATATGCAGCGATCTCCTCCACAGTATGGGAAGGACCGATCGTTATGCCATCACTCGTCCCCATACTGACTAGTCGTTTGCCCGCAGCAGATCGTCATTAGACAGCACAATCTGCTGCCGGCAAACAATGATTTTTAAGCATGCAATCCATAAAAAATCTGGATTGCCCGATGAACGAGTGTTTGCTCCTTCATTGAGTAATCGCTGGCAGTATTACACTGCCAGATCATCGCTAATGAGCGTTCCTACCAACACTCGTTATGGATGATCTGGCTGACAATTGGCCAGTGTAATACTAGCAGAAGACAAGAAGGCACAATAGAAGAGTAGCTGATTCTTGGTGGAAGTCCTGAAAAGAGCTTGGGAAGGGTGGAAAGTTCAGGATTCGCTGTGCTTATCCTGTGTGCATGTGGGCACTACTTATATATTGTAATATCATAATATAACCCTGGATATAATCATCTTCTGCCCATACATTGTGACATCATAATGGAATCTTACATACCATCCCCTGCTGACCATACATAGTGATATCATAATAAAATCCTAGATACCATCATCCACTGTCTATTAATTGTGACATCATAATAGAATCCTGAATACCATCATCAGCTGCCCATACATTTTGACATCATAATGAAATCCTGGGTTCCATCGCTTGCTGACCATACATTATGACATCATAATGGAATTCTAGGTACCATCATCTCCCGACATACATTATGACATCATAATGAGATGCTGGATATTATCTATTGCTGCCGATACATTGTGACATTATAATGAAATTCTGGATACCATCATCTTCTGCTGATATATTGTGACATCATAATGGAATCCTGGATATCATTATCCTTTACCCATACATTGTGACATTATACAGGGTGGGCCATTTATATGGATACACCTTAATAAAATGGGAATGGTTGGTGATATTAACTTCCTGTTTGTGGCACATTGGTATATGTGAGGGGGGAAACTTTTCAAGATGGGTGGTGACCATGGCGGCCATTTTGAAGTCGGCCATTTTGAATCCAACTTTTGTTTTTTCAATAGGAAGAGGGTCATTTGACACATCAAACTTATTGGGAATTTCACAAGAAAAACAATGGTGTGCTTGGTTTTAACATAACTTTATTCTTTCATAAGTTATTTACAAGTTTCTGACCACTTACAAAATGTGTTCAATGTGCTGCCCATTGTGTTGTATTGTCAATGCAACCCTTTTCTCCCACTCTTCACACACTGATAGCAATACCGCAGGAGAAATGCTAGCACAGGGTTCCAGTATCCGTAGTTTCAGGTGCTTCACATCTCGTATCATCTGAAGGCAATCGTCTATGCTGTGAAGATACGAGATGTGCAGCACCTGAAACTACGGATACTGGAAGCCTGTGCAAGCATTTCTCCTGCGGTGTTGCTATCAGTGTGTGAAGAGTGGTAGAAGAGGGTTGCATTGACAATCCAACACAATGGGCAGCACATTGAACACATTTTATAAGTGGTCAGAAACTTGTAAATAACTCATGAAAGAATAAAGTAACGTTAAAACCAAGCACACCATTGTTTTTCTTGTGAAATTCCCAATAAGTTTGATGTGTCACATGACCCTCTTCCTATTGAAAAAACAAAAGTTGGATTCAAAATGGCCGACTTCAAAATGGCCGCCATGGTCACCACCCATCTTGAAAAGTTTCCCCCCTCACATATACTAATGTGCCACAAACAGGAAGTTAATATCACCAACCATTCCCATTTTATTAAGGTGTATCCATATAAATGGCCCACCCTGTATATTGTAATATTTAAAAGAAGAAAAACTGCTACAAGAGGACATAGTTTTAAATTAGAGGGGAAAAGGTTTAAAAGTAATATCAGGAAGTATTACTTTACTGAGAGAGTAGTGGATGCATGGAATAGCCTTCCTGCAGAAGTGGTAGCTGCAAATACAGTGGAGGAGTTTAAGCATGCATGGGATAGGCATAAGGCCATCCTTCATATAAGATAGGGCCAGGGGCTATTCATAGTATTCAGTATATTGGGCAGACTAGATGGGCCAAATGGTTATTATCTGCCGACACATTCTATGTTTCTAATGGAATCCTGGATACCATGTTCCCCTGCCTATAGATTGTGACTTCGTAATTGAATCCTAGATACCATCACATGCTAACCATATATTGTGACATCATAATGGAATCCTAGATACCATAATCAGCTGCCCATACATTATGATGTCATAATGGAATCTTGAATGCCATCATTTGCCGCCCGCAAATTGTGATATCATAATGGAATCCTGGATGTCATCATCCACTGCCCATACATTGTGACATCAAAATGCAATGCTAGATACCATCATTAGCTGCTCATACATTGTAATGTCATAATGGTATATTGAATAACATCATTTGCCGTCCACAGATTGTGACATCATAATGGAATCCTGAGTAACGTCATCTACTGCCCATACATTGTGATATCATAATGGGATACTAGGTACCAAAATCTGCTGACATACATTGTGAAATCATAATGAAATGTTGGATATCATCTATTGCTGTCCATACATTGTGACATCATAATGGAATCTTAGATACCATCATCCATTGGCCATAGCTTATGACATCATAATGGAATCCTGTATACCATCATCTTCTGCCAATATATTGTGACATCTACTGGATACCATCATCCACTCCCCATACACTGTGACAATGGAATCCATCTACCATTACCTGCGGACCATACATTGTGATATCATAATGGAATCCTGGATTCTATCAATTGCTACACATACATTTTGCAATAATATCATGATGGAATCCAGGATACCATGATCCCCTGCTTGTAGATTATGACATCATAATGGAATCCTAGATACTATCACCTGCTGATCATATATTGTGACATCATAATGAAATCCTGGATATCATCATCTGCTGCTCATATACTGTGACATCAAAATGAAATCCTTTATACCATCATCTGAACATAAATTGTATTATCATTAGGCTTGAGCGGATCAAGCTCCGGAGTCGATTCATTCAAATACTTCGGTGTTAATTCTGTTTCTTTACAGCGTTAAAATGTATTGACTCCATGGAGCCAAACTTCGTATCGCCTGTTGCGCAAGACTTTGGTGAATTACTTCAGTATTGCTATCTGCGTCTTTCCGAAGTGGGCTTTGGAACGGAGTGGTACCTCAATACCAAAGCCCACTTCGGATTCTGATTTTAAAATGTTTTTAAAGAAGTACATAGGACTACCGTAGTAATTCAACAAAGTTTCGTATGACTTCAAGCAATACGAAGTTTGACTCCACGGAGCCAATACATTTTAATATTGTATGGAAACAGCATTAAAAACAAATTATTTGACTTCAGATCTATGATCCAAAGGTTGATTTGCTCAAAGCTAGCCATTATAATGGAATCATGGAATCATAGAGACCATAATCTTCAGCAAATATATGATAATGGAATCCATGTACCATCACCTGTTGACCATACATTGTGATATCAATACCATCATCTGCTGCATATATATTGTACTATCACCTGCTGATCATATATTGATCATATATTGTGACATCATAATGAAATCCTGGATATCATCATCTGCTGCTCATATACTGTGACATCAAAATGAAATCCTTTATACCATCAAAATGAAATCCTTTATACCATCATCTGAACATAAATTGTATTATCATTAGGCTTGAGCTGATCAAGCTCCGGAGTCGATTCATTCAAATATGAATATATGATAATGGAATCCATGTACCATCACCTGTTGACCATACATTGTGATATCAATACCATCATCTGCTGCGTATATATTGTACTATCACCTGCTGATCATATATTGATCATATATTGTGACATCATAATGAAATCCTGGATATCATCATCTGCTGCTCATATACTGTGACATCAAAATGAAATCCTTTATACCATCAAAATGAAATCCTTTATACCATCATCTGAACATAAATTGTATTATCATTAGGCTTGAGCGGATCAAGCTCCGGAGTCGATTCATTCAAATACTTCGGTGTTAATTCTGTTTCTGTACAGCGTTAAAATGTATTGACTCCATGGAGCCAAACTTCGTATCGCCTGTTGCGCAAGACTTTGGTGAATTACTTCGGTATTGCTATCTGCGTCTTTCCGAAGTGGGCTTTGGAACGGAGTGGTACCTCAATACCAAAGCCCACTTCGGATTCTGATTTTAAAATGTTTTTAAAGAAGTACATAGGACTACCGTAGTAATTCAACAAAGTTTCGTATGACTTCAAGCAATACGAAGTTTGACTCCACGGAGCCAATACATTTTATTATTGTATGGAAACAGCATTAAAAACAAATTATTTGACTTCAGATCTATGATCCAAAGGTTGATTTGCTCAAAGCTAGCCATTATAATGGAATCATGGAATCATAGAGACCATAATCTTCAGCAAATATATGATAATGGAATCCATGTACCATCACCTGTTGACCATACATTGTGATATCAATACCATCATCTGCTGCGTTGTAATATCATAATGGAATCCTGGATACCATCATCTGCTGCTGTAAGGTGAATTCAAAAGATTTGAGAATTAATTAGCTTATGCAGGCTAAGTGAATAAATATATTTACTAAGTGTGATTAATTATAAGATAACACAGACAAATCACATACAGAATAATAAAAAAGTAAATAAACATCACTAGCTTAAATATTCAATATGGGGTAGGGCTTCTTTCGGCTGGTCATGTAATAATACATGGCTGTCTACCAGGTTATAAAAACATGAACGACACCTCAGGGTCTACAAGAGATAAGCCAAATCAATATTTACATCCTACCTATGATGAAGTTCCAAGTGGAGTACCCACTAATGTATGTGTGTAATCACAGTTATAAACCTCGGCCCCCGGTGTGCATCACGCATGTTCTGAGATGTGTCTCTTAGATCACTACTCAGGAATGTAGCCTTATCAGCACAATTGGGGATGGGTACTACATTACAAGGAATATCCTTACAACAGAATACTAAAAGTAATATAAAAGAGACAAAATTAAAGGGGACAGAACCAATCAGTGCTTAAAATACCCTTATAATACATTCCACCCCTTCGACTTTAATTCATTTTTAACAACTAAGATCAGGACCTATTCTACATATATAGCCTAGTCAGTTGACAGAAAACAACTTTGGAAATTGGAACCCTTGGATTTTTAAAAAAGAAATAAATTAATTTAAAAAACTGTGTGTTGGACTAACAAGAAGTGTCTAACTGACGTCGTTACTTCTGATACTTCTTGGATAACAAAGTCTCTGGTGTAAAGTCCATTTTTCTGTACACCATACAGCAACACATATGTGGTTTTCTATTCTTTACAAAGTTTAGTCTCTTTCTCATTCTTTCTCTGTGTTGATGTATGAGGGGATTCCAGGTGTAATGACAATGGTAAGTGCAGGTTACAGAGTCTCTTGTCAGTGCGTGTAGACAGTCCATAACCTTGTCTGTGGGAGGAGCTTTGACACTAGGACCTTTGTCCCTCACTGTTCTGCAGGTCATTGTATCAGCCCTGCTGGTTGGTCAGGAAGTCTTGAGTAGAATATTACCTTTGAGGTCCACCCCTGGACAGCTGTAGTACGAGCAGCATGGCAGATCAGTGGTTGAAGTCTTGTCTTATTGGGTGGCAAAATCACGGAAAACGATACAAAACATCCTGCACAATATGATAGTAAATATGCGGATGTGAATGGCTACATTTATAAAATAACGGGAAAAAATGCACTAAAATAATAGATACATACATAATATATGGACTAAGCCCTCACTCTAATAATAAAATCTGAGACTTTCAGCCAATATATTTTGATCAAAATACATCTGTGCCCGCCTACCCGTGCCAAAGTGGTCTCAGTCTGAGTGAAGCCTTAGCCCATATACATGTATTATGTAGGGCTTAGTCCATATATTGTATGCATCTATTATTTAGTGCATTATTGTCCGTGATTTTATTGGGTGGCAGGCAGATCACTGAAAGCTATGTCTTACCACACCTGGTGTCGTTAACTTCAGCAGCCCCCTGAGGTTGCCAGTCCCGGCTCTGTTAAACAGCTGATGTAACCTGCACTTAGGTGTTTGAACAGCTCTGCACAGTCTAGAAGATGTCATTAAATTCAATTAAAAAATCTCAGTCCATAGTTGGAAAGCATGTGATGGGGTGAATTTGGTTTTCTCTCCACCCCTGTATAAAATGAATCAAACAAAAAAAACGAGCAACAGTGCAATTGAATAACATTTACCATAGAGGTCCTGAGCCAAAGCAAAATAAACTTTGGTAATTTAATTGTTTCTATGTTTCAAGTAATAATATTCAATGCAATGTGTGATAACACTTTAAACCAATACTATATATATATATATATATATCTATATATATATAGATATATATATATACAGTACAGACCAAAAGTTTGGACACACCTTCTCATTCAAAGAGTCTGTACTGTATATACACACACACACACACACAGGTGAAACTCGAAAAATTTGAATATCGTGCAAAGTTAATTTATTTCAGTAATGCAACTTAAAAGGTGAAACTAACATATAAGATAGACTCATTACATGCAAAGCGAGATATTTCAATCCTTTATTTGTTATAATTTAGATGATTATGCCTTATAGCTTATAAAACCCCAAAGTCACAATTTTGAGGTACCATTTGCTCAGGGGATATGGATTAATTAGACGACTACCGTGTGACACTTTGAGCCTAGAATATTGAAACTTTTCACAAAATTCAAAATTTAACCACCTCCGGACCGCCTAACGCAGATTCGCGTTCCGGAGGTGGCAGCGCTGCGCACAATCACGCATATACGCATCATCTCGCGAGACGCGAGATTTCGCTCAAAGCCGGCCCGCGCATGCGCATCGCGGGCCGGCAAAATTAAAAGAACAAGTTCGTCACCAGCCTGCCAGCAACGATCATTGGCTGGCAGGCTGGCGATTTTCAAAAAATCCAATCACAAGTCATATAACAGATCATATTAGTAAATATGATCTGTTATATGGCTTGTCTGCTCCTCTGCTGGTCCTTTTCGTCGGTTGGATCCAGCAGAGGAGCAGACTGAACTGTGAGTACACCAAACACTACACCTTAGCCCCAGATCACCCCCCTGCACCCCAATTAACCCTTTGATCGCCCCTGTCAATCACTAGTGAAAGGAAAAAAAGTGATCAGTGTAAACTGTCACTTTTTTTTTTCCACTAGTATTGGCTGTTAGGTTTTAGGGATAGTTTAGGCCCCTTGTTTAGGTAGTTTAGCGTGAGTTAGCGCCCAGCCCACCGCACCGCAGTCACTTATTCGCTGTTTAGCGTATCGCTAATAAGCATTTGTACTTTTATAGTATCTGTAAGTGATCAAAACTGATCACGGTCAGATCTATAATAGTATTAGTGTCACTTTAGTTCGCCCTCCACCCAAAACGCAGTGTTTGCCCGATCAGGCCTGATCGGTCGCCCACACGTGCGTTCACCCACGCCCGCCCCACCGCAGTGACAAAAAAGATTTTTTTTTGATCACTGCACATTCATTTTACACGCACTGCAGCGATAAAAAAATCAGTTTTGATATTTTTTATCAACCGCAGCGGCCTCCGGTACTTCGCTAGCCTCCCCTTTGTAAGACAGGCTTGCTTTTTTTCTTGGGTAGTCTCAGGGAATACCCCTAAATTTAGTAGTCCAAAATGTCAAACAGGGGGTATTCTTCTGAAGAGGCCTACAGGATTCTGACCCAGTCGGATGAGGAGTGGGAACCCTCATCTGACGAATCTAGCGGGTCAGAATATGAACCTGTAGAAAGCAGTGGCTCTCTGACCCAAAGTTCGGACGAGGAGGTTGAGGTCCCTGGCAGCACCAGGCGTACCCGGCCCCGTGTCGCTAGACCACAGGTTATGCAGGATCCACTTCAAGAGCAGCAGAGTGGGGCTGTCGCTGCCGGATCACGTGGTGAGGCATACACCAGCAGCGCAGCCCTCCCTGGACCTAGTACCAGCACTGCCGTACAACATGGTGACGTGGCGAGCACCAGAAGGGCAGTTGAAGCTGGTACGGTGGCACGTGCAGTAGTTACCCCGTCGCAGCCACCGCACAGACAGGCCCGTAGAGCCCCTAGAATCCCTGAGGTGCTGGCAAACCCTGATTGGCAGTCACCAACTTCAGCCGCACCATTAGTTCCCCCTTTCACCGCCCAGTCTGGAGTTCGGGTTGAGACAGCTCAAATCGGTTCGGCCCAGGGATTTTTTGAGCTGTTCTTGACTGCGGAGCTCTTGGACTTAGTCGTGGCAGAGACAAACCGGTATGCCACACAATTTATATCCGCCAACCCGGGAAGCTTTTATGCCCAGCCTTTCCGGTGGAAACCAGTCCAAGTTTCCGAACTTAAAATTTTTTTGGGCCTTCTCCTCAACATGGGCCTGACAAAAAAGCATGAATTGCGGTCATATTGGTCCACGAACCCGATTCATCACATGCCCATGTTCTCTGCTGCTATGTCCAGGGCACGATTTGAGGCCATCCTCCGTTTCCTGCATTTTAGCGACAACACCACCTCCCGTCCCAGAGGCCACCCAGCTTTTGACCGGCTCCACAAAATTCGGCCCCTCATAGACCATTTCAACCAGAAATTTGCAGATTTGTATACCCCCCGAGCAAAACATCTGCGTAGACGAGTCCCTAATACATTTTACCGGGCGCCTTGGCTTCAAACAATACATCCCAAGCAAGCGTGCCCGGTATGGGGTCAAATTGTATAAGCTCTGTGAAAGGGCCACAGGCTATACCCACAAATTTCGGATCTATGAGGGAAAAGATCAGACCCTGGAGCCGGTCGGTTGCCCTGACTACCTGGGGAGCAGTGGGAAGACAGTCTGGGACTTGGTGTCACCCTTATTCGGCAAGGGGTACCATCTTTATGTGGACAATTTTTACACAAGTGTGGCCCTCTTTAGGCATTTGTTTCTAGAACGGATTTGCGCCTGTGGCACCGCGCGAACTAGTCGCGTGGGCTTCCCCCAACGGCTTGTAACCACCCGTCTTGCAAGGGGGGAGAGGGCTGCCTTGTGTAACGAAGAACTGCTCGCGGTGAAATGGAGAGACAAGCGTGACGTTTACATGCTCTCCTCCATTTACGCAGACACGACAATCCAAATTGAGCGAGCAACCCGTGTCATTGTGTCCACGACTATAATGCGCTCATGGGAGGGGTGGACTTCAATGACCAGATGTTGTCTCCGTATTTAGTTTCCCGCAGAACCAGACGCTGGTATAAGAAGGTGTCTGTATATTTAATTCAATTGGCGCTGTATAATAGTTTTGTTCTCTACAGTAAGGCTGGGAGAACAGGATCCTTCCTCAAATTCCAGGAAGAGATCATCGAGAACCTCCTTTATCCAGGAGGTTCCGTGGCCCCATCCACCAGTGTGGTTAGCCGTCTACACGAGCGACATTTCCCCAGTGTCGTTCCTGGTACCTCAACCCAACCGTCACCCCGAAAAAGATGTCGTGTCTGTAGCAGGAGTGGAATAAGGCGTGACACCCGCTATTTCTGTCCTGACCATCCTGCCCTATGCTTTGGTTAGTGTTTCCGGAAGTACCACACACAGGTACACCTAGCATAGGGATTGCATCTCACAGGACAGGCACACAGGGCTATTAGGGCCCTTTTACTCACAGCTGCTGCAAACCTCTCCTTTCACCTGGGATAAAGTGCATAACGTACTTTGCCACATCTTTGGGCGATTTGCGCTTTGCACATTGTCCCATGGGGAAGGAGAGGTTTGTTCTATAAAGGTAAAAAAAACAAAACAAAAAAAAAATTACCGGTAAGTAAAAAAGTTTAAAAAGTTAAAAAAAGTTAATGTGTTCTGTTCTAAAGTTAATAAAGTTATTGCGTTGCGGCCTGGTTTTTTCTTTTTTGTTTTGTTTTTTTTACCTTCCAGGTGGACCAACCGATTGATTAGCTGCAGCACTGATGTGCATTCGGACAGAAGCATTGCGCTGCTGTCAGATTACACGCAAGTCGGTGTATGCGGCGCTGCAAGACGAGATTTCTCCTCTGCAGTAAAAGATACGTTTGCCGAGGCATATGAGCTGAGGAGGTGGCGGTGTTCATATACTTTGGCAAACACTTTGTATATATTAAAAAAAAAATCCCGGCAATGATTTATTCATCCACATCGATTGATGTGAATGGAGAAATCTGGTTTGCCAGGGCATACGAGCTAAGTGGGTATGGATGTTGGGCGGAGCTCCTATGTCCTGGCAGACGCCTTTCCCCTCCTTTTTCTTTTTTTGGCAGAGATTTTTTCATCCACATTGATCGATGCGAATGAAGAAATCTGTGCCGTTCATTTTTTTCTTTCAGCCCAGAGGCTGAACGGAAAAAAAAAATCTCATTACCTGTATGCTCAATATAAGGAGAATAGCAGAAACTCCTAATGCCAGGGCAGTACAAACACCCCACAAATAACACCATTTTGGAAAGAAGACACCCCAAGGTATTCGCTGAGGGGCATATTGAGTCCATGAAAGATTGAAATTTTTGTCCCAAGTTAGCGGAAAGGGAGACTTTGTGAGAACAAAATCAAAAAAATCAATTTCCGCTAACTTGTGCCAAAAATTTTTTTTTTCTATGAACTCGCCATGCCCCTCATTGAATACCTTGGGGTGTCTTCTTTCCAAAATGGGGTCACATGTGGGGTATTTATACTGCCCTGGCATTTTAGGGGCCCCAAAGCGTGAGAAGAAGTCTGGTATCCAAATGTCTAAAAATGCCCTCCTAAAAGGAATTTGGGCACCTTTGCCCACCTAGGCTGCAAAAAAGTGTCACACATGTGGTATCTCCGTATTCAGGAGAAGTTGGGGAATGTGTTTTGGGGTGTCATTTTACATATACCCATGCTGGGTGAGATAAATATCTTGGTCAAATGCCAACTTTGTATAAAAAATGGGAAAAGTTGTCTTTTGCCAAGATATTTCTCTCACCCAGCATGGGTATATGTAAAGTGACCCCATTTTGGAAAGAAGACTCCCCAAGGTATTCCGTGAGGGGCATGGCGAGTTCCTAGAATTTTTTATTTTTTGTCACAAGTTAGTGGAAAATTATGATTTTATTATTTTTTTTTTTTCATACAAAGTCTCATATTCCACTAACTTGTGACAAAAAATAAAAACTTTCCAAAATGGGGTCACTTGTGGGGTAGTTATACTGCCCTGGCATTCTAGGGGCCCAAATGTGTGGTAAGGAGTTTGAAATCAAATTCTGTAAAAAATGACCAGTGAAATCCGAAAGGTGCTCTTTGAAATATGGGCCCCTTTGCCCACCTAGGCTGCAAAAAATTGTCACACATCTGGTATCTCCGTACTCAGGAGAAGTTGGGGAATGTGTTTTGGGGTGTCATTTTACATATACCCATGCTGGGTGAGAGAAATATCTTGGCAAAAGACAACTTTTCCCATTTTTTTATACAAAGTTGGCATTTGACCAAGATATTTATCTCACCCAGCATGGGTATATGTAAAAAGACACCCCAAAACACATTCCTCAACTTCTCCTGAATACAGAGATACCAGATGTGTGACACTTTTTTGCAGCCTAGGTGGGCAAAGGGGCCCATATTCCAAAGAGCACCTTTTGGATTTCACTGGTCATTTTTTACAGAATTTGATTTCAAACTCCTTACCACACATTTGGGCCCCTAGAATGCCAGGGCAGTATAACTACCCCACAAGTGACCCCATTTTGGAAAGAAGACACCCCAAGGTATTCCGTGAGGGGCATGGCGAGTTCCTAGAATTTTTTATTTTTTGTCACAAGTTAGTGGAAAATGATGATTTTTATTTTATTTTTTTTATACAAAGTCTCATATTCCACTAACTTGTGACAAAAAATAAAAACTTCCATGAACTCACTATGCCCATCAGCGAATACCTTGGGGTCTCTTCTTTCCAAAATGGGGTCACTTGTGGGGTAGTTATACTGCCCTGGCATTCTAGGGGCCCAAATGTGTGGTAAGGAGTTTGAAATCAAATTCTGTAAAAAATGACCAGTGAAATCCGAAAGGTGCTCTTTGGAATATGGGCCCCTTTGCCCACCTAGGCTGCAAAAAAGTGTCACACATCTGGTATCTCTGTATTCAGGAGAAGTTGAGGAATGTGTTTTGGGGTGTCTTTTTACATATACCCATGCTGGGTGAGATAAATATCTTGGTCAAATGCCAACTTTGTATAAAAAAATGGGAAAAGTTGTCTTTTGCCAAGATATTTCTCTCACCCAGCATGGGTATATGTAAAAAGACACCCCAAAACACATTCCACAACTTCTCCTGAATACAGAGATACCAGATGTGTGACACTTTTTTGCAGCCTAGGTGGGCAAAGGGGCCCATATTCCAAAGAGCACCTTTCGGATTTCACTGGTCATTTTTTACAGAATTTGATTTCAAACTCCTTACCACACATTTGGGCCCCTAGAATGCCAGGGCAGTATAACTACCCCACAAGTGACCCTATTTTGGAAAGAAGAGACCCCAAGGTATTTCGTGATGGGCATAGTGAGTTCATAGAACTTTTTATTTTTTGTCACAAGTTAGTGGAATATGAGACTTTGTAAGAAAAAAAAAAAAAAAACCATCATTTTCCGCTAACTTGTGACAAAAAATAAAAAGTTCTATGAACTCACTATGCCCATCAGCGAATACCTTAGGGTGTGTACTTTCCGAAATGGGGTCATTTGTGGGGTGTTTGTACTGTCTGGGCATTGTAGAACCTCAGGAAACATGACAGGTGCTCAGAAAGTCAGAGCTGCTTCAAAAAGCGGAAATTCACATTTTTGTACCATAGTTTGTAAACGCTATAACTTTTACCCAAAGCATTTTTTTTTTACCCAAACATTTTTTTTTTATCAAAGACATGTAGAACAATAAATTTAGAGCAAAATTTATATATGGATGTCGTTTTTTTTGCAAAATTTTACAACTGAAAGTGAAAAATGTCATTTTTTTGCAAAAAAATCGTTAAATTTCGATTAATAACAAAAAAAGTAAAAATGTCAGCAGCAATGAAATACCACCAAATGAAAGCTCTATTAGTGAGAAGAAAAGGAGGTAAAATTCATTTGGGTGGTAAGTTGCATGACCGAGCAATAAACGGTGAAAGTAGTGTAGGTCAGAAGTGTAAAAAGTGGCCTGGTCTTTCAGGGTGTTTAAGCACTGGGGGCTGAGGTGGTTAAGCTGCATTAATGCAATTCCTTTTAATTTGCATTACTGAAATAAATGGACTTTTGCACAATATTCAAATTTTTAGAGTTTTACCTGTATATATATATATATATATATATTGTAGGAAGGAACAAAGGGCCATCATTTATGGTCGGTATGTGTCACCGAGGTTCCTGGCCTTGGTGAGGGAAGAGCCGTTTTTTTCCTCAAGTGTCTTTGCAGTCTGACACTTCAGCTGTTTAGTATGGCTGTAAAGCTGATCCGGGGTGGCTCTTACTGGAAGTAGCCAAAGTGCTGGGTGGGTGGCTACTCCCCACGTTCCAGGCCGGGTCTTGGCACACTTATAAAAAGCAGTCACCATTAATCAGGTGGGGCGGATTATCCTCCATCTCACAGTGAAGCTGTGGAGTCTCTGTGGTTTGGGATCTGTAGATGTGTGCCGTGCAAAAGGGCTGAGAGCGGCATGCTGGAAAGCAGGCCCCTAAAGCCTGCTGGGGACCGCTGATGCAAAACTGCTATCAATGTGAATGTTTGTGTTCTGTGGACTTTCCATGGTGTGAACAAATACCAAGACTGCGAACTGTTATTTTCTTTTGCCTTCTGTATGAATAAACACTGAACTGATTAAGTTAAAGACTTTGTGGTTGCCTCTGTACTGCGTCCGCTAACCTGCCTACCAGAGAGAATCCCCACAATATACACTCACCTAAAGAATTATTAGGAACACCTGTTCTATTTCTCATTAATGCGATTATCTAGTCAACCAATCACATGGCAGTTGCTTCAATGCATGTAGGGTTGTGGTCCTGGTCAAGACAATCTCCTGAACTCCAAACTGAATGTCAGAATGGGAAAGAAAGGTGATTTAAGCAATTTTGAGCGTGGCATGGTTGTTGGTGCCAGACGGGCCGGTCTGAGTATTTCACAATCTGCTCAGTTACTGGGATTTTCACGCACAACCATTTCTAGGGTTTACAAAGAATGGTGTGAAAAGGGAAAAACATCCAGTATGCGGCAGTCCTGTGGGCAAAAATGCCTTGTGGATGCTAGAGGTCAGAGGAAAATGGGCTGATTCAAGCTGATAGAAGAGCAACGTTGACTGAAATAACCACTCGTTACAACCGAGGTATGCAGCAAAGCATTTGTGAAGCCACAATACGCACAACCTTGAGGCGGATGGGCTACAACAGCAGAAGACCCCACCTGGTACCACTCATCTCCACTACAAATAGGAAAAAGAGGCTACAATTTGCACGAGCTCACCAAAATTGGACTGTTGAAGACTGGAAAAATGGTTTCTTGAACATGACAATGAGTTCACTGTACTAAAATGGCCCCCACAGTCACCAGATCTCAACCCAATAGAGCATCTTTGGGATGTGGTGGAACGGGAGCTTCGTGCCCTGGATGTGCATCCCTCAAATCTCCATCAACTGCAAGATGCTATCCTATCAATATGGGCCAACATTTCTAAAGAATGCTATCAGCACCTTGTTGAATCAATGCCACGTAGAATTAAGGCAGTTCTGAAGGCAAAAGGGGGTCCAACACCATATTAGTATGGTGTTCCTAATAATTCTTTAGGTGAGTGTATAATCTTGTGTAATAAGCAGTCATATTGTCTAATCTTGCATTTTGTGTAATAATTATGTTTTTTCATGGAAATCATAGACAAATTGTAACTTTATACTGTTATTTATTGTTATCTTTCATGTACACCAGCTTGATAAATGTCATAAACTGAAATGTTTCTACAGTGATTTGCACTAACCTGTCTGACTGAATAATAAAAATCTTCACTTGAATGTAGCCTTATTAACACAATGGAAGATGGATACTACATCTGCAAGGAATCAGGCTACTTTTACATTTGCGGCAGAGGAATCCGGCAGGCAGTTCTGTCACCGGAACTGCCTGCCAGATCCAGCAAAACGTATGCCAACTGATTGCATTCCGGTATTTTAAATGCCGTATCCGGCACTAATACATTCCTACGGCATTCAGGCAAGTCTTCAGTTTTTTGGCCGGAGATAAAACCGTAGCATGCTGCGGTTTTATTATCTTTTGCCTGATCAGTCAAAAAGACTGAACTGAAGACATCCTGATGCATGCTGAACAGAATCCTCTCCATTCAGAATGCATGGGGATATACCTGTTCAGTTCTTTTCCGGTATAGAGCCCCTAGGACAGGACTCTATGCCGGAAAAGAAAAACGCAAGTGTGAAAGTACCCTTACAAGGAATATCCTTACACAGATTACTAAAAGTAATATAAAAGAGACAAAATTAAAGGGGACAGAACCAATTAGTGCTCAAAAATACCCTTAAATTATAGCTGCCAATACTTTGTGACATTATAGTGAAATCCTGGGATCCATCACCTGCTGCCCATACATTGTGACATCATAATGGAATCTTAGGTACCATCATCTCATGACATACAATGTGATATCATAACGAAATCCTGGGATCCATCACCTGCTGTCCATACATTGTGACATCATAATAGAACCCAGGATACCATGATCCCCTGCACATAGATCATGACATGATAATGGAATCCTAGATACTATCACCTGCTGACCATACATTGTGACATCATAATGGAATCCTGAATACCATTATCTGCTGGCCACATACTGTGACATCATAATGGAATCCTAGATACTATCACCTGCTGACCATACATTGTGACATCGTAATGGTATCCTGGATACCATCACCTGCTGACCATATACTGTGACATCATAATGGAATACTGGATACCATCACCTGCTGACCATACATTGTGACATCATAATTGAATCCTGGATACCATCATCTGCGGCCCATACATTTTGATATCATAATGGAATACTGGTTCAACGCAGGATAAAGAGACTATGGAGTTAGACTTTACAACTACTGAGGTCGCGAACGCCATTTCCGCCTCCCCTACTGGGAAAAGCCCCGGTCCTGACGGTTTTAGACCAGCACTTTACAAGCATTTAAAGACCTTCTGTCTCCTTTCTTGACGAAGGTTTTTAATAGTATTGATACTAACTCGCCATTTGTAACTCAGTCCCTGGAAGCCCACATTAGTATTTTACCTAAACCTGGTAAAGATCACTCTGTTCCAACAAATTACAGACCCATATCCTTAATTAACATAGATATCAAAATATACTCAAAAATGCTCGCGGATAGGTTATCCCCTTTACTTCCATCTATAATACATTCGGATCAAGTTGGCTTTGTAAGAGGTAGGGAAGCTCGTGATAACACAATAAAGACTTTATTTCTAACTAACGCGGCGAAATGTAATTCCTCCCCTTTGTGCCTATTAGCGATTGACGCCGAAAAGGCATTCGACTGCGTTCACTGGAGTTTTATGGACGCCTCCCTAAGACAAATAGGGCTAGGGTCTAAATTTATGAGTAGAATTCGTGCATTATATTCCACTCCCACAGCAAAGGTGAGGGTAAACGGTATATTCTCACTATCTATAAAAATAAGCAATGGCACTAGGCAGGGATGCCCACTATCTCCCTTATTATATGTTATTGTAATGGAACATTTGGCCAAAGCAATTCGCATGAATACCTCAATACATGGCACCACGATAAATGGAACACAATATAAAACAGCCTTATATGCAGACGATCTGATGCTGTACGTTTCTCAACCGCATATTTCTCTCCCTTCAATCTTAAAGGAGTTTGAGCGCTTTGGACACTTAAGCAACTTTAAGGTTAACTATTCAAAGTCGGATATCCTTAATATATCCATACCACAACAAGAATTCAGCAATTTGCTCACATCATTCCAATTTAAGCATCAATCTTCAGCAATAAAGTATTTGGGAGTCCAGATACCAGTGGATTCGGACTCGTTGTATACTTTAAACTACCTCCCACTATTAGATCGGACGACAAAAGACCTTGCCAACTACAATAAAAAAGGGTTGTCATGGTTCGGAAGGATGAATGTCTTAAAAATTGATATCTTGCCAAAATTCCTATACATCTTCCAAACAGTTCCGTTGATACCCCCTTCTGCATTTTTTCGCTCTATGCAGACTTTAATTACCAGATTTGTATGGGGCTTGTCCAGTCCTCGAATCGCACTCTCCACATTGACCAGACCCAAATTCTCGGGAGGGGCGGGTCTTCCAGATTTGAAGCTTTATCACGCAGCCTCCTCCTTTCTCAGATTGCTTGACTGGCAGCATCATAGGCGTTCTAAACAGTGGGTTCAACTAGAACAGTCCCTTTACTCCTCTCCACTTAATCATACTCCTTGGATTGCGACAGAGACGCGTCCCAAGTTTAAAAAGTGTAATAAACTGACACAACAAACTTTGAAATTATGGGATTCATTTATACAGAGAGGCATTTGTTCTAGAAAATTCAGTCCCTTAACTCCACTTTTCCACAATCCAGCTTTTCCAGCTAGTTCCAATAGGGATTTCTTTCTGGGGATGCAGGCATCTACAGATCCACACTTTTATCACATCCTATCAGGATCTCCTTTGCCGTCCTTCCAGGACCTGTCCGCAAAACACTTGAATGCTCGTGTTTCCTGGTTGGAATACGAGCAATTGAAATCGTACATTTCCTCGAAGGGTGAGGAAGGTTCCTTTGGAAAATCCTTATCTGAAACTGAGAAATTATTTCTGTTGTCATCTCCGCCGACTCACCTGATTTCTTTGCTATATAGGAATCTGATGGAAGATACATATCAGGGCAGACCGAGTTTTATTTCAGGTTGGGAACAAGAACTGGGTGCCTCCATAACAAAGGAGGAACAACAGAAAGCATTTATATTCTCTCACAAATTATCAATGGCCTGTTCTGCACAGGAAAAAAACTATAAGATTATGGCTAGATGGTACAGGTACCCAGTTAGATTACATAGGATATTCCCTTCAGTACCAGAAACCTGTTGGAGATGCAGCACAGAAAAGGGGACTATGTTGCATATCTGGTGGGGCTGTAATAAGGTAAAACCTTTCTGGAATAAAATCTTTGACATATATAGGAAAATGACTGGGAAGTCAATAGAAAACACACCTAGAGTGGCGCTCCTCTCCATCCTACCAGGTTCCATCGCTTCTCAGAAACGCAATGTGTTGAGATTTTTTATCTCTGCAGCCAGGTCCGTGATCCCTAGACATTGGCGCACTGTACATGCACCCAACATTAGAGAATGGTATCAAGAAATGTTGCACATAAACAGAATGGAGGAGATTTCTGCGGAGGCTTCGGACCTTTCGAATAAATTCCAAAAGGTATGGTCTCAGTGGATCGAGTTTCAAGACTCCCCAGAACTTCTGTCAATACTCACTTCATAAATGGCAGGCACTCTCATCATATGCTTCCCCTCCCTCCCCCTTTCTTCCCCCTTCCCCTTCTCTCTCCTTATCTTTACCTCTCTTACCCTCCTTCTTCCTTTTTCTCTTTCTTATACATTTATTATCTTCTCTCTAAATTGTGGTGGGGTTTATTCCTCACGCCCTATTAACATGTCACATTACAGAGATACTTTTGATGGTATGTAATTTGTTTTTGCATATATATTATGTACTTCATGGATTGAAATGTGAACATGTTAAATGTTTTTGAAAAATGAACTGAATAAAAACAGTTTAAACATAATGGAATACTGGATTCCATCACCTGCTGTCCATATACTGTGACATCATAATTGAATCCTGGATACCATCACCTGCTGTCCATATACTGCGACATCATAATGGAATCCTGGATACTATAATCCCCTCCGAATACATTGTGGAAGCAGGAACACTCCGCCAGAGGAAGAAAAAACAGCGCACTGCACTGGAGGACTTCAAGTAAGGCCCCTTTCACACGGGCGAGTATTCCGCGCGGATGCGATGCGTGAGTTCAACGCATTGCACCCGCACTGAATCCGGACCCATTCATTTCTATGGGGCTGTGCACATGAGCGGTGATTTTCACGCATCGCTTGTGCGTTGCGTGAAAATCGCAGCATGTTCTATATTTTGCGTTTTTCACGCAACGCAGGCCCCATAGAAGTGAATGGGGCTGCGTGAAAATTGCAAGCAAGTGCGGATGCGGTGCGATTTTCACGCACGGCTGCTAGGAGACGATCGGGATGGGGACCCGATCATTATTATTTTCCCTTAAGGGAAAATAATAGCATTCTGAATACAGAATGCATAGTAGAATAGCGCTGGAGGGGTTAAAAAAAGAAAAAATAATTAAACTCACCTTAATCCACTTGCTCGCGCAGCCCGGCTTCTCTTCTGTCTCCTTCTTTGCTGATTGCAGGAAAAGGACCTGTGGTGATGTCACTCCGGTCATCACATGGTCCATCACATGATCTTTTACCATGGTGATGGATCATGTGATGACCAGAGTGACATCACCACAGGTCCTTTTCCTGCAATCAGCAAAGAAGGAGACAGAAGAGAAGCCGGGCTGCGCGAGCAAGTGGATTAAGGTGAGTTTAATTATTTTTTCTTTTTTTTTAACCCCTCCAGCGCTATTTTACTATGCATTCTGTATTCAGAATGCTATTATTTTCCCTTATAACCATGTTATAAGGGAAAATAATACAATCTACAGAACACCGATCCTAAGCCCGAACTTCTGTGAAGAAGTTTGGGTTTGGGTACCAAACATGCGCGATTTTTCTCACGCGAGTGCAAAACGCATTACAATGTTTTGCACTCGCACGGAAAAATCGCGCATGTTCCCGCAACGCACCCGCACCTTTTCCCGCAACGCCTGTGTGAAACCAGCCTAAGTGTGATTAATTTAAAAAAACATTAAAAAACATGTAAAAGAAGCCACGCATTTTGGTGGCGGTCCGCCATCTTCATCAGGCTTGACAGTCCTCTAGTGCAGTGCGCTGTTTTTTCTTCCTCTGGCGGAGTGTTCTGCTTCCAGTCATTTCCGGTCTACAGCAGTGTCCGGCTTCCAGCGCAGCAGCCTGTTCTCTTTCCCGATGTTGGGTTCACTTCGCTTTGTCCTAGTATTGTGCTTAGTCCTGCACGTGTCGCAAGTTTGTGGACTACCTTAACGCGCACAACAAGATGAACATGCGATTCACCCTCAATTACGGGGGTGAGTCGCTTGACTTTTTGGATGTGCGCGTCACAGTGAAGGATGGTGTATTACACACCACGGGCTTTCGCAAGCCCACAGCGACTAACTCGCTGCTTCACCAGACCAGCTTTCATCCGCCGTCGGTGAAGTGAGCAGTCCCATACTGACAATTTGTCCGTCTAAAGGAGGATCAACGACACTGATGCCGGTTTTCACAGGCAGGCAAATGAGCTCAGTGCCCGGTTATTGGATCGGGGCTACCCGCCGAGAATAGTCTCAGCAGCCCTACGAAGGGCAGCCGCACTCGATTGGGACTCATTGCTGGTGGAGAGAGATAGAAGCATTGAACAACCTCATTTTGCTTTCGCATTTAAATATAGCCCTGCTGCAGATATTATCAAGCAGGTTATAAATGAAAACTGGGATCTTTTAAAAGGAGATCCAGCTTTGAGCAATTTCTCCAGTCAGCGACCACTGGTCACATTTAGAAAGTGCACAACTTTAAAAGATAAGTTAGTCAATAGTGTACTCCCCAAATCACGGGTGGAGACTTGGCTTATGAGTAAAAAATCAAAAGGAAACTATAAGTGTGGACATTGTTCCTTCTGTGCATTAAATGTGTGTAGTAAGTGGTTACAAATAGGAGCAGTCAAACATGTGGTGCGGGATTTTATAACGTGCCGCACACCCTATGTTGTTTACATTGTTTTTTGTCCATGTAAGAGATTCTATATTGGCAAAACTATTCGTCCACTGTTCGATCGAATACGGGAACATGTCAATTCTATCCGTTCAGGCAGGGAATGCCCCCGCTTGATTGAGCATATCAGGGCCGCACATGGCGGCCGCCCGCGTTGTCTTTCCTTTGCGGGAGTGGAACAGGTTCGACCCATCCCTAGGGGAGGGGATCGACACCGGCTGCTCTTGCAGAGGGAAGCAAGGTGGATTTTACTCACCAGAGCCACTAGGGAAGCGGGGCTGAACGATAGGAATGACATGTCCGTATTCCTCTAAGAATACGGAGTGAGACACTAGGAAACCTGTAACGGAACGCCTAGCACCCCGACCGGGTACCTCCGTCTATAGCTGCAGACCCCGCGAACCGCTGAAGCTTGGTGAAGGTCTCACCGTCTCCTACCCACCCTGGACCTACGACAAGGCTCCAGGCTCCAGTGGGTGAACCTCTCCTAAATCCAGAGACAGGAACCAGGAACAAGCTCTTATAAGAGCTTCTACTCAGGGGAGTATTGTGATATAGCAATCCCCAAGAGTGTAGTTATCGCATTCCCCAAACATGAGCCAAGACTTCATGAAGGTATAAAGCAGCACACTTTATTGAGGGCTACCCGCCCGTATTTATGCAGGTCCCCATCTGGTGGACACGCCCCTAGGGGACCAGAAGGAAGACTGTGACACAGGACAGATACGTAGCAACTCACGATACACAGACACAACACATCCCCACAATGCATCATGGTTTCCTCCTCTCTGCCCTGGAGACACCCGAGGAGCAATTCAATTATCTCTCAGGACAAAGGGAAATCACCAATACACATGTGGGGACAACAGGACAGAAATCACCACCCAAACACACAATGTCACACCCCCACAGCAAACACAGATATTTAACATATTCCCAGATAGCTCAAGTCTGAGTGCATATCATTAGGTGAATGGCACTCAGAATACACAAATACAATAAAATTAGCTATCTGGGTACCCTCACATAACAACATACAATTCCAGATTTAAGCTGTGCGGCCGGTCTGTCTTCTCCTTTAAAGTTAGTATGGGCCATAATCCTGAGGCAAGAGGCTGGTAAACAGGCCTCTCCAAAACCCAGTGGCGAGGTTGGTTTCGCCACAAAACCCATTTGTGTTGAGCCGTGTCAGATTAAAGATATTTTAGGACCCCTTAAGAGATAGACCCTCTCTGATGTAGTGATTGCCCCTATATGTTACACAAAATAGTAACATTACTGTACAGTGATGCGTAATATATGAATATGTTCATATCACTGACTTAACCTATGGAATTGATGCATATGTAGTTTGTTTTCTTCACATGTATGTTTTTAACGTCACTAACCTGCGGCGCACAGCTGTTGCTGATGTCTCCAGCTGTGAGGTGCCGCCTCTATAAAGTGCAACAATGCGCAATGACGTCTATAGCGGCCAGAAGAAGCGCGATAGCACGCGCGAAACGGCCGTAGCCGCCGAGCATCTGCAAAAGGTTGTCCGCCCCAGACCCCATGCACTAATATCCTGAATGAAGGAAGAATAAAGAGATACATTTTTGCTACTTCGGTGAGTGCCACATGTCCGCTTTGTTACCTTCTCTACATTGTTGCATCCGATTTTGCTTTCTATCTTTATGCTGAGCACCACGCACGAAGTTTCAGTTACTGCATTTGTTGGCGCTTAGCCAGAAGACGGGGCTGAATTTGCCTACCTGATGTAGTGGTAGTGCCACTGTATTCTTCTCTTATTTAACCTTAGTCCTGCATAACACCAGTGGGTAAGGTACCTACTTTGGTGGCCTTGTCTTTATCTCTTGAGGATAACACCCAGGGATGCTCCCCTCTTCTTTTTATTTTTACTGCCAATACTTTGTAACATCATAATGGTATCTTGGATACCATCATCTGCTGCCCACAAATTGTAACATGATAATGTAAATAAACTTTGGCTATTATTATCTGCTGCCCATACGTTGTGACATCATAATGTGACTGACATATATTGTGACATCATAATGAAATGTTGGATATCATCTATTGCTGCCCATACATTGTGTACGGCATACATATTAGGACATCGTCAGACATCATCCACAACTCCATCCTCAGTCAGGCAAAACTCCCTCCTACCTCAGACTTTAGACAAAACTCCGTCCTCCCTCATCCAAAACTCCGTCCTCCCTCAGACATCAGCCAAAACTCCGTCCTCCCTCAGACATCAGCCAAAACTCCGTCCTCCCTCAGACATCAGCCAAAACTCAGTCCTCCCTCATCCAAAACTCCGTCCTCCCTCAGACATCAGCCAAAACTCCGTCCTCCCTCATCCAAAACTCCATCAGACCTCAGACATCAGCCAAAACTCCATCCTCTCTCATCCAAAACTCCATCCTCCCTTATCCAAAACTCCGTCCTCCCTCAGACATCAGACAAAACTCTGTACTCCCTCATCCAAAACTCCATCCTCCCTCAGACATCAGCCAAAACTCCGTCCTCCCTCATCCAAAACTCCGTCCTCCCTCAGATATCAGCCAAAACTCCGTCCTCCCTCATCCAAAACTCCGTCAGACATCAGCCAAAACTCCATCCTCCCTCATCCAAAACTCCGTCAGACATCAGCCAAAACTCTGTCCCCCCTCATCCAAAACTCCGTCCTCCCTCGGACATCAGCCAAAACTCCGTCCTCCCTCATCCAAAACTCCGTCCTCCCTAACTCAAAATACGCCCTACTAGTTACACACACTCTTCACCTGACGGAGCTGCTAGCTGCTGGAGAGGCAAAGGACCTGTGATGACGTCATGACCATGTGACGAGTCACGTGTGTGGGAGGGGTCAGATGTGCACAGCAGCTGGTAGAGTGTACAGAACTGTAGCCATCAAATAGAGCTGTGTACCAGATATGTGTGTGTAACCTGCATGTAGCAGTGCTGTGTACTGTGTAGCAGAGCTGTATGTGTAACCTGCATGTAGCAGAGCTGTGTACTGTGTAGCAGAGCTGTATGTGTAACCTGCATGTAGCAGAGCTGTGTACTGTGTAGCAGAGCTGTATGTGTAACCTGCATGTAGCAGAGCTGTGTACTGTGTAGCAGAGCTGTATGTGTAACCTGCATGTAGCAGAGCTGTGTACTGTGTTGCAGAGCTGTATGTGTAACCTGCATGTAGCAGTGCTGTGTACTGTGTAGCAGAGCTGTATGTGTAACCTGCATGTAGCAGAGCTGTGTACTGTGTAGCAGAGCTGTGTACTGTGTTACAGAGATGTATATGTAACCTGCAGGTAGCAGTGCTGTGTACTGTGTAGCAGAGCTGTATGTGTAATCTGCATGTAGCAGAGCTGTGTACTGTGTAGCAGAGCTGTATGTGTAACCTGCATGTAGAGAGCTGTATGTGTAACCTGCATGTAGCAGAGCTGTGTACTGTGTTGCAGAGCTGTATGTGTAACCTTCATGTAGCAGTGCTGTGTACTGTGTAGCAGAGCTGTATGCATAGCCTGCATGTAGCAGTGCTGTGTACTGTGTAGCAGAGGTGTATGTGTAACCTGCATGTAGCAGAGCTGTGTACTGTGTAGCAGAGCTGTATGTGTAACCTGCATGTAGCAGAGCTGTGTACTGTGTTACATAGATGTATGTGCAACCTGCAGGTAGCATTGCTGTGTACTGTGTAGCAGAGATGTGTACTGTGTTACAAAGATGTGTGTGTAACCTGCATGTAGCAGAGCTGTGTACTGTGTATATAGAGCAGTGTGTGTAACCGCATGTAGCAGAGCTGTGTACTGTGCTACAGAGATGTGTGTGTAACCTGGGAACTATAAAAAAGTGTAAAAAAAAACCCATAAAAATTCAGATCACCCCCTTTTCCCAAAATGAAAATAAAAGAACTAAAAAAATACACATAATGGGTGTCGCATTTTGTAAAAACACCCATTGTATAAAAATATATTCCCCACACGGCAAACAGCAAAACAACAAAAAAAAGAGTCCAAATGTCCGATTCGCTGTTTTTGGTCGCTTCATTTGCTACAATTTTTTTTATAAAAAGTGATCAAAAAGTCTTAAACACCCCAATGGTATCAGTGAAAAGTTCAGATTGCCCCGCAAAAAATGAGCCCCCACCCAGCTCCGTTCACTTAATTACAAAAAAGTTATAGGGGTCAAAATATGGCGACAAAAAAATAAATCAGTTTCTGGAAATCTCCTGTCACTCCGAGTTACTCGGAATTGGTAGCCCTAATTAATAAATACATGCAACATGAATGCATATATGCCGCTTCACACAAAACTAGATCACAAGTGTTAGGCCTCTTGGACATGAACGTTGTTGGTCCATTCGGTGCATTGGGAACAGCAATTTTCAGTCCCCAATGCACAGGCACCAACCTATAGTGGACACATACAGTTCTAAGTGGTTTGCTATTTGAGAAGAACCTTTCTTAGAGAACTTGGGCACAGTTGCACTCAGGAACTTAATGATGCTTGAGGAACTCTGATCATTTTCTGAATACTGAGGATTTTTCCTCCTAGAGGAGTGGTCCCCAACCTTTTTTGCACAAGGACCGGTTTCATGCAAGACAATTTTCCCAGGGACCGGGTGGGGGGGGGGGGGGGGGGGGGGGGGGGAGGGTGGGGGGGGGGGGGTGGGGGGGGGCGGTGGTTCTGGGGCGGGGCTTAGGGGGTGGGCGGGGCTGACTGATTCACGCGCATAACAAAACACAAGGTGCATATTAAAATATATAACACTATATAATGACTATATAAACTGACTATGGTCTCTGCTGCACTGGTCTCTGCTGCACTGGTCTCTGCTGCACTGTACCGTATTTTTCGCCCTATAAGTTTTAGAGGAGTATAAGTTTTCGCCCTATAGTTTTAGAGGAGAACAATAAGAAAAAAAATATTTTTCATTTACACCTCAGGTCAGACCAGCAATCAGACCCCCAATGTTAATCAGACCTCAGATCAGACCACCAATGGCTCAGATCAACCCCCAAACCTTTAGCCATCTATCAGCCCCCAATGTCAGCCATAAACCCCCCCAATGTCAGCCATAAACCCCCCAATGTCAGCCGTAAACCCCCCCAATGTCAGCCATAAACCCCCCCAATGTCAGCCGTAAGCCCCCCAATGTCAGCCATAAGCCCCCAAATGTCAGCCATAAGCCCCCCAATGTCAGCCATAAGCCCCCATTAGCCCCTAATGTCAGCCATAAGCACCCCATTAGCCCCTCATGTCAGCCATAAGCCCCCCATTAGCCCCTCATGTCAGCCATAAGCCCCCCATTAGCCCCTCATGTCAGCCATAAGCCCCCCATTAGCCCCTCATGTCAGCCATAAGCCCCCCATTAGCCCCTCATGTCAGCCATAAGCCCCCCATTAGCCCCTCATGTCAGCCATAAGCCCCCCATTAGCCCCTCATGTCAGCCATAAGCCCCCCATTAGCCCCTCGTGTCAGCCATAAGCCCCCCATTAGCCCCTCGTGTCAGCCATAAGCCCCCATTAGCCCCTCATGTCAGCCATTAGCCCCCCATTAGCCCCTCATGTCAGCCATAAGCCCCCCATTAGCCCCTCATGTCAGCCATAAGCCCCCCATTAGCCCCTCATGTCAACCATAAGCCCCCCATTAGCCCCTCATGTCAGCCATTAGCCCCTCATGTCAGCCATAAGCCCCCATTAGCCCCTCATGTCAGCCATAAGCCCCCATTAGTCCCTCATGTCAGCCCCATGTCCCCCAGGTCAGCCCCATGTCCCCCAGGTCAGCCATCAGCCCCCAGTGCAAATAAAAAAAAAACAAAAAAAAACACTTACCTCTCCTGCTCCTGGTCACCATCGCGATCCTCTTCATTCTGCTGTCGGCTGGCTGTGTATAGCGGCGCACAGCGTGAGGTCACAGAGAGACCTCACGCTGTGCGCATCCCTGCACAGCTGATAGCCGAGCCGAGGACCAGGAAGCGGTGAGTACAGATCCTTCACCGCTCCCTGGTCCTTCTGTACTAATGAAGCGCTTCTATAATGGAAGCGCTTCATTAGTACAGAGTTAAAGACTGCCCTGATCGCCGCGGCCCGGCTAACAATCCTCCACGGCCCGGTCCTGGGCCGCGGCCTGGCGGTTGGGGACCGCTGTCCTAGAGACCACTTCAGCATATGATGGTCGTCTGGGACCCTGATCCCCCTTATGGGAAAACTCATGCCTGCGTGGTAGGGAATAAGACACACGTTTTCCCCCATCACTGTCAGAATCACATGAACTTTGATCACTTCCATGAGACACATATGGCACATGGGATTTAACCCTTACATATCTCTCCAGGGGAATATGTGGAGAGACACTTCTAGGGGCTTCCGTGTTGCTGGCACCTTGTAAGGCGGTCACAGTTTGGAATGCCTGACTTAATTGGGTCAACGCCTCCTGTGTAACCATGCCATCACCTTCGAGTGGCTTAGGGTCTGGGATGGAGTCTGCTTTAAGAGCATGTGATGACATGTCTGGATCTTGGGAGCGTAAGATTTGGGGGGTCTGGAGATCCCACAGTATTAGACGGATCTCTATCAGCATTAACTATAGTACAGCTTGATTTGCCTGTCTGCTGAATTTTGGAATAACGGAGGTGCAACTCCTCCAAATCACTTTTTGCCTTTTGATATGCATCATGGCTATGATCAAGTTTGTACTCTAATTCCTTGATCGTTGCCTCTGTGGATTTTAGTTCTGTTTCTATCTGGAATACATAGGTTTTCGTTCCTATCATAGACTTAGATCTATCTTGTGCAAGAGTACTGACCGCTAACAATGCATACAAAACAGGTGGCAATGTGCATAAAAGGTGTTGGTCTCTCTTTGTATTATCTTGTAATACATCAATATATGTCAGGTATCTATCAACTAGGCCACTTGGCTTCCATATATCCCTACGTTCTTCCAGGGCTCTTTCCTGCAGCTCATTGATCCATGTAGTCACATCCTTATCCAATTTTTGCCGTGAATGTATATATTCAACGGGTTAGATGGACTATCTGCTGTAGCACGGCCACTACCCGGGTCACTGCCTGTTGCACTCATGTTCTTTGATCAATAATTAATACACAGATGTCAGCAACAATCTGGCTAGCCAAGAAGAAATATGGGACCCTTTACTATTTGCACAATCAATGAAAGAATTATCTCGATCTCGGTGGGACCTCCATTTATGTTGAATACCTTCCATATAAAAAGAATATTCATATAAAAGCGAGCATCAAAAATAAAATAAAAAAATTATATAATCCTTTAGGCGGACATAATCCGCCTAAAGGATAAAAGGTTCTTTTTATCAAGTATCTTAATTTGATTTGTGCAAGCAGTGAAACAAAGGGACAATTTTCTATGCAAAAATATACATGTAATTTATTCTACACAATACAAACCAAGAATATAAAATCAATACGATCAATACAATTGCAAAGACAAACAATGACGCTGTAAAACAATACCTCAAATATGCCCCACGGTGGTGCTAACACCATCTAGTGGCAGATTTGGGTACTACAATTTTCCTTCTATTATTGATTTTATACTCATTGTTATTGATTGTATCTAAATTATTGTATAATAAATCATTTATATTTTTGCATAGACGCTTGTACCCTGTTCTTACTGATTGCACAAAATAATTAGGTTCTCGATCGAACTCTTTTTGAGGTATCTATATGTCCACCTCACGGATCAATATCATTTGAATAATTTTTATTTTGATCAATATTTTTTTGTATATATAAAGCATTTGCTTTATATCCCCGACATATAATGGAGGTCCCACCGAGATCGAGTTAATCCCTTAATTATTTGTGCAAACGTTCCATACTTTTCTTGGCTAACCAGATTATTCATAGATCTGTATATAGTGCAGCCGGTAGTGAAGCTGGTAGTGGTGATGCAACAGAAGATAGTCCATCTGCCCCGGAGCAGCTAATCCATAACGTGGTTGAATATGTAAATTCATATTTAAATTTGGATTATGATGTGGCTGCATGGATAAGTGAGTTGCAGGCAGAAGCCAAGAAAGAATGTGTGGATGTATGGACGCCACTTGGCACAGTCATGAGACATCTAACTTATCTTGATGTGCTTAAAAATACCACCAGTAAAAACCAACACCTCTTAAAGATGTTGCCATCAATTATGTATGCATTATTAGAGGTCAGCATTTTCTCAGAGGGTAGACATGTGCATATAACGAAAATGCAAACACATGTATCCCATATGGAAAAAAGATTAGAATCTGCAAAGGCATCAATCGAGGACTTAAAGTGCGAGCTCAATCCCAGCCATGCTGCCTATCACAAATTAAAAAGTGAGGCAGAGGAGCTGCACCTCCGCGATAGCAGTCTACAGCAAACAAATGAACCAAGCCAAATTATAGTCAATGTTGAAAGTGACCTGTCTGATAATGAGAGATCTTTAAGTCCTCCAGCTCTCACACCCTAAAATATCGATGTGTCATTATCACATGCTCTTAAAGCGGATTCCATCCGAGACCCTAAGCCACCTGATGGTGATGGCGCTATTACACAGGAGGCCTTAACCCAATTAAGTCAGGCGTTTCAAGCTGTAACCGTCTTACTAGGCGCTAGCGACGCAAAAGGCTACAGAAGTGCCCCTCCACATGTTCCCCTAGAGAGGGATGTTAAGGTTAAGTCACCTGTGCCAAGTGGGTTTGATGGAAGTTATCGGAGTGTGAGTGATTGTGACAGTGATGTGGGAAAGCGTGTGGTTTATTCCCTACCGCGCAGACATGAGCTTGTCCACAAGGGGGACAAGGGTCCCAGACGACCGACATATGCTTAGGTGGTCTCTAGAAAGAAAAATACTCAGTGTTCAGAAAGGGATCAGAGCTCCTCAAGTATCATTAAATTTCTAAATGCCACTGTACCTAAATTCTCTAAAAAGGGATCTCCTGAAATTGCCAATCACTTAGTCCACCATGGATTCTTTACAGTTGTATTCTGATGCGGACAGGATCAGATTCCTACCATCAGCATTTGACGGTAAATATCGCCACTACTTTATTTCATTTAGGGACAGGGGAATTCAGGATTGGCAAGACGTTTTGCACGAGGTAAAATTAGAATTCGGCCCTTACCGGACTATTACAGCTGCAAAACGTGATATTTATAAACTTACACGTAGACCAAATCAAAGTCCCTGGGAATTCCTCTCTATCCTTAACCGCCTCCGGACCGCCTAACGCAGGATCGCGTTCCGGAGGCGGCAGCTCCAGGCAGAGTCACGCATTTATGCGTCATCTCGCGAGATGCGAGATTTCCTGTGAACGCGCGCACACAGGCGCGCGCGTTCACAGGATCGGAAGGTAAGCGAGTGGATCTCCAGCCTGCCAGCGGCGATCGTTCGCTGGCAGGCTGTAGATGCGATTTTTTTAACCCCTAACAGGTATATTAGACGCTGTTTTGATAACAGCGTCTAATATACCTGCTACCTGGTCCTCTGGTGGTCCCTTTTGCTTGGATCGACCACCAGAGGACACAGGCAGCTCTGTAATAAGTAGCACCAAGCACAACACTACACTACCCCCGTCACTTATTAACCCCTTATTAACCCCCTGATCACCCCATATAGACTCCCTGATCACCCCCCTGTCATTGATCACCCCCCTGTAAGGCTCCATTCAGACGGCCAAATGTTTTTTACAGATTTACGGATACATGGATCGGATCCGCAAAACACATACGGACATCTGAATGGAGCCTTACAGGGGGGTGATCAATGACAGGGGGGTGATAACCCAATATACACTCCCTGATCACCCCCCTGTCATTGATCACCCCCCTGTAAGGCTCCATTCAGACGTCCGTATGTGTTTTGCGGATCCGTGGATCCGCATAACACGGACACCGCTGATCCGCAAAACACATACGGACATCTGAATGGAGCCTTACAGGGGGGTGATCAATGACAGGGGGGTGATAACCCAATATACACTCCCTGATCACCCCCCTGTCATTGATTACCCCCCTGTAAGGCTCCATTCAGACATTTTTTTGGCCCAAGTTAGCGGAAATTATTATTTATTTTTTTCTTCCAAAGTCTCATATTCCACTAACTTGTGTCAAAAAATAAAATCTCACATGAACTCACCATACCCCTCACGGAATCCAAATGCGTAAATTTTTTTAGACATTTATATTCCAGACTTCTTATCACGCTTTAGGGCCCCTAAAATGCCAGGGCAGTATAAATACCCCACATGTGACCCCATTTCGGAAAGAAGACACCCCAAGGTATTCCGTGTGGGGCATATTGAGTCTATGAAAGATTGAAATTTTTGTCCCAAGTTAGCGGAAAGGGAGACTTTGCGAGAAAAAAAAAAAAAATCAATTTTCGCTAACTTGTGCCAAAAAAAAAAAAATTCTATGAACTCGCCATGCCCCTCATTATATACCTTGGGGTGTCTTCTTTCCAAAATGGGGTCACATGTGGGGTATTTATACTGCCCTGGCCTTTTAGGGGCCCTAAAGCGTGAGAAGAAGTCTGGGATCCAAATGTCTAAAAATGCCCTCATAAAAGGAATTTGGGCCCCTTTGCGCATCTAGGCTGCAAAAAAGTGTCACACATGTGGTATCTCCGTATTCAGTAGAAGTTGGGGAATGTGTTTTGGGGTGTCATTTTACATATACCCATGCTGGGTGAGAGAAATATCTTGGTCAAATGCCAACTTTGTATAAAAAAATGGGAAAAGTTGTCTTTTGCCGAGATATTACTCTCACCCAGCATGGGTATATGTAAAAAGACACCCCAAAACACATTGCCCTACTTCTTCTGAGTACGGCGATACCAGATGTGTGACACTTTGTTGCAGCCTAGGTGGGCAAAGGGGCCCACATTCCAAAGAGCACCCCATTTTGGAAAGAAGACACCCCAAGGTATTCCGTGAGGGGCATGGCGAGTTCCTAGAATTTTTTATTTTTTGTCACAAGTTAGCGGAAAATGATGATTTTTTTCTTTTTTTTTTCTTACAAAGTCTCATATTCTACTAACTTGTGACAAAAAATAAAAACTTCCATGAACTCACTATGCCCATCACGAAATACCTTGGGGTGTCTTCTTTCCAAAATGGGGTCACTTGTGGGGTAGTTATACTGCCCTGGCAATTTAGGGGCCCAAATGCATGCGAAGTAGTTTAAAATCAAAATCTGTAAAAAATGCCCTGTGAAATCCGAAAGGTGCTCTTTGGAATGTGGGCCCCTTTGCCCACCTAGGCTGCATAAAAGAGTCACACATCTGGTATCGCCGTACTCAGGAGAAGTTGGGCAATGTGTTTTGGTATGTCATTTTACATATACCCATGCTGGGTAAGATAAATATCTCGGCAAAAAGACAACTTTTTCCATTTTTTTATACAAAGTTGGCATTTGACTGAGATATTTCTCTCACCCAGCATGGGTATATATAAAATGACACCCCAAAACACATTGCCCAACTTCTCCTGAGTACGGCGATACCAGATGTGTGACACTTTTTTGCAGCCTAGGTGGGCAAAGGGGCCCACATTCCAAAGAGCACCTTTAGGATTTCACAGGTCATTTTTTACACATTTTGATTTCAAAATACTTCCCACACATTAGGGCCCCTAAATTGCCAGGGCAGTATAACTACCCCACAAGTGACCCCATTTTGGAAAGAAGACACCCCAAGGTATTCAGTGAGGGGCATGGCGAGTTCCTAGAATTTTTTATTTTTTGTCACAAGTTAGCGGAAAATGATGATTTTATATATTTTTTTTCTTACAAAGTCTCATATTCCACTAACTTATGACAAAAAATAAAAACTTCCATGAACTCACTATGCCCATCACGAAATACCTTGGGGTGTCTTCTTTCCAAAATGGGGTCACTTGTGGGGTAGTTATACTGCCCTGGCATTCTAGGGGCCCTAATGTGTGGTAAGTAGTTTGAAATCAAAATGTGTAAAAAATGACCTGTGAAATCCTAAAGGTGCTCTTTGGAATGTGGGCCCCTTTGCCCACCTAGGCTGCAAAAAAGTGTCACACATCTGCTATCGCTGTACTCAGGAGAAGTTGGGCAATGTGTTTTGGGGTGTCATTTTACATATACCCATGCTGGGTGAGAGAAATATCTTGGTCAAATGCCAACTTTGTATAAAAAAATGGGAAAAGTTGTCTTTTGCCGAGATATTTCTCTCACCCAGCATGGGTATATGTAAAAAGACACCCCAAAACACATTGCCCTACTTCTTCTGAGTACGGCGATACCAGATGTGTGACACTTTTTTGCAGCCTAGGTGGGCAAAGGGGCCCACATTCCAAAGAGCACCTTTAGGATTTCACAGGTCATTTTTTACACATTTTGATTTCAAACTACTTACCACACATTAGGGCCCCTAGAATGCCAGGGCAGTATAACTACCCCACAAGTGACCCCATTTTGGAAAGAAGACACCCCAAGGTATTTCGTGATGGGCATAGTGAGTTCATGGAAGTTTTTATTTTTTATCACAAGTTAGTGGAATATGAGACTTTGTAAGGAAAAAAATAAAAATAAATCATCATTTTCCGCTAACTTGTGACAAAAAATAAAAAGTTCTATGAACTCATTATTCCCATCAGCGAATACCTTAGGGTGTCTACTTTCCGAAATGGGGTCATTTGTGGGGTGTTTGTACTGTCTGGCCATTGTAGAACCTCAGGAAACATGACAGGTGCTCAGAAAGTCAGAGCTGCTTCAAAAAGCGGAAATTCACATTTTTTGTACCATAGTTTGTAAACGCTATAACTTTTACCCAAACCATTTTTTTTTATCAAAGACATGTAGAACAATAAATTTAGAGAAAAATTTATATATGGATGTCGTTTTTTTTGAAAAATTTTACAACTGAAAGTGAAAAATGACATTTTTTTGCAAAAATTTCGTTAAATTTCGATTAATAACAAAAAAAGTAAAAATGTCAGCAGCAATGAAATACCACCAAATGAAAGCTCTATTAGTGAGAAGAAAAGGAGGTAAAATTCATTTGGGTGGTAAGTTGCATGACCGAGCAATAAACGGTGAAAGCAGTGTAGTGCAGAAGTGTAAAAAGTGGTCTGGTCATTAAGGGTGTTTAAGCTAGGGGGGCTGAGGTGGTTAAAAATGCCTATGGGTTGGCGCATAGGTTCCCAAACTGGGAGTCCGAGGAGTTCAAACAACTGTTTTATGAGGCAATGCCGACCCACATTAAACTTAGCCTAGCTAGAGACCTTTAACTTAAAGCTCCCTTGGACAGGTTGGTGACGGCTGTTACTTCACTATATAATATCAGTGAATGCCATGCTACAGGTGAGAGGAGATATAAAAAGTCCCCAGAACAAAACATAGCAGAAGCTAAGGTAAACCCTAGCTTGGGATTTAAAACGCAGCCACGCAAGTACCCTCAGTCTACAGGACCTGTCCAACAAACCCAGCGACAACAGGTAGGACCCAAGCAAACAAGACCTCAGAGCCCCTATGGGTCAGGGGGGGATAACTCCGGTGCTGGGAGGTCCAACTACCTAATATTAAAATAAGGGTCCCCCTGGATACAGGCGCTGGAATAACAGGCCCTGGAATAACAGGCCCAGACAACAGAAGGAAGGTAGGCCTGAACCCTCTACTTCACCTATAAGTCTGTCTCCCACTTCTAATAAGGGTACACCACAAAACCAAACTGTGCGCAAATGTCACGGAACCATGAACCAGACGTACAACAAGAGATAAGTGAAAATAAGAAGGCTTTATTGAAAATAAAGCTGTAAAGCAAAAGTCCAAACGGATGGTGAAACCGAAGCAGAGTCTTTGAGAGGCCAGGGGTCAGGAACCAGAAGGGTAGTCAGACGAAGCCAGGATCAGGAACCAGCAGGGTAGTCAGACGAAGCCAGGATCAGGAACCAGAAGCAGCAGCAGTCTTAGAAGCATGTGAACACAGGAGGACCAAGCAAGGAACTGAAGCCACAGACCTCCTATGTATATGAGCTAGGCATCCAGCTCCTCCCAGTGGGAAGGAGGAGCCGCAGGGTGGAAGGCTACAAGAAACCCAGAAACCAAGATGGCCGCCAGCACATGTCAAACGAAGGAGAACAGCAAGAAGGTAAGACCATGACAGTACCTCCCCCTCAAAGGCCCCTCCTCCGCGGAGCAAAAACCGGTTTCTGAGGGAAGCGTGCGTGGAAGGCTCGGAGCAAGGCAGGAGCATGGACATCTGCGGAGGGAACCCAGGAACGCTCCTCTGGACCATAACCACGCCAATGGACCAAAAACTGCACCCGACCGCGGACCAGGTGTGAGTCCAGGATATTGCTCACCTCATACTCCTCACGATTGCCCACTCGGACCGGACGAGGCCGAGGAACCGAGGAAGTGAAACGATTACACACCAGTGGCTTCAACAGGATGACATGAAACACGTTAGAGATCCGCATGCCAGGAGGAAGCGCAAGGGCATAGGCTACCGGGTTTACCCTGCGAAGCACTCGGAAGGGACCAACAAAGCGAGGCGCCAGCTTGGAGTGGGCACTCGAAGGTTGAGGTTGCGGGTGGACAACCATACACGGTCTCCGACCTGGTAGGAAGGAGCAGGCGCTCGTCTGCGATCAGCCTGGAGTCTCTGGCGCTGCGCAGAGGCCTCAAGGGACTTCTGGATCTGTACCCAAGAAGCACGTAGGAGGGAAAGGTGATCCTCCACAGCCGGAATATCCTGGGGAGAGAATACCTCCGGTAACACGGCAGGTTGGAACCCATAATTGGCCATGAAGGGAGACGTCCCAGAGGAAGAGTTCACCGCCGTGTTCCTGGCAAACTCAGCCCAAGGCAGGAGGTCAACCCAATTGTCTTGGTGATCGGAGACATAGCAACGAAGGAATTGCTCCAAGGCCTGATTGGATCGTTCTGCGGCCCCCATTGGACTGAGGGTGGTAGGCCGAGGAGAAGGAGAGATGAATCCCCAACTGGGAGCAAAAGGCGCGCCAGAACCTGGACACAAACTGACTCCCCCGATCCGACACAATCTCCTTGGGCAAAACCGTGCAACCGGAAGACCTCCCTGGCAAAAATCGTGGCCAACTCTTGTGCAGAGGGTAACTTCTTGAGAGGAACACAGTGGCACATTTTGGAAAACCGATCCACAATCATGAGAATGACCGTATGGCCTCGGGATGCAGGGAGGTCCACAATGAAATCCATCCCCAGGTGTAACCATGGGCGCTCCCCGGTGGCTATGGGTTGCAGAAGGCCCAACGGAAGGTGCCGAGGGGACTTACTCTGGGCACAAACGGAGCATGCCGCTACATATGCGGCGATGTCGGAACGTAGGGAAGGCCACCAGAACAGACGTGAAACAGCCCAGGACAGCTGATTCTTTCCAGGATGCCCCGCGGTCTTGGAGTTATGGTAGGTTCGCAACAACCGAGTGCGCAACTCCTCAGGCACAAAACATCTGCCGTTGGGTCTCCCAGAGGGAGCACCAGATTGAGCCGCCAAAATCTGCTCACCCAGGGGAGAGGTCAGGCTGGTGCGAATGGCGGCCAGGATCTGATTCGGAGGTATGACCGAAGTCGGAATCGACTCCTCCCTGGACAGCTCGGAGTACTGCCGTGATAGGGCATCCGCCCTGATGTTCTTGGAACCGGGTAGGTAGGAGACCACGTAATTAAAACGTGACAAGAACAGAGCCCATCTGGCCTGACGTGGTGTCAATCTCTTGGCCTCAGAAAGGTAGGTCAGATTCTTATGGTCCGTCAGGATGAGAACCGGAACCACCGAACCCTCGAGCAAGTGCCTCCATTCTTTAAGGGCCTGCACGATGGCTAATAACTCCCTGTCACCAATCTGATAGTTGCACTCCGCGGAAGACAGTTTCCGGAGTAAAACCCACAAGGAAGCAGAGGACCCTCTGGTGTTCTACGCTGAGACAGAAGGGCGCCTACTCCCGTCTCAGACGCGTCCACCTCGAGGACAAAGGGCAACCCAGGGTTGGGATGCGACAGAATCGGAGCCGACACAAAAGCGGACTTTAGGGCCTCAAAAGCTCGGATGGCCTCGAGCGGCCAGACCTGGGAATTACTGCCCTTCCTGGTCAGATCCGTGAGAGGCTTGGCCAGCATGGAAAAGTCCCTGATGAACTTCCGATAATAATTGTCGAAGCCCAAAAAGCGCTGCAGGGAACGAAGACCACTGGGCTGGGGCCACTGTAAGACAGCCGAAACCTTCTCAGGATCCATGGAGAACCCCTCAGCGGAAATGATGTAACCTAAGAAGGTTACCTGGGATCGGTGAAATTCGCATTTCTCAAGCTTACCGAACAGCTTGTTCTCTCGTAACCGTTGCAACACTCGTCTGACATCCAGAATGTGGGCCTCCATGGATTCAGAATATACCAAGATGTCATCCAAATAGACCACCACACACTGCTGCAACAGGTCACGGAAAACATCGTTGATGAATTCCTGAAAGACTGCGGGCGCATTGCACAACCCAAAGGGCATAACCAAGGATTCATAATGACCGGTCCTGGTGTTAAACGCGGTCTTCCACTCATCGCCCGCCTTGATCCTTACCAGGTTATATGCCGCCCTCAGGTCGAGTTTGGTAAAGACCGTGGCCCCTTTAAGGCGATCGAACAGCTCGGAAATCAAGGGTATCGGGTAAGCGTTCTTGATCGTGATGCGATTGAGACCCCTGTAATCGATGCAAGGCCTCAACTCACCGCCCTTCTTTTTCACAAAGAAAAATCCAGCCCCTGCCGGGGACGAGGATTTGCGAATGTGTCCGCGTGAAAGCGCCTCCCTCACGTACTCCTCCATGGCCTCATTCTCCGCTACCGACAGTGGATAGACTTTGCCACGAGGAGGAACGGCACCAGGTTGTAACTCTATGGCACAATCGTATGGGCGGTGCGGAGGTAGGGCAACCGCGCGCACCTTATCGAATACATCCCGGTACTCCTCGTATTCAGGAGGCAACAGAGAGTCCGAGGAAGTACACAGCAACTTGACAGACCCATGGATGCAACTAGCCCCACACTGCGGTGACCACGAGGCCGATCTCCAATCGAAAGTCGGATTATGCTTCTGGAGCCAGGGGTACCCCAAGACCACCGAGTAGTGTGGAGACGAAATAACCTGGAGGCAGACCGACTCTCTGTGAACGGCACCAATGGCTATCCCCACTGGAAGGGTCTCATGAGTCACGTGTGGCGGCAGAAGGGGTCTGCCGTCTATCGCCTCAAGAGCCAGTGGGGAACCTCGAGCCTGAAGAGGAATGGAATTGGCGGCAGCGAACACACTATCGATGAACAAACCACCAGCACCAGAGTCCACCAACGCCTGGGTCGTCACCGAGCCCCCGACCCAGGAGAGGACAACAGTGATCAGTGGTTTGTCAACACGGGAAACCGGGGACGAGGAGACTCCACCCAAGATCTGCCCCCGACAGGATCTCAGGTGCGAGCGTTTTCCCGGACGGTTCGGACATGCCAACCGAAAATGCCCACCGAGACCACAGTACATGCATCGGCCCTCGCGTCTCCGGAGTACCCTCTCCCCCTCGGACAGGCGAGCAAACCCCAGCTGCATGGGTTCACCCCCAGACAAGTCATCCCCAGGAGGCGTGAGAGGAGAGGGAGGCACGGGTGGGACAGCAAACGTAGGCGCCAATCTGTTAGAAGACCTCCGCAGGCTCTCCTTAAAGGAAGGTCTCTCCCTGAGTCTGGTGTCAATCAAAATCAGGAAAGAAATAAGAGACTCGAGCTCCACTGGTAGGTCCTTAGCTGCAACCTCATCCTTCAAGGCATCCGAGAGACCATGAGAGAAAGCAGCGACCAGAGCCTCATTATTCCAGCCCACCTCTGCTGCCAGGGTACGAAACTCAATGGCGTATTCAGCTACGGATCGTGAACCCTGTCTGATGGACATAAGGAGCTTCGCAGCAGAGGCAGCACGAGCCAGCACATCGAATACCTTCCGAAGAGAAGCAACAAAACCGGAAAACTCGGCAACCACCGGATTGTTGTTCTCCCATAAAGGGCTGGCCCAGGCCAAGGCCTTGTCCGAGAGCAGCGAGATCAAGAAGCCCACCTTTGATCTCTCAGTAGGAAAGGCATGTGGCAGCAACTCAAAATAAATGCCCACCTGGTTAAGGAAACCTCGGCACTGAGTTGGCTCTCCCCCAAAGCGCTGTGGAAGAGGGGCAGAACCGGTCATACCCCGAAACACCGCAGGCGCAACAACAGGTGTCGGGGTAGACTCTGGCGCAACAACCGGAGCGGCAGTAGGAGCGACAACCGACCCATCGGCAACGGGAGCGAAATGAGCCGTGCGTTCAAGCAGGGTTAGCAACGCCACAGCGAACCGACCCAACAGGTGATCCTGCTGATCAAGTCTGGCAACCAGCATGGGTAGCGAGGATGGCCCTGTACCGTCAGAATTCATGGCTTGGTCCTAATGTCACGGAACCATGAACCAGACGTACAACAAGAGATAAGTGAAAATAAGAAGGCTTTATTGAAAATAAAGCTGTAAAGCAAAAGTCCAAACGGATGGTGAAACCGAAGCAGAGTCTTTGAGAGGCCAGGGGTCAGGAACCAGAAGGGTAGTCAGACGAAGCCAGGATCAGGAACCAGCAGGGTAGTCAGACGAAGCCAGGATCAGGAACCAGCAGGGTAGTCAGACGAAGCCAGGATCAGGAACCAGAAGCAGCAGCAGTCTTAGAAGCATGTGAACACAGGAGGACCAAGCAAGGAACTGAAGCCACAGACCTCCTATGTATATGAGCTAGGCATCCAGCTCCTCCCAGTGGGAAGGAGGAGCCGCAGGGTGGAAGGCTACAAGAAACCCAGAAACCAAGATGGCCGCCAGCACATGTCAAACGAAGGAGAACAGCAAGAAGGTAAGACCATGACAGCAAATCAAACAATCGATTTGAACAGTTGGCAGATCAAGTGGCCAAATTAACTGAAGTCGTTAGTAATAATGCAGGCAGGGCGGGGTCAGAGCCCAGGCCAACGTAAGGCTACCGAGCTGGTTGTAGAAGAACCTAATGTGATTTCTAATCCTATTTTGCTTTGCAGCGTTCTTGACCCTAAAATTGAGGCCAAGGAGGAGATGTCTAACATGTTGTCTATCTTGCAGTCTAGAGCCTCATGCACACAACCGTTCCGTTTTTTGCGGTCCGCAAATCGCGAATCCGCAAAAAACGGAAGCCACCCGTGTGCCTTCTGCAATTTGCGGAATGGAACGGGCGACCCATTGTAGAAATGCCTATTCTTGTCCGCAAAATGGACAAGAATAGGACATGTTCTATTTTTTTGCGTGGCCACGAAACGGAGCAACGAATGCGGACAGCACACGGAGTGCTGTCCGCATCTTTTGCGGCCCTATTGAAGTGAATGGGTCCACATCCGAGCCGCAAAAACGGCGGCTCGAATGCGGACCTAAACAACGGCCGTGTGCATGAGGCCTAACCATGTTGATTCGTTCACTAGTGTGTCTTCTCCAGTGAGTTATCCTATCATCTCAGCTGCCGTCTATAAGCTGTGATGTGATCCAGTTTTCCCCAAAGGTGGGGGCTGCTGCTCCTGCATGCAGCAGGAACGTCCAGGGTTCACCAGAGGTCGCACCGCTGCAAAAGGATCAAATCCTCAAGAAGCGCCAGATGAGTGAACATCCTAATTTCTTATGTGATTTGTTTCAGGTTGAAGGCCGATATTTTGTTGATTCTTATCTCCAAGATAAACTTATCAGGCTGATCAGGGGTTTACTTGACACAGGATCACAAGCCACTATATTGTCATATAGTTATTTCCAACCGGTTATGGATGTCACAGCAAAGAAGCCGAGATTGAAATCGTTTGATGGCTCTTTGATAAGTGTCGGCGGAGATGCTTTGCAGGTAAGAGGTACATCATGGCTAAAATTTTAAATTGGCAAGAAGATAATAAGACATCCCACACTGATTGTGGACCTTACCTATGATCGGCTGATCATAGGAATTGACCTCCTGAAAAGATTGAGTTCCATAATAGACTTCATCAATGAAGCCGTCTGGACTCAGGTAAATGCACCTATGAGTACTCTTGCAATGCACAACCCTAACGTAGTTGTCATGTGATTGAGGAAAGGCTTAACTCTGTTGAAGTTCATTTTAGGAACGATCAAATGCCGGATGTCACGATCCTGAAAAATTGTGAACCCGAGGAAGCCATCAACGGTACCGCCCATACCATAACCATCCAGAAAGACCAAATTGAGAAGGTAACCCTGGATGGGGATGCATTAAGTATTTCTCTTAAAGTGGGAAGTTACGAAGTTGCGGACCTGACCAGGCATACTTAATCTATGGTACGGATTGAGAAGTTTAATGATAACTTATTGATTCCCGTACAGGTGAACAATATGGCCCGGGTGAAATACGCCAAGCTGGATCTGAAATCCGAAGCCCGTTACATGAGCCGAAGTCTCTTGAAACAGGTCACTAACCCTAAAGTGTTTAAAGTTTCCTCTCCACAGGACCAATGGGTTCATGATCTGGATGGAGATTCACAGAGTCATAAGGTGATTGCAAGATGTATATTGTCTATTTCCATAGGAGATAAGACTATGGAACATTTATTCATCATGTTGAATGAACCACGGTACCAAATGTATTGACCTTCTACACCAATTTGCCATGCAGATTGATCTGGTCAACAATACTTTATAGTCCAGATTACCTGGAGACCCGGAGGGGTTCCAGAATGAAGGGCAAGCCTTCAGATGGGGACAACAGATGCCCTATGCCGTGAGTATCATGGTTGCTGATGAGGTTAAAAATCCCTGAAGGATGCAAACCATTTCTTCTTTCCATTCAAGTGAAGAAGGGACTGAAGAATGCAGATGCTTTGATCTGTTTGTCTAACCAGATGCAGCAACTCGGCCTGAAGGTAAAGCCCACTCCTATGATAAATATCCATCAGGATCCATTGCATATGGTAATTCATAATATGGCTCCCCATAGTATATCTCTACAAAAAGACACCATAATTGGTCTGGCTATGGATTCGGAGTATTATACTTTTGGATTCCAAAATGATGTCATTGGATTTATTCCTGATGAATACTTGACAGAAGAACAGGTAGTGGAACAACATTTTTTATCAACACCTGAGGGGTTATTCAATATCCACTCTGTTTATCCTTTCAGTTCTGAAGAAGGTACATGCCACATAGAAGAATCATCATTGGTTTTCAACCATGAGATCGATGAAAAGAAGTACGAGTCATGCCAACAAGGAAAGGAAAAGGTACGCGATACTCAAAACGATTTAACTGGGGAGCTTGAAGAAGCTTACGAGTTAAGTCAACCTAAAATCTTTCCAGAATTTCAGGAACGGGCGGAAGAGAAGATCTCTATAGCTGACGCATGTTCCAAGGAGTCAGAGCGTCAACAGCTAAAGGGGCTTTTCGCAGAATTCCAGGACATGTTTGCTAAGGATTCTAATGACTGTGGGGAAACTGACCTACACGTTGCAAGAATCCAGACGGATCCCAATGCACCCCCTGTATATGTTAAACAGTACCGAGTTACTAACGAGTCGCTATCGGAAATCGTCAAAAACTTGGAGAAGGGGGGGGGGGGGGAATCATCCGTCTGGTGCACTGCTCGTTCAACCATCCTTTACTGGGGATTCTCAAACCCAATGGTCAATTTTCGTCTCTGTTCGGAGCTAAGACATTTAAACAAACGTGTATACATGTCCGGATGGCCCGTGCCGTATATTGACCAGAGTTTGTCGCAAATACAGGGATCCAAAATTTTCACTGCTCTGGATTGTGTGCAAGGATATTGGACAATTAAAGTGGATGAGAGGGATCAATACAAACTGGCCTTTACATTTGGAAAGCAACAATATGCATGGACCCGATTACCTTTCGGGTACATAAATGCAGGCCATGAGTTTGCTGTGTTCATGCATAAGGCGATGCCTGATGCCACTGAATGAGGTACCGGTACCTTATCCTATGTGGATGACATCCTAATCAAAAGCACGACTTTTGAGGAGCATATTGCGGAACTGAGGCATGTACTAACCCAACTGAGAAAAGCTGTTGTGAAACTTTCTTTACAGAAGGCACAATGGTGTCGTATCAAAGTCTATTTTCTAGGTCATAAGTATGTATATCTCCCTTCCCTGGCATCCCACCACCAAATTAAGACCATGGGCATGTTCATCTTGGCCACCGGGACACAAATATGTATCCGGTTTGCGCCTGTGATGGGCGGGCGATTCATAATTCCTTATAAATTGCCGGTTCCTTGCTGTCTGGTAGATTTGATTGAACTGGGGAATGGCTTAGATCCCCTGTAGGGAAGTTTTCCTGCAGGCTCCATGCTGTCTGAATGGGGTGTGAAATTGTAAACAAAGATGGTCTGCAAAAAGTTCCCTGCCATATGGCTGGGGCTTTGAAGCACGGCCTTCCTGTGGAGTTCACTACCTCTGCTATCTGATTGCTGATGGCTGGTGTGAGAACTTATTTTGCATGTACACTGACCAAGGTGAATTAAATGAAAATCATGGCTGCCATTCAACGATAATCCATATTCCTGACACAAATGAGTGTACTAACCTATCATTATGTATTTTCCCTCTGTAACTAATTATCTTTTGACTCAACTCAGAACCGAGAGCTTGCTCTGTTCAAGAATTGAAACTATGCCAAATCAAAGATGTATAGTAGTATTAACTCTTTTCTTGCAGGGGTAATAAAAAGTGGAAGATGTATGTGCTTAGAATTGTCATACAATATATTACAGGTTCGAGATGGCATCGAGGGTTGTTGCCGTTATCTACGTCGTCCTTAACTTGCGGAAGGAGTGCCACGCCAAGCCGATCGCTGTACCAGGCCCTTCACCTGGGATCATGCTGCAGGATACCACAGGATTCATCTTGACGAATAAGAGGGTTCTATCCCAAAAGATCTACGTCAGTTTGGATCCACGGGTCTTTGTTGAAAGACAGTTCAACGTTTCCGAGATTCAGTCTCCAGAGATAAAGATGTGGTATCAAATGCATGTCGACTATTCCCAAGAACGGATTACACAGATTCTGGAACACAAGAAAGAGCCTGAACCGGGGATCAGATTTCCACAAGTCAACGACCAAAGCGATTCATTTCTGCGATTGCAGCCGCCATAATCTTTGGTTGCTACTAAAAAGGAACCTGATGGATATTAATGCAAAGATGGAAAATCAGAAGCAACATTTATCTAACTTATATTCCGTTGTGGAGGACACTATCGTCACCACCAATTTACATTCAAAGTTATTGACTCACTCAATAAATCTTCGTGGGAGTGACGGACAATTTAACCGAGAACTTATGTTCCTAAAGAAGCGTATTGACCCTAACCATCCAAGCGATGTGTTGGATGCAAGTTTTCAGAAAGACTTTAGCAAAGCTCTGAATGGAACATTACAAACCGAGTACAAACACCCCGGTTCTTGAAGAACCCATATAAAAGACCTTTTTGGACATTCCAACATAATCCAATTTAGCGCAATGGATTATATTGCATCTTATAAAGGGAAAAGCACAGTATCACTGGCAAGAGGGGCACTCTGGGCCCCCCTGGCTTAGGTACCCGGTCGCAACTGCGACCCCTATAGTTACACCAGTCCGCCACTGTAATCAATGCCAGCCAGAAGTCCCACACCAGCTGGATCTCCATATGGAGAGCAGTACCTTCCAAGAGATGGGTTGTTTGTATGAAATATCTTCTACCTGTAAGGTATATTTGGGGTCATTTATCAAACTGGTGTAAAGTAGAACTGGCTTAGTTGCCCATTGCAACCAATCAGATTCCACCTTTCATTTTCCAAAGGAGCTGTCAAAATCTGATTGGCTGCTATGGGCAACTAAGCCAGTTCTACTGTAAACCTGTTTGATAAATTACCCCAATTGTGGCTTTTTTGTGTTGATGACTTTGAGAAGCCTTAGGGTAACAGTTTTTAGTGTAGATCACTACTTCTGCAAGCAGCTGCAATATAGTAGTCCAGGGGTCTGCGACCTCTAGCACTCCAGCTGTTGTCAGACTACAACTCCCAGCATGCTGCATACAGCTGAGCAGGTGTGCCAGTTAGAAGTTGTAGTTTTCCAGCAGCTGGAGTGGCAGAGGTTGTTCACCCCTCGCAAGTCGCAACACAAGTTTCCACGTGACACAATAGCACGTGCTGAAGAGGAACCAATTGCTTGGAACAATCAGCTTCGTGCCAGTGCGCACGACTGTACCGCCTCCCCTCACACAGCTGCTTAGCTCCGCCCATCACCAGGCACTATCTCCTGATCACATGACCCACACGGTTTCTCTGCGACCATGTGACTATGACGTCTTCCACTCACATGACAGAGAGGCGGGGAGTCGTGACGTCAGAGGTGAACGTACTCCCGAGAGGCAGAGGCGCAGATAGAGGGACGGGATGAGGCCGGGGTGACTCAGGAGGTGAGCGGGGCAATTGTGCTTCATTAGGAGCGGCGCTGCGGCTGCCCTCCCGGTGATAACGGAGCGGGTGGTGCCAGGAGCCATCTTTATAATAAAGTCATTCAGCACTACCTGTGTGTGGTAATGTGCGGGGAGAAATGCGGGTAATGTGCGGGATCTGCGCAGAGATAGTCTGCGTGAAATGGGCAGAAGTTATACTGTAGTGCTGCCCGGCTGATGCTATGTGAGTCTATATATGTATATATATATTAGGGTGTATGTTTATATGAGTATGTGTGTGGACATGTACATATACTGTACATAGCAGGTATATAGGGGACACTTAATTCTGCTATGCCAGTTTTGTGGCATAAAAAAATGTCACAAATGATGTCGTATGTTGTGCACATATTTTGGTGAAATGTTGTGACTTTTGATTAGTTTTGCTCCTTTAAGAAGTGCAGTGGAAAGTTGCTCGGGATTTCAGATTAGAACAGGATTATGTCTCATTTCTGATGTGCGACGGTTTAAAACGTGGCATCTCCACGTCAGGTACTTTCACTGACAATGGTGAGACCAGAGCGCACTTAAAGGGGTTGTCCAGGTTCAGAGCTGAACCTAGACATACCCCCATTTTCACCCAGGCAGCCCCCCGACGAGCATCGGAGCAGTTCATGCTCCGATGCTCTCCTTTGCCCTGCGCTAAATCACTCAGGGCAAAGGCATTTTCAGGAGTTCCGGTGACGAACCGGGCTCTCCATGGGCCTGCCAGGAATCCCGGTGATGTCACCGGAACTTTTGGGCGGGATTTAGGGCTGCCCTAGCCTGTAAAATGGCTAGGGCAGCGCTAAAGCACGCCCATTAGAGTCGGTGACGTCACCGAACACACTGCCGGGTGGAAGCTTCCGCCCGGCAGTGTGTTGTTGTAAACAAAAGAGCCCGTGCCCAGCGCGAACTAGCACAGGGCAAGGGAGCGCATCGGAGCATGAGATGCCCCGATGCTAGCATCAGGGGGGCTGCCTGGGTGAAAATAAGGGTATGTCCGGGTTCAGCTCTGAACCCGGACAACCCCTTTAAAAAGAATTTGTCACCGCAAAAAGTCTTCAGGCAGCAGGTTATAGAGCAGGAGGAGCGGAGCAGATTGTGTATAGTTTTATGGAAAAAGATTCAGTAGAACTTGTCATTTATAAATGGACATCTCTGCTTTTTCCCCTCCTGTGAAGAGCTATAGGTACAGGGGTTATCAGTGATTGATAGCATTGTGTGTATAAGGGTACTTTCACACTAGCGTTATTCTTTTCTGGTATTGAAATCCGGTAAAGGGTCTCAATACCGGGAAAAAAACCGCATCAGTTTTGTCCTAATGCATTCTGAATGGAAAGCAATCCGTTCAGGATGTCTTCCGTCCCGTTCCTTGTACTGTATTTGACCAGACAAAATCCTGGAACAATACCGCACTTTCCGGATCCGGCATTAATTTCCATAGAGATGTATTAATGCCGGATCCGGTACCAAGTGTTCTGGAAAATGCCGGATCCCGTTTTCCGGTCTGCGCATGCGCCTGGGATATAGGAGGAGCTACTTTCTCTTTTGATCTTTGAAAAAATGTAAATACCGGATCCGTTATTCCAGATGATACCGGATAAGACGGATCCGGTATGTTACTGGATTCGTCTAACGGATCCGGAAAAAAAAGCTTTCCGTTGCCAGAACTGCCTGCCGGATTCTAACAACGCTGGTATGAAAGTACCCTTAGGCCTCTTTTTTACAGGAACGATACGGATTGGCTCAGGGTGCGTTCAGTGAAACTTGCACCATTCTGCAAGCAATTTCAGTCTCAGTTTCTTCTCCAGTTGCGTTCAGTGTTTTTCCCCGCGCGGGTGCAATCAGTTTTGATGCGTTTTTCATGTGCGTGAAAAAAACCCTGAAGAATAACAATCTACATCTTCTAGCAACCATCGGTGAAAAACGCCTTGCATCCAGGTTACATCAGTTTTTCACTGAAGCCCCATTCACTTCTATGGGGCCAGGGCTGTGTAAAAAACGTAGAATATAGAACACGCTGCGATTCTCACGCAACGCAGAACCGATGTGCGAAAAACAACGCTTATGTGGACAGGCCCATTGAAATGAATGGGTCAGGATTCAGTGCGGGTGCTATGCGTTAACGTCACGCATCGCACCCGCGCTGGAAAACTCGCTCGTGTGAAAGGACCTTAAGTGTCAGTCACTGATAACCCCTCCCTCCTGTACCTATAGCTGTTCACAGAGTTATAAATGTGTAAATTACAGGTTTTACAGAATCTTTTCCCATAAAACTGTAGATCAGTCTGCTGAGCTCCTCCTGCTCTATAATATTACATTGTACGGTGACAGGTCCGACACTGGTAAATCCCCCCTAGTGTGTCATTGCTGTTGGTTTGCTTCCACATAAGCACGGTGAAGTACAGTATCCCTTATGAAGGTAAGCATCGAGAAGGAGCTATCTGTACAGGAGGGAGGAGGGGAGCACAAAAAAGAGCAGAGATATAAATGTATAAATTGCAGGTTTTACTGAATCTTTCCCCATAAAACTGTACATCAATCTGCTCAGCTCCTCCTGCTCTATAACATGGTGCTTTCAGATCGCACTGTATTTTTGGTGACGGGTCCTCTTTAAATCAAACCTGCTTGCGGAACAGATGCGGCCCCGTTTTGCGGACGCGTGAATGGACCCTTAGGGTACTTTCACACTCGCGTTGTTAGGATCCGGCAGGCAGAAATATGTTTTTTCCGGATCCATTAGACGGGTCCGGTGATATACCGGATCCATCTCATCCGGTATCATCTGGAATAAAATAAATTCAAAGATAAAAACTAAAAATAGCTCCTCCTATGTCCCGGCGCATGCGCAAATCGGCTGCATCTGGCAACGCGGCAATTTCCGGAACACTTGGTACCGGATCCAATATTAATACATCTCTATGGAAATTAATGCTGGATTCGGCAAGTGCGATAGTGTTTTGGTATTTTGGCTGGAAAAAATACTGCAGCAAGCTGCAGTATTTTGTCCGATCAAATACCGTACAAGGGACGGTACGGAAGACATCCTGATGCATCCTGAACGGATTGATTTCCATTCAGAATTCATAGGGATAAAACTGATGCGTTTTTTTCCAGTATTGAGACGCTTTAACGGATTTCAATACCGGAAAAGAATAACGCTAGTGTGAAAGTACCCTTAGTCGCATATCGTCCTAAAAATAGAAAAAAAAAAACTAAAAAAGGGTATCGTGTCTGGGCATATTTTTGATTCGTATCCAGAACAGAGCATAACTGCATTTCCTCAGAGCCTTGCAGCACTGTTCTTGTTGTTAAGGGCATCTGTCAGCAGATTTGTACCTATGACACTGGCTGACTTGTTACATGTGCGCTTGGCAGCTGAGGGCATCTGTGTTGGTCCCATGTTCATATGTGCCCAAATTATGTTTTAATATATGCAAATGAGCCTCTAGGAGCAACGGGGGCGGTGCTGTTACTCCCAGAGACTGCTCTGCTGTGCCCTCTGCACTTTGAATGACAGGGCCAGGCAGTGAAAACTCATCACATCTGGCTCTGTCAATCAAAGTGGAGCTGGTGCAGTAGTTGCAGAGAGAGCAGAGCCTCTAGGTGTAACGGTAACGCCCCCATTGCTCCTAGAAGATCATTTGCATATTTCATATTTCTCAGCAATTTGGGCACATATGAACATGGGACCAACACTGATGCCTTCAGCTGCCAAGTGCACATGTAACAGGTCAGCCAGTTTTATAGGTACAAAACTGCTGACAGATGCCCTTTAAAAAATGACTGAAACCATACGCTCTGTATGCGCGATTGTACGGGCGTTTACAATCGCGCCGCGGAGACAAGCGAACGCCCATTGCCGCGCGTTCCCGGAAGTCTATGTACGGGAACGCGCGACACTACGCCCCAAAGAAGCTCCTGAACTTCTTGGGGCGTCGGGCGTTTTACAGCGCGATCGTACGCGCTGTAAAACGCCCAGGTGAGAACCATGCCGATAGGGAAAGCATTGGTTTCTCCTTGTTGAGTGTTTTACAGCACGTAGGAACGCGCTGTAAAACGCTCAGGTCTGAACCGGCTGTTAAAGTGGTTTTCTGGGAATGAATCCTCCGGATTGGCCATCAATATCTGTTCAATGAGGGTCCGTCACCCCCACCAGTCAGCTGTTTAAAGAGCGACAGTGCTTGGGTAGGCGCTGTGACATCTTCCCAGGCCTGTGATGTTGGATCCATCTGTCACATGGCCTTTGTGCCGCTTGTTCTATTGATTGGCTTGAACTGCAGTACCAAGCTCAGTCACTATACAATGTACCGCACCATGCTTAAGGGCTCATGCACATGGCCGTATGTATTTTAGAGTCCGCAAAACACGGATCTGCAAAAAAATGGATGACGTCTGTGTTGCATCTGTTTTTTTTTTTTTTTTGGGGGATCCATCGTAGCAATGCCTGTCCTTGTCTGCAAAACGGACAAGAATGTGACATGTTCTGTTTTTTTTACAGAACGGACATATGGACACAGAATGCACACGGCGTAATTTCTGTTTTTTGCAGCCCCATTGAAATTAATGGGCTGCAAAAAAAAACGGAATGGGCAGGAACAAAAAATGCGTTTGTGTGCATGAGCCCTAAATCAGCTGATCCGTAGCAATGCTAAAAAAGGCTAAATAGAGGGTACATTTAAGACTTGCATTTAGTGCAGTTTTAGTTAAAACCGATAGTCAGCCTCCGAATATGTGTGTAATGTCATTTATAATTTTCTATTGTTTTATGTCCGACACATTGGGAGAGAACGGCCGAGTTGTCCCCATCAACTATTTCATGACATTTGTAATGCGAGATGGATACGACCTCAGTGATTGCTCGAGGTTACTTGTTTTTTGTTACATTTTTATTTCTGCTATTCTTTTTATCACCAATCTCGGTGTGGAACTGAGTAATATCAATGTACTATGTGGGTATAAAGGGCTTTCCCCATATGACTATTATTTTCTTGGTCATAATCTTACTAGAAATAAAATGCGTCTGTAAATGGTCTTTTTAAAAAGGTTTTCTTCTATCGGGATAAAGAGGCCTCGGCGCTTGCACAGTCCCTGCAGGCCCTTCAGACCGCTGACCTGGTAATCATTTCCCAGCCTGGGAATGCCCTTTAATTGCCTCCTTTATGTCCCCTACCCCCCAGTACATTTTGTGGAGCAGAGGATGGTCACGTTACTGCTGTAATGGAGGAAGCAGCCCCATGATGAGGTCATATGGCGATGGTGGGGGGCATGTTGCCAGTCAGCCATGGGAGGGTGTAAAAGTTATCAATAAAGGTAATTTGCAAACATGTTTTGAACGTTCGCTTATGACGGAGTGAAAAAGCAATCTTGAGCAAGCCCCAGTCTGAGTTTGAATATTCCGTTTCTGTGTGTTGTATTTTAATTTTTTTAATTTTAAAATCAGTTTTTTTTCAGGTGCCGAAGAAAATTGTGGATCCATAGGACGATGGACACTTACTTTCAAGCAGCAGTTGTTGATTTGGATAAACTGCTGGATGATTTTGAGCAGAATACAGGTGAGTTTCTGGCATTTTGTTTAGATGGTTTCACGTTTTTTGGTTAGGATATCTTCACCTAGGGGTTCCATACTGTAGGATATCTGCATTTTGTCTTCAGAAACAGAATAACTAATCCAATATAATGTTGCTGCAGCTGAAGCATTAAAGGGAACCTGTTACCATGAACATTCAGTGTAAACTGCAGGAGGAGCTGAGCAGACTGATGCATAGTTGTATGGGAAAAGATTCAGTATAACCAGTATTTCATTCACTTAAAGGGGTTCTCCACCTTGTTGTTACTGATGATCTATTCTTTGGATAGGTCATCGGCATCTGATTGGTAGGGGTCTGACACCCGGGACCCCTACTGATCAGCTTTTTGAGAAGGCAGCGGCGCTCGCAGTAACTTCCCGCAGGCTAGTGACATCACAACTATGTCATGTGGATGAGGCGCATCTCAGCCCCATTGAAGTGAACGGTGCTGAGCTGCGCCCAAGCCAGTGAAATAGTAGTGTAATCACTGGCCTGCAAGAAGGCCATGGCGCTGCTGCCTTCTCAAACAGCTGATCAACAGGGGTCCACGGGTGTCAGACCCCTGCCAATCAGATGCTTATGACCTATCCAAAGGATAGATCATCAGTAAAAAATAAAAAGTATAGGCCCCCTTTTTAAATTTCTGCTCATTTGGGGCGTTCAAGTTGAGGAGACGGTCCTATCGGTGATGGACAGCCTTCCCTCTATGACTGTGTACACAGCTGTCAATCACTGATAGGACCGAATAAGTTACAAGTTTTAGTGAATCTTTTTCCATAAAACTATACATCAATATGCTCAGCTCCTCCTGCTCTATAACATACTGCCTGCAGCTCAGATATCATGTTCAATGTGACAGGTTCCCTTTAATTTCTGAGCAAGAATTCATTACCTGTTAGTCCTCATGCACACAACTGGATATATTTTGTGGTCAGCAAAATGTGGATCCGCAAAATACGGGTGATGTCCTTGTTAAATCCGTTTTTTTCCAGACCCATCGACTTCAATGGGTCCGTGGTCCGAATAGGACATATTCTGTCTTTTGCCGAATGGGCATACGGAAAGCACGCAGATGATCCATATGCTTTCTACATCCGTATGTCCGTTTAAAAAACAAAGAATGCAAAATACATACGGTCATGTGCATGAGACCTAACACTGAGAGGTGTATAGGCTGTAGAACCCTGAAATGACTACTTATTCTTTAGAATTTATATAAGGGGGCGCTTTATCCCTTATAATGCCAAAGCTGCTGCAGAACCTTTTTTTTTTAAAGTGAAAAAGGGAAAATTCCTTTTCGCCTTTTAATTGGTATGAAGTATCCTCCTTAATAATCCCGGTCTGCCGCAGTTGTATTTTCTAGATCTGCAGCAGCAGGATCTCAGTACTGAGGCATGCAAACTGTCGGGCGGTAATTCAATTTAAGAATTATTAATTATGGTCATAAAATAATTAAACATGAAAAAATAAAATTTATAAAATTTGTCATGAATTCTTGAAATCATGACCTGGTGAATTGTAAACAACCTAATCGATACAATTCACATCGGAGTCCGACTATTTCCTCAGATAATAGGTTCTTTTGACGTGAGATGACTTTAATGATTATAAAAATATGCAGACTTATTGGTTACAAGGTTATAAACATAAATAAGTAAATAAACACAATGATACATGCAAATGAATATATTCAGTGTTAAAGCATTACAAGCTTAACAATACATGTGAGTAGAAGTAATTTGTCACATTTTAACAAAGCTATTATTAGGTTAGGATATCAAAATAGGAAAATAAGTTATATACATTACTTCTGTTCAGAGGAAAGCTCATGATATCAGGATGGGCATGTCTAATCCTAGACATCAATATAGAATGCTAAATACATTCCGCCCCCTTCTAACCAACTACACATCACATGACTTCAAGAATGGGCAAATCCATTCAAGAATATAACTTAGAAGAGATAACTGTATCCTTCCGCCCCATCCTGGACTATTTTCACACATATGACTTTGGTGAGACTAATGAGACAAATAACAGGGATCTAGGATCTTTGCTGGACCTTATCTTAAATGGGAAGAAACAAGTCTTTCCTGTGGGAATCCATCACTTGGCATGGCAAAATATATATACACGCAGCAATCATTTAATGCTTTGATAGATTGAGTCTTGATTCTTCTGCAGGTAGAATGAAGCCTCACAGTATCCTAAGACTTCATCTCAATATAAAGATAATCAATTAATTCATGTATTTATTTTTTTGACAATCTAGATGGTATAATTTCACCCACATTATCCAATTAATCTTCATAACATGAAATATCATTCTTTGTGTCTCTTACCAAGTCCTAGTAGGAATCTCACTTCTGCTCCTAGGAAAGCTGGGTGGTCCATCATCGCACATCTCACCATGGCTTTCATCTTGATAGACCCCTCTTGTCCTTGTGTGTCTAAGCCTGTCTTCTAACCTTTTGTAGGTTTCTAGCTCTTTGATTTTCTGATCTCCTGGTTGCTTGGTTTCCTCCTCCGTGTATCTGGTTTATTACCAAAAACTTAACAACAGTTAGACACACCTTCCTAACTTGGAGTTTTCCGATCATTATCTGTTAGGCGTGTACACACGATAAGGACTATGATGTCATTGTATTAACCAGAATGCATTTCTGCTGCTGTTGTAATGTCACCTACTTATACCTAGGTGGCACTGTTGTATAAGCTATTAGTATCATACTATAAAGCGTTAACTATGCAAGTCTGACTTCATCTTACATTCTATACATTTGACATCTAGAACCTTAAATCAGAACGGTAAGGATTAACTCTGACACATATACTAATTAAAATGCAGTCTTAGTGGTACCATTAGACATCTCTCAATCTGTCAAATTTATGGTACAGATAAAAACACAATAGGACACTTGCACGTGTCTTCAAAGAGTAGTTAATTGCTAGTTAGAATAACATAGCTTTCTTCAGACAGACTTATTAACACAGCCTAATACTTAAAGGATAACTGTTGTTTTTTTTTTTTTTTTGGAGTATTGGATCGTGGTGATTAATATCACCTTTGTGGCCCTATTTCAACTTTTCACTGTGTATTCAATTACCCCTTAATTCCACATTTTTGTTCCCAGTACTGCCTACTTTTACCTGTGCTTAAAATAGGGTTGCTAGGCATGGTCCGTCTATCTGTTGAAGGACGAAGCACGCAGAAGCAGGCTGCGTGCAAGGTCACATTACTGACAGCCAGGGACTGTAAGTAAATGATTAAAGCCAGGTCCTCCCCAGCAGCTGATAACAGTGCCTGGGCTGTGTGCACTTCTCCCTGTCCCTGCGCTTGGCAGACGCTCCCTCACTCAGCAGAGCTGGAGAATGCAGAGCGGAAGCAGCGCAGACCAGGGAAGGGAGATCTGCCATCTGCTCAGTGTATAAATGAAAGCAACATGTGGTAAGAGGACCCCTTTGTGCTGCAGGAGATTAACCCTTTAGAGGGCTCTGGTTACTGACACTTTTGGGGGGCTATTGTTACTGGCTAGTGAGGGCAGGCGGGATTAGCCTCAGGGTGAGGGCAGTGGCGGCCATCTTAACTCAGGGCTCGACAAATCCCGGGCGCCAGGTCGCCATGGCGACCAGGAATTTGGTCCTGGCGCTTGGGTATTTGTCAGCCCGTTTTCAAAGATGCGCTCTCGGCGCGCACCATGGTTTCCTGAGCGGCACAGTGGAGGAGAGGAGTCCCTCCCTCCCCACTGTGCGCGGCTGCCGCTGGCCACTAAGAACAGGGTAGGAGGAGGAGGGGAGGGACTGTGGCCACTGCGCCACCAATGAATGTGCCGGCCATATCCCGGCCCCTATGACTGCACGCTGTGATCCGCGCGATTAACCCCTCAGTTGAGGGGTTATTCGCGCGGATCACAGCGTCCTGTCAGAGGTCGGGGGCCGGGTTCTTCAGTCTCGACTCTCTGCATTGGTGGCAGTGGGCAGTTCCGATCGGAGTCCCAGCAGTGTAATGCTGGGGCTCCGATCGGTTACCATGGCAGCCAGGAGTCACGCTACTGAAGTCCTGGCTGCGATGGTATGTTAGTGAGCAGCATTATACTCACGTGCTGGGACTCCGATCTGAACTGCCCACTGCCAGTGCCACCAATGATGGGGGGAGGAGGAGGAGGGGGACCCTGTGGCCACTGCCACCAATGATTAATACTGGGGAGGGAGGCAGGGTGGGTTTGTTACCAGAGGGGGCTGATAAGAGGGAGGCTGGAGGGGCTGATAAGAGGGAGGCTGGAGGCCATGGTCAGCTCCCTGCTGTTGTGTGCACAAAGCACAGGACAGCAGGGAGAGTGTAAAGTCCTATTCACCCTAATAGAGCTCTATTAGGGTGAATATGACAAGGGTTCTAGCCCTTAAGGAGGCTAATAGTTATTAAATAAAGTAAAAAAAAAAAAAGTTTGAACACAACCCCCCCCCCCCCCCCAATTATAGAAAACGATATATTGCGATATACATGCTTAAAATTATATCGCAATATAGATTTTATGACGCGGCTCCGCCTGGCTCCTAACTTTTTTAGCTGGCTCCTAGATTCCAAGGAAATTTGTCAAGCCCTGTCTTAACTGAATAGTGAAATTGCCGTTTTATGCAGACTGGTTGCTAAGGGCTGAATCTTATCAAATATGGGGTAAGTCAGTCTAATAGTAACTGATTCTGGAATATCATGTTATTAGTAACTACATATATGGAAATTTAAATTAGTGTCTAAATGTGACAGTTATCCTTTAAAGATTCTTCCTATATTTTAGGGGTGGAAGCATTCTTAGTGAGAATTATATAAGATAATAGATTATCTTTTATAACATTTAACAACATGCATAACAATACCATATATCCTATTGATTATCTTATACTTAAAGAATTAATGTTCATTACACGTATATTTATATCTAATATATAAAGCTGAGTGTATGTATGTGTGTATGTATGTCCGCTAAAGGAATCCGCACCGTTGCATTTACAATCATGAAATTTGGCACACAGGTACATCAGGTGGTCAGGAAGGGTTTAGACCAGGTCTCTGCTCTCTAGGATGTACCATTCCCGAGATATTTTAAAAAAAATGCATTAGCCAATAGAAGCTTGGTCACATGACCCTTATCAGCCAGTAGAAGCTCTCAGGTCCTTCAGCCTCCACATACAGTTTTACTTCAGGTTTCCATAACAACCCAGCCATTTATCTTCATTGCTGTAGGAGAGCTTTAAAGGAAATCTGTCACCAGGATAATCGCTATTGAAGTAAAGCCATGGCCTAATAGCACTTAGTACCTTATTTCAAAATGTGCCTTTGTTCCAGCAATAGATGTTTTTATCCTCTGAAAATCCAGTTTATTTGATATGCAAATGAGCCAGTAAGGTACCCAGAGGGGTCTCACTCTTGCAGGAAGGAGCCCAGACACGCCCCCTGCCACAATGTGTCCACCCTCAAAAGACTTAAAACCCACTAAGCCATGCCCCTGATCTGGTTAGGCCACGCCCCCTCCCACCCCTGAGCCGACGGATTGAAAAAATGAAGGTAAAAATCAACTTCTGTCAGCTGCAGGGGTGGGAGGGATGGTGACTTTCTCCCTGCAGCTCACACTCACTTAGACTCCATTCAGACATCCGTAGTGCATTGCGGATCCGCAGTACACCCAGCCGGCACCACCATAGAAATGCCTATTCTTGTAATTACGAACAAGAATAGGACATGCTCTATTTTTTTCCGGAGCTGCGGACTGGAAGATCAGGGCCACGCTCTGGAAATGCAGATGCGGAAAGCACACTGTGTGCTGTCTGCATCTCTTCTGGCCCCAAAAAGAATGAATGGGTCCGCACCTGTTCCGCATAATTGCGGAATGGATGCGGACCCATTCTATGGGCGTGTGAATGGACCCTTAGAGTGAGCTGTTCAAAAGGACATGCCCCCGATCTGGTTGGGCCATGCCCCCTCCCACTCCTCAGCCGACTGAGATTGAAAAAATGAAGTTAAAAATCAACTTCTAGGTCCCGATAAGCCATGCCCATATCTGGTTAGGCCACGCCCCCTCCACTCAAAAAAATGGAGGTAAAAATCAACTTCTGTCAGCTGCAAAGGTAGAGGGTAACTTTTTCCCTGCAGATCACACTCGGACAGCACAGTGCTGCTGTCTGAGAGTGAGCTGTTCAAAAGGAAACGCCCCCGGATACAGTAAAGGCCACTGTTAAGGGGGAGGGCCCCTGTGGAAGTCACTGTTTTGGGGGTGGGGTGCTGTAGATGTCACTGTTATAGTGGATAGTGTTGATATCTTTTAAAGACACACAAAAACATTAAGTGAAATAGATTAAATATACCCGAGCAAAGCCGGGTCCTTCAGCTAGTATATTCATTAACAGACAGCAAGCTGTAGGGGTGACTTGTACCAGATGTTTAGAGAACATACTAACTTCCCCATGCTTTATCTTTTAATATAAATCTTTTAAAAGACGAGGAGTACTCTCTCAAACTGGCACAATTATAGAGAAAAATATGAGAATACACTTTAGGAACGTGTGGCCTTTCCATAAGCTCACACAAAATGGTGGCCATATCACAAGATGGCAGATGCCACTATTAAACATAGCAATTCATGTTTGATTCATTTTGGGCCAATAATTATTACGACAAAACTGCAGCTGCTGCAGAACCTCTCCTTACAAAGGACTGGTCAGCTCCTGATTTAGTTACTCTGACTGCATTCCCTGTCATATAACAATTCTGAAGTATATTTTCATAAAATTCCATTATTCTTCTCAGAAATCTATTTACAAACTTGAAGGAGGTATAATGGAGGAACAGCAGAATGCAGACAAGAATTGAAATAGAAGACGATGTTTTCTTCTATGAGATGAATACATAAAGTAGCAAAATGGCGTAATGTTTGAGTATGTAGTGGGCAGTCCGTCAGCACGGAGCAGAGAAGTGATGGCACCACTCAGAATAGTCACAGACTGTGTGTGTATAAGCATGGTGCTTGGTTTCAGGCTTTGAAGTCCTTTACTTTCTTTCTTTCTTTATACAGATGAGTTGGAAACCTACCAGTCATGTGACACACCTCTTGACCCAAACCAAAGTGCTCTTTCTTCAGGTGACTTCTACCTGCAGCCAGATTTCTCAGCTCCCAGGAAGCAGTCCTATGGTAATAGTCATGAGGACCCTCCGTCACCAATCTCTCCGAATGAAGAAGAGCTTAAAAATGTTACTCCGGTCTCGCAAGGTGAAAGAAATGTCAGCGGCCCAGATCTCTTATCTTGTGTAGAGGAAGGAATGTCCAATGAAGGTGAATCCAGCACCGGCAGGAGTAGTGTTCCTATATGTGACCTTATCAGTGACACTGGCAGCTTGCTTCATACAGCAAGCAGCAATGAGTCCTTAATTCCTGATGCCCTCCAGCCAAGCACAAATGTGGTCTCCGACCTTGAATTGCTTTCTGACCCAGGTTTCTTTACAGTCCCAGCTTCAGATCTGACCACTTCATTGGGAAATGAGGAGCTGTGTTGTGCAGATGTCTCTACAAGGAACTCGGATTGGTTACCTGGAAGGCAATCAGATCTGCTCGACCTGAGCCTTGAAGTTAGTAATACGAATGTCAATGCCGCCTCCGATTTTACTGCTCATGTAGACGACGCAAGAGAAGCTTCAGACATTGCTTCTAGTATTGATTCCACCAGTACATCAAGTTCGTCGAGCACTGACGGCTATGTCAGCGATGATCTCTGTTATGAGACATTGCCTGATGATCAAACTGACCTGGAGTCAAGGGTACAGGCGGATACACTAACTTTTCAGCCTAAGCATCTAACAGCAAATTTAGATTTCCCTGCAGAAAATGCCGACTTTGGTTCGGAAAGTGAGATTTATAGTAATTTAGGCGCTTGCCAAAATGAATGTCCGTCTGTGGAGAAGCCTGGGATCTCAAGTGTCATCTCTTCAGAAGGCGATGATGAAATATCTAAGGTATCAGCGCCCCATGAGCAGACTCCTCACGCCGAATCTCTGCCTTTCTCAAATTGTGCTACACAAGGTGATTCGCCTGTGAAAGACAACACAATGAAGCTGTATAACCAAGCCTCAGAAGAAGTACCAGCTGAGGTCTCGCAACACGACTCTGAGATACCAAGTTGTAAAACTGCATCCTTACAACCTACACCTCTGCCGGTACCTGCAGAGAAACGTAAAGCCAATGACGTTAAATCAACAGATGATGATATCCCACCACCACCTGTTACCAAACTGCCTACAGTGGAAACATGCAAGCCCATTCCCCCGAGCCCAACCCTCAAAGACAATATTTATAGCCCTGGTTTTGAAAATGCTGTATTATCTGATTTCATAAATGACCATAATGACCTGTTGTTAAGTGACACATACATTAGTGACGCAGAGCTTGATGCTTTTCTTGGTGCGGAAAGTGTTCCTTTGAATAAGGAACCTGCTTTGGAAAACCTCCCACCTTGTGATTTAACCTGGGCTGAATCCGGTGGGACTGACACTGTTGGCGATGAGTCTCAGGAAGTAGAAGAAGGCAAAGCACTGAGCAACACGGTGGATATTTCACAGAATAAAGCTGCTGCTTCACCTCCGCCTCAAAATCAAGGGAATCTTTCTGGTGCTACTATGGTTTGCCACATTGGAGGTGCTAGGCCAAAACAGTTGTTTAATCAGCCACCAAAGTCTCTGTCTTTTAGGCAACCTGAAAAGCTAAATAATCAGATTGTAGACCAAACGCCTGAAGAGTCTGGATCAAGCAGCGTGCATTCACCCAGTGCTTTGCGAGGGTCGGTGAATGAAGATACTGATGAGAGTCCTGAGCTCAGTGTGATGGAAGCAGTGGAAAGACCTGAGAATGAGGCATTGGAAAATCCTGTACCTGGTCAGAGGCAGCCAATCTGGATTCCTGACTCTGAAGCTCCAAACTGCATGAACTGCAGCACTAGGTTCACTTTCACTAAGCGAAGACACCATTGTAGAGCCTGTGGAAAAGTAAGTTGGTCATATGTACATCTGTTTTTTTTTGCCTTCAAGTCGCTTGTCTACATAACTGCTTAAAACTTTAAAGGGGTTGGTCCAGGACTCAAAGGGATTTAATGGGATTACTTAAAGGGATTGTTCACCATTTATTAAAGGGGTTGTCTGAGTTATCAGTATCTTATCGGTGAGGGTCTAACACCCGGGACCCCCGCCAATCACCTGTTTGAGAGGGCACCAGAGCTTGCAGTAGCGCAGCGGCTTTTTCTCTGCTCACCAATAACAGGACCGTGCGTTGGATAGGTCATCAGTTCAGCAGGGATCTTAAATGGAAGGTACTTATAGACATAAGCAGGTATAGAGAGTAATAACAATGGGTCCCCAGCATTGTTATTTTGGCCCCTGTGTCTTTTAGATGGACCCCCTAAGGAACCCACACTGGGAGAAACTCGTCGGGGTAATAGGGAGCTATTTTGATGATTGGGCTTTTTAGGGTGAACCAGGATAGGTATGAGGACGAAGAAGTTCCACCATCAGGGGCTGTCTCTAGGCTGAGGGCTAGGGTAGGGTTTCTGTAGGGAAAATTATCCTCCTGAGAGGCCCCACTTCTCCCCCCAACTCCCCTCCTCTCCTTCACTAATCCAGGTTCTGTTTGTCTTCTACATTTTCTCTATTTTCTTTGCATCTTTTTATTTTCATTATGTACTTGCCTACTGATTAGGGCTTGCGATAGCTGGCAGTGAGACTTACCTGGTCTAATTTTAAACCGATTCTAATAAATAGTGTTTTTATTTTTTTATTTTGTTTGGCGAGATGGAAGGTATCTGCATGAAAAGAGAGGGAAATTATAAACCACTTCACAGGTATTTTGTGCTGGGTGTAGCTACAGTTTAGTCATGAGTTCAGTCATCGCCGTATATTTATAGATCACAGGTGTGTAATCCTGTAAAGTGCCTTCTCATTTACTGTGTATTTGGCTTTAGGTTTTTTGTGCTGCCTGCTGTAGTCTGAAGTGCCGGCTGCAGTATCTGGAGAAAGAAGCCAGAGTCTGTGTGCTGTGCTATGACTCCATCTCTAAAGGTAAGGATCCTTTTGTGCTTCCCACCACATTTATTGCTTATGGTTTCCCCAGGCCGCTAGGTGTGGCAACCATCAGTAGATGTGGCTTTCATGTTCTCATATTCCGTTTTCTTCCTTACTAACCTTTATCCTACTTACTGACATCCTGCAAATGTGCCGTAAACGTTGAGCAGTACTTTTTTCCATTCCACATAATCTTTTGAGTTCTTCGCTTTTTCAAACTATTGAGAAACTGCAATTATATGTGGATACAAGCAATTAAAAGGCACCTGAGCTGTACTACGCTGCCCTCACTGAGGGCCACATAGCAAAGTGAGAGACTCCAATTCCAGTGGTCTGTCACTTCTCGGATGGCAGCCAGTACATAGTACTGACCTGTCGAAGCCAGCAGCATGCGCCAATGATGTGATGGAGAGGAGTCCAAAAAGGCTCGCGGCTCCCACCTCCAGACTATGATTGATAGATTTCTTTCCCTTTGTGCACAGGAACGAAACCTGTCGCTCAACATCAGGAGGCGGGGGTGAGTGGGGACAGGCGAAATCACTGGGTCTGTCACTACGCTATGCTGTGTGCTGCATAGTACAGGTGACAAGTTCCCTTTAGAGCAAGATGTACAGTACAGACCAAAAGTTTGGACACACCTTCTCATTCAAAGAGTTTTCTTTATTTTCATGACTATGAAGGCATCAAAACTATGAATTAACACATGTGGAATTATATACATAACAGACAAGTGTGAAACAACTGAAAATATGTCATATTCTAGGTTCTTCAAAGTAGCCACCTTTTGCTTTGATTACTGCTTTGCACACTCTTGGCATTCTCTTGATGAGCTTCAAGAGGTAGTCCCCTGAAATGGTCTCCCAACAGTCTTGAAGGAGTTCCTAGAGATGCTTAGCACTTGTTGGCCCTTTTGCCTTCACTCTGCGGTCCAGCTCACCCCAAACCATCTCGATTGGGTTCAGGTCCGGTGACTGTGGAGGCCAGGTCATCTGGCGCAGCACCCCATCACTCTCCTTCATGGTCAAATAGCCCTTACTTTCAAAGTTTTCCCAATTTTTTCGGCTGACTGACTGACCTTCATTTCTTAAAGTAATGATGGCCACTCGTTTTTCTTTACTTAGCTGCTTTTTTCTTGCCATAATACAAATTCTAACAGTCTATTCAGTAGGACTATCAGCTGTGTATCCACCTGACTTCTCCTCAACGCCACTGATGGTCCCAACCCCATTTAGGTCCCTTTCACACGAGCGAGTTTTCCGCGCGGGTTTAATGCGTGATGTGAACGCACAGCACCCGCACTGAATCCTGACCCATTCATTTCAATGGGTCTGTGTACATGAGCGTTGTTTTTCACGCATCAGTTCTGCGTTGCGTGAAAATCGCAGCATGTTCTATATTCTGCGTTTTTCACGCAGCTCTGGCCCCATAGAAGTGTATGAGGCTGCGTGAAAAACGCATTGCATCCGCAAGCAAGTGTGGGTGCGATGCGTTTTTCACTGATGGTTGCATCTAAACGCATTGCACCCGCGCGGAAAAAACTGAACAACTAAACGCAACCGCATACAAAACTGACTGAACTTGCTTGCAAAATAGTGTGAGTTTCACTGAACGCATCCGGCCCCAATCCGCAACGCCCGTGTGAAACCAGCCTTATAAGGCAAGAAATCCCACTTATTAAACCTGACAGGGCACACCTGTGAAGTGAAAACCATTTCAGGGGACTACCTCTTGAAGCTCATCAAGAGAATGCCAAGAGTGTGCAAAGCAGTAATCAAAGCAAAAGGTGGCTACTTTGAAGAACCTAGAATGATATATTTTCAGTTGTTTCACACTTGTTTGTTATGTATATAATTCCACATGTGTTAATTCATAGTTTTGATGCCTTCATAGTCATGAAAATAAAGAAAACTCTTTGAATGAGAAGGTGTGTCCAAACTTTTGGTCTGTACTGTATATCTAGACGTATCCGGATGTGATAGAAGCTCAGGGCAGAGAGCGATGCTCAATTTCCGGAGGCCTTTGTTATCAGCGCTCCATAGAGGATGTCGGTCAGTATGAGCTCTTCTTCTAGGACTGCTTTCTTCAGAAGCCTCTCTTTTAGCTCTGCTATTACTGTTCTTCCTCCTGATGCTTCGGTCTGTCCTCTTGGGTGAGGCTTTAGTGCACTCTGCAATGTAGACTGCAGCAAGTTTAGTGTATCCCTATCAAAAGTCTTCTGTTTTGTTTCCCTTCCTTTAGTACAGGCTATTAAGAGGATGATGAGCCCATCTGCTCCTAGTCCAAATCCCACTGTCCCCTCTGAGTACTGTTCCACCATTCCTCCTTTCGTGCAGGCACAGGCAGCAGGTACAATTAACTCTTCGCCGCCCACCATTTTGGTGCCTGGCTCAATGCGTAAGCAACCAGGAGCTGAAGGTAAATCCGAGCTGATGAATAGATGGAAAATAACTGGTTGAGAATTATGAAGGAATATGCACTTAAATATCTTATAATGTACATACATGAATGAGCCGGCAGAGGGGGAATTTGGAGATATTGCACCTTATTTTAGAGTTCAAGGAAAACTCTGGGCAAAACTGATTCAGGCCATGCACAAGGCAATGGGGGAGATTTATTATTAAAGGGGTCACCAATATCAGATTGGTAAGAGTCTGACACCCCCCCCCCAGCTGTTTGTGGCAGCCATTGACACTTGAAGCAGGAGGCTTTATCACTATGTAGCGGCCATGCCGGCTCAGCTTCTATTTACGAGAAAGGGTGCCATTGGCTTCTGGCTCCGGTGGCTGTCGCGGCAGCTGATCGTGGGGGTCCCTGGTGTCAGACCTCGCCTGATATCCTATTTGGAGGATATATCTAGAACCCCTTTAATGTCCCACATTTAGACTACATACAACACGACAAGATAGGCAGAGAATGTGGCACATGCTGTGTGATAGATTTGCAGCATCTAGTTAGACATGTTAGACACTTTCCCTTACATCACCTCTTGGTTGGCTTATTTTGGGCCAATATTTTGCTCCAAAAAAATGTCTTGCACCATTAATTAATGCGGTGCATTGTTTGACTCCTCTTAGTTGTGCCTCCTTTTCTAGCCCCTTTTTTGAAAACTTTTTAGGCTACTTTCACACTTGTGGCAGAGAGATCCGGCAAGCCATTCCTTCGCCGGAACTGCCTGCCGGATCAGGCAAAACGTATGCCAACTGATGGCATTAGTAAGACTGATCAGGATCCTGATCAGTCTTAAAAATGCCTGATCAGTCGAAAAAATGCATTGAAACGCCGGATCCGTCTTTCCGGTGTCATCCAGCAAGACGGATCCGGCATTTATTTTTTTCACCTTTTTTTCAGTCTGCACATGCGCAGACCGGAAGAACGGATCCGGCATTCCGGTATTTTGAATGCCGGTTCTGGCACTAATACATTCCTATGGGAAAAAATGCCGGATCCGGCATTCAGGCAAGTCTTCAGTTTTTTTCACCGGAGATAAAACCGTAGCATGCTGCGGTTTTCTCTTTTGCTTGATCAGTCAAAACGACTGAACTGAAGACATCCTGATGCATCCTGAACGGATTACTCTCCATTCAGAATGCATGGGGATAAAACTGATCAGTTATTTTCCGGTATTGAGCCCCTAGGACGGAACTCAGTGCCGGAAAAGAAAAACGCTAGTGTGAAAGTACCGTTAGAGAGTCTTTAAAAATGCCTAAAAGGCATAATAAATTTGGTGTGCCGTGTGTGTGGCAAATTCTTTGGCTGCATTTGCCCCTGAATTCTGCCGCATCTGGTTCAGTGAATCTTCCCCAGTGTCTGTTTTCCATGAGGTGTTCCTTTAAAGAGGAGCTGTCCCTTCTCCTGACATGTCTGCATTCCCCGTGTAATAACAATTCTGACTGTACGTTGTGCTATTGCTCTATTATTTCTACTAGAAGCTTATGAATGAGTTACCTGCAGTCTGTAACAAGGCTCGGCAGTAACTGACTATTGCTGTGGCACTGAATGGGGTCACAGCGCAACTCGCAAGTTGCTTGCAATTCGGAGCCCACAGTTACGAAATGTGTGATCCCGTTCAGTTCAATGGCTGCACTGCTACACAGCGATCTTTGGTCGGGTGTCGCAGCCAAGATTGATTTGTAGCCTCCAACTTTAAAGGGGTTGTCCGCTTTTCCTAAATTCATGACCTATCCTCAGGATATGTCATCAATATCAGATTGGCGGGGGTCCGACTGCCTGAGCCCCCGCTGTTCAGCTGTCCGAAGTGACTGCAGTGCTTGTACTAGTATCATGTTGTCTACGTGCTTGCCATCGGCGAGCAGTGTAATTACAGCCCGTCCGCCCCCATTCCCTCCTAATCACTTGAATGGAAGTGAATGGGGCGGAGGAGCTGCAATATCTGCACTGAGCAGGTAAACCGTGGAGAGAACAGAGCGCTTGTACAATTTCTGCTTTCTCTTCATACAGCTGCTCGGTGGGGTGCCGTCAGTCGGACCCCCTCCAATCGGATATTGAGGACCTACCCTGATGACTACCTACCCTGGTAAAACCCAACGGACTTTAACCCCTTAAGGACACAGCCTTTTTACACCTTAGGACCAGGCCATTTTTTTAAAATCTGACCAGAGTCCCTTTAAGTGCTGATAACTTTAAAACGGTTTGACTTATCCAGGCCGTTCTGAGATTGTTTTTTCGTCACATATTGTACTTCATGACACTGGTAAAATGGAGTCAAAAAAAAAATTTTCTTTGCACCAAAAAATACCTAATTTAACAAAAAATTGAAAAAAATTTGCAAATTTCAAAGTTTCAGTTTCTCTACTTCTGTAATACATAGTAATACCCCCAAAAATTGTGATGACTTTACATTCCCCATATGTCTACTTCATGTTTGAATTGTTTTGGGAATGATATTTTATTTTTTGGGGATGTTATAAGGCTTAGAAGTTTAGAAGCAAATCTTGAAATTTTTCCGAAATTTACAAAAACTCAATTTCTAGGGACCAGTTCAGGTCTCAAGTCACTTTGCGAGGCTTACATTATAGAAACCACCCAAAAATGACCCCATCTAAGAAACTACACCCCTCAAGGTATTCAAAACTGATTTTGCATACGTTGTTAACCCTTTAGGTGTTGCACAAGAGTTATTGGCAAATAGGGAGGAAATTTGAGAATTTCATTTTTTTGTCTAATTTTTCATTTTAACCCATTTTTTCCACTAACAAACCAAGGGTTAACAGCCAAACAAGACTGTATCTTTATTGCCCTGACTCTGCCATTTACAGAAACACCCAATATGTGGCCGTAAACTACTGTACGGCCACACAGCGGGGCGTAGAGTGAAAGGTGCGCCGTTTGGTTTTTGGAAGGCTGATTTTTATGGACTGGTTTATTTACACCATGTCCCATTTGAAGCCCCCTGATGCACCCCTAGAGGAGAAACTCCCTAAAAGTGACCCCATCTAAGAAACTACACCCCTCAAGGTATTCAAAACTGATTTTACATACGTCGTTAACCCTTTAGGTGTTGCACAAGAGTTATTGGCAAATGGCGATGAAATTTAAGAATTTCATTTTTTTGCCTAATTTTCCATTTTAACCCATTTTTTCCACTAACAAAGCAAGGGTTAACAGCCAAACAAGACTGTATCTTTATTGCCCTGACTCTGCTGTTTACAGAAACACCCCATATGTGGCCGTAAACTACTGTACGGGCGCACAGCGGGGCGTAGAGTGAAAGGTGCGCCGTTTGGTTTTTGGAGGGCTGATTTTGCTGGACTGTTTTTTTGGCACCATGTCCCATTTGAAGCCCCCCTGATGCACCCCTAGATTATAAACTTCATAAAAGTGACCCCATCTAAGAAACTACACCCCTCAAGGTATTCAAAACTGATTTTACAAACTTTGTTAACCCTTTAGGTGTTGCACAAGATTTAATGGAAAATAGAGATACAATTTCAAAATTTCACTTTTTTGGCAGATTTTCCATTTTAATATTTTTTTTCCAGTTACAAAGCAAGGGTTAACAGCCAAACAAAACTCATTATTTATGGCCCTAATTCTGTAGTTTACAGAAACACCCCATATGTGGTCGTAAACAGCTGTACGGGCACACGGCAGGGCGCAGAAGGAAAGGAACACCATATGGTTTTTGGAAGGCATATTTTGCTGGACTGGTTTTTTTGACACCATGTCCCATTTGAAGCCCCCCTGATGCACCCCTAGAGTAGAAACTCCAAAAAAGTGACCCCATTTTAGAAACTACGGGATAGGGTGGCAGTTTTGTTGGTACTAGTTTAGGGTACATATGATTTTTGGTTGCTCTATATTACACTTTTTGTGCGGCAAGGTAACAAGAAATAGCTTTTTTGGCACCGTTTTTTTTTTTGTTATTTACAACATTCATCTGACAGGTTAGATCATGTGGTAATTTTATAGAGCAGGTTGTCACGGACGCGGAGATACCTAATATGTATACAATTTTTTTTATTTATGTAAGTTTTACACAATGATTTCATTTTTAAAACCAAAAAAATGTTTTAGTGTCTCCATAGTCTAAGAGCCATAGTTTTTTCAGTTTTTGGGCGATTATCTTAAGTAGGGTCTCATTTTTTGCAGGATGAGATGACGGTTTGATTGGCATCTATTTTGGGGTGCATATGACTTTTTGATTGCTTGCTATTACACTTTTTGTGACGTAAGATGACAAAAAATGGCTTTTGTTACACCGTTTTTATTTTTATTTTTTTACGGTGGTCATCTGAGGGGTTAGATCATGTGATATTTTTATAGAGCCGGGCGATACGGACGCGGCGATACTTAATATGTATACTTTTTTTTTATTTATGTAAGTTTTACACAATGATTTTATTTTTGAAACAAAAAAAATCATGTTTTAGTGTTTCCATAGTCTAAGAGCCATAGTTTTTTCAGTTTTTGGGCGATTATCTTGGGTAGGGTATGATTTTTGCGGGATGAGATGACGGTTTGATTGTTACAATTTTGGTGTACATGCGACTTTTTTGATCACTTTTATTACCTTTTTTGGGAAGTAAGGTGGGCAAAATTTCAATTTCATCATAGTTTTTTATTTTTTATTTTTATGGTGTTCACCGTTCGGGTAAAGTAACATGACCGTTTTATAGATCAGGTCGTTACGGACGCGGCGATACCAAACATGTGTAGGGAATTTTATTTTTTTCATTTTTTATCAGTGATAAATGTGTTTTTTGATTTTTACTTTTTTTTCACTTTTATTCACTTTTTTTTGACCCAGACCCACTTGGTTCTTGAAGATCCAGTGGGTCTGATGTCTGAATAATACAGTACAGTACAATATATATTGTTCTGTACTGTATTTTACTTACACTGAACAGATCTATGCCTTTCAGCACAGATCTGTTCAGCACCATGGACAGCAGGACGCCTGAGAGGCGTCCTGTTGCAATGGGAACCTTCCCCGTCTGCTCAGAACTTCGCAGACGGGGAAGGGTAAGGAGGGGATCTCTCGGGGGGCTCTCTGGGGGCTCTCTCCCTCCCCATCGGGGGGCTGCAAAGGCACAGCAGCCCCCCGATGGGAGAGGGAGGGAGCTCCCTGCGCTGTTAACCTTTTCCATACAGCGGTCCGTACGGACCGCTGTATGGAAAGGGTTAAACGGCTGACATCGCATCGCAGATGTCAGCCGTTTATACCAGGGTGCCAGCAATGTGCTGGCACCCTGGTATCCCCACTAGACACCAACGATTATACAAGGGGAGGCGGGCGGGGGATCGCGATCCCGCCTGCCGCACCGCCCGCCTCCCGCACCGCCCACACCGCCCGCAACCCTCCCCCTGCACCTCCCGCCACCATAAAAATCATTCGGGGGTGCAGGGGGGGGTGAATAAAACTTTTTTTTTTAGGCATATAAAGTTTCTGATCCCCGCGGTCAGGGACTGCGGGGACCAGAAACTTCAGAAATCGCAGCAAACCGCAGGTCTGAATTGACCTGCGGTTTGCCGCGATCGCCGACATGGGGGGGGTCACGGGACCCCCCCGCGCATTTAGCCTAGGTGCCTGCTCAATGATTTGAGCAGGCACCGGGTTCCGATCACTGCCAGCCGCACGGCAGTGATCGAAAATACACAGGGCGTACATGTACACCCTGTGTCCTTAAGTACCAGGGCACAAGGGCGTACCTGTACGCCCTATGTCCTTAAGAGGTTAAAGTCAGTGGGGTTTTACCAGTTGGCGGTGTGTCCCTGCCTCTGGCAGCGCTGATTTGATAGCTCAGAATGCAGCAACAAACCCCCAACTGGTAACATCCAGATGTTGTTTTATTTTATTGCAGGCCTCTGGAAATTCCTGAATAACTTCTAAAAGTAATAACAGAGGAATGACACAACATGAATAAGAATATTTTCTCCAGAATTGCTATTACATGGGGAATACAAGTAGTTCCTACAGCAGCCATGTGAGGAGAGGTGACGGGCCCTCTTAAAGCTGCGCTTATGCAAGATCCAGTTTTTACCCTTGGTCTGTGCCCAGCTTCACCAGTGTTTGCATACCTTTTTAATGCTTGCTTTGTCCTTTTTACAGCCATCGATAGTTAACTTTCACTCCCCATGTGGGGTCAGACAGATAACATTTTAACCTTTACAGATATTTCACTTGTGCAGCCAGCCAAACTGAAGTATCCCAGTATAAGGGCTCATGCAAAAGTTTTTTTTTATCCGCATCTGTATGTCCGTTCCGTGGCGCCCGCAAAAATATAGAACGTGTCCATTTCTTGTCCGCATTACAGACAAGGATAGGACTCTTCTGTTATGGGCCGGACGTTCCGTTCCGCAAAATGCAGAACGCCCACAGCCAGTATCCTTGTTTTGCGGTTATGTGCATGTGCCCTAACAATGTAGTTTGCTAATCTTAAATGTCATGCACTTGATGCCACTGCCTGACAACCTGATGTCCTTTGGTCACAGTGGCCCTGATTTATCATGCCTTCACTCCAGAATCCTGGCTTCAAAATGACGCAAAATAGTGCTTTGCATTTTTACACCGCTCACTCCAGTTTTGTAATGTGGGTGGAGAAGTGGGTGTGGTTAGCTATGTTAATGAGTTTCACTCCAGATTTATCACTGAGGCGTTTTAAAAAAAAAGTTGCAATCTCTCTCCAGTAGGAGGGTGAAGTAGGAAAACTGGAGGAGCTTTTCTAGACAAAAGTGTTAGATTTAGGGTACTTTCACACTAGCGGTTTTCTTTTCCGCCATAGAGTTCCGTCCTAGGGTCTCTATACCGGAAAAGAACTGATCAGTTTTATCCCAATGCATTCTGAATGGAGAGCAGTCCGTTCAGGATGTCTTCAGTTCAGTCTTTTTGACTGATCAGGACAGAGATAAAACCGCAGCATACTACGGTTTTATCTCCAGCCAAAAAAACGGAACACTTGCCTGAATGCCGGATTCGGCATTTTTCCCATAGGAATGTGATAGTGCCGCATCCGGCATTCAAAATACCGGAATGCTGGATCCTGCGCAGAACGAAAAAAATAAATGCCGGATCCGTTTTTTCCGGGATGACACCGGAAAGACTGATCCGGCATTTCAATGCATTTGTAAGACGGATCAGGATCCTGATCAGTCTTACAAATGCCATCAGTTGGCATACGTTTTGCCGTGCTTGCACACTATAGGAAAAAGCGTCAGCCTCTCTGATGGCCGGGACCATGGAAGTTTTTTTTTCCTATATTGTGCAAGCACGACCACCACTGATGGATTGCAGGGTGGTCTGTAACCATGGAAACAAGCAGTGTATAATGTGATGGAAAAATAAATCCAGCCAGCAAAGGAGGCAATATGGATAATAACAATACATTAGTAAGCACCTTGTATCAAAGGGGTATTCCCATCACATACAACGGGGGCATCTCGCTAGGATATGCCCCATTGTCTGATAGGTGCAGATCCCACCTCTGGGACCCGCACCGACAAGGAGAACGGAGCGGGGAGAATGGTGGCTGGAGGACCCCACCAAACGCTGCTCCCATTCAAGTGAATGGGAATGCACCGCGCACACGCCCTGCTCCCATTCATTTCTTTGAGGCAGATGGAAATAGCCGAGCCAGTGCTCGGCTATTTTCGGCGGCCCCATTGAAATGAATGGAGGGCAGCTGCCATTCATTTCCCCGCTCCGTTCTCATCGTTGGTGCGGGTCCCAGAGTTGGGACCCCACCTATCAGACAATGGGGGCATATCCTAGCGATATGCCCGCATTGTATGTGATGGTAAAACCCCTTTTAACTTTCTCTACATGATAAATGCTACCTACTGAAGTGAGACAACCCCTTCAGGACCAGGCCATTTTTAACGAATCTGACATGTCACTTTATGTGGTAATAAAGGAAACACAGAGAGGCCGGGTTCGACGACCAGACCTATTTACTCCCAAAATTAATGTGGCAAATGTACTTATCCCCTAGGGGACAGAGGGGTAAAACTTAACATTTATTAACAGTATTTCTAAAATAAGTGGACACTAGAGGATGGACCTCTGTAACAAACGACATGAAAACAGCCCTAAGGGCCTAGACTGAACATACACAAACAGTATGGAAAAGATGATATAAATAAACAAGAACGTTCTCACCCAGGTGTGGATGTGGACCACGGGTTCTCTCAGACGTTGTTGAGGATAGAGACGGACCTGTGTCGCCATACTGGAAGGTACCAAGCGTAAGTGCCCCTGTGCGTAGTTGGGGTAACAGGGTGGTTTGACCCTAGAAAACCCTAGGTGAGGGACAGGGGCTAGTAAGCCCTACCTATCTACACGAGGAACTTGCCCCGCAAGGGGCGTCCCCGTCCGGATGCCTGACCCTGTAAGGGCGGAATCCCTAATAAACCCTATGTGGGTACTCCCACATAAAAAATTCCTGAGGTCCCCAAGAATTAAAAACCCCAAGAAGTGACCCCATTTTGGAAAGAGCACCCCCGTGCGAACATTTTACGGGGTGGAAAGTGCACTTTTGACCTAACAGGTGTTTCACAGAAATGAATATTTAGTGGTTGGTGAAAATGTGGATCTGTAAGCTATGTGGACTAAATCAGAGATATAAGGTGGTAAAACTACAGGGTACATCATGGATGAAATTAATACTCCATGGATGAGTGGCAGATTCTAAAACACTCCTGCATGCACAGGCCAGGTTTTTCAGGGCAGGTTTCACATTGGTAAATGGTGTCTTTCCTTATCCCCCTTTTAGAACACACTCTGCATCTTTTTTGGGCCCTTCCCTTCCTTGCTGTCTGGGGGACTTGACCTGGAAAATGTTACCCTGGTACAACACGGGCACCATGACTTCCAGAAGTACGGACCCTCCCCGCCCTGGCTTTGAAAAATTAGGGCCTTGATAACTACCTCTTGGAACTGAGGGAAAGTTCCTATGTGGCCTGCAGATTGTACATTGCCATCTGTACAATGTGTAAGGACAGCTTTTGTACCACACTTTAATTTTTCATGTGGCACTGTAGGGCTTCAGAAGTTGATCTGAAAGATCCACCCCTCCCATGTGCCTGTTGTAGTCCAGGATACAAACTGGTTTGGGGATAGTGGTTGTGGCACCTCGCACATGAGCAGAGGAGCTGGTATTTGTGTGAACGGTGGTCAGTACAAGGACGTCCTTCTTGTCCTTGTACTTAACCGCCAGCATGTTCTCATGGAGGAGAGCCCTACTTTCACCCATTCTCAGTGGTTTCACTACCAGGGATCTAGGGAGGCCTCTCTCATTTTTGCGCACTGTGCCGCAAGCCACAGTACCTCTGGCAGTTAGGGGCATGAATAGGGGTATGCTGGTATAATAGTTATCCACATAGAGGTGGTAACCCTTATCCAGCAGTGGGTGCAGCAAGTCCCACACAATCTTCCCACTAACTCCTAGGATGGGGGGGCATTCTGGGGGGTTCTATGCGGGAATCTTTCCCTTCGTAAATGCGGCACTTGTGGGTGTACCCGGAGCTACTCTCACACAGTTTGTAAATCTTTATGCCATACCTTGCCCGTTTGCTAGGCAGGTACTGGTGGAATCTAACCCTCCCTTTGAAAAGTAACAGGGACTCATCTACACAGACATTTTTATTAGGGGTGTACGCCTCAGCAAACGTGGTGTTAAAGTGGTCAATGACAGGCCTAATCTTGAACTGACGGTGAAATGTCGGGTCGTTTTGGGGTGGACACTGTGCATTGTCGTAGTGTAGGAATTTCCTTATGGACTCAAATCGCTTCCGGGTCATGGTCTTACTGTAAATTGGAGTCTGGTAGAAAATGTCCAAGCTCCAATATTGTCTGACGTTTGGCTTCTTTACTCTGCCCATATGCAGTACGAGTCCCCAAAACTTCATCATCTCTGCTGCACCTACTGGGGTCCAACCTAGGGGTCTAGCGTATGCCGCTGTAGGGTTCTGAGCAATGAATTGTTGTGTATAAATTGGTTTTGGCCACCATTAAATTTACAAAATCTTCAGAGAAGAAGATTTTGAAAAAAATCTAGTGCAATGAAGTCCGCAGAATCTATTTGTATTCCGGAGATGCCCTCAAAATCTGGAATTTGGGGCTGATAATAGTCAGGGGATAGGGTCCATATTGGCTCACTCTGGGGGCTGCCTCAGCTGTTATGGGGTGCCTTCCAGAGGGTCCCTCATCAGCGGATGATTATGAGGGGTTGAAGGAGTAGAGGAAAGTGGCATCCTCTTCTCCATCACTGGCAGACTCAGTATCAGAGGCAAGATACGTGTATGCCTCTTCAGCTGAGTATAGTTGTTGGGACGGACGGGCCATTTGAATTTGATTGGGGTGTGACGTGTAATATGAGTAAAGCTTTGTTTAGTGTGAGGGATGTGTATGTTGTGTTTTCACACGTGAAGGGGCTTGTAGAAAAAAAAGTAAAAAAAAAAAAATTACAGGTGCAGGATGCACGCACAAAGATGTCGCGTGCGTGCAAAAATCTACACTAACACTACCTAACTAAAATTGATTGCTATATATATGTATAATTCTGCACAGTAAACTGAGCAGACCAGTCAGAAAAATGTATGTTTCTGATCAGTGCTCAGCAGGTGCAGGACGCACGCACAGAGATATTATGTGCGTGCAAAAATCTACTTTAACACTACCTAGAATTTCTGTTTAACACTAAATGTATTTTTTGCACAAAAAAAATAAACTGAGCACAAAAGCGACCAGTAAAAAAAAAAAAAAAGGTACTTACTGGTGCTCAGGGTTGCAGAACGCAATAAAAAATGCACCAAGAAAATGAGCCCAGGTGCTGAACAATGCATTACGACTGATCAGCGCTTGACATTCACAGCTCGCACACAAAAAAGCCAGATAAAAGTGACAAAAAAAAGTCAGAATTTGTTTGCCGTAGGGAAAATCGGAGGGTGGGTGGGGGAGAGGGGGGATAGGGACATGAATTAGGGCTTGGGAAAGGAAGGTGAATTAGGGAACTGGAACTTATGCTGCAAAAAAAAAAAAAAAAAAAATCACTGCAGCAGATGTTCCAGATGTTATTTGTTCTTCTTTTTTACAGTAAGCAGTAGTTTGCTGTGGTGGTGAACCACAAGTCCCAGCAAGCAGGTACAGCACAGAGGTGCACAGGTCCACTCTGCTTTTAGTCTCCAGCAGGGTGGATTTGATTTAAATCACTAGTCAGTAAGGCTTGATTTAAATCATAGTTTTCTACATAAAGACTAATTCTTGCTGGTATAACTTATAATATGCAAGTAGATGAAGTTTTTTAGAATAACAACTTTTCATATTAGTTTGATTAGGTTGATTCTGTATTCATAGGTTTGTAGAAGTTAGGATTAAGGTCTTTTTCTCAACTCTGTTCATGTTATAACATTTTTGCTGTGAAGAAGAGGCATGTGATCTCTGCTGAGTCAAATTCCGTTTTTTCGAACTGCAACAGTAAACCAAGCATCTGTGATAATATCTTGTAGGCAGAGAAACTGCCCAATAATCTTAGGCTACTTTCACACTTGCGGCAGTGTGATCCAGCGGGCAGTTCCGTCGTTGGAACTGCCCGCCGGATCCGCCGATCTGCATCTGACTGAAAGCATTTGTGAGACGGAACCGGATGCGGATCCGTCTTACAAATGCATTACAAGAGCGAATCCGTCTCTCCGCTTGTCATGCAGACAGACGGATCCGTCTTGTATCTTTTTTCACATTTTTACCGGTCTGCGCATGCGCAGGCCGGAAGGACGGATCCGGCATTCCGGTATTTTGAATGCCGGATCCGGCACTAATACATTCCTATGGGGGAAAAATGCCGGATCCGGCATTAAGGCAAGTCTTCAGTTTTTTTCACCGGAGATAAAACCGTAGCATGCTACAGTTTTATCTTTTGCCTGATCAGTCAAAAAGACTGAACTGAAGACATTCTGATGCATCCTGAACGGATTACTCTCCATTCAGAATGCATGGGGACATACCTGATCAGTTCTTTTCCGGTATAGAGCCCCTGTGACGGAACTCAGTGCCGGAAAAGATAAACGCAAGTGTGAAAGTACCCTTACAAAAACCTCTGGAAGAGCATGACATTGTGAATGGATTAATGGAATTTATTTACCAAAAAAATTAAACATATACAGCCTTATTCTACATAATTAAAAAATTAATCTTTATTACATGATGGAATAACCTTTGGATGGTAATATATTTTGCTCAAAAAGCATTGACCATTGATTTTTATCCACCCTGGTCCCCAGCTAGAATGACTGCATGCAGAGGGATTCTTCTGGTTCCCTCTGCTGCTGTAGCGCTGCCATTGGCTGGAGCATTGTTCCAGCCAATCTCAGCGCTGGCACTGGACGCCCCTGCCTGACCTCGGAGGAGACCGGGGCTGACTAGTTCAGCACTGGTCACCTCTCCATGACCCCCCGACCCACCCCGCAGCTTCCTTCTGCTTCCGGCGTTGCGATGTGCCACTCTTCATTGGCCAGCAAATTGCAGCGCTTGGAGCTGCAGAGGGGCGGAAATACACCATGCTGCCCTTTACCCGGCATGGATGTCTGCCGGTAAGAGCAGCCATGGTGCCTCGGTTCCCCCGCGATTCCTTCCCAGCACCCGGCAGATCTTGCGCAGTACATGTACGGCACTGGTCCTTAAGTCGCGTCCAGCTGCCCTGTACATGTACGGCGCGGGTCCTTAATGGGGTTAAGGATAATAGAAATTTAGCAAACAACATGAGACGTGATAAATGTGGCATAAAGTACGACACAGACTCAAGCAAAACTGACTTTAAAGTGTAACTGCCATTCTAGTTTTATTTGAGCAATGTGTAGGGGCAGTGATACTGACCATTATTGTAATATACTTTAATGACTGAAATCATACATTTCTGTTAGAAAAATAGCTGTAAAGTGGCCCATTTTGAGCCTTAGCAACGCTCCTCTGTCTTCTGCTTGCATAACATTCAGTGTTAGCAAGTCTCCACTGTTATGGAAGCAGAAGACAGAGGAGCGTCTGCATAAATAACGTGTTACCTTTATTTTGAAGGTCAGTACAATTGTAGCGATACCGTATAGGTATTCTTATGGTTTACTATTTTTGCTTAATGAAACACTTCTTAAACACTTTTTTTCTGTAGCAATATTCTGAGAACCATAATTTTTTTAATTTTCCGCTGAGGAAGCTTGTGTTGAGGAAGCTTGTATTTTGCAGATTGAGCTGTAGTTTTTATTGGTACCATTTTGGGGTACCACTTTTGTACTTTCTAGAGGCTAAGTGACTGAAAAAACTGCCGGCATTGTTTTTTTTTTTTTTTTTTTTTTTTTTTTTTTTATCTCACTCAGTTTTCAATGTGCAGGATAAATAATTCAATTGAGTTATAGCAAAGATCATTACAAAAGTGGCAATGCCAAATATGTGTGTGGTTTTTTTTTTTTTTTACTTTTTACATAATAAAGCAATTTTAATAGAAAAAGATGATATTTATTTTAAAGGGGTGTCTGCTTTTTTAATATTGATGACCTATCCTCAGGATAGTTCATCACTATCAGATCGGTGGGGGTCTGACTGTCATCACCCCCACGATCAGCTGCTTGAAGAGAAAGCTGCGCTCATAAGAGCGCTGCCTTCACTTCACTGTTTACCTGCTCGCTGTGAGCAGCTGTAATTACAGTATGGCATCGCATTCACTTCTAGGGGATGGCTCCTTGAATAGGAAGGAGCCATTTTATAGAAGTGAGTGGAACGTCTTCGTTGTAATTACTCCTGGTCACAGCTGCTGTTGTGACGCAGAACAAGTAAACAATGAAGAGAAGGCAGCGCTGGCACGAGCGCTGCTTTCTCTTTAAACGGCTGATCTATGGGAGTCGGCCCCCCCACCGATCTGATATTGATGGACTATCCTGAGGATAGGTCATCAATATTAAAAAGTATAATGGGTGTACAAAGATGGTGGAGTTGGTGTCTTTCATGATAGTACTTTGGCACCCTGCCATGACATAGGGATGGAGGTGACAGGATTTTTGTTAAACCTTTTAGATGCCTCGGTTGCTATTGACTGCAGCATCCAAGGGGATAACCTGCCGGGATCCGACAGTAGCAGTGGGATGTCAGCTGTATGTAAAATCCAGCACCCGGTGAAGATGGTGCAACCAAAGCTACTGCCCCTGCACCATCCCATGGTCATAGTTGTATACCCATGTACGGTTAAGGTATCTCTAAAACAAACAGGGAAAGAGTTAACTATTTCATATGTGCTTATTCTACGTCCATCTGTCTGGTGACTTTAGATTATGGAATGCTGCCTTTAAAACATCAGTGTAACCACTTGATATATAATGGTGCCCTTTACCCTCTGGTATGTTAAAATAATGCTCAAGGAATGTCAGCAGCAAGTTAATAAATGATTCCATGGTCTGTGCTTGAAGAGACATTTAGTTATAGGTAAGTGCAGGATATACGGTTTTAGTAAAAAATTTAGGGGGTTTTGCTGCTTTTTAAAAAAAATAAAATAATTTTTTTTATATATTTTTTTCAAACTGATTTTTTGCAGACGTTACACAAAAACCATGTTCTATACGGGGAGGCATTTGTCACCAGTGGGTCTTCGCCTGTTACCCATCAGTAATTTAGAGTATTATAAATCTGTGTGAAGTCTGTGCGCCCCGGGCATTGGATAAGGGATATTTGATGTCCTGTGCTTATGCTCATTCATATTTCAGAACGCAGTGTCTATATTTGCCTTACTTTACCCTCGACTTTTCATTTGCTTCTCTAGACCTTCTTCTTTCTGCAGAGCTGCGATGAGATCTGGTCATACGCTGCCTCTAGCTCTACTACATGGTCACAGAAAGTAGCTACGTTGCCCCAGGCTCTGACTTTAGGCTACATTCACACTATGTTTTAAGAACACTGGTCGTCTATCGGGTTATTCACATGGCCCTTTTTTGACAGTAAGTGAATAACGGATGTTAAAAGAATAGAATATGTTCTATTCTGTCCATTTTCACTGCCCAGCAGCCCCCATACAATTGAAGGGGACCGTTTTTAATGTCTCAGAAAGACATCAGTGAAATAAACGTCCATTAAAAACGGACCATGTGTATGAAGCCTTAGTATTGGCGAGGGGCCTGTTTATAGGCTGCGTCTCCATTAACCAAATATATTCTAAAGTGACAAACGAAAATCTGGTATCCGAAACCTCAGTTATACTTAAAGGAGTAGATGTCGCCTGACTTGTCACCCACTTACATTCTCCTTGACAGAACAATTATGGAGCAATGATTCTTCAGATCTCTGTATTGTGCTATTATTCCTCCTGGAAATATTTAAGTAAGGGCTCATGCACACAAACGCATTTTCTTTCCATGTCCGTTTGTTTTGCTTTTTATTTGTTTTTTTGCGGACCTTATGCGGAACTGCTCATTTCAATGGGTCTGCCAATTTTTTTTTTTAACTTGTCCTATTATTGTCCGCATTATGGACAGGGATAGGACTTTTTTTTGTGAATCCATTTTTTGCAGACCTCAAAATACATACGGTCGTGTGCATGAGCCCTGAATGCACAACTGGGAGCTAATATTCTCCTCAATAGCGTTTGTTCCTATAGATACTGTCAGCACCTATAGGAAAGTAGACGGTAGGGACACAACTCTTTGACAGGGGGAATGGTAGCACCCAGTTGCAAGTCTACGCTGCCCATGTACATGAGATTAAATTTGACCAAAACGGCCAACTGTCATTAGAAGAAAAATAGCGCTGACCATCGTTCACGATGGCGAATGGTAGACTTTCCACTTTGGCAAATTTCAGCTGTTGGTGGTCAAACTGCATGTGCGCGGCATGATTGGCTTGTTTCGGCCAATCATTTGCCATTGCGCTCGAGATAAAAATCGGACCGCCTCATCAACCAGTTTCGTTGATGGTGGGATTGATCCCACATTTGACTTACATTGCAGCCAATCATTGTCTCGTATGTGCCAGGATCATTTCATGCATTTTGAGGAGGAATAACAGAGAAACTGCAAAATGTGGAGTTCAAACAAAGGAAAATACAAGTATTCATTTTGAACAATTGTGAAGAAAGTTGTCAGGGCCTCGTTAAAGGAAAAGCAGCCGGAGTATTTTCCTAGATCATCGTACAGTGTTGCGTCCGATTTATACTTGTGTTATGCCTCTCGGTGGTTAGAACAAGTCGGGTTATGCTGAACTTGGTACGTGATTACTTTTCTGCTTTATTGGTATTAACTGGCTACAAGCAGATCTTACTGACTTCCACAAACCTGATTAGGATCCAGGTTTATTGTGAATAGCTGCACCTCAATGCAGACGCTGCTTCTCCTACCTTCATATAGCATGGGAGATCTTCCTCAAGCCTCTGGATATTGGTGATTTAGGAGGAGGTCAATGCCAGTGTACTAAGCCCTGTTTTTGGATCAGATGGATGAGTGTCTGATTTGTGCTTCATTGTAACTTTTTCCGTCCTCAGGAATGAATCCAAAGGAACAGAAAAGAGTGTGGTTTGCAGATGGCTTATTACCTAATGGAGAAGTTGCAGACACAAGTAAACTTGCTGCTGTTGGCAAGAAGGCTGCCCAAGACTCCAGTCCAGTTACTCCAGTTTCACCAGATTCTGCCATGGTGAGATCGTTGGTCATCATCAATGTCATTTACTTGTGTGATCAACAGAGCAATAAACAGGTTCACAAGTACAATAAAGACCCATGGTCAGGTAGGAACCCATAGCGTCATTATGATGCTAGGAGTTCGGGTCAGAGGAGCAGTGTTCGGTCCAGGAAATGTGGTCAACACATGGAGCGCGTTTCCCAGTTAGGACATGCTTGTGTGAAAGAGGTAAGAGTATAGATACGCTGTAGAATGTCTGCCTTGAAGTTACAGGCAGAAAAAATGCACAGTAGAAGCAATGTGGTTGAGACTTTACCAAATCTCACCCACACTGGGAAAGATCTGGGCGGAAATCGACCTTTTCAATGCATGAGGTGAAATCTGCAGCAAAATCCAAAACAAATTTGCATGCAACTCATGCAGAGTTTTATGTTGCAGTTTCTGTTCTTTGGGAGTATACCCATAGGGTACATTCACAATGCATTTGTAATGTCTGTATGGGACATTATCTTTCAAACACACCCATAGGCCCTTTTTTCTCCATGTCCTTTTGGCCTCCATTAGGCCAGTATATGTATACCTTTTTTTCTGCTGTATGAAATAGCGCTGTCTTCCACGTTATTTCATACAGAGACATTCCACACAAAAAACATGTTTTTTTATGTACACATATTCGCACATGGATGACATATGCCACTTTATGGCCATACAGTGACATGCATCGGAGGTATACCGTATTTTTTAGACTATAAGACGCACTCCCCCCCCCCCCCCAAAAAAAATGTTACCCTCTTCCCCTAGTCTTTTTCCGGATCCCACTGTGGTGTCCTGACCGCGCACTACTACCTGACACTGTGCGGGGCCCGGAAGAAGCGTTGAGTCCAGGTTTTTTCTTATTTTCCTCCTCTAAATCCTAGGTGTGTCTTGCAGTAAAAAAAAACAACTTTACTTGAGGCATATACTTCTATGTATATGCCTCAAATGCTGTATTCATGCACCCTGCAGCATGACTTGCACCTTTATGATGACCAGGACAGATTTTCATCCACTGGAAGTAAACAGTCAAAGTTCCTATTAAATGACTGCAGGCAGAGATCTTAGAAATTGTATGTACTTGCTAAATGAAAACCTGTGTGTGTATTTTTCTGCTTGCACTTTTTGTTATTAGAATTAAGTTGTAAAATAGTTATTTTTGTTGTCTCTGATGCAGAATAAGGGCTCATGCACATGGCCGTATAATTTTGTTCTGCATCCGATCCGCATTTTTCGTGGGTTGGATGCGGACCCATTCACTTCAGTGGGGCAGCAAAAGGGGCAGGCAACACACCGTGTGCTGTCTGCATCTGAATGTCCATTCTGAGGCTCCCGCAAAAAAAATAGTGTAACATTTCCTATAGGACTGTTCCACAGAGGGCAGGATGTTCCGTTCCGCAAAATGCGGAACGACATGGCCGGTAACTGTGTTTTGTGGATCCGCAATTTGCAGACCGCAAAACATGCTGTGGTCGTGTGCATGAGCCCTAACTGGCAGGATTCTCATGTAATGTAGTAGATTAGATCAGCGATTGGGGTAGACCTGCTCTGAACTAGAAGTAAGGAACAATAGGTGGGGTCATTGTGTTGTGTCACTGATATTAGAAACCGTCACATTAGTAAATGCTAAATTTCTATCCACAGGCTGTTGAATCCTTTCAGGATGGTTCAAAGCAATCTGATGACACAGAAAAACCAGAGCCCACATATGAAGTGCCCTTAGCTCAGGTATCTGCAGCTGATGAAACAGCTAGTGCCTTCAAAGTGTCTTCTGCATCAGACCACAGGATGCTTTGCTGCATTGAGAAGTGTGTGAGCCGAGAAGTCAGCCTTATTCCAGACGATGAAACAGGTCTGCCTCCCCTGTTAATGACGGTTGGAGAAAGTGAAGGTAATTGCTGTGCAGCTTGTCCCTTTTACGCTGCTATCGATAGGATGTTGATTCTGAATATTTTATGGAACATTATAAAAAGATGCACTCGAAATCTTCTCCGCATCTGTAATGCCAATTTTTCATCCCTTTGAAGGAATCTGTGTTGGTCCATTGTTCATATGTGCCCACATTGCTGAGAAAAATGATGTTTTAATATATGCAAATGAGCCTCTAGGAGCAATGGGGGCGTTGCTGTTACACCTAGAGGCTCTGCTTTCCCAGCAACTGCTGAGCCCTCTCCATTTTGATTGACAAGGACAGGCAGAGAAAATGTCATCATGCCTGGCTCTGTCAATCAAAGTGCAGAGGGCATTGTTGTTGCAGAGAGAGCAGAGTCTCTAGGTGTAATGGCAGCACCGCTGTTGCGCCTGGAGGGTCATTTGCATATATTAAAGAGGACCTTTCACCACTTCTGACGTGTGTTTTAATAGCTTGCAATCCCCATGTAATAACAATTCTGGATCATCTATTCTTATGGCTCTATGTTGTGCTATCCCTTTATTATTTCTACTAGAAGTTAGTGAATTACTAGCAGTCTGCAGTAAAGGTACAGAGAGGAGGTAACCAGTTGGTGGGGGTGTCCCTGCCTGATTGACTCTATCCAGTCAGTGCTGCCATTTTCAGACTGTGCAAGGATTACCCCCCCCCCCCCCCCAACTGGTTACCTCCCCTCTGTACCCTTACTGCAGACTGCTAGCAATTCATAACTTCTAGTAGAAATAATAGAGGAATGGTACAACATGCAGACATAAGAATAGATGCTACAGAACTGTTATTACATGGGGATTGCAAGCTATTAAAACAGACATGTCAGAAGTGGTGAAAGGACCTCTTTACATTTTTTTCTCAGCAATGAGGACACACATGAAAATGGGACCAACAAAGATGCCTTCAGCTGCCAAGCGCACATGGAACAGGTCAGCCAGTTTCATAGGTACAAATTTGCTGACAGGTGTCCTTTTTAATTTTGATTTTTTTTTTATATTAATTTGGGCTTTTGTCCCTGTTTAAAAAAAAAAATAATTTATGCTGATTACTCACACCGATCCAGCACTATTGACCTCTTGCACACTTATTTGTTTCAGATGCTGTGTGCTGTGAAAATAGACCAACTCATGCAGGAGTCATGTCGCTTTTGGAAGAATATGGGTCTAATACATTAACATTTATCCTAAATGCAAATCTGCTTGTTAATCTCAAGCTAGTAACTTGTAAGTACAAACAAAGCGAAGCTTTCTTAGGTATACACGTGTCCTCCGTGCCTTTTATGTGACACACAAAGAAAATAGTGAATTCCATCTTTTGTATTCTCTTCAGATGCTTCAGAAAAATGCTGGTTTTTCTCAACTAATGGATTGCATGGATTAGGCCAAGCTGAAATTGTCATAATATTGAATTGCTTGCCGAATGAAGACTCCGTTCCTAAGGATGTATTTAAACTTCTGGTGAACATCTACAAGGAGGCACAGAAAGGTACAGCCTGGTTACAGTTTGTTTCCATGTCCTTCTGAAAATAGGAAAGGGTGGGTATTCTAAGAGCCTCGGCCATTCAGCTGCTCTGGGCACATCAGCATTACTAAGTGATTAGTAAGCATGGGCGTCCGCAGAAATTTTTCCAGGGGGGGGCATAATTTTATTGACATCCATGCTCTGCTTGTTTCTGAGAATGTAATGAAGGGGAGGGGCATATTAATTATCACAAAGTATAATAATGTATGAGCTGTGCAACGTGATGGAAAAGCTTAAATGGATATTATAAGTGCCAGGAATACAAAGTTGTATCCACATTGTCATATGTAACTTACAAGCAGATGGTCTGCAGAATACCAGGCCTACCACCAGTATTACCCCTTCATATACCGCCTGCCGGCCTGGTCACCCTGACCAGGCGGGCAGGCGGTATATGATTGAAGGGGCAATACTGCCTGGTATATGGACAGCAGAGATGGCATCCTTTGGGCAGTACTGTCTATGGTCATCCTTCAACAGCACCCTGACTGCCACCTGCTTGGCCTGGCTCTCATTGCACTTCACTGCCTGCTGCTTGGCTATCAGTGACTCGCCCAACACCTAACACTCAGGGTCAGGGAGTGACTCAGTAGTCACACTGTGAGGCTACTTTCACACTAGCGTTCGGAGCGGATCCGTCTGATGTTTCATCAGACGGATCCGCTCCGATAATGCAGACGTTCGCATCCGTTCAGAACGGATGCGTCTGCATTAAAACTTAGAAAATTTTCTAAGTGTGAAAGTTGTCTGAGCGGATCCGTTCAGACTTTACATTGAAAGTCAATGGGGAACGGATCCGCTTGAAGATTGAGCCATATAGTGTCATCTTCAAGCGGATCCGTCCCCATTGACTTCCATTATAAGTCTGGACGGATCCGCTCGCCTCCGCACGGCCAGGCGGACACCCGAACGCTGCAAGCAGCGTTCAGGTGTCCGCTCACCGAGCGGAGCGGAGGCTGAACGCTGGCAGGCGGATGCATTCTCAGTGGATCCGCCTCCACTGAGAATGCATTGGGGCCAGACGGATGCGTTCGGGGCCGCTCGTGAGCCCCTTCAAACGGTGCGCACGAGCGGACACCCGAACGCTAGTGTGAAAGTAGCCTGACACTGACTGACTGTCACTCACTGATAGCCAAGCAGGTGGCAGTCAGGGAGCTTCTGAAGGATGAATTGACCATAGACAGTACTGCCCAGAGGATGCCATATCTGCTGTCCATATAATACCAGTATTGCCCCTTCATATACCGCCTGGTCACCCCACACCTAACACTCAGGGAGTACTCTCATCAATAAAAACAATAATAGGTTTAATCGTGGCTGGCCCACACATCTGGTTCATCAATCAGTTTGGAGATTTAATTTGTGGACGTTCATACAGAAGAAACTGTATATTGTATGGCACAGTGTAAGCTATATGTGTAGAACATAAATATATTTTGCATGAAAACTTACAATTACTTGACTTGGCCCTTTGGGATCTCAGACACCACTTCAACACTTTGGCCGGGGGCTCGGCGGAGCTGATGTTGTTGTGTTTTATCCTAATGAGAAAGATTTCATAATAAGGATTTGGAGAAGGGGCAGAGGGATAGCAGAGCAGGGAGAGGCTGGTGCTGCTACTAGGGGGTCATACCATGGGGGAGTAATAAAGCCCATCATAATGCCCCCCCAGTAGAACTAATTCTCCTTATATTAGACAGTGCAAAAAATACCCCCTTGTAATGCCCCCAGTTGAGCTAATGTTCCCATAGTGCCCCCCATAATGTACCAGTATAAAATACCCCTATATAGTGCCCCCAGTAAATGCCCCATAGTGCTCCTCTCCCACCTTCCTCCTAGTGCCCCCATAATGTACCAGTATAAAATGCCCCTATATAGTGCCCCAGTAGATGCCCTCAGTGTCCCCCATAATTTGCAAGCATAAAATACCCCTTCTTAGTGGCCCCCGTAGATGACCCCATAGTACTCCTCTCCCCCTTCCCCATAGTACCCACCATAATGTGTCCCAGTATAAAATACTACTGTACAGAGCCCTCCATATAACATACCACTTCTTTGTAGCCTCGCCCTCAGTAGATGCCCCTATAGTGCCCCCCAATAATGTGCCAGTAAGAAGTGACCCCATAGTGCAACCTAATAATGTGCCAGTTAAAAGGGCCCCGGCCTTAATGTCACATTTCTCCCCCTCCATGTCACGTGACCCGTCATCACCCCCTTCTTTTTGCATCACCCCCTTCGCGTCACATTGTTTCCCCCCCCCCCCCCTCCATCATGGCAGCCCACTTCCCACCCGTGACCCTCCACCCCCCTCTGAATGGCACATTTCTCCCCCTCGGGCTCGGGCCCCTCCATGGGCCAGTGTCAGCAGCACATCTCTCACCCCCCAGACACATTTCTCCCACTCCATCTCATGGGCCAGACCAGTGGCAGACATGGGATACATGATGGATCCCATGTCTGCCACTGGTCTGGCCCATGAGATGGAGTGGGAGAGATGTGCTGCTGACACTGCCAGTGCCATCATCCACCATGTCATCATGATCCATCCACTTGTTGTTATGTTATCTTTCTTTTTCTTTGTACAATATAAATTCCTGTAATAACGTTAACTTACTACTTCTGTGACTGTTGTGTTGGAATAGGAAACTAACTTGATGTTGGAACCGTTACCGAACTTGGCTCGGGGTCAGTGACAGGCAGGCTCTACTCTGGGAGCGGAGCTCACTGGCAACATCACGTTCAGTGCCTGTGCTGTGCGGCAGCTGCGAGCCTGCGGCACGCTCCAGCAGCCACTGTCTGCAGAGTCTAGAGACAGGCAGGACAGGCAGGCCAGGCAGCGGAGCTCAGAGCGGCCGCGGGCCCCGCCCCCTCCTCACTCTTTCAGGCCGGGTGTGCGCTTTCACTCAGTCAGTGCTGTTGTTAGTCAGCCGGCGGCCGCCCGCATCAAAATAGTAGTAACTTAAGTAGTACTAGGTTAGTTTGCTGCGGGCCAGGGGGGGGCACTTGCACCCCCCCTGCGGACGCCCATTTTAGTAAGCATTAGTAAGACTCTAAGCGCAAGATGTCAAGAGCCTTCCTTTGGGTGGATACGACAGGATGATCTCCCAGTGTATACCCCCAATATAAGGTTGTGACCTATCGGCATACAATGGGATACACCACGAACAGTCTTCCCTGTCTTCTGCCTGGTCTCGCTTCAGTGCAAGTGCTGTTTGGGAGCTGTAACCTCATTTTGACCAGGCCTGATTTAGAGCGCCCCAAACTTTTTATTCGTTGGGCTGTTAAAATAATTTTTGTATTTGTTTTGTGACACACAGGGCTGTTTATTAATCTATTAATTTGATATTTTTTTTTATTTTCATTTTATTTGGGGAAAATTGGAAAAAAAATCTTTTTTTTCTTACTACAGTTTCTTCTTTAAATTTGCAAATTGACACCAAAGTGAATTTTCTCGCTCGTATCATTGGGGGGCACAGAACACCATGGGTATTGCTGCTGCCACTAGGAGGCGACACTAAGCTGAAAAGTGTTAGCTCCTCCTCTCACTGAGCTAATCAATTTTAGCTTAGTCTTAAACCACCTGTTTTCCCGCACACGAGAGGGGAGACCAGCACATCCCAAAGCCTGATGCTTGTTCTCCACCTCTAGAAGGCAAGAAGAAATAGCGGATCTCAAATCCGATGTTACTCGCCAGCGATCGTGTCACCTTAACCACCACTTCAGGTAGCCTCCCCTGTTCCCGGTATAGCTGCCCTCCCAAGGGGCCGCACACCAATGATGGTGACACGGCTGGAGTGAGGGTGGGGAGAAGCCGTCAGATAGGTAAGTATCTTACCTTCTTCTTGTTTCCTGTCCCTGGGTTCTACATGATTAATTTTTCCCTGTTGGCCCGGCCCCCATTCTCCTGTTTTCGCCAGTGAACACACAGGAAAATGGGGGCTTGTGGTGCCAAACCCACACAGGCCCCAGCCCCCTCACCTTCCTCCCGGGCCCTCCTGGGATGGCCGCTGCCTTTCTCTTCAGGGCATGCCCGTCTCAGGCCTTCCTCGTCCCCCGCTGGAACTCCCGCTCCTTCCTTGCAATCTGTTTCGGCTGGAAGTCCTTCTGGTCGGCCCCGACTTTGCAGCCTAGTAGGCTGTAGCTTCTGGGCTGTTTTGGGGGGCGGGAACTGTGTCTCTCGGGCATGAAACTCTCACACCCATACTCTCTCCTCCACCCCCCATTTATAACCTTTTCCTTGTCTCTCCACTTAATGTGGCTGGGGCTTAAGGTTGAAATAATGAATTATGGAATGGAATTAAATATATAAAATTGAAATGTGGAAGGGCACTCACTAAATGGGAACAATTAATAAGATTGCATAAATAGATCCACATAAAACAATGATATTAAAACAATGTTAATAAAATAATATATTGGCACAGCAATATCAAACACCAGACATAAAATGCAAATGTCTCATATGTCCAAAACTTGTACATATGCTGCTTGATTGCGCAAGCCTACTGTATATTGCACAACCCGCTAAATAGGATCCAGACGAAGACTGAATTAGAAGTCCACACTCTCCATAGAAGACAATAGTGTAACTAATAGGTCCACAATATACTTGTCAGATGGTTGGATATATATTACACAGGCCTGCTAGATTCATATATACTGCACGGACCTGCTATGTCCCATAAATGCTATGATAAACAGAATCCAGATGATATTAGGTGGACAGCAACAGGTGGTTAGTAGCAGGATCGTATTAGTATATTTGGTTTAGGATATAGTCCCCCTCGATTCAGGTACACAGTATTTGTTAGACAGTGCTAATATGGTACATTACCGCTCCTGAGTTCTCCGGCTGTCAGTTGTAGACGCTCCTTATTTCAGCTTACCCTGCGCGGCGTCCAGTTCGGCTTTACCCTGCGCGGCGTCCCGCGTGGTTTCAGAGTCAGACGTACCGTCCCACGTGACTCTACAGCCGCTTCCTGGAGAACGTCCTCAGTGTCCTGGGTCCTACTTTCCCTCCGCCTCCGCTGTCATTAGCTTAGAGGTACAAGTATCTACGGGGATGTAGCATCAGGTATCCATAAATAATTTCATCAGCAACAATGTCCAATGTCCAGTATCAGCACCAAACGCGTTTCAGGGTCTACACCCCTTCATCAGTGGCTAAATATATAAATCGGCAACAAAAAAAACCAAAAACGTAACCTTTGGATTTATCTGGTTCTGTTCCGAACAAAGTCCCCGCCGCCCATCTTCCCTGTCATTATTCCCATGCCCGGCCAACAAAGACCATACTGGCAGAACCCCCTTCTTCGTTTTATAGTAGCATTGGGTGATGTAGATCCAACAGGTGTGTGTTATGCTGCACTTGGTGCTATAGCTGACAAGTCCACTCATTCCTAATGGCACTGGTCATCTGCCAATAGCATGGCATGCTGTAGCTAATGGGGCTGCTCATGTCTGGTGTGCACCAGTACGGATTTCTTTACCTGGCATAACCTAGCCATTTCTATGGCACTAGTTTACCGCTTTGTGATGGGCCAGACGAAGCGCTGAGGTGCGAAACGGCCGTCGCCTAACCCTGCTGATGCACACATGTATGTAGTCTGCTCCCTACCTCATATTGAAATGGAATAAAGAAATTACCTCTGCAAGAACTGGTGAGTGCCGCCCTTTGTCTTTTTCACGTATAAGTATATTGCAACAGTAACAATCTGGTTACACGTTGGGCTGAGCACCATTGTTAGCAGCTAAATGCCGCATATATCTCCGCCAAGTACTCCGGTGACGCTTTCCTTAATATAAAAGAGGGATTTGCTTCGTTAAGTGCAGTGCCACTCCGTCTACTCTATAACTGCCATAGTTTACCGCTTTGTACCCTTCACAAGCGGGCATTGGCGCTTACAATTGATGCTGTGACAGCATCAGCATTACCTTATTTAGGAGATTGGGTAATCACGTACTCAGTTTGCATATGTGAGTTGTCTGCATTGCTCCCCTCATCCGGTACAGCGGTTGTACTGTCCTTGCTGTCACCTCTAATAGCTGAGACGCAACACCCTTTTCTACTTCTCCGCTTCCACAAGGCCAGTAGTTGCATTCCCCCCAGATATGGTTTCTCTCTACTTGGCCGGTCTCCATATTCATTGGGTTCTCATATTGCCCATTTATGCTTTGGAGTGCTGTGCTGCTGCTATTTTGTCTGTATCGCCGTTTTTTTCTGTTACTTTCTTGGCAGTGGGCATCCACATCACACTGCCCTCCTGGCGGAGTATGCCATCTCTGGTTGCTATCTGGCCATTTTGTGCATTTCTCTGATAACCAGATTCTCTGCTTCTTCAGGCGGAGATATATGGTAGTATATAGTCTGATGAGTCTACACACTGTTTGTTTCAGGCATCAACATTGTTTCTACCTATCCCCAATATTTTTCCTTCAGGTTAGGTCTGCCGGTCCAGGCAGTCTTCTGTGGAGTCTCAGACAGTTTCCAATCCTCTACTTGCCTCTGCCTACCACATTGCCATTCTCCTTAGGGAACACTCCTTGGGTTTGACCAGGTTTCATACGTACCCTGATCCTACAGACCCTTTTCTATTTGGATGCACCTCCCTCCGTTTTTTTTCTGGGGACCATTGTCATTCCAGATGTCCTGGTTATCCAACCCTGACTTCTTCGTCATTGTCCTGCCGGAGTGTTCTCTTTCTGGCAGCCGCGGCCAGGCATGGCATTTGGGCTTGTTCCTTCTGGCACCCCTATTTCTTTGCCCCTATGGGAGACAGGATTTGCCACAGCTGCAGTTCTGTGGTCCTTCATATCCTGGTGTGCCTTCCCAGACATCATTTTCAGTCGGTCTTCTTCCAACCGTTATTTTATGGAGTGTTTTTTATTTTTCTTTTTTTCCTGCCCTGCTCCTTTGCATATTGCCAGTCTTCACAGACTTCTTTTTATCTTTCTTCTCATCCCATGTTGTCACAGTCAGTGCTGACAGTCTCAGACAGTGTAGGGACATACCCTGATGAGAAGGGTAAGGCCGCTTTCAGACGAGCGTATTGAAATCCGTCAGTATTCTGGCTCAGGATCCTGATGATATACCATCAGGATTTAGGCTACTTTCACACTAGCGTTCGGGTGTCCGCTCGTGCGCACCGTTTGAAGGGGCTCACGAGCGGCCCCGAACGCATCCGTCTGGCCCCAATGCATTCTCAGTGGAGGCGGATCCACTGAGAATGCATCCGCCTGCCAGCGTTCAGCCTCCGCTCCGCTCAGTGAGCGGACACCTGAACGCTGCTTGCAGCGTTCGGGTGTCCGCCTGGCCGTGCGGAGGCGAGCGGATCCGTCCACACTTACAATGTAAGTCAATGGGGACGGATCCGCTTGAAGATGACACTATATGGCTCAATCTTCAAGCGGATCCGTTCCCCATTGACTTTCAATGTAAAGTCTGAACGGATCCGCTCAGACAACTTTCACACTTAGAAAATTTTCTAAGTTTTAATGCAGACGCATCCGTTCTGAACGGATGCGAACGTCTGCATTATCGGAGCGGATCCGTCTGATGAAACATCAGACGGATCCGCTCCGAACGCTAGTGTGAAAGTAGCCTACATGCGTATTTCTTCCTTCATTATTTATGCACTGCACATACTGCAATGTGCGTATTTGGAAACAAATCTGCACAAAACTTGGACATGCTGCAGAGTTCAAATACAGATGGAAATAAATCGCCCGTGTGAATAGCTCCATTAATTAACATTAGCAGCGGATTCCGTTACATTAAATCCGGACTATATACGCATTGCAAATAATGGTTACACCCAGTTGTTTATTCATAAATATCTAGGAGGGAAGGTTACAATATAGCATTATGGGAATAGATGCTCCAGAATTATTTATTGGGCTACATACTGTAAGTATCTACTAGCAACATGTGAAAAATGGTCCTCTTTTAAAACCAAGACATAATACATAGGGTGATATTGTCTTAAAGTAATTGACCATTAATCCCAGATGGATTGATAGTAGAAGCAGTGAGTTCAGTTTTTGTGTGCAGATTACCGTATTTTTCGCCCTATAAGACACACTGGCCCATAAGACGCACCTAGGTTTTTGAGGAGGACAATAAGAAAAAAATATTTTTCATTACACCGCAGGTCAGACCACCCAATGTTAATCAGACCTCAGCTGACATCCCCAATCAGACCCCCAATGTTAATAAGACCCCAATAAGACCTCAAATCAGACCCCCAATCAGACCTCAGCTCAGACCCCAATGTAAATGACCCCCAATCAGACCTCTGATAAAAGCCCCATGCCTCTCATCAGCCCCCATATCAGCCATTATGCCTCTCAGCCCCCCTTATGCCTCCAGCAGCCTCATGTTTTAGAAAAAAAAAAAAAACACTTACCTCTCCTGCTCCTGGACGCCTCCGCTCCTCACCTACATCGCAATCCTCTTCCTCCTGCTATCAGCTGTGCTGTGAACCGGCGCGCACAGCGTGGGGTCACAGAGCGCCCTCACGCTGTCCTCAGCCTTCAGAGCCAACAGCCGAGGACCAGGAAGCGGTGAGTACAGAGCCTTCAGGTACTAACGAGCGCTACTATTTTTCCCTCACTTTTCATGCGTCTTATGGGGCGAAAAATACGGTAAGTCTCGTGACACCTTCATGTCCCAAATTACATATAGTAGAGATAAAATGACTGTCTTTTGTTTCATATGTTCCTATATTCTGTCTAAATAAATTTTTCTTTTTTAACAGGAAAATATATTGGCAATCTGGAAAACATTACATTTACTGAAAGCTTTCTGGATAGCAAGGATCATGGCGGCTTCCTGTTTTTTACACCTACTTTTCAGGATCTCAGCGGACTGCCCATACCAAATAGTCCTTTCTTGTGTGGGGTTATTATCCTGAAAATGGAGGTTCCATGGGCAAAAGTTTTCCCGATTCGTTTAATGTTGACACTGGGGGCTGAAAGTGGTGGTAAGTTGTGTCAAATGCCATATACAATTGTAGAAATTCATTAATAGAGTTTTCATACCATAGAGGAATAGCATATTGCTAGGGTCCCCCCAAAACCCTCCAAACGTTGCAAAGGTTTGTGCAAACATGCTGTGCAACAAACTTTGCCACTTTTCAACACTAGTTTCCTGGTGTACAGGGGATGATAATTATTCCCATAAATGTTAAATGGAAGTAGAAGATGGCATGAGATGTTGGGCAATTTCACTTCTCCCTGATGCAATTGATGTAACATTCTCTCTATAATGGTATATGCCTTGGGCAAAATGGACCCTTTATTATTGCATATTGCCCCTTGGCGACATATGCCTCCTCTGTGTGTTTGATGATTGCTGTGTTATAAAGCTGACACCCGCCAGTAGTGACTGCAATCAGAGATAACGTCAGTCCTCGTTGTTTAACCCCTCAGATGTCAGTCAAGACCCCATCATTTCCATAGTAGAAGAGGTTCAAGGCCCTTAGGGGCTAAAAATGATTAAAAAAAGGTAAAACTTGTTTTTAAAAATCTTAGAACCGAAAGTATTAGAAACTCAAATCACACCTTTCCAAATTTTGCATAAATACAAAAATAAAAATAAAGGGCATCTGTCAGCAGATTTGTGCCTATGACACTGGCTGACCTGTTACATGTGCACTTGGCAGCTGAAGGCATCTGTGTTGGTCCCATATTCATATGTACCCGCATTGTGGAAAATGGTGGTAAAATGATGTTTTAATATATGCAAATGAGCCTCTAGGAGCAACGGGGCATTGCCATTACACCTAGATGCTCTGCTGTCTCTGCAACTGCCGCGTCCTCTGCACTTTTATTGGCAGGACCAGGCAGTGAAAACCTAATAACGCTGTCAATCAAAATGCAGAGGGCGCTGCAGTTGCAGAGCTGATGCCTCTAGGTGTAATGGTAACGCCCCATTACTCCTAGAGGCTCATTTGCATATATTAAAACATCATTTCTCGCCCATATTCATTGGGGGACACAGGAACCGTGGGTATAGCTATGTCCTCTAGGAGGCGTTGACACTAGATAAAGCTGTTAGCTCCTCCCCTGCAGCTTTACCCCCTCCAGCCTGGAGAGAGCTTCAGTTTTTTCTAGTGTCAATAGGAGGCAAGACCTCCCTGCTCTGCAGGGATCTCCTGAAGATTTTTTATTTTAGTTTATTTTTTTCTCTTCTTTTAGGTGGGAAACAGTGGTCGCCTCGCCTCCTTTTTCTCCCCGGGGGAGCACGCCAGCGTTGGTTCGCCACGCTGCCTCCTCCCCCCACAAGAAGACAAGGTGGACCAGGGCTGACTCGCTCCCTGCATCCCGCCCCCAAGGGGTCACCCATCCAAGTCCCTCTTCCAGCGTCCTGCCACTACGGTGCCAGTAGCTGAAGGGGTGACCCTGCTGGAACAAGAGGAAGGGTGAAGATGGCGGCTAGACAGATAAGTAGATGCCTGCTCCAGGCCATCGATTTTCCCCCGCAGAACCTCTGGAGGTTCCCATTTCACCCTCCTGGGTCGTCTGGTTGATCAAATCCACCTGTGCCATCCAGCGCAGAACCTCTGGAAGTTTCCATTCTATCCTCCGGGGTCGTCTGGTTGATAATCCTCCACCGGCGCGATTCAGTGGAGATCCTCTGGAAGTTCTCATCCATCCTCCGGGGTCGTTTGGTTAATAAGGCTCCACCTACGCACTCTAGTGGTTGGACCCCTATTTCCCACTCCACCCTCTGGGTAGTTTGGTTGATGTGTTTCTACCTGCGTGGCCTACAGCCGCCACGGGCAAGCTTCTAAACGGTAGAACTGCGCGTCAGAGGGCCAGAGCAGGACTTCTCCTCGGCCGCCTCCGCACCCTCCCCCCTTCCTACGGTCTCGCTCAGACACACCCCTCCATTCCTGGAGAGGTTCGGTCCGAGGGAGGGGGGAATATTGTGATTCGGGCTCACTCGAATCCGTTGCAATCTTAAGATTGCATCCACGGTAGTCAGCAGTCCTTGTCTGCATTACCCCCTCCTTCAGGTGGAGTTTTGCACCACTGCTGCATACAATACTTACCGGAGGCATTACAGGTGAACAAGATGCTAGAGCGCTGTTCAGTGACGCCAGTGGGCGTTTTTCCTCTTTCTTAGGGGAAGGTATTGCATTTCACTGAGTACAGTACGTACCGTATGCATTAGCCTCTTCCATACGTGGCGTTCTGGCATTATCACCGGTTACAGTGTTTACTGTAGGCATTACTCCTTCCTTAGTGGGGTAATTGCACTCTCACTGGGTGCTGGATTCGCCATATGCATTGCCTTCCGTAAACACGTAATCTCTCTGCCGTTGCATTCCTGCCGTAAGCATAACCACTTCCGCTGGCAGTATTTGTCGTAGGCATCACCCCTTCCATAGGCGGCGTAATTGCACTACTACGGATACAGTACTTGCCTTATGTTCTGCCCCCTGCGGTAGGTGGACTATGTACAGTTACACTGGGTTTGGTGCTGGACGTATGCATCCCCCCTTCGGTAAGTGGCGGCATTGCATCTCCATTGGGTTCTGTACCTGCCGTATGCATTAGCCTTTCCCCATCACCGTGCTTCCTGTTGCATTCCCCTTCCACAAGGAGCATCATAGATTACTACAGTTCAACTACGCCGCAGCGCTAGATGCCTTAGCTTCTTCTCTGGGGCGTGGCAACAGTTAATACCCGCGGATGCCGGTGCTCTGCATCGGCGGTATATGGGTGCCGCCAGTGGATGGATACAGTCGCTGTTTCCACTTGGTATCCTTCTTGTCTTCGGTGCTGGTTTGGCGCATGGTTGTGCCATCCTCTGCCCCTCAGAGGAGTTGCCTACCAACATTTATGGGTCCTACAGACCACCCTTCTCCATGGGCCTCCTCGGTTCCAGTCGGTCAGGACATTGTCCTCATCACTACGTAGTGCATATGCCATTGCGCATATTCTGGAAGTACGTTTCAGCAAGTCGAGTGTTCACCGACTCAGTTGGGGGGTTCTACCCTAACTCTGGCTTGCTGTTGCTCCTGTTCAGAGCCTTTCAGGTACAGTGTTAAGCTAGCTCTTCTCAACTGGGGCAGTATGGTGCCATGGCTCCTACGGATGGCCTCACTGCTCCCTTTTAGTTGCGCCGGCGAGGCAGGCGCTGCCTACTTCTGAAAAAGTGGTATTTGTGTTACCACTACATACTATGGTTCTTACTGCACAGCTTTTTCGTCAGGTGGCGGATTCTTCTAGATCTGAATTGGTGGCCACTGCGGTATGGCCCTCTCCTCCTCTGGAGTATGGGCTAGCGATACAGTTGTGGCTCACCCTTACTTGGCTTCCTCCTCAGGCGGAGTTTTTAGCACAGCCGCTCAATCCCTGCCTACATCTGCATTGCAGGGGGTATTCTTTAGTGGCCTTCTATTCCAGAGTTCTGGACCCGGCTGGTGGGAAGTGGCGCGCTCCACATCTCTCCTTCTGCAGGTGAAATATATATATATATGTATGTATATGTATGTATGTGTATATATGTGTATGTGTATGTGTATGTATATGTATATATATATATATATATATATATATATATATATTACCTCTCTTAAGACATCACTAATGTCTAAGTCACGTCAGCCCTCTGGTAATCTTACTTCCCACCGCCCATTCTAGGGGTAGACTGCGGGACTCCCAACACCAGGCGGAGTGGGGTTGCTGTCAGGTCTTGCCGTAATGATAGACGTTCCATTCCTGGTACGGACCACCCTTCTATTTCTTCTCCCCCTCGAACAATTCCTGGATTGCGGAAGGTGTTCGAGGCGGGCTTTCTGCGTTGGAGTCACCCGGACGTGGACGTGATGGCTTCGAGACTGTCTCGGAAGCTTACCACCTTCTCTCCCGAGCAGAGATCTGGAAGTTTGCGGCGTGGAAGCCCTGATTCCCTGGTAGGGGTTCTCCCTCCTTGCGTTTCCCCCCTTCTCCTTCCTACCCAGAGTCCTACGTAAGATCAGGATGGAGGGTATTCCGACTATCCTAGTCGCCCTGGGGATTGGCCGTTGCACGTAGTACGCCGACCTAGTCTCCTTCTAGGGGACGTCCTGGTCACTGCCACTCAGAGATGTCCTTCCTTCATAGTCCGGTCTTCCATTAGTGTTTTAGGCCTCTTCGTTTGCCGGCGTGGCTAGTAAGACCGCCATTCTATGTGAAGAGATTTTTTCGGCGGATGTCATCCGCAAGCCTGCATCGTCCAGGATCTATTCAGCACCTGGAGGTCCTTCCTGGGTTTCTGTGGAAGCCGAAGTGCTCTGCCACGTCGTTTTTCCCCACGTCGTTTTTCAATCAGGGTTGGACCTTGGTCTGGCCTTAGTCAAGCGTCGTCGCCTTCTATCCTTCCAGCGCTCCCAGGTTCCCTGGGGCCAGTGAGGCCCTTCTTTATGGAGTAGCTCATACGGTTACTCTGTACCGTCCCCCTTACCGCCTTGGGATATGAGTTTAGTCCTCTCAGCGCTCCAGGTTTTCCCTGGAGCCCATGTGGGAGAGTTTCCCAGACTCCTGTACTGGAAGGTAGTTTTTCTGGTCACTATCACTTCCATCAGACCGAAGGGTCCTGAAACGGAATTACTCCCTTGGACGTTGTCAGAGCTCTGAAGATCTGTTTAGTAGCCTCCGGCCCCTTCCGCCGTACGGATCCTCTTATTGTCATCTCGGAGGAGATTGGCGCCTTCCAAGGTGGCAATCGCACGCCAAATTCGATCTACGATTGCTGTAGCATACCGCGCCCGAGGCAGGGTTCCGGCCTTAGGTGTCACGACTTATCCCACCAGAGCGGTGGGCGCATCTTGGGCGCGGAGGAATCTCGCTTCGGCTGCTCAGTTGTGTAAGACGGCTGCTTGGCCCTCCTTACACACATTCATAAATTTTGCCAGGTGCATACTTATGCATTGGCGGACGCTGGCTTGGGCCGCATGGTCTTGCAGGGGGCAGTTTCTTAGATGCCTGCCGGGACGCTTGTTTCCATGGGGCTGTGTTTTTTTCCCTCCCTGTGGACTGCTTTTGGACATCCCACGGTTCCTGTGTCTCCAAATGAATATGAGCGAGAAAAGGAGATTTTTGTATAACTTACCAGTAAAATCTCTTTCTCACTCTTCATTGGGGGACACAGCACCCACCCAGTATTGTTGTTCGACCACAGTTGAGCAGCTGCTGGTTTGAACCCCGTTGGGTCATTTCGGCATGGTTGGTGTTCCAGGTTTTTTCTTGGTTGGCTTGCTTCTCCTACTGCTTGTACACAAACTGAAGCTCTCTCTCCAGGCTGGAGGGGGTATAGCTGGGGAGGAGCTAACAGCTTTTACTAGTGTCAACGCCTCCTAGAGGACATAGCTATACCCACGGTTCCTGTGTCCCCAATGAAGAGCGAGAAAGAGATTTTACTGGTAAGTAAATACAAAAATCTCCTTTTTTCCTCACATGCACATGCAAAAGGTCAGTCCGTTTCATAGGTACAAACCTGATGACAGATGCCCTTTAATGGCTCGCCTGGTCTGAAAATGTCTGACCTGTTAAAATATAAAAGTATTTATCCTGCACAGCGAACAGAGTCCCAGAAAAAAATATCAAAATGGCTGAATCACTGGATTTTCATCGCTTCACCCCCCCCCCCCCCAACAAAAAATTAATAAAAAAAAGTTATCAGTCGTATGTACCCCAAAATGTTACCAATAAAACTAAAGGTCACCCACCACAACAAAAGTCATTGCATTTATGGGTGTCAGAATATGGTGACACAAGCAAAATTTCTCCCCCAAAATTTTACATATTTTTTTTAAAGTTGTAAAACACAGCAAAAAATAAATAAATTTGGTATCCCTGTAATCGTACTGACCCACCCACTAAAACATGTCCGTTTCAGTGCATAGCGAAAACCATAAAAAGGCAACTCAAAAACGATATGATGGAATAGCTTTTTTTTTTTTTATTTCACCCCCTAAAGGTTTTTTTCCCCCCATTTTCCAGTACATGACGTAAATAAAATGGTGTCTTTAAAAAGTAAACTTGTCCTGCCAACAAGGCGCCCTCATACAGCTATGTTAAAGGAAAAGTACAAAGTTATGGCTCCTAGGAGATGGGAAGGGAAAAGTTTAAATTCTTTACTGTGCCAGGGGGTTAACTTAGACTGCTGGCCAACACTATGCTAGAACACGTCTGTTCCACGGAATTCGGAGATAAAAAAAAAAAGAAAAAAAAAAAAAGCCATTTAAAATTGGTTATTACATTTTTTATGAAACACTGGAACGGAATTCGAAAAATGTCTTTATATAAACTCCTGGCACTTATTAAAGTCAACGTGATTTGTATTTCAGAGGCTCTGAGTTGTCAGGCAGCTTTTGGTCTTTGTCAGCTATGGACCATCCAGCCGTGACCTAAATTGGAACAGCACTTTAGTTATCCTGACTATGTCTATGTTTAATAACCTTATTCTGTTTAATTCCTTAAGTATATCCATCTCCTGTAACAAGCCGCAGACATCGCAAATCTGTATTTGGAGAGATTGGACACACTATAATCAACTTATTGACTGTAAGTATTTATTCTGGATGTTTTTATCGCAAAGAGGTTTCAATTGAAACTCCAACCAAAAAAAACTAGGCAAAAATGATATAATTAGCATTTGGCCAAAGTTTCACTTTATATGCATGTGTGCTGCAAAAGTGATTTAATAAGAGCATCTCACACGTCTGTGGTGTTTTTTTATTTTTTGTTTTTTTTCCCCCAGGACCTTAGAAATTATCAGTACACCATTCCACATGTAGAGGGTTTGGTAATTCACATGGAGATGGGCAAAAGCTGCATAAACATCCCTTCAAAGCGACATAATGAGGTGAGCAAGATGCACAAGTTGCATTATCCTTGTTCCTACGTCTATATGCATTAGCTCACTGGTTCTGTATCTTTTTATTATCATCACTTGTAACCTATCATACTGGGGGAGATTTAGCAAGGCAAAAGTGGGGTGTATACAGTATATACATCTAGAGACTAAAATCTCATCAGTGTTTTATTCTTGCATACCGTATATGGAGCGGATTTTAACTTTTTTTGGTTGCCTGTTAAAGGGGTCTCAGGATAGGTCATCAGTATCTGATAGGTGGGGATTCGCCTCCCAACATCCCCTCCGATCGGATGTTTGAAGAGGCCCCCGCACTCCGTTGTGTGCCTCTTCCACATCGCCTTGAAATTGGATTGCGGCTGTGCTCGGTATCACATGTCAACCACATTCATTTGAATGGATGTGAGCTGCGCCTAGGCCATGTGACTGATGAACATGACGTCACTGGCCTGGGGAAAGCTGCAAGGAGGCGGTTGAACCACCACTGACCAGATACTGGTATTGGTGGGGCTGTGGCAACCCGACTAAGCTGCTGTCACCTGCAGTCAGCAGAATTAAAGGGGTTCTGCAGTTTGTTTTAACTGATGATCTATAATAGATCATCAGCATCTGACCGGCGGGGGTCCGACACCCAGGACCCCCACCAATCAGCTATTTGAGAACGCAGCGGCGCTCCAGGAGTGCCGCGGCCTTCTCACTGTTTACCGCTGGCCCAGTGACGTCACGACTAGTGTCAACTTGCCCAGGCCAGTTGATACTAGCTCCGCCCAGGCCAGTTGATACTAGCCCCGCCCAGGCCAGTTGATACTAGCGGTAAACAGTGAGTAGGCCGCGGTGCTGCTGGAACGCCACTGCCTTCTCAAATATGCTGATCGGCAGGGGTCCCGGGTGTCGGACCCCTGCCGATCAGGTGCTGATGATCTATCCAGAGGATAGATCATCAGTTAAAACAAACTGTAGAACCCCTTTAACACTTTCCACTGAGCCAGAAGCACAGTGAATGTTAGCTGAGCTACAGTAACCCAGCATGGCCACCACACTTTGAACGAAGCCGTGCTTCTGGCTTTGTTCCCAGTGATGATTCTGATATTGAAGATCTATTTTGTCTAAATAAAAAAAAAAAAAAACTTTTTTTTGTTTAAAAGATTCTTAAAGTAATTCATTCATGCAATGAACACGTCATAAGCATCGGCGCTAGCTTCAGTTTGGAGGCGGACTCCCATCTGGTTTGTGTGCAGAATAGTGATGGAATCTATCAGACGCAAGCCAACAGTGCTGCCGGACAGCCTAGAAAAGGTGAGCCTCTGTTGCTTTTACTGGAAATATCATAAATGCTGTTTACGTCTCTTGTAGTCCACGTTATACCGGACAGTGAATGGATTTGTCTGTGTGAGCTATTATTTTGTGTACAGTATTGTGGCCAGTATTTGATCACGTATATGAATAAGATTTGGATGTTTAGTATAAATTTGCTTCTCCGCCCGTTCAGTGAAGTGTTGTACGTTGTGGCTACAGGATAATCACGTCAAGTAGAATCTGGGTCACCATTCTTACTCATGACACACTTCCAGAAAAATGTTCACGTGTGCAATAAATGATACATGAGGAACAGATCATTGTCATTATCTTGAGATCATAATAATTTTGTAGGCATCTTTTCTTGTGATGGTTTCTCTGAGCTGTTGGTCAATGATACTTTAATTGGTGAACGGTTCATATAGTTTAAAATACTTGAGTTTAGGCCTTACAGGTCGGTCTAAGATTATTTATTATATATATATATATATATATTATAATATAATATAATATAATTTTTATTTTTTAACATTGTTTTTTAGTTACTGGAGCAAGTTTTGTTGTCTTCAATGGAGCCCTGAAAACATCATCTGGATTCCTTGCTAAGTCTAGCATAGTAGAAGGTATGTGTACATTTATACCTGTAAATGGCATCTTTTAGTGATAAAATTACCTCCTAATCCCTTGACACTTCAGTGCCTGCGTTCCACGGCCCACTGACTTTCTCTATTTTTATTTTTTTTTCATTGGTAGAACTTTTACTATAATTCTTTAATCCAATCTCTCAGGTTTAGGCCGCTTTCACACGAACATGTGCGCTCCGTGGCCGTATTGCGTCCGTATTTACGCAATACACGGGCACCGTTTAGTGTGCATTCCGCATCACGGATGCGGACCCATTCACTTCAATGGGTCCGCAAATACGGAGATGTGGAATGGTGTGGAACAGAAGCCCCACGGAAGCACTCGTTTCGTCCCGTACTTCCGTTCCGCAAAAATATAGAACATGTCCTATCTTTTTGCGGAACGGCCGTTTCACAGACCCATTAAAGTGAATAAGTCTGCGATCCGCTGTGGCTGCCCCTCGGTTGGTGTTCGTGCATTGCGGGCCGCAGCATTGCCACGGGGCGCACACGTTCGTGTGCAAGAGGCCTTAATCACTTAGAACAGAGATGCCCAACCTGCGGCCCTCCAGCTGTTACAAAACTACAACTCCCGGCATACCCTAATAGCTGTAGTTGTCCAAGCATACTAGGAGTTGTAGGTTTGTAAAATCTGGAGGGTCGCAGGTTTGGCATCCCTGACTTCGATGGGTTCTTCGTATATGTAAAGCGCTGGGTTTCTGTAATCTGCCATACATGTATGGCGCTACACCATCGGCAGCAGGTGTCGAACGCTTCATTGGATAAACCCCTTTAACAGTGTTGTCATCCCTGATTCACAGTAATTATTTTATGTTTTTTTATCAGATGGAGTGATGGTACAGATAACACAAGAGATGATGGAAGCTCTGCGGCAAGCCCTGCGAGACAAAAAGGACTTCAGGATAACATGTGGAAGAATAGATTCAGGAGACTTGTCTGAAGAAGTGACCATTCGTTGGGTGGAGACTGTAGACACTAAAAATAAAGGGTAAAAGCAAAAAGTGTGAAAAGACAAATGAATCATAATTTCTGAATTACCAGCTCTGATACACAATTGGTAGTTTGGGCTTTTGTCTTTATTATTCATATCACACAGGACATATGTATTTGTATGCAGAATTATGGCAGATTGCCCCTTTTATTGTATATGAGGACAGAGAGGGAGATGCAGACTGGATAACAAGTTTTGCACGATACAAATTAAGGCTCGTGCTCATGACCATATACATTTTGCGGTCAGAAAAAAACCCTGAAAAGAATAGGACATTCTATCTTTTTTGTGTGACCAAGGAACGGACATACGGATGCGGACAGCACACGATATGCTGTCCACATATTTTGCGGGCCCATTGAAGTGAATAGGTCCGCATTCAATCCACACTGGAACTACGGTCATACGCATGAGGCCTTATACAGGAAAAGCTGTTAATCGGGAGGCTACTACTACCTATATACCTATGTATACTAACAACTGTCATACATTTGTTTCTTTCTTTGATTTGTAGGATCATAAGCCCCATTGATGGACAATCCATGGAAGGAATTCCTAGCGAAAGGATTTGTCAAGATACTGATTTTGAAGCGCATGATAAGGCTGTGAAATGCACAGAGGTAAGTGTCTGACCACTGGATCTTAAAAGCTGTGAATCACATACTTTCCTGGAGTCATGCTATTGAATACATGAGTACATTGTTCTTTTGTAGCTCCTTGGTGCATAAGGGCCCTTTTACAGGGGCCAAGAATCAGATGACTTAATGAGAAGTAACTTTCTCGGCCATATTCATTGGGGGACACAGGAACCGTGGGTATAGCGATGTCCTCTAGGAGGCGTTGACACTAGATAAAGCTGTTAGCTCCTCCCCTGGCAGCTATACCCCCTCCAGCCTGGAGAGAAAGCTCCAGTTTTTTCTAGTGTCAATAGGAGGCAAGACCTCCCTGCTCTGCAGGGATCTCCTGAAGATTTTTTATTTTAGTTTATTTTTTTTCTCCTCTTTCAGGTGGGAAACGGTGGACGCCTCGCCTCCCTGTTCTCCCGGGGGGAGCACGCCAGCGTTGGTCCGCCACGCTGCCTCCTCCCCCCACAAGAAGACGAGTGGACCACGGCAGCCTCGCTCCCCTGCATCCCGCCAGCCAAGGGGTCACCCGTCTAAGTCCCTCTTCCAGCTTCCTGCCACTACGGTGCCAGTAGCTGAAGGGGTGACCCTGCTGGAACAAGAGGAAGGGTGAAAATGGTGGCAGGAGAAGAGGATGAAGATGAGGTGAGTACACGGGACTAGGTAAGTAGGTCCATTCTGATGGATTAACCCTCTTGGGTTGTTTAGTCTTCTCCCTCCTACCCTCCCTCTTGGTGGCAATAGATTCAACAGGGGTCCCCTGCCATAGGTGGACTAGGTACAATAACGCTGGTTTCAATGCTGGACCATTCCCCCTTCTGTAGGTGGCGGAATTGCATCTCCACTGGGTTCAGTACCTGTCGCATTCATTAGCCCCTTCCATAGGTGGCGCGATGACATTCTCACCAGTTACAAGGTGTGCTGTATGCATTACCCCCTTACTTAGGTGCTATTGCACTCCCACGGGGTACAGGACTTGCCATATGCACTAGCTCATGCCGTGGGCATTTACCCCCCTTCATAGGTGGGGTGTTTTCCCTACCACTGGCTTACGTACTTGCCGTACGCATTCCTCCTTCCATAGGTATGGTAATTGTACCACCATTGTACCATTGGATACGGTCCCGTCTGTCGCGCTATCCTTCCATAGGCGGAGTGTTGCACATCACTGTGCTTCCTGTTTGCATTTTTCCCCTTCACAAGTGATCCACTAGCGGGGGAATAACTGAACATCTTCAGATACTGCAATTCAACTGCGCCACGGCTCTAGGTGCCTTCGCTTATTTTATGAGAGGGCGCGGCAACAGTCGGTACTTGACAGTGCCCGGCGCTCTTACTCTAGTGCTATATAGGTGCCGCCAGTGGACACGGGGGCTATCCCTTATTGCTCTTCTTGGTGCTGGTTTTGAGCATGATTATGACATCCTCTACTTCTCAGGGGGTTTACTAGCATCACTTGTGTCCTAGAGACACCCATCTCCACGGGCCTCCATTGTTCCAGTCGGTCATGATATTGTCCGCATCAATACGTTGTGCGTACACCATTTCACATATATGGTGAGTACGTTCCAGCGAGTCAAGTGTTCACTGACTCTATATTCTCTATCACCACTCCTCCTTCTCTGGGGAGTGGTTATGCTGGCACTCTGGTTTAGCGCCTATAGCTTGTTCTCCTCCACAGGTGCAGCCCTTCGCTAATGCTCGAGTTAGTGGTCGCTGCAGTGGGACGTCCCCTCAGGTAGGGGTCCTACCCTGGCGCTAGCTTGGCAGTTGCTCCTGTCCAGCGCCCTTCAAAGTAGAGTTTTTTTTTTTTTTTTTAAGGTTGCTCTACTTAACCTGGGGCAGTACGGTACGTGGCTTCTACGGATAGTCTCAAGGCCTCCCCCTCAGTTTTGCGCTGACGAGCCGAACGCTGGCTGCTCCTGTGGGAGCGGTATTGCCTTACCACTACATACTTGGGTTCTTACTGCTCAGCGCTTCGTCAGGTGATGGACTCTTCTAGCACTGAGTTTGGTGGCCTTGCGGGTGGCCCCCTCCTCTGCTGGAGTATGGGACTAGCAACACAGTGTGACTCCCCTTGCCTGGCTTCCTCCTCAGGCGGAGTTCTTTGCGCAGCCACTTAATCCTTGGCTACTTCTGTATAGCGCCGGTCTCTGACCTAGCTTATTCTTCTCCTGTCTTTTTCCTCCTCTGGCTCATGGTTCATAGACACCCCGCATGCCTTGGTAGTTCCTACGTTACTACCTTCCCTCATCTGCATTTGCACGGGGTATTCATTTGGTGGCCTTCCATTCCAGACACGCTCCGGTCCCAACTGGTGGGCGGTGGCGCCCTCCACATCCCTCCCTCTACAGGGACTCCTTCCATTGCTCTGGGTGTGCTAACGGTATCATCACGGAAGCTCCCCACCTTTCTCTCCCGAGCAGGAGTTCCGGAAGCATAAGGCATGGACGCCCTGATATCTCGTTGGCGGGACTTCTTCCTCCTTACGTGTTTTTTCTCCTACCAGGGTTCTACGGAGGATCAGAGGAGGACATTCCAACAAATACTAGTAGCTCCGGATTGGCTCTGTCACGCGTGGTTCGCCGACCTCGTTCTCCTTCTAGGAGACGTTCCTTGGTCACTGCCACTCAGCGACGACCTTCTTTCACAGGGTCCGGTCTTACATCAGCCTTAGTGTCTTGGTTGACAGCGTGGCTATTGAATCCGCAATTCTGATGTGGAGAGGGTTTTCGGCGGACGTCATCCGCACTGTGATTCAGACCAGGAAGCCTGCACCTCCCAGGATCTGTTATAGGACCTGGCGGTCCTCCTGGGCTTTTGTGAAAGCCGGGACATTCCCTCACTCCGTTTTGTTCTCTCCCCACGATCCTATCCTTTCTATAATCAGGGTTGGACCTTCGTTTAGCCCTTAGTTCTTTGATGGGTCAGGTGTTGGTGCTTCTATCTTGGGGCAGCCTCCAACGTCTTCTGGTGGCCATGGAAACCTTCCTTCAGGGAGTGGCACATACGGTTCCTCCGTACCATCCTTTACCGCCTTGGGATCTGTATATAGTTCTCCCAGTGTTCCAGTCTTCTCCCTTGTGCCCTTGGGGAGATCTCTCTCCGGCTCCTGCCCTAAAAGGTAGTTTTTTTTCTTGTGGCTATCACATCCATCAGACGGGTTTCCGAGTTGGTGGTGCTGTCTTGCAGAGAACCCTTCCTGGGTCTTCACAAGGATAAGGCGGTTCTCCGGCCCATTCCTTCTTTCTCCCGAAGGTGGTCTGTGTCTTCCACATCTATGAAGAAGTTGTCCTTCCTTCACTGTCCCTCTCCTTTACTCCCTAGGAAGGTAGTTACGTCATTGACGTGGTCAGGGCTCTGATCATTATTGGCAGCCTCCTTTTTTTTGTCATCCGGAGGGTCCACGCTGGAGATTGGCGGCCTCCAAGGTGACAATTGATGGATTCGGTCTGCAAATACTGTACATTCCGCACCCGCAGCAGGGTTCCGCCCTTAGTTGTCACGGCTCGCTCCACTGAGCGGTGGGCGCTTCTTGGGCTCTGAGGAATCGTGCTTCGGCTGCGCAGTTGTGTAACGCGGCTACTGGTCCTCTTTACACACATTCACAAAAATTTACCAGGTGCATACTTATGCATCGGCGGACGCTGCTTGGGCCGCAATAGTCTTGCAGGCGGCAGTTTCTTAGATGCCAGCAGGGACGCTTGCTTCCATGGGTCTGTGGTTTTCCCTCCCCGTGGACTGCTTTTGGAATGAATATGGGTGAGAAAAGGAGATTTTGTATAACTTACCAGTAAAATCTCTTTCTCGCTCTTCATTGGGGGACACAACACCCACCCAGTATTGGACCACAGTTGTGGCTGTTGCTGGTTAGAACCCTGTTGGGTTTTCGGCATGATTGATGTTCCATGTTTTTTTCTTGGTTGGCTTGCTTCTCCTACTGCTTCTACACAAACTGAAGCTCTCTCTCCAGGCTGGAGGGGGTATAGGTGCCAGGGGAGGAGCTAACAGCTTTTACTAGTGTCAACGCCTCCTAGAGGACATAGCTATACCCACGGTTCCTGTGTCCCCCAATGAAGAGCGAGAAAGAGATTTTACTGGTAAGTTATACAAAAATCTCCTTTTTGTATGATCACTTACTCCCGATAATTGGCCCATGTAAAGGTGCCCCTTATTACCCTCCAAACACACTTGTTTTTCAGTTAAAAACATCTTTTGTGCGGCACCTAAAATCTCCCCGTGTAAACATGGGATGTTCTGCTGACGATATGCATTGTCAATGGGAATGAATGATCATTGTACGCTCTCATTCATTTTGCATCGACCCAAGCACTTTAAAAAAACTTGTATATTGTCATCTGCTGTTTGTTACAGGTCTGGCATCGCCAATTGTAAGGGGACTCTAATGGTCCATTTATATGGGCTGATGCACAGGGCTATGATTAGGAATGATCTGATTCATTGTTAGCAGCACCTCGGTGTTTGTACATGGCGTTGTGCTGCTGACAAACCATGATTTTAGGTCTGGGCTACACTGCGACTTTTTGTAGCACGACACATTGATTTCCACTGTTGAATGACAGCTGCGGTCTACAAGATTGCATTCAACTGAATGCATTTATTTGGACTGCAGCAGTAGTTCAATAGTTAAAAACAATCTGTTGTGTTACAAAAAGTTGGTGTTGTGATCATTTGTCGGGTGATTGCTTGCACTTTTACATGGGGCCGTCTGACAGCAGCGCTTGGGTTGAAAGATATAGAATAAGAGATAGATAGATAGATAGATATATATATATATATATATATATATATATATATATATATATATATATATATATAATATTACACGTCACATCAATGCTATAGGTCTCCTGCAAGCTGTTCTGGCAAAGAACAGCCTGCCTACCTGCTCTCTCAGGATCCAGTATTGCCTATAACTATAAAGGGATCCAACAGAGAACAGGCAAATAGACCGGGATTCGGCCAGACAAAAAACGCTGCATGGGGGCTTGTTGAATTTGATACTTGCTGGCAGCCGATTATTTTCTTCCCTTCATAACAGATCCATACTCGCGCATACAAGTGCAGTGTGGAGTCACGGGCAATAGTTGGCCAACTATCTATCTAAAGTTTCCTTCCTGTTATTGCACACCCTGTTAAAATTTCTACATCATATGAATGTCATTAGGATGGCCCCAATTATTAGCTGGAGAGTGAGGCACATATTGGGTCCAGTTTTCCATACATTTGAATGTGATCATGTAATATCTCCTGTTGCCATAGGCCCACTAGTTATTTTAGTTATGTATTGTGAATGGGAGACATTATATAAAAGGATGGTACGTTTGAGCTGCTGCATTGTGACGATGACTGGCCGTCTTTATACACTCATGCAAAGCATTAATATGAAGCAAACCTTAGTCCATTTAATACGTCACCTGTAATTCTCATGTTCTAATATCTGTGTTTTAGGTGTTTTATCTGCTAAGAGACCGTGAACCAGTCAGTGCAATGGCTCATCTTCAGTTTGCTAAAGAAATAGCGACCGCATGTGGAGCTGCTCTCTGTCCACATCTGAAGACTTTAAAGAACAGTGGAATGAATAAGATCGGGCTACGAGTCTCCATGGATATTGACATGGTAATAGCTCTTATCCCTTGATATATTCTTTTAGTTATTCACTGATTTTTTTTTAGTGATACACACTGTATGTGTATGTATGTATGTGTATGTGTGTGTAATATATGTAATAAATATATATATATATATATATATATATATATATATATATATATATATATATATATATATATATATATATATATATATATATATATTTCTCGCCCAGTTTCCTTGGGGGACACAGAAGACCTTGGGTATAGCTCATCTCCATAGGAGGCGTGACACTAAGTGAAAGCTGTTAAGCCCCTCCTCCACAGCTATACCCTCAGCCTGGAGAGAAAGGCAGCCAGTTTTTTGCTTAGTGTCCAAGGAGGCAAGACACTCCCTGCTCTGCAGGGCTGGTTTCTCCTTGTTTAAATTTTAGATTTTTACTTTTTTATTTCTTTTTGTTCCAGATCATCAGGGATAACAGAGTCGCACTAGACCTCTCTGTTCTCCCGGGGTTGAGCTGCGCCAGTGCCGGTCATCCGCACTGCTGCCTCCCCCACAGAAGGCAAGGTGGATCAGGGCAGCCCAGCTCCCCTACATCCCGCCAGCGCAAGGGTCGCCCGCACGCCAAGTCCCTCTTCCAGCGTCCTGCCACTACGGTGCCAGTAGCTGAAGGGGCGACCCTGCTGGAATGGACCGAGGGTGAAGACGGCTGTGGTAAGAGAGTGGCTTCTCCAGCCCTACGTCCCCCACCCCCCACCCAATGGTCTCCTGCGTGCCTGACCCCCCATACTGGGCCTCTAGTCCCCTGCTGGACCTAGGCTGGCTCCTGGGGTGCCGCAGAGCGGCAATCTGCTCCCTGCCTCCCCCCCCCCCCCCCTTTTTTCCTGGCCCTCATAGTACATGCAGCTAGTGGCTGTCAGCCGTCGCCTGCCTTCTCCTCACGGGCACCCCGTCTTTGGGTCCCCCCCCATCTCGCCTGATCACATTGGGCCTTACCGGAGAGTGCAGGACGCTGCAGTGGAGTAAGGCCTCGCCTCCGGACAGCACTAATATTCCGGTGCGGCCGAGCCGGCCGGCAAACCGCGGGTCCCTGTCTCTTCCGGCCGGCGGGGTGGGCCCCCGCGGCCGGCAAACCGCCATTCCGGGTCCCTGTCTCTTCCGGCCGGCGGGGTGGGCTCCCGCGGCCGGCAAACCGCCTTTTCGGGTCCCTGTCTCTTCCGGCCGGCGGGGTGGGCTCCCGCGGCCGGCATTGGGCTTGACTATGCCCCAGCAGGCCCCGTCCGACCATCGGTGCCGGTCGCCAGGGCTCAGCAAATTTGGTCCTAGGCTTCGCGGCCTGCTGGGCCGCAATTCCGACCGGCCCGCGGGGTGGGCTCCCGCGGCCGGTTTAAAGCGCCATTCCGCCTCAGGTCCCGGCGGTATAACGGGCCGGGCGCCGCAAATTTAGCCCCCGGCTTCGCGGCCTACTAGGCCGCAATATTCCGGTCTCTGGTGGAGGGGGCGGGAACCTCTCCAGGCGCGAATTCTTCCCGCCTGGAGGTTCCTCCGCCCCCAGGGGATCGCACGCCGCCCTCCAGGCCGGATCCCTGTTAACCCTTTGGGTACAGGCCGGCTCTCAAATGGGTCTGTATAGTTGGCCCCCCCTTTTTTTCTCAGGTGCCCATATATGGTGGCTCCCCTTTAGCCTTGGAGAGGCTGTGTTTTAAATATATATATAAAATAAAAAAAATAATAATAATTATAATAATAAAATAAATAATAATAGATCACTGATTTCTATTGGACTGCGCAGGACGCTGCAGCCTCATCAGTAGTACTGCATGTCTGCATGACCTCTTTCCACAGGCGGCATGGTGTTGCGCTCCCAGCCTGCGTCGCTGCTAGGGCATTTTCCCCTTTTAGGCGGTTTTCTTGCATCTTCCAGGATACGGCGCTGGCCAAGTGCATGCGGCCCTTCCGTAGGCAGCATTCATCTTCTCTCCAGTTATGGTGCCTGCCATGTGCATCCCCCCCCCCTTCTAGGCGGGATACTGCACTCTCCCTGGCTGCCGGCTGGCCATGTGCATGACCCCCTTCTTAGGCGGAATACTGCACCTTCACCGGATACGGTGCTGGCCATGTGCACGACTCCCTTCCATAAGCGGAACGCTGCACTCTCTCTGGATTTGCTGCCGGCCATGTGCGTGACCCCCTTCCATCGGCGGAACGCAGCACTCACTGGATTCGCTGCCGGCCATGTGCGTGAGCCAGCCATGTGTGTGTGACTCCCTTCCTGGGCGGAACGCAGCACTCTCACTGGATCTGTTGCCGATCAGGTGCATGACCCCCCTTTTTAGGCGGAATACTGCACTCTCACCGGATACGGTACTGGCTATGTGCACGACCCCCTTCCATAGGCGGAATGCTGCACTCTCACTGATGTGCTATGATGCACTTATGTACTATGTTACTATGCTGCACTCTCACTGGTTTCGCTGCCGGCCATTTCATAGGTGGTATGCTACAGTCTCATTAGATTCCTGCCGGCCTTGGGTATGCCTCCTTCCCTCAGGCAGCATACATACATCCCTCTGTCTGTGGTTGTTTCCTCGCAGGTACGTTGCTGGCCATGTGCATGTACCCCATACATGGCAGGGTGCTTGCACTCTCGCTGGATCCGCTGTCGGCCATATGCATGACCCCTCTTCCGTGGGCGGTGTACGCACTCTTGCTGGATTCGCTGCCAGCCAGGGGCATGCCTTCCTTCCTCAGGCAACATGCACACATTCTTACTGACTGTGTTTGTCTTTCGCCAGTACGTTGCTGGCCATGTGTATGACTCCCATGCATGGCGGTGTGCTCGCACTCTCCCTGGATGAGATGCTGGCCATGTGCTTTACCCCCCTTTTTTCTGGGCGGCATGCTACACTCTCACCGGATACATTGCTGCCCATGAGAATGGCCCTCTAATATGGGTGGAATGCTTGCGCTTCCATTGGATACGGTGCTGGCCTTGTGCGTGACCACCCCTCATCCCATGAGCAGAATTTGGCACGCTCATGAGATTCACGGCTGTCCTTGTATGGCTGTGCTGGACTTGTACATGTCCCCCTTCATTGGCAGAGTAGTTGCACTCTCGCTAAGTTCAGTGTTGGTGTATTATTGCACATTCACTTAATGCATGGATACCCCTGTGCATGTTCCCCTTTCACTAGGTGGACCTTCTGCGTTCCTGCTGGATTATAGGGTATGTCCTGCTTCTCTGAAGTAGGTACGGCCTTAGGCATCACTCCCTTTTGGGACCGGCCTTTGCACTCTTGCCGACTGCAGTTTGCCAGATACAATTTCCCCCCTTTTCGGGGCGGACTGCTTGCGTTCCATCGCATGCTATACTAGGCTTATGCATAACTCCCTTTCAGGTTGCACTTTGCAATTCCGTACATGCTGTGGCACTCTGTGGCGAGCCCCCCCTTTCTCGCTAAATTAACCTTTTGCAGTGAGCGGACGTTCTTGTGCGTTGTTTGGGCCGTGTATGCCTTCTCCTCCTGTAGGTGGGTTGGCCTTCTCACTGCTTACGGGCTGCTCGTACGTATGTCTCATCTACTTCCTGCGGCATACTTTTGTTTTCTTGGGATACGATGCTTGCCACAAACCTTGCACTCGTCTCTAAGGAGTTCATTCTGTCCACCTGACCCGGACGGGCTCTACTTGCTCTCTGCTGCACGGAGCTGGGTGGTACTCATTCATTTAGTTGGCCCTTCATCCCAGGGAATGTTCGTGGTTCCTAGATGCGTGCCCATTCGTCCTTCCGCGGTATTGCTTCCCTGCGCTAGTGGTCACATGGTCGAGAGTGCGGTTGTCTGGATCGCCCCTTGAATTCTTCGTTGGCTCTGGCAGGACTGCGGTTCCCTTGCCTGCTGCAATTTCCTCCTCTTCGGATGTAGTGTGGTATGAGTCCTTCCTCTTGGCGCCTCTACGCTACAGTCTGATCTGCTACCAGGTGCGGGCCGCTTTTCTCGGGAAGGTCACCCAAATTCTCTTGGGTGCTCGATTACCCAGGTCCGGAGGACCTCCGCCTTGGGTTCTTCAGGGTATTCTCCTTCTGCGAGGCGGTGAACCGGGCATCTCACAGTGTAGCAGGGTTCTGCTTTTGAGCTGTCCTATGGCTTCCCTGTTGCCCACTCCTCCGTTCGGTTGGAGGGTGTTATGCCGGCCTTTGTCTCGACTACCTTATCTTGCCGGCTCTGTTTGGCCGCCGCTCGGTACAGATCACTCTGATGTGGCTTCTGTCCCGCCAGACTTCAGAGGTTGTTCCTTCACTGTCCTCCCCTCTGGGGAGAGCATGGTTGTTCATGTGGATGGTTCCGGTGTTCCTTTTGGCCTCGTACTGTCTCCCTTGTTCACACTGGCTGTATTAGCTGTGCCGATTTATCGAGTCTACCGCGTTCTGTCCTCCCGCTGAGTGCAGAGTGTGTGGTCCATTCTAAGACAATGGTCCTGCTGTAGACTTACCTTCTCGGTAACTTGGGGGGACTACCTTTCGGTCCAGATTATCCTTTGATCTCCTACACCGGGACTGTAGAACATGGCTACATCAGCATGGACTATAGCCTGTCTTGTCCTGGCATCTGGCGGATGCTGGGCGGACCCTTTTGGTTCCTTTCCGTCTGTCCTTCTGCTCCCCCACTCGGGTGGATACGGGACAACGTTGCTCGGGGGCCGACGGGACCAGTTTGTCAACTTCTGCCCGTGTTACTGGTCTGCGCCTGATCACATTTGGTTTTTCGCCCGCTTGCCAGGCGACTCCAGCGGTTTCGCTACTGCCCGCTCCTGGCTGTATTTCGTCCAGGATCTGTCGTAAGATTTATGGTTTTTTTATCTGGGGTTCTGTGGGAAGCTGTGCATTCCCCACTCTGACTTTTCTCTCCCCATGGTTCTGTCTTTTTTCCAGTCCGGCCTGGACCTGGGACTGGGATTCCTTTACTTGAGGTATCAGTGTCAGCGCTGTTCTTCCTCTTCCAGCGTTCCCCGGCCCTCTGGGCCTGTCAAGACCTTCTTACTCGAAATGGCTCTTTGGTTCCTCTGTACTGTCCTTCGGTACCGCCCTGGGAACTACATACTGAGTTCTCGGCGCTCCAATCTTGTCCTTGGAGCCGTTACAGAAGTTCTCTCTACCCTCCTGTCCTGTACGGTTGTGTTTCTGTATCAGTCGTGTCTCTGACGGGTGCCTGAATGGCCCCCTTTTTGTTCTGAGCCTTCTGTCTTTTCCCAGGACAGGGCTGTTCTACATCCCGTTCCTTCCTTCTGAAGGTGGTGTTTGCCTTTCGCTTCAACACTTCACCAATTTGGACGTTGTTTGGGCCTTGCAGTTTTTACTTGGAGATCTCCGACTCTTGTCGACGTTCGGTCTCTTGGGTTTCCTGGAGGTCCGCGCTTAGAGTTGACGGACTCCAGGGTGGTTTTCCTCCGCTTTATCAGATTGGCTATTGCTGAGGTTACCGCACCGAGGGCAGGATTCTGCCTTTACTGTCACCGTTCATTTCACCAGAGCGGTCGGTGCCTCCTGGGCTGGAGGCTTTGGGCTTCGGCCATGCATTTGAGCAAGGCGGCCACAGGTCTTCCTTGCACGCTTTACAGAATTCTACAGGGTGCATACTCTGGCTTCGGCGTATGCTGCCTTGGTCCGCCTGGGTCTGCAGGCGGCGGTTCCTTGATGCCTTCGGGTGCTTCGCCTTGGAGCTGTGGTCCCTCCCCTTTTGGACTGCTTTTGAACGTCCCAAGGTCTTCTGTGTCCCCCAAGGAAACTGGGCGAGAAAACGAGATTTTTGTATAACTTACCAGTAAAATCTCTTTCTCGCTCTTTCCTTGGGGGACACAGCACCCACCCATTCGTTGTTTTTCTCTACACGGTTTCCGAGTTTGTGTTACCCGTTGGGTAGTTGGCTTGTTGGTTCCTTGTTGGACTTTGCCTTTCTCACTGCTTGGACACGCAACTGGCTGCCTTTCTCTCCAGGCTGAGGGTATAGCTGTGGAGGAGGGGCTTAACAGCTTTCACTTAGTGTCACGCCTCCTATGGAGATGAGCTATACCCAAGGTCTTCTGTGTCCCCCAAGGAAAGAGCGAGAAAGAGATTTTACTGGTAAGTTATACAAAAATCTCGTTATTATAACCAAAAAACGGAACCGCACCTCCTGAGACAAATCGCAGGTGCAAGCTACCTGGCAATAATACAGCAAACAAAAAAAGCAGCAGCACTCCACTAAGACTGAGTGAACAGGTGAATGTGTGAACAGGGTCAAATACATGACGCCAATACTTACTAAAGAAGCTCTTAGCGCATATTATTGATCAAAAATATGTCGAGCCCACCTAACAGACGACAAGGTAGCCTATTCTCAGGTGGGACCTACTCTTACACGGAGGGTCCAGCTCCATTGTTACTCTGATTAACCACCTCCGGACCGCCTAACGCAGATTCGCGTTCCGGATGTGGCAGCCCTGCGCACAGTCACGCATCTACGCGTCATCTCGCGAGACGCGAGATTTCCTGTGACCGCGCGCTCACAGGATCGGAAGGTAAGCGAGTGGATCTCCAGCCTGCCAGCGGCGATCGTTCGCTGGCAGGCTGGAGATGTGAATTTTTTAACCCCTAACAGGTATATTAGACGCTGTTTTGATAACAGCGTCTAATATACCTGCTACCTGGTCCTCTGGTGGTCCCCTTTGTTTGGATCAACCACCAGAGGACACAGGTAGCTCAGTAATATGTTGCACCAAGCACCACTACACTACACCCCCCCCCCCCCCTGTCACTTATTAACCCCTTATTCACCCTGATCACCCCATATAGACTCCCTGATCACCCCCCCCCCCTGTCATTGATTACCCCCCTGTCATTGATTACCCCCCTGTCATTGATTACCCCCCTGTCATTGATTACCCCCCTGTCATTGATTACCCCCCTGTCATTGATTACCCCCCTGTCATTGATTACCCCCCTGTCATTGATTACCCCCCTGTCATTGATTACCCCCCTGTCATTGATTACCCCCCTGTCATTGATTACCCCCCTGTCATTGATTACCCCCCTGTCATTGATTACCCCCCTGTCATTGATTACCCCCCCTGTCATTGATTACCCCCCTGTCATTGATTACCCCCCTGTCATTGATTACCCCCCTGTCATTGATTACCCCCCCTGTCATTGATTACCCCCCCTGTCATTGATTACCCCCCTGTCATTGATTACCCCCCCTGTCATTGATTACCCCCCTGTCATTGATTACCCCCCTGTCATTAATCACCCCCCTGTCATTGATTACCCCCCTGTCATTGATCACCCCTCTGTAAGGCTCCATTCAGACATTTTTTTGGCCCAAGTTAGCGGAAATTATTATTTTTTTCTTACAAAGTCTCATATTCCACTAACTTGTGTCAACAAATTAAATCTCACATGAACTCACCATACCCCTCACGGAATCCAAATGCGTAAAATTTTTTAGACATTTATATTCCAGACTTCTTCTCACGCTTTAGGGCCCCTAGAATGCCAGGGCAGTATAAATACACCACATGTGACCCCATTTCGGAAAGAAGACACCCCCAGGTATTCCGTGAGGGGCATATTGAGTCCATGAAAGATTGAAATTGTTGTCCCAAGTTAGCGGAAAGGGAGACTTTGTGAGAAAAAAAATAAATAAAATCAATTTCCGCTAACTTGTGCCAAAAAAAAAAAATTTCTATGAACTCGCCATGCCCCTCATTGAATACCTTGGGGTGTCTTCTTTCCAAAATGGGGTCACATGTGGGGAATTTATACTGCCCTGGCATTCTAGGGGCCCTAAAGCGTGAGAAGAAGTCTGGGATCCAAATGTCTAAAAATGCCCTCCTAAAAGGAATGTGGGCCCCTTAGCGCATCTAGGCTGCAAAAAAGTGTCACACATGTGGTATCGCCGTACTCAGGAGAAGTTGGGGAATGTGTTTTGGGGTGTCATTTTACATATACCAATGCTGGGTGAGAGAAATATCTTGGCAAAAGACAACTTTTCCCATTTTTTTTTTTATACAAAGTTGGCATTTGACCAAGATATTTATCTCACCCAGCATGGGTATATGTAAAATGACACCCCAAAACACATTCCCCAACTTCTCCTGAATACGGAGATACCACATGTGTGACACCTTTTTTGCAGCCTAGGTGGGCAAAGGGGCCCACATTCCAAAGAGCACCTTTCGGATTTCACAGGCCATTTTTTACAGAATTTGATTTCAAACTCCTTACCACACATTTGGGCCCCTAGAATGCCAGGGCAGTATAACTACCCCACAAGTGACCCCATTTTGGAAAGAAGACACCCTAAGGTATTCACTGATGGGCATAGTGAGTTCATAGAACTTTTTATTTTTTGTCACAAGTTAGTGGAATATGAGACTTTGTAAGAAAAAAATAAAAATAAAAAAATCATCATTTTCCGCTAACTTGTGACAAAAAATAAAAAGTTCTATGAACTCACTATGCCCATCAGCGAATACCTTAGGGTGTCTACTTTCCGAAATGGGGTCATTTGTGGGGTGTTTGTACTGTCTGGCCATTGTAGAACCTCAGGAAACATGACAGGTGCTCAGAAAGTCAGAGCTGCTTCAAAAAGCGGAAATTCACATTTTTGTACCATAGTTTGTAAACGCTATAACTTTTACCCAAACCATTTTTTTTTTTTACCCAAACATTTTTTTTTTATCAAAGACATGTATAACAATAAATTTAGAGCAAAATTTATATATGGATGTTGTTTTTTTTTGCAAAATTTTACAACTGAAAGTGAAAGATGTCATTTTTTTGCAAAAAAATCGTTAAATTTCGATTAATAACAAAAAAAGTAAAAATGTCATCAGCAATGAAATACCACCAAATGAAAGCTCTATTAGTGAGAAGAAAAGGAGGTAAAATTCATTTGGGTGGTAAGTTGCATGACCGAGCAATAAATGGTGAAAGTAGTGTAGTGCAGAAGTGTAAAAAGTGGCCTGGTCATTAAGGGTGTTTAAGCCATAGGGGCTGAGGTGGTTAAAAACACCAAGGGGTGGGGGATGGGCGGGGAGTGCTAAGTTCCAAAGAGGATGCCTAGTCCTCTTTAATATACATATAACAAAAAAACGGAACCGCACCTCCTGAGACAAATCGCAGGTGCAAGCTACCCGGCAATAATACAGCAAACAAAAAAAGTAGCAGCACTCCACTAAGACTGAGTGAACAGGTTCAAATTCATGACGCCAATACTCAGGATTTGTCTCAGGATCTGGTATTGCAATGCATCCATTTGCGTCCAGATTGCCGGATCTGCCTGCCGGAATCCTCTGCCGCAAGTGTGAAAGTACCCTTATGCTTGTGTCTAAACACCGCACAGCTTGGTTTTCTGAAATGAAGTAAGATATTGAGCAGTAAGTAGAAACTTAACGGAGACCTGATATGATTGTTTTATATTATATGCGTTAAATGGTTCTTTTTATATGCTCTTATCTTCAGGTTGAGTATCGTGCAGGGTCAGGTGGTCAGCCTCTCCCCCAACAGTACTTGAATGACCTGGACAGCGCCCTCATCCCAGTCATCCACAACCGGACCTCAGACACCAGCATTTTACCTCTGGTAATGGAACTGATCTTCTTCTTGATAGAGAGCCTTAGTTAGTGTGCGCCTATCTATCATCTTACTCATTGGTCGTTTGACGGCATGGGCTCTCACCAGTTCATTTACCAGCTTGTTCATGCAGCATATTTTGGACATCAAGTGCTTTTATACAGAGAATTCATTACTATATCACCATTCTAGAAACAATTTCTCTGCGATACCCTCCATCCGTATAGTGCCACAAGAACAACCAGTGCACTTTCATTTTTCCAAACTAAAGGGGAGATTTCCAACCAAAATCTTCATTTGTAGCTTTTTTCCAAAGCCATTGTCTTTGTAGTCTTCAGGGCCCGAGACTTTTCTCCAGCATGCTTTGTGCACTTGCTTATTTCAGTCTACCGATGGCATGAATGAAGCTTTTTTTTCAAGTCTCAGATTGGTTAGCATGGACAATACCAGTGTTTGTATCAAGCTAATACAATTATACAGTATACAAATCTCACAATTTTGTACCACCTACTAACATAGCAGTTTACTGATGGAAGGAGCTGTAATGAAAACCTCTGCCTGGGCGAATTCTACACCCTTTATGCCTAGCATCAGTGAAGGAGCTTTTATCAAAGATACAAAAAAAAGACATCATAAGTAATCGTAGGCATCAATAGTAAAGGAGAATTCAGGAGCCTGGGGCGAAGAGCGGAGCCAGGGGCGTAGAGCGGAGGTGGTGGCTACCTCTGAGTGTCCCTACAATGATACTTACATTTCTGTACATTTGGTACACTGCCACAGGCACCATACAGGACTATGAAAATAACTATAGGGGTTTTATAAGATTAACAAAAATAGTATTTAAAAAAAAAAATGAAAGAAATGGCCGCAGTCTTGTCTGTGTCTGGTAGTGAACAGAGCTGAGCCACAGTACCAAACACAGGCCGATGACAAGCGTGGCACTGGAATGAAAGCAGAGCCTTTCTTCTGATTCTACAGTATGTAACCCCTTTAGCGTATGGCCACAAATGGCTTACTGGAATTTTCCCTGCAAATTATTCTATGGAAATGAGCAAAACCTGCAGTGGAAATTGTGGATTTTGCTGCAGATTTCTTTCTGCATGGCAAAGGATGATATCCTTAAATTGACATGCTACCAATTTACATCCGCGCTGCAGGTCAGTTTAGGCTTTTTTTTTTTTTTTCTTCAGATTTCTTGTCATGTCATCCACATTGGTGGCACTATGCTGCAGAATTGTCAAGCCTCAAGGGTATTCCTACCTTAATAAAGGCCCCTTGCACACAGGCGTCACGGATTTTGTCCAGATGCGCTGCGGGAAACCTGCTCGAGTGCGCATGCAATTTCAGTCAGTTTTGTCTGTGATTGCGTTGTTCAGTTTTTTTTTCCGCGCGAGTGCAAAGCGCTTTAATGCGTTTTTCACACGCGTGATGAAAAACTGAATGTGGTACCCAGACCCGAACCCGGACTACTTCACTGAAGTTCGGGTTTGGGTTCGGTGTTCTGTAGATTTTATTATTTTCCATTATAACATGTTTATAATGGAAAATAATAGCATTCTTTAATACAGAATGCTAAGTAAAATGTCCCTTGAGGGTTAAGAAATAATAAAAAAAATTACTCGCCTCAACCACTTGATCGCGCAGCCGTTATCGTCTTCTTTCTTCTTCTTGCAGGACCTGCAAAAGGACCTGCGATGACGTCAGCGCAGGTCCTTTTGTAGGTCCTGCAAAAAGAAGAAAGAAGACGATAACGGCTGCGCAATCAAGTGGTTGAGGTGAGTAATTTTTTTATTATTTTTTAACCCTCAAGGGACATTTTACTTAGCATTCTGTATTAAAGAATGCTATTCTTTTCCATTATGAACATGTTATAATGAAAAATAATAAAGTGAATGGACCTCATCCCTATTTATTATCATCTCCTTAGCAACTATCCGTGAAAATCGCATTGCATCCGAACTTGCTTGCGGATGAAATGCGATTTTCACACAGCCCTATTCACTTCTATGGGGCCTGCGTTGCGTGGAAAAAACTGAATATAGAACATGCTGCGATTTTTGACGCAACGCACAAGTGATGCGTGAAAAACATCGCTCATGTACACAGCCCCATTGAAATAAATGGGTCAGGATTCAGTGCGGGTGCAATGCATTCACGTCACGCATTGCACCCGCGCGGAAAACTCGCCCGTGTGAAAGGGGCCAAAGTGTTGATGTATCACTAGCACATGAAGCCCTTTATGACTGCCCTTTCCTCTGGGACACCCACTGATTCTGATAATGAAGGGGCACTAGTTTAGTGCTGCATCCTCTTTGCTGCCCAGCAGCACTTCAGCCACAGAAACCCAAAGCACAGCTCTATTCAGTTACGATATGCAATTGCTTTATATAATGAGAGTACCCCATTAAATAATTAGATATATATTTTTTAATAAAATCACTGTGTACCTATTCATATACACTCATTAGGATCAAATCTTTTGCCAAGCACCCTTTAAAGGGCAAAAACTTGACTTTCTTTGTAGGGACACTTTGCAGGGTCTCCTCGGTTTTCCTTTAGTATGCACTGCTTTACACTATGATTTATAGTGCACTATGGTTTTAAAAAAAAAAAAAAAAAAACTACTCAAATCTGGGTAATCTTCTTCCTCTGCTGTAAAGGGTGATGCTCATTTAAAGGGTTTCTGTCACCCCACAAAACTCATTTTTTTTTTTTTGGATAGTTAGATTCCTTATAGGGCGATATAGGAGAATATAATGCTCTTACTTACTTTCATGCGGCCGATTCTTTATAAAACGAAGTTTTATAATATGTAAATGAGGGCTCTACCAGCAAGTAGGGCGTCTACTTGCTGGTAGCTGCTGCAGAAATCCGGCCGGCCCTGTCAGTATTTCAAAAATCGTGCGCCTCTGGTCATTCGGCGCAGGCGCTCTGAGATGAGGAGGCTCGTCTCCTCAGCACTCCCTCAGTGCGCCTGCGCCGATGACGTCTTCTCTTTCGGTGATGTCATCGGCGCAGGCGCACTGAGGGAGTGCTGAGGAGACGAGCCTCCTCATCTCAGAGCGCCTGCGCCGAATGACCAGAGGCGCGCGATTTTTGAAATACTGACCCGGCCGGAGGAGGAGATCACGGCTGGCCCTGTCAATCAACACGGCGAGGGGGCGGATTTCTGCAGCAGCTACCAGCAAGTAGACGCCCTACTTGCTGGTAGAGCCCTCATTTACATATTTTAAAACTTCGTTTTATAAAGAATCGGCCACATGAAAGTAAGTAAGAGCATTATATTCTCCTATATCGCGCTATAAGGAATCTAACTATCCAAAAAAAAAATGAGTTTTGTGGGGTGACAGAAACCCTAGCAGAGAATGAAAAATGATAAAATGTTTGGCCCAGTGTTTACTGGTCATAAGCTGTGACTGATGCCTTTGCCACCGTAACATATGAACATTTTATATCTCATTGTAATACTTTTACTAAAACTTTTCTCTATAACTTTCTAAGCACCTGTACCTGTCTCAGTACTGCACTCTAAACACTAAGCTGTCAGATTGGTTTCCTGTATCACTGTAAGAGTGGTAAGAAAACTATTGTATGCGGTTCTAGTCCTTGAATATAACACGGTATGGCTGTAAAGAATAGAACTGTGCTGTGCGGACACTGAGCATCCGAGATTAGCTATTACAGCAACCCTGGTGCAATATATTAATATGTAAATGTGCTATCCTGATTAATACGTCTGCCCTTGTAATTACACTGCTGGATCAGTTTTTCCCCCACCCAAGTAAACCGGGTTGGTTTTTCAGGCCGGGGCTGTAGATTTACTGTATGAAGTTTTAGGAGTTGTCATTTTCAAAGCTAAATTAATCTTATGTATTTTATTCTTTATATTTCAGTTTGCTTTGTATAGATGTTTTCAATCTGTTCCATAGTAAAAATACACGCTGTGCAGCGCTATAAAGTTCATCGCCATGCTTTTCTATCCTCATAGCGGCATTGTCGCGTGAAAGGAATAATTTAATTTACTTTGTATATGTGTAATTGCACAAAGCAATAATTTAGAGGAGGCACACATATATTTTTCTATTGCATTTATTCTCCTTGCATAGTGTGTCTAGTTCATTTAAGACATGTATGATGATATAATACTAATAAAAACTACATTCATATGCAAAACCGTTTCTGAAGTGGGTGATCAACATGTAGCATTTCTTTGCCGGTGTTGGCTTTATGTTTGATTGGTTTGCACCTGCTGTCTAGTGCAGTTTTCATGCAATATAAGATCCTGGGCAAAACTCAAAATTTGGGTTTCGCCTAGTCATCTGCCCTCCAGTTGTCCTTTTTGGCAGCCTTGTGGTTAGGTACAGTTTATATGCCACGGCCTCATTGCATAGCTGCTTCCCCATCTCCATTAAAAAAAAATATATTGGTTCCGCGGCCAAGCCGATTGTGTGTTTTATTGTAAAGTCATGAGGAACAGCTTTTAGTCCGTTTTTTCCCCCAGACAGCTTTTACGAGGACCTGCCATAAAGCGGTCGTCTCATCAGCAAAAACCCTTTCAGCTGATCAACGCAGGTTTGGCTCCTGACATATAGCTGATATTGCCCCTGACCGTTGCGTCACCCTGTATGATGGATCCCGCCATACACGTTAGGTTTTTGTCAGTGAATCCCACCAGACTACTGCCTTTAAAACCAGCTCTCACCCTTCAGGGAAAACAAAGGTCAGCGAAGTTGGGTTTTCTTTTTATGTAAAAAATAACCTGAACATCAGATTGTTAATATGGGGGAGCTGTTTACAGCTTAGCTGAGACATCATGTAATAGTTTCTGAGAGGAGCCCATAAAGTCTATATTACAGTATACAATCATTTAAGGGGTATTCCGGTTGTTTGACCACAGGATAGGGGATAACTATTAGATCAGTGGGGGATCCTACTGCTAGGACCTCCATTCGATCACGAGAACCGGGGCCCTGTACCCCCTGCAGCCCCCCCTGAAATGGACGAAGCGATCTTACATGCTCCATTTATTTCTGTGGGAGTTCGGTGCTCAGCTATCTCCAGAACTCCCATAGAAATAAATGGAGTGGTCATGCGAATCCCTGACTGGGCGCTCCATTCATTCCAGGGGACTCCCATTCTCGCGATCGGTGGGGGCGGGGGGTCTCAGCGGTAGGACCCCCACCGATGTAATTTATCTCCTATCATGTGAATAGGAGATAACTTCAGACGTCCTGAATACCCCTTTAATTTATTGTTGGCTTCCCCTTTAGGGTATGACCATATATAGGGTAGATTTCCGTGTCAGATTTTGCCACATTTCCGTGGCAAACTCTGCATATTACAGGTGGCCTTAATAGAATTTGCTTTAGACCTGCATTGAAAAGGGTGAAATCTGCAGCATAAATTGACATGTTGTTGTGGATTTACAATCCGCACTGCATGGCATTTTCTGCAGCAGATTTTATTGCAGTGTGTGGATGAGGTCTTGTCACCTACTTTTCCGGTACAGGAAAATGCCACGGATTCACCACATGCAAAGACAGAGTGTTTATGTCCTAGGTGGACGTACTTGAAAAAACTATTCAAGTCATTATTCATGACCATGTAATGTATTTCTTCACCATGTGCCTTGCGTTTCAGTGATGTCATCGGTCCCTCCACTGTGTGTGGACTAGTTAATTGGATTCAGGTACTCTAGAAAACTTCAAAATGTTTCCAGCTTGAATAATAAAGTTTAATGTTTTGCAGTTTTTATTTATTTACTCATTGCTTAAATTCCTTGCCATTTTTAAGATTTCTGCGGGTTGTGAGTAAAAAGGAATATTCCTGTTTACATAATGAGGCCCACATATTCTGGGGTTGTCTGGTTTCCCATATTGATGATGTATCCTCGGGATAGGTCGTCAGTACCAGATTGATCTGATATTGATGGCCTATCCTGAGGATAGGTCATCAATATGGGAAACCAGACAACCCGTTTAAGCCTGAATGTGTAAGCCTCACAATGTAACCGGACAACCCATGTCCAGAGTTTTCTACAGTTTTTGCAGTCTAGGCAATCTTTTGTGACATAAGTATGTCAGTAGCACAAATTTCACTTCGCTGCTGATAGTTTACAACAAGGTGTGAGTGTAGGTAACATGTCATTCTAGAGTCTCAAGGGTGTAATAGACATCCCGATGCCACAGACGATGGTCGGGAGGAAAGCGTTTGTCAGATAGCTAGCAGAGGATACCACTGCTATTACATGCAGCGATGTCCTCCGCATCATGGGGAGGAGTGATAGCTATGCCATCGCTCGTTCCCATGCAGGACAGCGGTGTGCCAGCGTGATCTGCCGCCAACACCATTGTGGTTTTTAAGCATGCTTAATAATCATAATTGCCCGATGAATGAGCATTTGGAGGCAGTATTAGACTGCCAGATGATCCCTAACGATTGTTCATAGGATCCACCCTTGGGCTGCATTCAGACGACCGTAGTCTGCAAATTGCATCTCCGCAAAACCCTGATACCGGCCCGTGTGCATTCAGCATTTTGCGGATTGCAAATGGCCGACACTATGATACAAAATAGCTATTCTTGTCTGCAATTGCAGACAAGAATAGGACATGCTCTATCTTTTCTGCGGGGCCGCGGAACGGAACAACAGATAGGGACACGGTGTGCTGTCTGCATCTTTTGCGGCTTCATTTAAATTAATGGGTCCACACCTATTCCGCAAAGTTGCGGAACGGAATGCAGACTCATTCATATGGTCGTCTGAATGAGCCCTTAAGATTCAGAGGACTGAAAACAACTATAGTTGACTTTCAGCTGTGAGAACGGTTACGTCTGTACCTGATTTCCGCCTAGAAGTAAGCAAAAATGTTCCCACTGACTGAAGGCAAACCGAGACCTTGAAAATTGTGAGCATTTGGGCGATAATTTTAAGTGGTATTCTCGCTAGAACCATTTATCACTTATTCACTTGATAGGTGATAAATGCTAGATCTGTGGGGGTCCAAACGCTGGGCTTGGTTGCTTTTGTCTGTGCCATGAACTTTAAATGGAGCGGCAGGGTACAAATTGAACCTCCCTAACTTCTAGCTTGCAGCTGAGGACCAGGGCCATTTATCACTTCTGGCCAATATACCCCTTTCCGTTTCATTTATGTAAACACCCTCATCCTCTGCTATATGGCCCCGGGAATCCTCACAATTTGTTATGCAGATTCCTGGTCAGCCCATGGCAAGGCCTTTCAGTGGCCATGCTCTGGGGCCTACCAGGCAGGAGAACACTGAGTCCTCAGTGCTAAACCCCTCTCGTTAAGGGGCAGGGGAAGTGACCATTTCTGCCCACAAAAAAAAGGTTTTATTATTAATTTTATGCCCAGAGTTCTATTTGCAAATCTTTTCATGCACATCTTAAGGGTTATGACTAGGGATGAGCAACTTCATATTTTGAAGTTCGGGTTGGTGTATATGCTGAATTGCGTTATGGATTCCGTTACCATGGACCATAACGCAATTCCATAACGGAATGCCTTTAGAGGCATTCCGTTATTCATTCAGTCATAATAGAAGTCTATGGCCAGCAAAACAGATCCGTCCAGTTTTCGTTATGCTGGAGTCCTCTCCTGCATAACTGAAACCGGACAGATCCGTTTTGCAGCCCATAGACTTCTATTATGACGGAATGCCTCTAAAGGCATTCTGTTATGTATTCCGTCATGGAATTGCATTATGGTCCGTGGTAACAAATCCATAATGCAATTCAGAATATATAACACAACACGAACTTCAAAATATGAAGTTTGCGCCTCCCTAGTTATGACACATATGTTTTGCGATACAACTTTGATGCCCTTTACGACGCCGTTGCAATGTTTAACATGTTAAATGAATGTTTTTCACCTGTAAAAACCATAACCACCACATCTATTTTTCCTAATGTGGCTTTAACCACACCTCATCTACTACATGTGAACATACACTAACACCTTAAACGCATAGCAGTCATACAGTTTAAAATGGTGGTATCTAGTTGGGTCTTATACAGTGTTAGATATTATTATAGCAGTGGTGGCGAACCTATGGTACAAGTGCCAGAGGCGGCACTCAGAGCCTCTCTGTGGGCACCCGCACCAATATGCCTAGGCAGGCTATTATAGCTAAATGATAAAGTACATGGGAGATATACTATATTGGACTGTAGTATTTATTGCCGTGTAGGCACTTTGCGATAAATAAGTGGGTTTTGGGTTGCAGTTTGGGCACTCGGTCTCTGAAAGGTTCGCCATCACTGTAGTTGGGGAGCATTCAGCCCTTTCTTTGAGTAGAGAAAAGTTTTGAGAATGCACTCCTGATGGTATAGATTATTCTTCATATGTTTATTTTTTTTTTTTTATGGCAAATACTGCTCACTTTTTTTTTTTTTTTTTACCACACTTTTGCTCAAAAAGGTCTCCTGTAAACAGGCCCACTCCTATCTGGTACCTTAGCCATATTCGGAGTACCAGACACAGTTCATGTACAGATTTTGTAATCCTGGGCAACCCCTTTCAGTAAATCTTCCAATAACAAAGCGCAGGGAGAGGTGAGCTTCACGTCTTCTGAACAGGAGAGAAGGGAATTCTTACTATGTAGTTACGTATTTGTTCGATTACTGATTAGTATTTGATAGAAAAATCTCAGCATTTATTGTTCGCTCAGGTTTCTGTAAATGTCATACTAGGCAAGGATCGATGTATACTGTAGCAGCCTACTACATCATTCATAAGGTATGGTTATGTATCCAACTCTTCCATAGCCAGGCCAAGCTGCGCTGCATTGTCCATCATTATTTCCTACCACTGTTTTGTGAGGCCATAGGAAAACCTTCTAGTTTTACATCCAGACTCATTCATAGTAATAATCTGCAACAGATTAAAGCTGGCAAAGCTAGCCTTAGTGTATGAAGTGAAGAACAATTCATTAAATGGCAAATCTCAAGCTATGCAAGTTTTTTTCATAATAAAACCAATAGATTTCCTAAGCTGCTGGCAGTCCATAGCTTTTATTATTTCCGTATACAACCTCTAGCAGATCTTGTGCGCTTTTTTTTACTTTTTCATCTATGGCTCCATTCATGGGTCCGGAACGGGTGCGGGCCTATTAATTTTCTATGGGGACAGAATGGATGCGGACAGCGCATAGTGTGCTGTCAGCATCCGCATTTGTGGAGCGCGCCCCCGATCTTCAGGTCCGCAGCTCTGCAAAAGATAGAACATGTCCTATTCTTGTCCACAGCTTGCGGACAAGAATAGGCATTTCTATAGGGGTGCTGGGCGGGTGTGTTGCGGATCTGCAACACACCATGGACGTGTAAATGGACCCTAAAGGTCCATTTACACAACTGGATTGGAAATAAAAAAAATTCCCCTCCTGTATTCTGAAAACAAGGTTTTTCTACTTCATCCTTCTAGAATACAGAGAAAAAAAAAACAAAAGCGATCACCAACCTAAAGGTGCACTACGGTTTCTGCAAATAAAGCTGCTTCTTTTTAGAATTTAAAATTACAGTTTTCCGATACAATTTATGTATTAATTCCTTACAGGTTTTAAGGATCTCTGCTTGCTGTTATTCGATAGCCACCTTTATTACTTATTAGATGAGAATTTGCCCTGGCCATGCATTTGTCATCACGTGACCAGGACAGATTTTTATCCTTGGGAAGTAAACAATGAAGGTTTATATGGTATGACTGCAAGCAGAGATCCTTCAGATACAGGAGATATAATGGAAAATTGCATAACTTTTCCTTGTACAAAGAATCTTTTGCGGTTCAGCTGTCTAAATTTCTTTCTCCAGATATCCAAATTGTTTGCATATTTTGGCTTTTCCGTTTTGTGAGATCCATTCAGGGCTCTCACAAGCGGTCCAAAACGGATCAGTTTTGCCCTTAATGCATTCTGAATGGATTAATATTGTTGTAATTCAGTTTTTTTGTGTTTTTTAGTTTTTTTTTTTTTTTTGTATTATCAGTTTTGAGAAACTGTGGCATTATGAAATGTTCATCAGCATTATGTCTATTAACTATTATAGTATATAAAACAGGAATGACTGGTCTCCGCATAAGAGCATTGTTATATTGAGCTGCTGTTGTGCAAAATTAATTTTACAATTTATAAAAGGCACAAAATTGTCATAGAAGCAGCGAGGAGTAAGAGTATTTCTACATAGGGTAATCCCCTGCACTTTGTAAAGGTTGGAAAACAATTTTCTGTTATTTAAAATATTCTTTCTTTTACATTTGTCTTGATTTTTAGATAATTTGTAACGTGTTGTTAATTCATTGTATAATAAAGCAATTTGTATTTAAGAAAATGCTAATAAATGTTATTCAGTCCAGTTGTTACCTACATTTCTTCTATTAAGCTAGTATCAAAGACAAAAGATATAGCTGAAGCATTCCAAGTTCTACCAGGTCCTGTACAATCTTAGGGAGTCTGGGGATCTATCCGGACTGGACTCTTGTTCGATCATGGATGACTTTCTGTGCAAATTACAATTACCCTGCCTATCTGTGGAGGATGCAGAGACCCTACTCAGACCAATTACGGAAGAGGAGGTTGGGAGGATTATTAAATCAATGCCATTGGGGAGAGGTCCTGGTCCAGATGACTTTCCTGTGGGATATTATAAGAAGTTCTTGCCCATTCTGTTACCTCAGCTTACTGACTGGTGCAGATCTCTCTTATCTGGTTTCCACCTTCACAGACAATCCCCTGAAGCAATAGTCACTATTCTGCCTAAAGAGGGGAATAACCTGCAACAATGTGGGCTACAGATCGATTTTACTCCTAAATGTTGATAATAAAATTTGGTGAATACTGCTGGCCAAGAGGCTCAGCACCTTTCTCCCTAAACTTATACAACATGATCAGGAAGGCTTTGTCCCAGGTAGAGAAGGGAACCACAACTCTTGCAGGCTTATTGCAGCCATTCAAGTAGCCACAATGACATGTCAACCACTGGTGCTCCTAGGAATAGATGCCGAGAAGGCTTTTGACAGGGTCAATTGGGATTTCCTGCAGAAGACATTGTTGCATTTTGGTATACCAGAAAGATTCCTTCAGGCAATCATGACTTTATATGGTGACCAGAGTGCAAAGTTAGAGTTAATAGGACTTTGTTCCCCTCTTTCCCAATTAGGAATGGTACGAGGCAGGGGTGCCCCCTTTCTCCCACTTTCTTTATTCTTGTGATGGAGACCTTTTCCAGGCCATTAGAGATCATCCCCGTATTCATGGTATTCAGGTGGCGGATAATAAGACCTATTACATTAATGCAGTCTTTGCTAATGACTTGCTCATCATGGTCACCAACCCTGTCGAGGCCTTCCCGCACCTATTAGTTATTTAACCAGTTTGGCCACCTCTCCAATTTCAAGGTCAATCACTCCAAGTCTGAGGCCCTTAATGTCTCAGCCCCCCCCCCCCCCCTTCTGCAATAGTGACAGCCTTAAGGGCATCCACACCTTTTAAGTGGCAGATATCCCGTATTACTTATTTAGGAGTCAAAATCCCTTCTCAGCTTGGAAGACTATTCCATTTCAACTATGTCCCTTTGCTTAAAGATATTCAAACACATTTAAAGTCCTTCAAGATCGCCTATATCTTGTGAATGGGTCGTAAAAAACTCTTAAAGACCTTCATCATGCCCAAACTCCTATATGTCCTACAAATCCTCCCTATCTTGCTCCCCATCTCTTTTTTATTTTTTATCCCAAGTAAGACCAATCTTCACAACCTTCCTGTGCAATGGGAAGAAGTTTAGGGTATCCTACAATAAATTAGTATTAAGGAAAGAACATGGTGGCTTTGATCGCCCAGATTATAGAGCGATCCGTTTGAAAAGATGGCTCCAAATTCAATTCCCCAAATACAGGGTGGAACTAACACATCTTACACATGAACAGAGAGCAGGCCTGTGGTGTCTTTCTGCTGCCTCTTTAGGGGACAGCCCTCTTATAGAAACCATATCAGTTGTACGAACCCTAAACAAGGACTATGACTTGCTTGGTAGTCCATCCCCTGTAATGCCAGCAGGTCTGATCCCCTTTCTTGTAAGACCAGGAGTAACCAATCTCGCACTAGTATGGGACAGGTTCCAAGACCACACATTGGAGGACTTTCTTAGGGAAATTCCTGCCCCAGAAGGAGATCCTCAATCTGCCTTTTTCACCTCCACCCGAGGTAACTTTCTAGACACCTCTAAACTCCTATCTACTTGCAGGCTATTATGTAAACAATTAGGAGAAGTAAAAGAAGTAAAAGATGAAACATGGTTTGAAAAGTTAATGCATAAGAAGACTGTCCTACCCAAATTGATCTCACTTTTGTACTACTCCTTGTTGACACAAAGTAACAAAGTGATCCCTCAATACATAAAGACCTGGGCCACATAACTGAACATAGATTTTTCAGAAATAGGTATTCTGCATATACATTCTCACTCCCATGGGTTCTCAAGATGCCTACGGGTCCAGGAACACTCTTATAAAATATTGACACAATGGTACAAAAACCCCAAGCAGATATACTTAACCCCCTTAGTGACCACTAATACGTCTTTTTACTGATATAAACAAAGGAGGTTTTAGCTAAACAGCTGGCTTTAATCAATCATTACATGTACCCAAAATGGTGCATTAAAAAACTTAACTTGTCCTGCAAAACATTTACATGTACATTCATGAGAAAACAAAAGTTATAGCTCTTGGAATGCGATTTAAAAAAAAAATGCGTGGGCACTAAGGGGTTAAGGGGCCTACAGGACTCTGGTGCATGCTGGAGATGTGGGTCTGGAGAAGGCTTGTTAAGCCACATTTTTTGGTTCTGCCCAAAGAAACTAACTTTTTGGTTGGAGATTACCCATTCGATTAATAGTATATCCCCCTCCCCTATTACTTTGACCCCAGATGCTGTCCTCCTTTGGTTATCCACGACCTCTTGGCAACTGTCTAAAGGGAATCTAGCTACTCGGTGATAAACTTGGCATCAGGGGCAAATAAGGACTACATAGTGGGAAATCTGACCCTGTCGGAACCCTAGATAATGGCTCAGCCCAGAGGCACACCCTGATGGTGGATGCCCTCTGTCCTCGTACTTAAGCCTAATATGCCAGTTTCATCTGATGTATCTGCTGGCTGTCCATCCTATATGTTATATTTTGATCGTGTCACTGGTCCATCCTACAGTCAGACCCAGACGTTGGGGCATTGATACCAGACCTTCCTACAATCGCGTATCAACGTAGTTCCAATTTACGTGATTCTCTGGTATACAGTCTATATACAGCAGACAGTATATAGGACAGCAAAAATAGAACAGGAAGGAGTAGGGGGTGTAAGGTGGCGTATATCATTTCTATTGGCTATAAACTCTATTTTCTGTAACATCTACAGATGCAAGAAAAAGTATGTGAACCCTTTGGAATGATATGGATTTCTGCACAAATTGGTCGTAAAATGTGATCTGATCTTCATCTAAGTCCCAACAATAGACAATCACAGTCTGCTTAAACTAATAACACACAAAGAATTAAATGTTACCAGGTTTTTATTGAACACACCATGTAAACATTCACAGTGCAGGTGGAAAAAGTATGTGAACCCCTAGACTAATGACCTCTCCAAGAGCTAATTGGAGTCAGGTGTCAGCCAACTGGAGTCCAATCAATGAGATTAGATTGGAGCTGTTGGTTACAGCAGCCCTGCCCTATAAAAAACACACACCAGTTCTGGGTTTGCTTTTTACAAAAAGCATTGCCTGATGTGAATGATGCCTCGCACAAAAGAGCTCTCAGAAGACCTACAATTAAGAATTGTTGACTTGTATAAAGCTGGAAAGGGTACTGAAAGTATCTCCAAAAGCCTTGCTGTTCATCAGTCCACGGTAAGACAAATTTTCTTTAAATGGAGAAAGTTCAGCACTGCTGCTACTCTCTCTAGGAGTGGCTGTCCTGTAAAGATGACTGCAAGAGCACAGCGCAGACTGCTCAATGAGGTGAAGAAGAGTCCTAGAGTGTCAGCTAAAGACTTACAAAAGTCTCTGGCATATGCTAACATCCCTGTTAGCGAATCTACGATACGTAAAACACTAAACAAGAATGGATTTCATGGGAGGATACCACAGAGGAAGCCACTGCTCTCCAAAAAAAACCCATTGCTGCACGTTTACAGTTTGCACAAGAGCACCGGGATGTTTCACAGCGGTACTGGCAAAATATTCTGTGGACAGATGAAACCAAAGTTGAGTTGTTTGGAAGAAACACACAACACTATGTGTGGAGAAAAAGAGGCACATCACACCAACATCAAAACCTCATCCCAACTGTGAAGTATGGTGGTGGGGGCATCATGCTGTGGGGCTGCTTTGCTGCGTCAGGGCCTGGACGGATTGCTATCGTCGAAGGAAAAATGAATTCCCAAGTTTATTAAGACATTTTGCAGGAGAACTTAAGGCCACCTGTCCACCAGCTGAAGCTCAACAGAAGATGGGTGTTGCAACAGGACAACAACCCAAAGCATAGAAGTAAATCAACAACAGAATGGCTTAAACAGAAGAAAATACGCCTTCTGGAGTGGCCCAGTCAGAGTCCTGACCTCAACCCGATTTGAGATGCTGTGGCATGACCTCAAGAAAGCGATTCACACCAGACATCCCAAGAATATTGCTGAACTGAAACAGTTCTGTAAAGAGGAATGGTCAAGAATTACTCCTGACCGTTGTGCACGTCTGATCTGCAACTACAGGAAACGTTTGGTTGAAGTTATTGCTGCCAAAAGAGGTTCCACCAGTTATTTAATCCAAGGGTTCACATACTTTTTCCACCTGCACTGTGAATGGATACATGGTGTGTTCAATAAAAACATGGTAACATTTAATTCTTTGAGTGTTATTAGTTTAAGCAGACTGTGATTGTCTATTGTTGTGACTTAGATGAAGATCAGATCACATTTTATGACCAATTTGTGCAGAAATCCATATCATTCCAAAAGGTTCACATACTTTTTCTTGCAACTGTATGTACATGCCCTAAATCTGAAACCTGGAGAACACATTAAAGGGCACTTTTCCCTGTGGCTCCTGTATAGTATGTGGCAATATTATGAAAGGTGCATTTTTTGTAAGCCACACTACAGGGAACAGATACAACATACGCTCGTTTATCAGGTGTACATCTATGGGCATTGTGTACCTTATTAGTTGCCGATGTGGTTTACAGTACGTTGGCAAAACGAAACGTGAGCTAAGGAGGAGGTTTGGTGAACATCTGTCAGACATTCGTAATCGGAGGGACACATCTGTGGCACGACATGTACGGTATGTGACATGCATGACAGCAACCCTGATGTGTTGAGAGTACAGAGGATTGAACAGGTTAAGATGTCGATCCGTGGTGGTGACATTGACATACCCCTGCTTCGCAAGGAAGCGATGTGGACCTTTTAAGTTGCAGACGGTTCATCCGAAAGGGTTAAATGAGGCTATCTCGTATGCCAGTTTCATCTGATGTATCTGCTGGCTGTCCATCCTATACGTTATATTTGATCTTGTATGATGTGTGTGTTTTTTCATCTGTCTCCTGTCTATTTATCTGATATCTGAGGGTTTCTATTGGATATTAGGTTTATACATCTTGATATATACAGTATACTCTGATTTCCGCATGTGAGCCTGCAGTAGCTTACATCATCATTGACTGATGTGTTAACAACGATGGTTCTCTCTGCCTCTGATCTATATCAGGGGGAGATAGATGCGTTGCTGTTCAGCTCTTGATGGGAGTTCCCTGGTGGGTCCTTATCAATATACTTACTTTAAGCCAGGCTATGGATATGGGCCGCGAACTGGATTCCCCCCCAGAATACAAGCGCTTAGACTTTTCCCCTACATTCAGCAGCACAGGGAACGGCACGGGCAGCGCAGCGATGCTGCCTGTGCCTGAAATGACTAATAGCAAAGCTCCATACAGTAAGGGGCTTTACTATTGGATGGTTTGGGCCGGAGCGATACAGCAGGGGAAGCCGGTGGGAGCTGAAAGAAGGAGGGTCCGGCTCCTGGGAAACATGGCGGCGGAGGAGCTGAAGAGGACTCAGAGGTGACAAAGAGCCCCGGACATTAAGGTGACAGCACATGTATACATCACACACTGCACTACATACATCACACACATGTATACATTACACACTGCACTACATACATCACACACATGTATACATCACACACTGCACCAAATACATCACACACATTTATACATCACACACTGCACTACATACATCACACACATGTATACATTACACACTGCACTACATACATCACACACATGTATACATTACACACTGCACCACATACATCACACACATGTATACATCACACACTGCACCAAATACATCACGCACATGTATACATCACACACATCTATACATCACACACTGCACTACATACATTACACACATGTATACATCACACACTGCACTACATACATTACACACATGTATACATCACACACTGCACTACATACATCACACACTGCACTACATACATTACACACATGTATACATCACACACTGCACCACATACATCGCACATGTATACATCACACACTGCACCACATACATCACACACATGTATACATCACACACTGCACCAAATACATCACGCACATGTATACATCACACACATCTATACATCACACACTGCACTACATACATTACACACATGTATACATCACACACTGCACTACATACATTACACACATGTATACATCACACACTGCACCACATCACACACAGGTATACATCACACACTGCACTACATACATCACACATGTATACATCACACACTGCACCACATACATCGCACATGTATACATCACACACTGCACCACATCACACACAGGTATACATCACACACTGCACTAAATACATCCCACACAGGTATACATCACACACTGCACCACATACATCTCACACATGTATACATCACACACTGCACCACATACATCTCACACAGGTATACATCACACACTGCACCACATACATCACACACAGGTATACATCACACACTGCACCACATACATCACACACAGGTATACATCACACACTGCACCACATACATCACACACATGTATACATCACACACTGATGCGTGTAGTGTAGTATATGTAGTGCACTGTGTTGTGAATGCCGGCTATTATAGCCAACTAATAAAGTACAGGGTTAATTCAGCTATATTGGACTGGATTTTATCACTAGTGATGAGTGGGAGGTGCCATATTCGATTTTGCAATATTTTGCGAATATTCGATTTAATATTTGTCGAAATCGAATATTCGTCATTATTCTATTAAGGCAACTTTCCTATTGGTTGGCTATGGCTAATATGTGTATTTTACGAATATTCGCTATATTGCTATAACTTTGTTTTTTAGAATATTCATCATATTCTAAAAAAACGAAGTTATAGCAATATAGCGAATATTCGTAAAATACACATATAGACTGTAATTTAGCTAATCTAGTCCTATAATCTTTCTTTTTTTTTATATAGTCAAATTTTTTTTGTCTCTTCTGAACTTTAGTTTTGGAAAAAATTTACACTATTAAAAAAAAAATACTATAGCACTATATTAGCAAAATTGCAGTCTATGTGTATTTTACGAATATTCGCTATATTGCTATAACTTCGTTTTTTTGAATATGACGAATATTCTAAAGAACGAAGTTATAGCAATATAGCGAATATTCGTTATTTAGAATATTCGTCTTTTTTTTTCTTCAATGTGTACTGTTATTCCACTTTGGTATACTGCTCCCCGACAAGCGTCCCTGTCACCATGGGAACGCCTGTGGGTTAAAATATACCATCGGATCTGAGTTTTTTATGATCTCAGGGAAAACTCAGATCCGATGGTATTTTCTAACCCACAGGCGTTCCCATGGTGATGGGGACGCTTGTCGGGGAGGAGTATGCGAACAACTGTACAGATAGGAGAAAATAATGCGAATATTCTAAATAACGAATATATTCACTATATTGCTATATATTCGGTTTTTTTTTAATATTCATTATTTTTTTTCCATATGAAAACATGATTCCTTCCTGCTTAAGTTGCTTATGGGCCAATGACTCATTCACCCACAAGAAAGAAGCAGCGAGGAATCATGTTTTCAGATGTTAAAAAATGACGAATATTCGAAATAGCGAATATATAGCACTATATTCGAAATATTCGCGAAGTTGCGATATTTGTGAATGATATTCGCTATTCGAATATTCGAGCTCAACACTATTTATGACTTGGCTATAATTGCCTGATGGTATTTAGTAATAGTTCCCTGCAGAAATATCCACCGCTTATGCCACGTTGACACCAGCGCTATTTATTTCTGTTGTTCTGCTCCATCAGATGAGCAGAGCAACAAAAATAACAGAAGTGCTGGATCGGGCACGTAAGGGTGGGTTCTTGTCATACTTTAAACATACACAAAAACCGTAAACATTAACGGACGCCTTAGACAGATGCTATACTAACAAGAAAAGAAAAAAATTCACATGGTGCAGAAATCACACTAATGAAGATAAAAAGAAAAAGAATGTACAGAGAATAACATCTAAAAGTGGTTTGACCTATGATATTAAAGGGGAAATGACCTGTGAGCATATGGGGGTTGTCGATCTACTTAAATGTCCATGCAGACTACACTATATTGGGAGAACTATGCGCAAGCTTAAAGGGACTCTGTCACCACTTTCTAACCCCCCCCCCCCCCTTTTAAAAGTATTGTTCTCTCCATGGCACCCTTGTGATTACAAAGGTGTTGTTATAACATAAATTCGCCGTCTCGTTTTGATAAAAATACCTTTTATCTAACCTGTCAATCTTGTGGATAAGGTGCCCAGGGCGTTTCTGAAGCTGCCGCCGCCGCCGCCCAGCTCCTCCCCTGATCCTTTCAGCGCCGCCTGAATGTAAAGAAATCCGGCTCCGGCTCTCGCTCAGTGCCCCCTCCTCCTTTTCAAAGATCCCGCGCGTGCGCACAGGCCTGTGCCTGTGCCTGATGCGCCCGTGCGGACATTTAGAATCAGCCTCATTGAGCAAAGTGCGCATGCGCGCACTTCGCTCAACCTCCTCATAAGACTAGCACAAGCCTGTGCGCACGCGTGGGATCTTTGAAAAGGAGGAGGGGGCACTGAGCGAGAGCCGGAGGCGGATTTCTTTACATTCAGGCGGCGCTGAAAGGATCAGGGGAGGAGCTGGGCACCAACGGCGGCGGGCGGCAGCTTCAGACCTTCAGAAACGCCCTGGGCACCTTATCCACAAGATTGACAGGTTAGATAAAAGGTATTTTTATCAAAACGAGACGGCGAATTTATGTTATAACAACACCTTTGCAATCACAAGGGCGCCATGGAGAGAACAATACTTTTAAAAGGGGGGGTTAGAAAGTGGTGACAGAGTCCCTTTAAGACTAGAATCCAGGAGCATATTAACAACATAAAGAAAGGCTTGGAAAGTCATAGCGTGTCCATGCATTTAAAAAAAAATGCATGGAAAAGATTCTAAGGGGTTATGGTTTGCGGGGATTGAAAAGGTTAAACTGAACTGGCCGGGTGGGGACCCGGTGGTGAACACAACCGCCGGGAAGTGGACTGGATATATAGAATGAGTTCCCTACAACCGGATGGACTTAACATTGATTTTGATCTGAAACAATGATTGATTGAATAGTTTGTAGTGAAGCTAACGTATAACACTATGCTGAGGAACAGTGAGAATGGGAGGTTCTACGGGTTGCTATAAATCACGTGTCCGGTTTGTGAATGGGGAATGACGTAGGGTGATAGTAGATGTGAGTGCAATGGGATTGGCCGAATGATAATGTAGGTAATGCTAAACAGCGTAATGTTAAGGATAGAGTTTTTTTTTTTGTTACGAGCTGCAGATAGGAAGGATAAATGATGTATTATTGAGAGAAGATATAATAACGGTTACATTTGTCAAAAACAACGGAAATTTGAAAGTCTGTTTTAAAGTATTAGGGTTGCTATACTGCAGAGATTTAATATATGTAATACAGGCAATGTGAAATCATTATATGCAGGAGAAAGACTTTTAATCAGTACTGAGATTGAGTGCTGATTTAATTCAAGTATAACTAACAGCAATATGGTTGTTTGAATTATATAAAAGTTTTTAAGATATATGTACTGTATTTTATATTGCAGAGGGGTGGGAGGGGTATGCCTTTTTTTTGTCATCCCCTACTCATATAAATAGAATGCCCAGAAGTGGGTGCAACATTCGCCCCTGATGAAGCTATTTTGTCGAAACCTGGGTCGGGTAATCTTGTGAACACGGACGACCTGCTAATTGTTCAATGCCTGTTGATTTTATACCTTTTGTGAATATAATAATATCTTGTTGATATATGGAAAGTTTTTGGCAAAGATCATCCTCTGTTGAAATCCGGTTGTTCGGCTGCACTAGAAGAGACTGTCATATCCTCACCTACACTCTGAAGTTACAGCTTATAAGTGGCAGAGCGACCACCTTTTTGAGTAAACCACTATATGACAAAAATGTGATTTGAGCCCAGCCTGACTGACAGGGAAGAAGCTGAACAATTCTACTAAATTATAAAAAAAAAGCGTTTACGTCCCTCATTGACTCAAAATTAATAAACTTGCCTGAATAGAAAGTTAAAATAAAATAATAAATCTTTATTGTGTATTCTCTCTTTAAAAACGAATCAGGAACTCACTCAGGTAATTAGATCGACTCAGGCCAGGGTGTAACCTCAACTAATGGAGGGGAGGCACTAAGGTTAATGTGTACTTTCTATCATGAAAGGCTGCCTCCCTTAACCCTTATTCAGCTGGGTAAACATTGTATGAGCAGGTGGTAGCTACAGTGTTACTATCTTGTAACTTGGGAACATAAATCTCAGTGTAGACACGATATGTTACCAATAGACTGCCTAATGGAGTAGGTTTCACAGATAATTGGGATTTGTATCTAAGGATCGTTTGTTATAATAGCTTCAGATACATAGGGTGTCATAGTTGCAACACCATTTTATTTTTTTCTGCATCGGCCCTTTTATATTACACTCCTGCTCAACGCGTTTCTATGCGGTGATAGACCCGCATTTCATCAGGACCAGGTAGGTATTAGATCAGTTGAGCATATAATATTCGGTACTCACAGAGTGGCAGTATATAGGCGCTATAACAGCTGTATCGGTCGCTCATCCTGCAGCTTCAAATAGTTCTGACCCCGCCCCTCAGCAGACACTGCCTCTGGGGACAGCCAATCGCAGCAGGGGGGTGTCCACAGTCTCCTCCTGCTACCCGGCGTCCGCTATTGGTGTAGTGTATCACTGCTGGGAGGTGCTGAATGATCGCACCTACATCTTTGGAGGAATCAATTGGCGGCTCTCCTTGTCACTCATATTTTACTGCAGTATACATTGTAACGGAACACCTAGCACCCCGACCGGGTACCTCCGTCGATAGTTGCTCCTAGTGCTTCCAGAGGACTCCAAGCACTCCACTTGACACCGTCAGCACTGCAGACCCCACGAACCGCCGAAGCTTGGTGGAGGTCTCGCCGTCTCCTACCCACCCTGGACCTACGACAAGGCTCCAGGCTCCAGTGGGTGAACCTCTCCTAAATCCAGAGACAGGAACCAGGAGCAAGCTCTTACAAGAGCTTATACTCAGGGGAGTATTGTGATATAGCAATCCCCAAGAGTGTAGTTATTCCATCCCCCAAACATGAGCCAAGACTTCATGAAGGTATAAAACAGGAACTCCTTTATTGAGGGCTACCCGCCCGTATTTATGCAGGTCCCCATCTGGTGGACACGCCCCTAGTGGACCAGAAGGAAGACTGCGACACAGGACAGATATGCAGCAACTCAGGATACACAGACACAACACATCCCCACAATGCATCATGGTTTCCTCCTCTCTGCCCTGGAGACACCCGAGGAGTAATCCAATTATCTCTCAAGACAAAGGGAAATCGCCAATACACATGTGGGGACAACCGGACAGAAATCGCCACCCAAACACACAATGTCACACCCCCACAGCAAACACAGACATTTAACATATTCCCAGATAGCTCAAGTCTGAGTGCATATCATTAGGTGAATGGCACTCAGAATGAACAAATACAATAAAGTTAGCTATCTGGGTACCCTCGCATAACAAAATACAATTGCAAAGACAGATTTAAGCTGTGCGGCCGGTCTGTCTGCTCCTTTAAAGTTAGTATAGGCCATAATCCTGAGGCAAGAGGCTGATAAACAGGCCTCTCCAAAACCCAGTGGCGAGGTTGGTTTCGCCACACATCTCCCCCTCCCAGGGAAGACTAACCAGATACCTGACCTCACGGTCAGTACCTGAGTTAGTCTGGCAGTCCAACCACAACCCAATACTGGACCTGTTGAATTTTGGGGCCTGGCTCTGTTTTGTATGTCCCCAGCTGTTGAGTGGGCATCTGCGACTCTTTGCTTCCTTGTGGTTCTCTAGCTTGGAGCTGTAGGTACTTGGTGGGCAGAGGCCGACTGCGCTCTGCCCAGATGCCAGCTCTTCCGCTGGGGTAGCCAGTGGGAAGTCCGGCTCTGGAGAAGAGGATAGGGGAGGGCAGAGGCCAACTGTGTTCTGCTCAGATGCCAGCTCTTCCGCTGGGATGGGGTCAGGGAATCCTACCCCCAGGACCTTGTCGCGGATCAGCTGTGAAGAGAAGGGATCGCTTACCTCCTCCTCCTGGCATTCCTGCGGGGTTGGTGGGGACTCTGTACCGGCCGGCCAGCATCCCGGTAGGTCTGGTGCAGAGACTGTGGTCCCTGTCACCATGGGAACGCCTGTGGGTTAAAATATACCATCGGATCTGAGTTTTTTATGATCTCAGGGAAAACTCAGATCCGATGGTATTTTCTAACCCACAGGCGTTCCCATGGTGATGGGGACGCTTGTCGGGGAGGAGTATGCGAACAACTGTACAGATAGGAGAAAATAATGCGAATATTCTAAATAACGAATATATTCACTATATTGCTATATATTCGGGTTTTTTTTAATATTCATTATTTTTTTTCCATATGAAAACATGATTCCTTCCTGCTTAAGTTGCTTATGGGCCAATGACTCATTCACCCACAAGAAAGAAGCAGCGAGGAATCATGTTTTCAGATGTTAAAAAATGACGAATATTCGAAATAGCGAATATATAGCACTATATTCGAAATATTCGCGAAGTTGCGATATTTGTGATTGATATTCGCTATTCGAATATTCGAGCTCAACACTATTTATGACTTGGCTATAATTGCCTGATGGTATTTAGTAATGGTTCCCTGCAGAAATATCCACCGCTTATGCCACGTTGACACCAGCGCTATTTATTTCTGTTGTTCTGCTCCATCAGATGAGCAGAGCAACAAAAATAACAGAAGTGCTGGATCGGGCACGTAAGGGTGGGTTCTTGTCATACTTTAAACATACACAAAAACCGTAAACATTAACGGACGCCTTAGACAGATGCTATACTAACAAGAAAAGAAAAAAATTCACATGGTGCAGAAATCACACTAATGAAGATAAAAAGAAAAAGAATGTACAGAGAATAACATCTAAAAGTGGTTTGACCTATGATATTAAAGGGGAAATGACCTGTGAGCATATGGGGGTTGTCGATCTACTTAAATGTCCATGCAGACTACACTATATTGGGAGAACTATGCGCAAGCTTAACCTCTTAAGGACATAGGGCGTACAGGTACGCCCTTGTGCCCTGGTACTTAAGGACACAGGGCGTACCTCTACGCCCTGTGTATTTTCGATCACCGCCGCGCGGCGGGCGGTGATCGGAACCCCGTGCCTGCTCAAATCATTGAGCAGGCACTTGGGGCAAATGCGCCGGGGGGTCCGGTGACCCCCCCATGTATGCGATCGCAGAAAACCGCAGGTCAATTCAGACCTGCGGTTTTCTGCGTTTCCGGGTTGTTCGGGTCTCTGAAGACCCGATAACCCGGAACAGGATGGTGATGGTGGTGTGATTTCACCCCACCAATCACCATCCAGCGATCCTGAGTGGTGATGGTGACATCACCACTCAGGATCGCTTTCCGATTGGTCTGTGGGCGGTCCGGCGCCAAATTCAAAAGAGGCAGGCGCTCCTCTCCTCCTCCTTTTGTGTTCCGGAGCCGGAGGGGAGAGGAGCTGCCTGCACGTGTGTCCACCATCGGTGCCAGCACCCCCAGGACCCGATCTGTGCCCCCAGGACCCGATCTGTGCCCTAGCACCCACCATCAGGTACATAGGGACAGCATAGGGAAAGTTTGGTTTAGGCAGGGAAAAAAAAGGGAAAGTTAGTTACTGAACTTTTCTTACTTTGATTGCATCACCCTAAGTTAGGGTGTCTGGGGTCCACAGCACAGCTGTGTGACCCTAGACCCCCCAGGGGTGCTGCCACTTGTGATCCTGCCCATGACCGTCTGTATAAGATACGGCCGGTCATCGATCACTTTGGGGCCAAATTCATGGAGGCCTATGTACCTGGAAGGGAGGTCGCGGTTGATGAGTCTCTCATTGCGTTCAAGGGGAGACTCATTTTCCGCCAGTATGTGCCCTCCAAGCGGGCGAGGTATGGCGTGAAGCTATACAAAATTTGTGAGAGTACCTCAGGGTACACTTACAAATTTCGTGTGTACGAGGGGCGAGATTCCCGGATTCAACCCCCAGAATGTCCCCCCACTCTGGGTGTTACCGGGAAACTTGTGTGGGACCTTATGTACCCACTGCTGGATAAGGGTTACCACCTTTACGTGGATAACTTTTATACCAGTATCCCCTTGTTCCAGTCCCTTGCCGCCAGATCCACGTCCGCTTGTGGGACCGTGCGGAAAAATCAACGCGGCCTCCCTGCCCACCCCCTCCAGGTACCTATCCCCAGGGGTGAGACCCGTGCCCTTACCACTGGAAACCTGTTGCTGGTCAGGTATAAGGACAAGAGGGATGTCCTTATGCTGTCCACAATTCATGGTAACGGCATCACCCCTGTCCCTGTGCGAGGTACCGCGGCAACGGTCCTCAAGCCCGATTGTATCGTCGCCTACAATCGGTATATGGGAGGAGTTGATCTCTCGGATCAAGTCCTCAAGCCATATAATGCCATGCGCAAAACCCGGGCATGGTACAAAAAAGTTGCGGTCTACTTGGTGCAGGTTGCCATGTACAACTCTTTTGTACTATCCCGAAGCGCTGGCAGCACAGGGACATTCCTCCAGTTCTATGAGGCAGTCCTCAAGGCCCTGATCTTTTCGGACCGGGAAAGAGCAGGCCGGAGTACCTCGGGAACTGTAGGTGCCCGGATCGTCCCTGGCCAACACTTTCCAGGTGTGGTCCCCCATACTGGAAAGAAGGGACGAACCCAAAAAAAGTGCAGAGTGTGTCGCAGGAGGGGGATACGGAAGGACACGACTACTCAGTGCGACACGTGCCCCGATCATCCGGGCCTCTGCATTGACGGTTGCTTCAGGGAGTATCACACTTCCATGGAGTACTAAATTTATATCCCAATTTAGCACTGACATCGGATAAAAAAAAATGGTTCTCAGACCTGAGACACCCAAAAAAACTAAAATAATTTATTAAAAGTAGACATATTAGGTATCGCCGCGTCGGTAATAATCTCCTCTATAAAACTACCCCATGACCAACCCCCCCAGATTAACACGGTCAAGAAAAAAAAAAAAAAAAAAGGTGCAAAAAAAGTTTTTTTTTGTCACCTTACATAATAAAAAGTTTAATAGCAAGCGATCAAAAAGTCATATAGCCCCCAAAATAGTGCCAATAAAACCGTCCGCTCCTCCCGCAAAAAATGAGCCCCCACATGAGATAATTGGATAAAAATTTTTTTTTAAAAATGACCCTTAGACTTTAGAGATACCCAAAAAATAATTTGTATCAAAAAAGATAATATAGTCTAAAACCTAAATAATTGTAAAAAAAAGTATACTTATTAGGTATTGCCGCGTCCGTAAGAATCTCCTCTATGAAAATACCCCATTACCCAACCCCCCAGATTAACATGGTCAAAAAATAAAAAATAAATAGGTGCAAAAAAAGAATTTTTTTGTCACCTTACATAACAAAAACTTTAATAGCAAGCGAAAAAAAAGTCATATAACCCCCAAAATAGTGCCAATAAAACCGTCCGCTCATCCCGCAAAAAATGAGCCCCCACATGAGATAATTGGATAAAAAAATATAAAAAAAATGACCCTTAGACTTTAGAGATACCCAAAAAAAAGATTTGTATCAAAAAAGATAATATAGTCAAAAACCTAAATAATTGTAAAAAAAGTAGACTTATTAGGTATTGCCGCGTCCGTAAGAATCTCCTCTATAAAAATATCCCATGACCTAACCCCCCAGATTAACACGGTTAAAAAAAAAAAAAAAACGGTGCCAAAACCGCTATTTTTGGCACTTTTCCATTTCAATCCGTTTTTTCCGGTAACAAAACAAGGGTTAACAACCAAACAAAACTTAATATTTATTACCCTGATACTGCAGTTTACAGAAACACCACATTTGTGGTCGTAAACTGCTGTATCAGTAAAAGGGAGGCCGCAAAAGGAAAGGACTGACATGGTTTCTGGAAGGCCGATTTTGATGGCCTTTTTTATTGACACCATGTCCCTTTTGAAGCCCCCCTGATGCACTCTAGAGTAAAAACTCCCAAAAACTGACCCCATCTAAGAAACTACACCCCTCAAGGTATTCAAAACTGATTATACAAACTTTATTAACCCTTTAGGTGTTCCTCAACAGTTAATGGCAAATGGAGATGAAATTTCAGAATTAAAATTTTTGGTAACCTTGCCTCACAAAAATGTAATATAGAGCAACCAAAAATCATATTTACCCTAAAAATAGTCCCCAAAAAAATGCCACCTTATCCCGTAGTTTCCAAAATGGGGTCACTTTTAGGGAGTTTCTACTCCAGGGGTGCATCAGGGGGGTTGAAACAGGACACGGTGTAAATAAACCGGTCCATAAAAATCAGCCCTCCAAAAACCAAACGGCGCACCTTTCACTCTACGCCCCGCTGTGTGGCCGTACATTAGTTTACGGCCACATATTGGGTGTTTCTGTAAACGGCAGAGTCAGGGCAATAAAGATACAGTCTTGTTTGGCTGTTAACCCTTGCTTTGTTAGTGGAAAAAATGGGTTAAAATGGAAAATAAGGCAAAAAAATGAAATTTTCAAATTTCATCCCCATTTGCCAATAACTCTTGTGCAACACCTAAAGGGTTAACGACGTATGTAAAATCAGTTTTGAATACCTTGAGGGGTGTAGTTTCTTAGATGGGGTCACTTTTAGGGAGTTTCTACTCTAGGGGTGCATCAGGGGGCTTCAAATGGGACATGGTGTAAATAAACCAGTCCATAAAAATCAGCCCTCCAAAAACCAAACGGCGCACCTTTCCCTCTACGCCCCGCTGTGTGGCCGTACAGTAGTTTACGGCCACATATTGGGTGTTTCTGTAAACGGCAGAGTCAGGGCAATAAAGATACAGTCTTGTTTGGCTGTTAACCCTTGCTTTGTTAGTGGAAAAAATGGGTTAAAATGGAAAATAAGGCAAAAAAATGAAATTTTCAAATTTCATCCTCATTTGCCAATAACTCTTGTGCAACACCTAAAGGGTTAACGACGTATGTAAAATCAGTTTTGAATACCTTGAGGGGTGTAGTTTCTTAGATGGGGTCACTTTTAGGGAGTTTCTACTCTAGGGGTGCATCAGGGGGCTTCAAATGGGACATGGTGTAAATAAACCAGTCCATAAAAATCAGCCCTCCAAAAACCAAACGGCGCACCTTTCCCTCTACGCCCCGCTGTGTGGCCGTACAGTAGTTTACGGCCACATATTGGGTGTTTCTGTAAACGGCAGAGTCAGCGCAATAAAGATACAGTCTTGTTTGGCTGTTAACCCTTGCTTTGTTAGTGGAAAAAATGGGTTAAAATGGAAAATAAGGCAAAAAAATGAAATTTTCAAATTTCATCCCCATTTGCCAATAACTCTTGTGCAACACCTAAAGGGTTAACGACGTATGTAAAATCAGTTTTGAATACCTTGAGGGGTGTAGTTTCTTAGATGGGGTCACTTTTAGGGAGTTTCTACTCTAGGGGTGCATCAGGGGGCTTCAAATGGGACATGGTGTAAATAAACCAGTCCATAAAAATCAGCCCTCCAAAAACCAAACGGCGCACCTTTCACTCTACGCCCCGCTGTGTGGCCGTACAGTAGTTTACGGCCACATATTTGGTGTTTCTGTAAACGGCAGAGTCAGGGCAATAAAGATACAGTCTTGTTTGGCTGTTAACCCTTGCTTTGTTAGTGGAAAAAATGGGTTAAAATGGAAAATTAGACAAAAAAATGAAATTCTCAAATTTCATCCCCATTTGCCAATAACTCTTGTGCAACACCTAAAGGGTTAATGACGTATGTAAAATCAGTTTTGAATACCTTGAGGGGTGTAGTTTCTTAGATGGGGTCACTTTTAGGGAGTTTCTACTCTAGGGGTGCATCAGGGGGGCTTCAAATGGGACATGGTGTAAATAAACCAGTCCATAAAAATCAGCCCTCCAAAAACCAAACGGCGCACCTTTCACTCTACGCCCCGCTGTGTGGCCGTACAGTAGTTTACGGCCACATATTTGGTGTTTCTGTAAACGGCAGAGTCAGGGCAATAAAGATACAGTCTTGTTTGGCTGTTAACCCTTGCTTTGTTAGTGGAAAAAATGGGTTAAAATGGAAAATTAGACAAAAAAATGAAATTCTCAAATTTCATCCCCATTTGCCAATAACTCTTGTGCAACACCTAAAGGGTTAACGACGTATGTAAAATCAGTTTTGAATACCTTGAGGGGTGTAGTTTCTTAGATGGGGTCATTTTTGGGTGGTTTTTATTATGTAAGCCTCGCAAAGTGACTTCAGACCTGAACTGGTCCCTAAAAATTTAGTTTTTGTAAATTTCTGAAAAATTTCAAGATTTGCTTCTAAACTTCTAAGCCTTATAACATCCCCAAAAAATAAAATATCATTCCCAAAACAATTCTAACATGAAGTAGACATATGGGGAATGTAAAGTCATCAGAATTTTTGGGGGTATTACTATGTATTTCAGAAGTAGAGAAACTGAAACTTTGAAATTTGCTAAATTTTTCCAAATTTTTGTTAAATTAGGTATTTTTTGGTGCAAAAAAAAATAATTTTTTGACTTCATTTTACCAGTGTCATGAAGTACAATATGTGACGAAAAAACAATCTCAGAACGGCCTGGATAAGTCAAAGTGTTTTAAAGTTATCAGCACTTAAAGGGACTCTGGTCAGATTTGCAAAAAATGGCCTGGTCCTAAGGTGTAAAAAGGCTGTGTCCTTAAGGGGTTAAAGGGACTCTGTCACCACTTTCTAACCCCCCCCTTTTAAAAGTATTGTTCTCTCCATGGCACCCTTGTGATTACAAAGGTGTTGTTATAACATAAATTCGCCGTCTCGTTTTGATAAAAATACCTTTTATCTAACCTGTCAATCTTGTGGATAAGGTGCCCAGGGCGTTTCTGAAGCTGCCGCCGCCGCCGCCCAGCTCCTCCCCTGATCCTTTCAGCGCCGCCTGAATGTAAAGAAATCCGGCTCCGGCTCCGGCTCCGGCTCTCGCTCAGTGCCCCCTCCTCCTTTTCAAAGATCCCGCGCGTGCGCACAGGCCTGTGCCTGATGCGCCCGTGCGGACATTTAGAATCAGCCTCATTGAGCGAAGTGCGCATGCGCGCACTTCGCTCAACCTCCTCATAAGACGAGCACAGGCCTGTGCGCACGCGTGGGATCTTTGAAAAGGAGGAGGGGGCACTGAGCGAGAGCCGGAGGCGGATTTCTTTACATTCAGGCGGCGCTGAAAGGATCAGGGGAGGAGCTGGGCACCAACGGCGGCGGCGGCGGGCGGCAGCTTCAGACCTTCAGAAACGCCCTGGGCACCTTATCCACAAGATTGACAGGTTAGATAAAAGGTATTTTTATCAAAACGAGACGGCTAATTTATGTTATAACAACACCTTTGCAATCACAAGGGCGCCATGGAGAGAACAATACTTTTAAAAGGGGGGGTTAGAAAGTGGTGACAGAGTCCCTTTAAGACTAGAATCCAGGAGCATATTAACAACATAAAGAAAGGCTTGGAAAGTCATAGCGTGTCCATGCATTTAAAAAAAAATGCATGGAAAAGATTCTAAGGGGTTATGGTTTGCGGGGATTGAAAAGGTTAAACTGAACTGGCCGGGTGGGGACCCGGTGGTGAACACAACCGCCGGGAAGTGGACTGGATATATAGAATGAGTTCCCTACAACCGGATGGACTTAACATTGATTTTGATCTGAAACAATGATTGATTGAATAGTTTGTAGTGAAGCTAACGTATAACACTATGCTGAGGAACAGTGAGAATGGGAGGTTCTACGGGTTGCTATAAATCACGTGTCCGGTTTGTGAATGGGGAATGACGTAGGGTGATAGTAGATGTGAGTGCAATGGGATTGGCCGAATGATAATGTAGGTAATGCTAAACAGCGTAATGTTAAGGATAGAGTTTTTTTTTTGTTACGAGCTGCAGATAGGAAGGATAAATGATGTATTATTGAGAGAAGATATAATAACGGTTACATTTGTCAAAAACAACGGAAATTTGAAAGTCTGTTTTAAAGTATTAGGGTTGCTATACTGCAGAGATTTAATATATGTAATACAGGCAATGTGAAATCATTATATGCAGGAGAAAGACTTTTAATCAGTACTGAGATTGAGTGCTGATTTAATTCAAGTATAACTAACAGCAATATGGTTGTTTGAATTATATAAAAGTTTTTAAGATATATGTACTGTATTTTATATTGCAGAGGGGTGGGAGGGGTATGCCTTTTTTTTGTCATCCCCTACTCATATAAATAGAACGCCCAGAAGTGGGTGCAACATTCGCCCCTGATGAAGCTATTTTGTCGAAACCTGGGTCGGGTAATCTTGTGAACACGGACGACCTGCTAATTGTTCAATGCCTGTTGATTTTATACCTTTTGTGAATATAATAATATCTTGTTGATATATGGAAAGTTAACGGACCTTCACTATGTGCTCCAAACTCTAAAATCCACAGAAGGGTCGTTTTTGGCAAAGATCATCCTCTGTTGAAATCCGGTTGTTCGGCTGCACTAGAAGAGACTGTCATATCCTCACCTACACTCTGAAGTTACAGCTTATAAGTGGCAGAGCGACCACCTTTTTGAGTAAACCACTATATGACAAAAATGTGATTTGAGCCCAGCCTGACTGACAGGGAAGAAGCTGAACAATTCTACTAAATTATAAAAAAAAAGCGTTTACGTCCCTCATTGACTCAAAATTAATAAACTTGCCTGAATAGAAAGTTAAAATAAAATAATAAATCTTTATTGTGTATTCTCTCTTTAAAAACGAATCAGGAACTCACTCAGGTAATTAGAGCGACTCAGGCCAGGGTGTAACCTCAACTAATGGAGGGGAGGCACTAAGGTTAATGTGTACTTTCTATCATGAAAGGCTGCCTCCCTTAACCCTTATTCAGCTGGGTAAACATTGTATGAGCAGGTGGTAGCTACAGTGTTACTATCTTGTAACTTGGGAACATAAATCTCAGTGTAGACACGATATGTTACCAATAGACTGCCTAATGGAGTAGGTTTCACAGATAATTGGGATTTGTATCTAAGGATCGTTTGTTATAATAGCTTCAGATACATAGGGTGTCATAGTTGCAACACCATTTTATTTTTTTCTGCATCGGCCCTTTTATATTACACTCCTGCTCAACGCGTTTCTATGCTGTGATACGCCCGCATTTCATCAGGACCAGGTAGGTATTAGATCAGTTGAGCATATAATATTCGGTACTCACAGAGTGGCAGTATATAGGCGCTATAACAGCTGTATCGGTCGCTCATCCTGCAGCTTCAAATAGTTCTGACCCCGCCCCTCAGAAGACACGGCCTCTGGGGACAGCCAATCGCAGCAGGGGGGTGTCCACAGTCTCCTCCTGCTACCCGGCGTCCGCTATTGGTGTAGTGTATCACTGCTGGGAGGTGCTGAATGATCGCACCTACATCTTTGGAGGAATCAATTGGCGGCTCTCCTTGTCACTCATATTTTACTGCAGTATACATTGTAACGGAACACCTAGCACCCCGACCGGGTACCTCCGTCGATAGTTGCTCCTAGTGCTTCCAGAGGACTCCAAGCACTCCACTTGACACCGTCAGCACTGCAGACCCCACGAACCGCCGAAGCTTGGTGGAGGTCTCGCCGTCTCCTACCCACCCTGGACCTACGACAAGGCTCCAGGCTCCAGTGGGTGAACCTCTCCTAAATCCAGAGACAGGAACCAGGAGCAAGCTCTTACAAGAGCTTATACTCAGGGGAGTATTGTGATATAGCAATCCCCAAGAGTGTAGTTATTCCATCCCCCAAACATGAACCAAGACTTCATGAAGGTATAAAACAGGAACTCATTTATTGAGGGCTACCCGCCCGTATTTATGCAGGTCCCCATCTGGTGGACACGCCCCTAGTGGACCAGAAGGAAGACTGCGACACAGGACAGATATGCAGCAACTCAGGATACACAGACACAACACATCCCCACAATGCATCATGGTTTCCTCCTCTCTGCCCTGGAGACACCCGAGGAGTAATCCAATTATCTCTCAAGACAAAGGGAAATCGCCAATACACATGTGGGGACAACCGGACAGAAATCGCCACCCAAACACACAATGTCACACCCCCACAGCAAACACAGACATTTAACATATTCCCAGATAGCTCAAGTCTGAGTGCATATCATTAGGTGAATGGCACTCAGAATGAACAAATACAATAAAGTTAGCTATCTGGGTACCCTCGCATAACAAAATACAATTGCAAAGACAGATTTAAGCTGTGCGGCCGGTCTGTCTGCTCCTTTAAAGTTAGTATGGGCCATAATCCTGAGGCAAGAGGCTGATAAACAGGCCTCTCCAAAACCCAGTGGCGAGGTTGGTTTCGCCACACATCTCCCCCTCCCAGGGAAGACTAACCAGATACCTGACCTCACGGTCAGTACCTGAGTTAGTCTGGCAGTCCAACCACAACCCAATACTGGACCTGTTGAATTTTGGGGCCTGGCTCTGTTTTGTATGTCCCCAGCTGTTGAGTGGGCATCTGCGACTCTTTGCTTCCTTGTGGTTCTCTAGCTTGGAGCTGTAGGTACTTGGTGGGCAGAGGCCGACTGCGCTCTGCCCAGATGCCAGCTCTTCCGCTGGGGTAGCCAGTGGGAAGTCCGGCTCTGGAGAAGAGGATAGGGGAGGGCAGAGGCCAACTGTGTTCTGCTCAGATGCCAGCTCTTCCGCTGGGATGGGGTCAGGGAATCCTACCCCCAGGACCTTGTCGCGGATCAGCTGTGAAGAGAAGGGATCGCTTACCTCCTCCTCCTGGCATTCCTGCGGGGTTGGTGGGGACTCTGTACCGGCCGGCCAGCATCCCGGTAGGTCTGGTGCAGAGACTGTGGTCCCATCTGCACCATTGGAGTTAGGGGTGCTGTCCCCCTGTGGTTGGGCAGAGAGACCGGTTGTCTCCTCTCCCTGCAAGGTGCACTGCCGCTGGGGAATGGAGACGATGCTCTCTTCTCCCTGCAAAACATACTGCCGCTGGGGAGCAGGACCAACTGTCCCTACTCCCTGAAACGCAGACTGCCGTTGGGGATCTGGGCCGACTGCCCCGCATCCCTGTAGAGCCGGTGGAGAGATCTCGGTCCCATCTCCACCTGCCATATGGGTTTCCCCCCAGGACCAGTCTATGAGGTCCCCTACCTCTGTAGCTGGTATTGAAGCAGGGGATACTTCAGTCGGGTCTTCCTAGCTGTAGGGTTGTAGGTCTGGGACTGCCACCCAGCTCTCTGGCAGTGTATATTGGGGCCGAATTGAGCTGAAGAGGTATTGGTAATCCTGCTCCAGCTCCCACTCCTTTGACACTAGAGATGCCAGGTCTTGTCTCACCTCTCTCGCTGTAGCCCAATCATGCATAGCCTCCCTGTGGTCAAAGATATCCCAGAACCGGGACTCTCCAGCATCTCCAAACTCCGGTTCTGCGAAGGCCTCAAACAACAGGCCAGGGCCATCATAATCCCCACCCTCGGGTCTGTCGTGCTCAGCCATCCAGGGGGAGTGCCGAATCACCTCCCACCAGAGTGCCTGGTAGGCGTTGTCTAGCCAACGCTCCTTCCATACCAGGCTCTCCAGTTCTGTCACCCACTCATCCAGGGGCTTCTCTCCCAGAAGGGGCATTCGCAGGGCCACTCGCATCCGCAACTGCTGCTCCTCACTGGGGAGACTCTCATCTCGCCGCCGCTGGGCATTTTCCAGGGCATCATACCAGACTTCCTTTCTGTCTGCATCCCTGTAGTCCGCGGCTGCCTCCTCCTCCTCGTCATAGAACGCTGTCCGAAGACTAGCCGATTCCATCCTGCTGTAGCCAGGGGCGCTGTACGGATACTAGCGTTGCCCTCAATTTAGTAAATCCATGAACGGTGTCTCCGAGCTGCTTCTCCTCACACTAGGACGCCATCCCACTGCTTGCCACCAATGTAACGGAACGCCTAGCACCCCGACCGGGTACCTCCGTCGATAGATGCTCCTAGTGCTTCCAGAGGACTCCAAGCACTCCACTTGACACCGTCAGCACTGCAGACCCCATGAACCACCGAAGCTTGGTGGAGGTCTCGCCATCTCCTACCCACCCTGGACCTACGACAAGGCTCCAGTGGGTGAACCTCTCCTAAATCCATAAACAGGAACCAGGAGCAAGCTCTTACAAGAGCTTATACTCAGGGGAGTATTGTGATATAGCAATCCCAAGAGTGTAGTTATTCCATCCCCCAAACATGAGCCAAGACTTCATGAAGGTATAAAACAGGAACTCCTTTATTGAGGGCTACCCGCCCGTATTTATGCAGGTCCCCATCTGGTGGACACGCCCCTAGTGGACCAGAAGGAAGATTGCGACACAGGACAGATATGCAGCAACTCAGGATACACAGACACAACACATCCCCACAATGCATCATGGTTTCCTCCTCTCTGCCCTGGAGACACCCGAGGAGTAATCCAATTATCTCTCAAGACAAAGGGAAATCGCCAATACACATGTGGGGACAACCGGACAGAAATCCCCACCCAAACACACAATGTCACAGACATTTAATATATTCCCAGATAGCTCAAGTCTGAGTGCATATCATTAGGTGAATGGCACTCAGAATACACAAATACAATAAAGTTAGCTATCTGGGTACCCTCACATAACAAAATACAATTGCAAAGACAGATTTAAGCTGTGCGGCCGGTCTGTCTGCTCCTTTAAAGTTAGTATGGGCCATAATCCTGAGGCAAGAGGCTGATAAACAGGCCTCTCCAAAACCCAGTGGCGAGGTTGGTTTCGCCACAACATCAATTGGAGTCCATCCACATGTCCTCATCTGAAAAAGCAATAAGATCACATTATGGGATTCACTAAAAATGACAATGGAATCACACTCTTCGGGGAGCCTAACAAGCTAGCAAACATAACAAAAGTCATAGTAGCAGCGTAATATCTCTTCACATAGTAGGTAAATACCACAAAAGGAAAGAGGGAATAGTGTATATAACATTCACTCAAGGGAAAACCAATGGTAGCCCTATACCTACTATGTCTTCATGGAGTCATTTAATATAAAATGATGTCATGTTAGTAGGTAAGAGTGTCACTAGGATATAGTACATACTGTAAGGAGTTAGCTCTTCTCTGGGGGTCATTCACACAAGTATCTTCGCCAGACACCAAGTTTAAGGTCCAAACATCACTTTTATTTGGCACCTAAAGCATCGTTCGCACACTATTATAACATGCGGCTTTCCCAGCCCAATGTCCATCAGCCTCCTGGCTGTACAGAGTACCGTTCACACACGGTCTCAAGTCCAGTACCTTTATGGGGGAGTGTGACCCAGTAGTCCTCCCGACTCCGGCCTCGTGACCCTTGCATCCCGGCGTCCCCCAATGTTCTGGCTAGCACTTAGCCCCGTGGCCCCTCAGCCAGCCTGGCTGAGACCACTAATACAGAGCCTCCAGCAGGACTCTATTTCACAAAGACGCTGTCTCCTTTCTCTCGACTGACACCCTGGGAGGTGCTTTATGCCATCCTGAGCACCTCCAGCTGGTCTCACCTGTGGTGGAATAGGGGTGTGGACCGCACTATCCACCCCTTCCTTGTCCCTCACTTCTGTGAGATCTGTCACTATCTCACAATACATAGTCAGAAATGACCGACAATTGACAGTAACTCCTTTATGATCTCTCTAACAGAGAGAGGGCTTCATTAAATAAAGCAAGCATATGAAATAGCATCATTTAAACCCAATGGTTTCACACTTTACATTCTAAAGATCCATTGGGCTTCTTTGCGTAATAAAATAATGTCCCTCCTCTGATAGATCGTGTCACATGTTCAATCCCTTGAAACTTGACACCTTCACCCTTTCCTACAAGGCATTCACTCACATGCCGTGCTATTGGTGTTTCTACCTCATTCCTAATGTCTGAAAGATGTTCACCAATTCTTTTCCTGAATTCACGCTTTGTCTTGCCAATGTACTGTTTGACCTCCCAAACAAATGAGTACCATCAAATTCCAATATCCAATTAAATTTTTTAAATTCAATTAAAAAATAAATTTCATGATAACAGTAGGGATACAAATGAATTGCGTTATCTCTCATGATACATAATTAATAAATATCCATAAAATGGTCCATAACTGTAACAACGGCAGATAATCAATAATATTGGCAATCTATTGGTCTCCTACAAGGGGTTAACCACCTGTTGCTGACTCCTAATGAACTTTTTGTGGGCCAGCTAGAAAGACGTGGGGCATATAGTGTATGATATTGGGCCACACGATGTGGCCTCAGAAATTCCCACCCCAAGAACGCCTATCTAAATTTAAATGTAATTATGGACCCTAAGTTATGACATAGAAGCAGCACAATATCGCAACATTAGGACCTATCCATAGGTGACATACCTGTACTTAGAACAATGAGAGTGACTGACTGGTCCTGTAATACGCTGCGTTTTTTCCGCACGGAAAAAACAAGTATTCCGCAACATGCGGCTGGTCTAAGGGTGCCTTCACACGTTGTAGAATTTTCCGCAACAAAATCTGCAGATGTTGATTTTTCAAAGTTGCAGTTTTATTGCAGATTTTGTGTGAATTAGGGATTTAGGTCACAAGCTCAGGGCAAGGACCTCAAAAGTACTGTTTTCTGAAATACTACCTGTACCACGAGCCACACAAGAAAGGCAGCGGGAGATTAGGGAGGTTAACAAGTGGCTCAAGAACTGGTGAAGGAAGGAGGGGTTTGGGTTCCTGGAGAACTGGGCCGACTTCTCTATCGGCTACAAGCTCTATCGTAGGGACGGGCTGCACCTCAATGGGGAAGGGGCAGCTGTGTTGGGGAGAAAGATGGCTAGAAGGTTGGAGGAGTGTTTAAACTAGGGACTGGGGGGGGGGGGGTAATTACATAATAGGAGGGGAACATAGTGCAGATAGAGACCGGGGGCAAGGTAGTGGGACTGGGGGAGGAATGGAAGGAGGGACTAGAACAGTTCAGAAGGAAAAGTGTAGGGTAAAAAATATACATAAACCTCTTAATTATATGTACACTAATGCAAGAAGCCTGATTAATAAAACTGGGGAGCTGGAATTAGTGATGTGTGAGGAGGACTATGACATAGTGGGAATAACTGAGACATGGCTGGATGATAGCTATGACTGGGCAGTTAATGTACAAAGTTACAGTCTGTTTAGAAAGGATAGTCAAAACCGGAGAGGGGGAGTGGTCTGCCTTTATGTAAAGTCCTGTCTAAAGCCCACACTCCGAAAAGATATAAGTGGGGGACATGAACATTTGGAGTCACTGTGGGTAGAAATACATGGAGGCAAAAACAATAATAAAATACTAATAGGAGTTTATTATAAGCCACCTAATATACCAGATCCACAGAAAATCTACTACTAAACTAAATAGACATGGTGGAAAATCATAATGAGGTCATTATTATGGGGGACTTCAACTACCCAGATATAGACTTGGAAACTGAAACCTGGATATCTTATAAAGGAAACAGGTTCTTGGCAATAACCAAAGACAATTACCTTTCCCAACTGGTTCAGGACCCGACTAGAGGGACAGCCATACTAGACTTGGTACTAACCAATAGACCTGACAGAACAACAGATGTGCAGGTCGGGGGACACCTGGGAAATAGTGACCATAAAATTATAACCTTCCAATTGTCATTCAAAAGAGTGTTTCTTCAGGGAAGCACAAAAATACCAAACTTCAAAAAAGCTAAATTTACATGCCATTGGCCTAACTAACTGGGACAAAGTCCTCAAAAATAAATATACAGCCACAAAATGGGATATTTTTAAAGGCATCCTAAACTGTAATTGTGAGAGGTACATACCGTATGGGAATAAAAGGTTAAGGGACAAGAAAAAAACTTTGTGGATAAATAGAAATTTAAAGAAAGCAATAAATGACCAAAAAAAGCATTTAAAATCACTAAAACAGGAGGGGGGCCAGGAAGCACTGAAAAGCTATAAGGAAAAAAATAGAATATGTAAAAGACAAATAAAAGCAGCTAAGAGAGTCAAAGAGATTTATTGCCAAAGAGAGTAAAACTTACCCTAAAATGTTCTTCAATTATATACAGTGCTGCCCATAATTATTCATTCCCCTGGCAAATTTAGAAGTTACTTTTATTCAACCAGCAAGTAATTTTCTGACTGGAAATGACATAGGTGTCTCCCAAAAGATAATAAGACGATGTACAAGAGGCATTATTGTGGGAAAAAAACATTTCTCAGCTTTTATTTACATTTGAGCAAAAAATACAAGATGTTCCGCACTGTGGAAAATCTCAGAGAACGTGGTCAAAAGCCAAAAGTGACACCTGTGCTGGCCAGGAGGATAGTTAGAGAGGTGAAAAAGAATCCAAGGATAACCACCAAGGCCATCCTGGTGAATCTGGGCTCTGCTGGTGGCAATGTCTCAAGGCAGACAATCCAACTGACACTGCACAATGCAGACCAAGGAGGACGCCACTTCTCCAGATAAGGCACAAAAAAGCTTGCTTGGCGTTTGCAAAAGCTCATCTGGACAAAGAAGAAGACTTCTGGTCTTCTATGTTATGGTCAGATGAAACAAAAATTTAATTGTTTGGTCACAATGATGTTTTCTTCATTTGGCGTAAAAAAGGAGAAGCCTTCAACCCAAAGAACACCATCCCCACTGTCAAACATGGTGGTGGGAACCTAATGCTTTGGGGGTGTTTTTCAGCCAATGGACCAGGGAACCTAATCACAGTAAACGGCACCATGAAAAAAGAGCAATACATGAGGATTCTCAATGACAACAAAAGGCAGTCTGCAAAGAAACTTGGCCTTGGGCACCAGTGGACATTTCAGCATGACAATGACCAAAAACACACAGCAAAAGTGGTGAAGAACTGGTTAGCAGACAACAACATTAACATTTTGGAGTGGCCCAGCCAGAGTCCAGACTTGAATCCAATTGAGAATCTGTGGAGGGAGCTAAAGATCAGGGTGATGGCAAGAAGACCCCTCCAACCTGAAAGATTTGGAGCTCATTGCTAAAGATGAATGGGCAAAAATACCTGTGGAGACATGCAAAAAGCTGATCTGCAATTATAGGAAGCGTTTGATTGCTGTAATAGCCAATAAAGGCTTTTCTATTGATTATTGAGAAGGGTATGAATAATTTTGGACTGGACACTTTTTGCTCAAATGCAAACAAAAGCTGAGATTTTTTTTCCACAATAATGCCTCTTGTACATCGTCTTATTATCTTTTGGGCGACACCTATGTCATTTCCCGTCAAAAAATTACTTGCTGGTTGAATAAAAATTAACTTTAAGTCAAAATTTGCCAGCGGTATGAATAATTATGGGCAGCACTGTAAATGGTAAAAAGTATAAATCTGAAGGTGTTGGCCCTTTACAGAGTAATGAGGGGGAGTTGCAGAGAGTGATGCTAAAAAAAATTAAAGCAAAGAAAAAAAAAAGTTAAATATTTTTTTTTCTCCACTGTATTTACTGAGAAAAATAAACTGTCAGATGAAATTCAGAATGTAAAAGTAAATTCCCCTTTAAAAGTGCCCTGTCTGACCCAGGAAGAAGTGGAGCTGCGTCTTAAAAAGATGAAAATAGACAAATCGCTGGAACTAGATGGCATACACCCCCGTATCCTAAGAGAATTAAGTAATGTCATAGCCAGACCCTTATTTCTGATATTTATAGACTCTATACTGACAGGGAGTGTCCCACAGGATTGGCGCATGGCAAATGTGGTGCCAATATTCAAAAAGGGTCCAAAAGCAGAGCCTGTAAACTATAGGCCGGTAAGTTTAACATCTGTTGTGGGTAAACTGTTTGAAGGTTTTCTAAGAGATGCTATCTTGGAGCACTTCAATGAAAATAAGCAAATAACGCCATGGCTTTATGAGGGATCGGTCATGCCAAATTAATTTAATCAGTTTCTATGGGAGGTAAGTTCTAGAATGTCGTATAACTGCATGGACAGATGTCTTTTTTTCAGCCTTATAAACTATGTTACTATGTAATAATGTTGCAGATTTCTGTGTAGATGACATCTCCTTTAAAATGGAGACATTCAGCTACAGGAAATCTTGATAATTCTGCAGCAGAACAGAACGCAGGTATTGACACTTTTCATCCTCTATAGACTAAGGCTAGGTCTACACGATGATATGTGTCGTCGCGCGACACATAGGGCACAACTACACTGTAACATTTGTCGTGCGACAATTTTTATAATGATAGTCTATGGTGTCGCAAGGCGACATGCTGCGACTGCGATGCGACAGTCGCAGAAACATCCAATTTGAATAGATTTTTTGCGACTGTCGCGTCGCATGTCGCAGCGCGACACCATAGACTATCATTATAAAAATTGGCGTGCGACAAAATCTCGCGCGACAAATGTCGTCGTGTAGACCTAGCCTAACATGGGAATGTCTTTAAAGTGTGAAGGCATCCTAAGGCTGGGTTCACAGGTGTCTGATTAGCAGAAAAATAATGCAGCGAAGGGTGCATGCATACGGTGTGGATTTTGTTGCAGAAAAGCTGCATATTAGACAGTGTCATTCTTTGCATTGGAAAGGGTGAAATCCGCAGTATTGACATGCTACAGATTGAAAATCCACAATACCACAGCTTTTTCTTCTGCGTTTTTTTTTTTAATGCAGCATGGGCATGGGAATTCTGAAATTCTAATCCAATTTGCTGGTACTGTACAGTCGTGGCCAAAAGTTTTGAGAATGACACAAATATTAGTTTTCACAAAGTTTGCTGCTAAACTGCTTTTAGATCTTTTTTTTCAGTTGTTTCTGTGATGTAGTGAAATATAATTACACGCACTTAATATGTTTCGAAGGCTTTTATCGACAATTACATGACATTTATGCAAAGAGTCAGTATTTGCAGTGTTGGCCCTTCTTTTTCAGGACCTCTGCAATTCGACTGGGCATGCTCTCAATCAACTTCTGGGCCTATTCCTGACTGATAGCAACCCATTCTTTCATAATCACTTCTTGGAGTTTGTCAGAATTAGTGGGTTTTTGTTTGTCCACCCGCCTCTTGAGGATTGACCACAAGTTCTCAATAGGATTAAGATCTGGGGAGTTTCCAGGCCATGGACCCAAAATGTAAACGTTTTGGTCCCCGAGCCACTTAGTTATCACTTTTGCCTTATGGCACGGTGCTCTATCGTGCTGGAAAATGCATTGTTCTTCACCAAACTGTTGTTGGATTGTTGGAAGAAGTTGCTGTTGGAGGGTGTTTTGGTACCATTCTTTATTCATGGCTGTATTTTTGGGTAAAATTGTGAGTGAGCCCACTCCCTTGGATGAGAAGCAACCCCACACATGAACAGTCTCAGGATGCTTTACTGTTGGCATGACACAGGACTGATGGTAGCGCTCACCTTTTCTTCTCCGGACAATCCTTTTTCCAGATGCCCCAAACAATCGGAAAGCGGCTTCATCGGAGAACATGACTTTGCCCCAGTCCTCAGCAGTCCATTCACCATACTTTCTGCAGAAGATCAATCTGTCCCTGGTGTTTTTTTTGGAGAGAAGTGGCTTCTTTGCTGCCCTTCTTGACACCAGACCATCTTCCAAAAGTCTTCACCTCACTGTGCATGCAGATGCGCTCACACCTGCCTGCTGCCATTCCTGAGCAAGCTCTGCACTGGTGGCACTCCGATCCCGCAGCTGAATCCTCTTTAGGAGACGATCCTGGCGCTTGCTGGATTTTCTTGGACGCCCTGAAGCCTTTTTAACAAGAATTGAACCTCTTTCCTTGAAGTTCTTGATGATCCTATAAATTGTTGATTGAGGTGCAATCTTAGTAGCCACAATATCCTTGCCTGTGAAGCCATTTTTATGCAACGCAATGATGGCTGCACGCGTTTCTTTGCAGGTCACCATGGTTAACAATGGAAGAACAATGATTTCAAGCATCACCCTCCTTTTAACATGTCAAGTCTGCCATTTTAACCCAATTAGCCTGACATAATGATCTCCAGCCTTGTGCTCGTCAACATTCTCACCTGAGTTAACAAGACGATTACTGAAATGATCTCAGCAGGTCCTTTAATGACAGCAATGAAATGCAGTGGAAATGTTTTTTTGGGATTAAATTAATTTTCATGGCAAAGAAGGACTATGCAATTCATCTGATCACTCTTCATAACATTCTGGAGTATATGCAAATTGCTATTATAAAAACTTAAGCAGCAACTTTTCCAATTTCCAATATTTATGTAATTCTCAAAACTTTTGGCCACGACTGTACAATGCTGCTGATTTGCCACACGAAAATCCGCAACACTAGTTCCGCAGCTACTGTCAGTCACAGGTGAATCCAGCCTTTCACATGTCAGTGTTCGGTCAGTGATTTCCATCAGTGATTTTAAGCCAAAACCAGGTTCGGCTCTAAACACAGAACAGGTGCAGATATTTCCCTTACACCTTATGTCTGTGGAGGCTCCAGTCCTGGTTTTGGCTCACAATCACTGATGGAAATCACTGACCAAAACACTGACGTGTGAATGAGGCTTAAATGTACAACCACAAGTAGTGTAGTGTAAGCTGTGGGATTGTGAGAGAAATCTGCAGCATATGCAGTAACAGTGTCCATGGTGAAAGCTGTGCATAACTTGACCTGCTCTGTGGATTTTAAATCTGCAATATTTCCATACTATTTGGTGTGTCTGGCCTAGGAGCTTGTGCCCACTTACAAAAAAAAATAAAAAATCTCGCTGGACAAGAAGTGGCTTTTGAGTTTTTTCCACATTTACTAATCATGCCACTGTAAAAAAAAAAAAAAAAGTTGCAAGATCCTAATTTGTGTTTTTTTTTTAAACACCTGTGTGACAATATTTTGTCGCACTGGCGTTTTTACACAGCCCTCACCATTCATTTCTCCGGAGATAGCCGAGTACAGCGCTCAGCTATCTCCGACACTCCAAGAGAAATGAATGGAGCAGTGGTGCGCATTTCTGACCGCTCCGTCCATTTCAAGGGGGCTCCACAGGGTACAGTCCCTGGTCTCATGATTGGTGGCGGTGCAGCGGTAGGAATCCCACCTATCCTGTGGAAAACTTATTATAACTAAAATACCCCTTTAAAGGGGTTTTCCCATCTCAGACAATGGGGGCATATCGCTAGGATATGCCCCCATTGTCTGATAGGTGCGGGTCCCACTGGGACCCGCACCTACAATGAAAACAGAGCCAGGAAATGAAGAGAGGGCGCACTGCGCAGCCGCCCTCCATTCATTTATGTTGGGGCCACCAAAAATAGCAGAGGGCTGGCTCGGCTATTGCCGTCTGCCCCATAGAAATGAATGGGAGCATGGGCCTCGCATGCGCGGTGCTCTCCCATTCACTTCTATGGGAGCAGCGCTTGGTGGTGGACTGACCCCGGGAAATTCGGGGTCCTCGAGCCACAGCACTGCCCGCTTCGTTCTCATTGTAGGTGCGGGTCCCAGCGGTGGGACCCGTGTTTTGGATCTGGTCAAACTGCCAGTTCGGTTGATGTACTGCTCCAAATCAATGTTAAATGAATACGTGCATGGAAAGATCAAACTGAGACACACACACCTGGGAGTCAAAGCAAGATCTCTGGTTTATTGTGGGACAGCAGACAGTATAAAGGACAGCAAAAATAGAACAGGAAGGAGTAGGGGGTGTAAGGTGGCGTATATCATTTCTATTGGCTATAAACTCTGTATTTTCTGTAGCATCTACAGTTGCAAGAAAAAGTATGTGAACCCTTTGGAATGATATGGATTTCTGCACAAATTGGTCGTAAAATGTGATATGATCTTCATCTAAGTCACAACAATAGACAATCACAGTCTGCCTAAACTAGTAACACACAAAGAATTAAATTTTACCATGTTTTTATTAAACACACCATGTAAACATTCACAGTGCAGGTGGAAAAAGTATGTGAACCCCTAGACTAATGACATCTCCAAGAGCTAATTGGAGTGAGGTGTCAGCCAACTGGAGTCCAATCAATGAGATGAGATTGGAGGTGTTGGTTACAGCTGCCCTATAAAAAACACACACCAGTTCTGGGTTTGCTTTTCACAAGAAGCATGGCCTGATGTGAATGATGCCTCCCACAAAAGAGCTCACGGAAGGGCTGTGTAAAAACGCCAATACGACAAAATATTGTCACACAGGTGTTTTAAAAAAAAACACAAATTAGGATCTTGCAACTTTTTTATTTTTTTTTTACAGTGGCATGATTAGTAAATGTGGAAAAAACTCAAAAGCCACTTCTTGTCCAGCGAGATTTTTTATTTTTTTTTGTAAGTGGGCACAAGCTCCTAGGCCAGACACACCAAATAGTATGGAAATATTGCAGATTTAAAATCCACAGAGCAGGTCAAGTTATGCACAGCTTTCACCATGGACACTGCTACTGCATATGCTGCAGATTTCTCTCACAATCCCACAGCTTACACTACTTGTGGTTGTACATTTAAGCCTCATTCACACGTCAGTGTTTTGGTCAGTGATTTCCATCAGTGATTGTGAGCCAAAACCAGGACTGGAGCCTCCACAGACATAAGGTGTAAGGGAAATATCTGCACCTGTTCTGTGTTTAGAGCCGAACCTGGTTTTGGCTTAAAATCACTGATGGAAATCACTGACCGAACACTGACATGTGAAAGGCTGGATTCACCTGTGACTGACAGTAGCTGCGGAACTAGTGTTGCGGATTTTCGTGTGGCAAATCAGCAGCATTGTACAGTCGTGGCCAAAAGTTTTGAGAATTACATAAATATTGGAAATTGGAAAAGTTGCTGCTTAAGTTTTTATAATAGCAATTTGCATATACTCCAGAATGTTATGAAGAGTGATCAGATGAATTGCATAGTCCTTCTTTGCCATGAAAATTAATTTAATCCCAAAAAAACATTTCCACTGCATTTCATTGCTGTCATTAAAGGACCTGCTGAGATCATTTCAGTAATCGTCTTGTTAACTCAGGTGAGAATGTTGACGAGCACAAGGCTGGAGATCATTATGTCAGGCTAATTGGGTTAAAATGGCAGACTTGACATGTTAAAAGGAGGGTGATGCTTGAAATCATTGTTCTTCCATTGTTAACCATGGTGACCTGCAAAGAAACGCGTGCAGCCATCATTGCGTTGCATAAAAATGGCTTCACAGGCAAGGATATTGTGGCTACTAAGATTGCACCTCAATCAACAATTTATAGGATCATCAAGAACTTCAAGGAAAGAGGTTCAATTCTTGTTAAGAAGGCTTCAGTGCGTCCAAGAAAATCCAGCAAGCGCCAGGATTGTCTCCTGTTGTGCATTTTCATAAGTATACAATGTATCTGATGATACTATATTTAATATGGATGATCATTGCCTTTAACAGCATGTGATCAGCATGAACCTGGAAAAAACCAGAATGGGTTCATGGCAAGTTCAATGTGTTAAAAGTAAATATATAGGGAGCACTATACTTTTATTATTGTTTAGAGACATGGATTTATCTACACAGGTTTCTCTAAACTTGTCTGTCTGAGGAACAATGGGTGTTTCATGGCTAAACCATGATCTGATAAGAGACGTCCATAAAACACATCTGGTGTGGAACAGATATCTATTCATATATTCCCATATAGATATATATATATTCCTGTGTGCATTTATTTAGCGTTTGAACTTGTTAATGATTCATATATACTATGCAATATTGATGTATTATAACCAAATATTATTAATGTATCTTTATATGTCTGTATCTCACTGAGAGGATATATTCTAGTGGATATAGAGAATGTTAAGTTGAATTTTCTTAAATAGGGTTTATTTTAGAGGAGCTGATGTTATTTCAATCATCATTACTCAATAGCTGAAGACAGTTAAGATACACAAACCAGAAGAACACTTATCTACCCCCTAAATTCAGGGATTAGGAAAACTTCTGATACCGCCAGTCAGTCTGAGCAAAGTGTCAGAAAGAGTCCCTCCTAATTGATTTAAGGTGGGAAAGATCAGAGTTTAAGTAGTAATAAAACAATCTATATATGTGTTAATTCTTAAAATATTCAAAATTGTTATATGATACAACAGTGCCATCAAGTGGTAGATGGGCAGAAGTTTCTAAGGAATGTCAATTAGATGACATCATCCCCATGTTTAACATACGTCACACCCACCTTATCTAATTGGTAATCCCTAATCCAAGAGGGGATGGGCATAGATAAGGATTGGGATATCTGATCCAGTTTTGGGAGATCAGGACACTTCACAAACCTCACAAAAGAAAAACTTCACAAGGACTTCACAAACACTTCACAAGGATTCATTCATCAGCATCACTTCACACGTCAGGAACGTACCACAGGACGGGACATATCTAAATCTTGGAAAGCTGGGTCCATTCTAAAAGCTCTTTATCCCAAAGCCAGGGGTAATGTATGATCTATTTCATTTGCAGTAATTATAAATCGCTCCAATTGGCATATAGTTGAGACCCCATTATTAGTGGGTCAATAGTGTTAAAACAATAATTTTATGGGAAATTTTAATGAACGTGCACATCATTAGAATTCCTGTAATATTGCTATCAGAGTGGAATCTCTGATCTGATTTTATTATCCGTAGTTAGGCCAACGGGCGTATTTATAAGGTGTCTCTTACTGCCATATTCTTTGATTGAGCATAAGGGATTTTCCACAAATTCATTTCTATTGTTTTTTTTGTTATATTATAATATTTTGATAATCAGTATACTAATCGGTAATAATTTGATAAAAGAAAAGAGTAGTATTATATTGTATTTTATGTAGTAAATTAAATGAGCCCGGCGTAAACGGTGGAGCATCATCTTGTGGTCAATTTTGATATTATCCTTATATTCATTTGTATGCCATTTTTACTGCATGTATTTATTTGTAATAAATTATATTTTATATAATTAATTGCACCCTGTTTCATTATCTGCACAAATTAACTTTAGATCTCATCAATAAAAGAACTGGCGTTTATATGTCCGCCAATTAAATTTTAAATTTTTAATTTTTCATATTTCATAAAAATATGAAATCATAATTTTTAGGATTTCATATCTTATATGAAATAAATACCCGACACTCCTAAAGAGGATTCAGCTGCGGGATCGGAGTGCCACCAGTGCAGAGCTTGCTCAGGAATGGCAGCAGGCAGGTGTGAGCGCATCTGCATGCACAGTGAGGTGAAGACTTTTGGAAGATGGTCTGGTGTCAAGAAGCGCAGCAAAGAAGCCACTTCTCTCCAAAAAAAACATCAGGGACAGATTGATCTTCTGCAGAAAGTATGGTGAATGGACTGCTGAGGACTGGGGCAAAGTCATGTTCTCTGATGAAGCCTCTTTCCGATTGTTTGGGGCATCTGGAAAAAGGATTGTCCGGAGAAGAAAAGGTGAGCGCTACCATCAGTCCTGTGTCATGCCAACAGTAAAGCATCCTGAGACTGTTCATGTGTGGGGTTGCTTCTCATCCAAGGGAGTGGGCTCACTCACAATTTTGCCCAAAAACACAGCCATGAATAAAGAATGGTACCAAAACACCCTCCAACAGCAACTTCTTCCAACAATCCAACAACAGTTTGGTGAAGAACAATGCATTTTCCAGCACGATAGAGCACCGTGCCATAAGGCAAAAGTGATAACTAAGTGGCTCGGGGACCAAAACGTTTACATTTTGGGTCCATGGCCTGGAAACTCCCCAGATCTTAATCCTATTGAGAACTTGTGGTCAATCCTCAAGAGGCGGGTGGACAAACAAAAACCCACTAATTCTGACAAACTCCAAGAAGTGATTATGAAAGAATGGGTTGCTATCAGTCAGGAATTGGCCCAGAAGTTGATTGAGAGCTTGCCCAGTCGAATTGCAGAGGTCCTGAAAAAGAAGGGCCAACACTGCAAATACTGACTCTTTGCATAAATGTCATGTAATTGTCGATAAAAGCCTTCGAAACATATTAAGTGCGTGTAATTATATTTCACTACATCACAGAAACAACTGAAAAAAAGATCTAAAAGCAGTTTAGCAGCAAACTTTGTGAAAACTAATATTTGTGTCATTCTCAAAACTTTTGGCCACGACTGTACAGTACCAGCAAATTGGATTAGAATTTCAGAATTCCCATGCCCATGCTGCATTAAAAAAAAAAACGCAGAAGAAAAAGCTGTGGTATTGTGGATTTTCAATCTGTAGCATGTCAATACTGCGGATTTCACCCTTTCCAATGCAAAGAATGACACTGTCTAATATGCAGCTTTTCTGCAACAAAATCCACACCGTATGCATGCACCCTTCGCTGCATTATTTTTCTGCTAATCAGACACCTGTGAACCCAGCCTTAGGGTGCCTTCACACTTTACGCACCATAAAGACATTCCCATGTTAGGCTAGGTCTACACGACGACATTTGTCGCGCGAGATTTTGTTGCACGCCAATTTTTATAATGATAGTCTATGGTGTCGCGCTGCGACATGCGACGCGACAGTCGCAAAAAATCCATTCAAAATGGATGTTTCTGCAACTGTCGCGTCGCAGTCGCAGCATGTCGCCTGGCGACACCATAGACTATCATTATAAAAATTGTCGCATGACAAATGTTACAGTGTAGTTGTGCCCTATGTGTCGCGCGACGACACATATCGTCGTGTAGACCTAGCCTTAGTCTATAGAGGATGAAAAGTGTCAATAAAAACACAAAATCCTTTAAATCGATGAATAAATAGATAAATATTCGCATAAATATTAGTATCCGAAAAAACAGTATGGAATCTTCTCAGGGAACTTGATGGCTACGATTTTTGTATAGCTCTCTCCCTTCTGACACTAATTAATCCCAGAATCAAATAATGGCAACAATGTTCATAATGTCCTGAAAATTCCAGTGCAATAATAATTGGGAGCAACGTTGGTTATTGAATGTCCCACATTGGAGTGAACCAGCAAGATGTTTATTCGGATACTAATATTTATGCGAATATTTATCTATTTATTCATCGATTTAAAGGACTTTGTGTTTTTATTTGTTATTTATGCCATTTAGGTTTTAAGTACTGGTGCACTATGCAAATCAGACAGACATTAAGACCACCATTCATGCTATTCATATTTTATTGTTGAGTATTTATAGTTATTAGCACGTGGGTATATCCTCTTTTAGTAGTTTTTATTGTTGTTTCAAACACTAATAAACTTCAGTATGGTTCTAATATCTTGAGAGTGCCCAGTTTTCTCTATTACGTTTGTGGCGAAACCAACCTCGCCACTGGGTTTTGGAGAGGCCTGTTTATCAGCCTCTTGCCTCAGGATTATGGCCCATACTAACTTTAAAGGAGAAGACAGACTGGCCGCACAGCTTAAATCTATCTTTGGAATTGTATTTTGTTATGTGAGGGTACCCAGATAGCTAATTTTATTGTATTCGTGTATTCTGAGTGCCATTCACCTAATGATATGCACTCAGACTTGAGCTATCTGGGGATATGTTAAATGTCTGTGTTTGCTGTGGGGGTGTGACATTGTGTGTTTGGGTGGTGATTTCTGTCCTGTTGTCTCCACATGTGTATTGGCGATTTCCCTTTGTCCTGAGAGATAATTGAATTGCTCCTCGGGTGTCTCCAGGGCAGAGAGGAGGAAACCATGATGCATTGTGGGGATGTGTTGTGTCTGTGTATCCTGAGTTGCTACGTATCTGTCCTGTGTCACAGTCTTCCTTCTGGTCCCCTAGGGGCGTGTCCACCAGATGGGGACCTGCATAAATACGGGCGGGTAGCCCTAAATAAAGTGTGCCTGTTTTATCCTTCATCATGTTGAGGCTGGTGTTTGGGTAACTGATCAACACTGGGGGATTGCTATACGCTGGGAGATTTGCTATACTCCCCTGGCTATAACTACTAGCTCTTTTAAGAGCTGTTCCTGCTCTCTGGTTTTAGTAGAGGTTCACCCACTGGAGCCTGGAGCCTTGTCATTGGTCCAGGGTGGGTAGGAGACGGTGAGACCTCAACCAAGCTTCGGCGGTTCGTGGGGTCTGCAGTGCGTACGGTGTCAATGGAGTGCTTGGAGTCCTTGGAAAGCACTAGGAGCATCTATCAACGGAGGTACCCGGTCGGGGTGCTAGGCGTTCCGTTACAACGTTATTTAGCCTTTTGAGTGGACAGGGTGAGTCCACTTGACTGAGTGCACCTCTGTTTGGTCGGAGTGAGATCCTGTGCGCCACATTTACATTGTCTACATATTAGGTATCACCGCGTCCGTATCGACCGGATCTATAAACATATCACATGACCTAACCCCTCAGATGAACACCGTAAAAAAATAATAAAAAAAACTGTGCTAAATAAACCATTTTTTGTCACCTAACATCACAAAAAGTGTAATAGCAAGCGATCAAAAAGTCATATGCACCCTAAAATAGTGCCAATCAAACCGTCATCTCATCCCGCAAAAATCGTACCCTACCCAAGGTAATCGCCCAAAAACTGAAAAAAATATGTCTCTCAGACTATGGAAACACTAAAACATGATTTTATTTTGCTTCAAAAATGAAATCATTGTGTAAAACTTACATAAATTTAAAAAAAGTATACATATTAGGTATCGCCGCGTCCGTATTGACCGGCTCTATAAAAATATTACATGACCTAACCCCTCAGATGAACACCGTAAAAAATTTAAAATAAAAACTGTGCTAACTAAACAATTTTTTGTCACCTTACATCAGAAAAAGTGTAATAGCAAGCGATCAAAAAGTCACACGCACCCCAAAATAGTGCCAATAAAACAGTCATCTCATCCTGAAAAAATCATACCCTACCCTAGGTAATCGCCCAAAAACTGAAAAAAATATGGCTCTCAGACTATGGAAACACTAAAACATGATTTTATTTGCTTCAAAAAAGAAATCAATGTGTAAAACTTACATAAATAAAAAAAAGTATACATATTAGGTATCGACGCATCCGTGACAACCTAGTCTTTAAAAATATCACATGATCTAACCTGTCAGATGAATGTTGTAAATAACAAAAAATAAAAACGGTGCCAAAACAGCTATTTCTTGTTATCTTGCCTCACAAAAAGTGTAATATAGAGCAACCAAAAATCATATGTACCCTAAACTAGTACCAACAATACTGCCACCCTATCTCGTAGTTTCTTTAATGGGGCAATTTTTTTTGGAGTTTCTACTCTAGGGGTGCATCAGGGGGGCTTCAAATGGGACGTGGTGTCAAAAAAAAACGTCCAGCAAAATCTGCCTTCCGAAAACCGTATGGCATTCCTTTCCTTCTGCGCCCTGCCGTGTGCTCGTACAGCTGTTTACGACCACATATGGGGTGTTTCTGTAAACTGCAGAATCAGGGCCATAAATTTTGAGTTTGGTTTGGCTGTTAACCCTTGCTTTGTAACTGGAAAAAAATTATTAAAATGGAAAATCTGTCAAAAAAGTGAAATTTTGAAATTGTATCTCTATTTTCCATTAATTCTTGTGGAACACCTAAAGGGTTAACGACATTTGTAAAATCCGTTTTGAATACCTTGAGGGGTGTAGTTTATAGAATGGGGTCATTTTTGGGTAGTTTCTATTATGTAAGCCTCGCAAAGTGACTTCAGACCTGAACTGGTCCCTAAAAATTGGGTTTTTGAAAATTTCTGAAAATTTTCAAGATTTGCTTCTAAACTTCTAAGCCTTGTAACATCCCCAAAAAATAAAATATCATTCCCAAAATGATCCAAACATGAAGTAGAGATATGGGGAATGTAAAGTAATAACTATTTTTGGAGGTATTACTATGTATTATAGAAGTAGAGAAATTGAAACTTGGAAATTTGCAAATTTTTCCAAACTTTTGGTAAATTTTGTATTTTTTTATGCAAAAAAATTAACTTTTTTGACCCAATTTTAGCAGTGTCATGAAGTACAATATGTGACGAAAAAAGCTCAGAATGGCCTGGGTAAGTAAAAGCTTTTTAAAGTTATCAGCACTTAAAATGACACTGGTCAGATTTGCAAAAAATGGCCAAGTCCTTAAAGAGGACCTTTCACCGATTCTTACCCTATGAACTAAGTATACAGACATGTGGAGCGGCGCCCGGGGATCTCACTGCACTTACTATTATCCCCGGGCGCCGCTCCGTTCTCCTGCTATGCCCTCCGGTATCTCCGTTCCCTAAGTTATGGTAGGCGGAGTCTGCCCTAGCGCTGGCCAATCGCATTGCAGAGCTCACAGCCTGGGAGAAAATAACCTCCCAGGCTGTGAGCTCTGCGCTGCGATTGGCCAGCGCTAGGGCAGACTCCGCCTACCATAACTTAGGGACTGGTATCTCCGCCTACTATAACTTAGTGAGCGGAGATACCGGAGGGCATAGCGGGAGAACGGAGCGGCGCCCGGGGATAACAGTAAGTGCAGTGAGATCCCCGGGCGCCGCTCTACATATCTGTATAGTTAGTTCATAGGGTAAGAATCGGTGAAAGGTCCTCTTTAAGGTGAAATAGGGCTGAGTCCTTAAGGGGTTAAGGTGAAATAGGGCCGAGTCCTTAAGGGGTTAAATCCAAGGGTTCACATACTTTTTCCACCTGCACTGTGAATGTTTACATGGTGTGTTCAATAAAAACATGGTAACATTTAATTCTTTGTGTGTTATTAGCTTAAGGCTCCTTTCACACCTGCGTTCAGGTGTCCGCTCGTGAGCTCCGTTTGAAGGAGCTCACGAGCGGCCCCGAACGCATCCGTCTGGCCCTAATGCATTCTCAGTGGAGGCGGATCCACTGAGAATGCATCCGCCTGCCAGCACTCAGCCTCCGCTCCGCTCAGCGAGCGGACACCTGAATGCTGCTTGCAGCGTTCGGGTGTCCGCCTGGCCGTGCGGAGGCGAGCGGATCCGTCCAGACTTACAATGTAAGTCAATGGGGACGGATCCGCTTGAAGATGACACCATATGGCTCAATCTTCAAGCGGATCCGTTCCCCATTGACTTTCAATGTAAAGTCTGAACGGATCCGCTCCGAACACTAGTGTGAAAGTAGCCTTTGCAGACTGTGATTGTCTATTGTTGTGACTTAGATGAAGATCAGATCACATTTTATGACTAATTTGTGCAGAAATCCATATTATTCCAAAGGGTTCACATACTTTTTCTTGCAACTGTATGTGCAAGATGAAGTTCCCTCCTCCCCCCTTCTAGATTGGGGAAGCTGCTTGCTTGAGATGAACAGAAACTGTCTTGAGGTACATAATGAAGTATGAAAGTAAGATTCTTGTTCTAGGCGTTGGCTGGGTGCCTGGCCGCCTTTTTAGCTAAAGTATAGTTCTCAACAAGCAAGTATCCATTATGTCTCAATATTCCATAACAGTCCCCCCTTTGGATACTTTCCCTTGCCTAGCGAATCCCCTGGGCAAACCCTTCTAATCCTCTTTACCCGCAGTGGCGACAACCTACCCCTTCTAGGTAGGCTCCCGGTTGCTCGGACTTGTGATAATACCCTGGGATTCATCTTACCCTATCAGAGCGAGGAGGGGGAACCGTGTTGAATGGCGTTTCCTTTTGTTCTTCCTCATCGTAGAGAAGCATGATAGGTTGCTCATCAGTTTTCTTCATTCTTTTTGAAAGGCGGGTCACACAAGTAAGAACAAGCTTAATTACTATATATATCACCAATAGTATTAGGGCTACCTGTAATATTCCTTGGATAATTCCCATGAGCCAACCCCCAATACCTTTAAACCAGTTGGCGGGGTTAAGGAAGGAGAAAGTATCAGACCACCATGTATCTTTATCAGCTTTATGGGCGTCCAGCCATTTATCCCTTAGATCCGCTATTTTCTCTAGACCCACCTTAACTTGCAAATTACCCTGAGGGTCTATGTAATGGCAACAAGCGGGTCCCACAACCTGGCACATACCTCCATCTTTGGCTGTAACATAGTCTAGAACTAATGTGTGCTGGTTGGTGACAACGATCAACTGGTTCTGCACGATGTTCGAGATATTCATAAGTCTCATCACTTCCCATATTTGATCATGTAGATAATCAGTTGCTACCACCAAATGATCCCACATCTGCACTATCATGGGATATATGAAAAGGGTACTGAGAACTTTATTGGGAATGCTCATTTCTGAAACATGTGGCTTACCGTTCGGTCTGGGTGTGTTATCTTTGGCCCTACGGTACAAGGTGTGTTTAGGAATAGCATTTATGTCAATTTTAGAGTGTGGTACTATAAAGGTGGCAGGAGTAAGCCTGGCAATGGTGCACAGTCCTGTGACATTTGTACACTTTGTGTCCACAAACTTAGTATATGTCTTCTGGAACTGCCACTCATGTGCTATTGAATAATTGGGTAATTAATTTGGCTAATTTTATCCCTTTTGCCAGCTCATATCCTTTTAACTGACCTTCGGTGTTGTTAGCTAATATACCTGTGATAAGGTCTTGTACAGTACGGCGGATACAGGGTAGGTCTTTTCCGTTCTCGGCATCTACACCAATACACTGCACATGGCTGTCTGTTTTTGAGTCATTGCAACCTGAGTGTATGTGCGGACTAAATGTCATACCTTTGGTTTGTACTTTGAGACAATAACAGTGTGTCCAGCTAGGAAAACATGTAACATTAGCCCGGTTTCCCTCTTGCCAGGGGGTAGAGCTATAATCTATTGAGGGTCCTGATCTGTTTATCATGAGCCATGGGGCATCTGCCCATCCTGCGACAGACAAGGACACTTCCCTGTCCTTATCTTTACTGGATTTAACTTGGTATATGGGTCAAAGTCATGATAAGTAGGTGGATCCTCATGGTTTATTGTCGCCAGGACGGCCTTTACTCTTTTACAATGTGAGGCGTGGATCCAAGTAGGCCTTTCTTCGAGTTTCACGGAAGTTGGGATAGTCAACAGCACTTGGTAGGGTCCCTCGTATCATGGTTCAAGGGTGCTTCTGACGTGTTTCTTGGGAGTCTGGATCTGGAATAGAATAGAGAACTTGTGCATATATGTTAGAGAATTGTTTGCTCAATGCTTTCACATATTTTGCAACAGATTCATAATGCATTTGTAGCTGCTGCGGAAAATACTGTCCCATTCTTGGCCCTGTCCCAAATAGGATCTCATATGGGGTCGGTAAAGGGTGTGAAACGCTAAGTGTGACCCTACCATCTTCCAGACCTCTTGGGTTAGACTAGCAATGAATGCTGGGCCCTGACCACTCTCAATGACCTCAGGTACTCCGAACCTACAAACAGTTTCCTGCATTCGTTTCTTAGCATTGGTGGTTGCTGTCTGGTTTCGGTCGGGGTAAGCTTCTGGCCACCCAGAGAACAAGTCTATCACTACTAGCACATATTGAAACCCTTGGCACATTGGCATCTGGATGTGGTCGATTTGTATCCTCTAAAAGGGATATAAGGCCTTTGGGAGACATTTTCAGGGCGTGGGCTCAGTTCTGCCGGGGTTACATACGGCACAGATGAGGCAAGACTGGGTATGTCTTACCAGGACCGGTGTGATTCCTGGGGCCACCCATATTTTGTCAATTAGTTCTTTCATGATGGTTTTGGATTGGTGGGTGGGCCCATGAGCTACTGAGGCTATTAGGGGATAGAGGGCTCTGGGTAGGCACACTCTCTTTCCTTGTGTCCAGAGTCCAGATTCTTCTCCAAGGGCTGACTCAACCAGGTTTCCTTTTCCATGGGAGTGGCCTGTTTCTGCATTTCTTTCAGTAGGTCCTATGTGACTTCTTTTTGTTCCAGGTCTTCCTGTGCTACCATAATCTGGTCTGATTGGTCTCTTTCCTCTTCCACTGCTGCTTTTCTGGCTGCTTGGTCAGCTAAGGCATTTCCTCTGGCCTCAGAGGTGTCAGCTCGAGTATGGGCCTTTACCTTGATAACTGCCAATTGGGTGGGCAGGAGTACTGCTGCCATTAGAGCCGCTGCTGAAGCCTTCTTGATTGGGGTTCCTGCGGCTGGGATGTAATCTCGGGCTTTCCATATTACTCCAAAGGCATAGAGTCTGTGTAGATATTGGCAGTAGAGTCTTTTGCCATGAGGCAGGCTTCAGTGAAGGCAATGAGTTCAGCCTCCTGTGCTGACTGGTCTGGGCGCAATTGTCTTGCACATAGCACCTCATGCTCACTAGTGACTGCCATGCCTGTATGGAACTTCCCCTTGTCATCGGCGTACCTTGAGCCGTCCACAAAGAGAGTCCAATGTGGGTTTATCAGAGGAGTGTCTTGGACTGATGGTGGAGTGCCTACTTCAGCTTCCATCATTGTGATGCAATCATGTTCTTGTTCCTTGTAAAGAGAATCGGTTGAGGTCCATAGTTCTTCTTCTTGAAGATTCTCTTCAGCATGTAGATCAATAAAATCTTCAGAATCTCCAGTATACTCCCCCCTTGGAAGAGGAAGGAGTGCAGCAGGATTGAGGATGTGGCATCTCTGAATGGTGACATTATCTGGCAGGAGCAGACTACACTGGAGTCGGATGTGGCATTGTGCAGTGAGGTGTTTAGGTTGAGTCTGCTGAAGGATGGCAGAAATGTCATGGGGCGCCAGAATAGTGAGGGGGTGACCAAGTACAACGTCAGATGTGACGTCCAGAATAGAGCTGGCAGCATGGACGGCTCTGACACCGGAAGGGGCGGCTCTGGCTACGGGGTCAAGGCGTTTAGAATAGTAACCCAGGGGTCTATTGAGACCATCATGAGTTTGAGTAAGGACTCCATTGGCGTGGACTTGGCACTATCGGACTTGACTCCATTGGCGTGGACTATGACATACAGTCGGAAGGGAAGGTTGTAGTTGGGGATGCCAAGAGCAGGGGCAGATGGAATGGCGGCCTTCAATAACTGAAAGGCTTCTCCGGCCTCCATTATCATCTGGAAAGGAGTAGTAGCATTGCGGGGTATACAGTCATATAGGGGCTGCATGAGGACAGAAGCATCAGAGATCCAGGGTCTGCAATAGGAGATGAGTCCCAGAAAAGGTTTGCAGCTGATGAGGGGTGTCCGGGAGTTGGATGTCAGAGATGGCCTTTTTTTCTGGCATCAGTGAGGTGTTTGCTACCTTGAGAGATGCAATGACCTAGGAAGACAATCTTTGGGGAGTGTAATAGCATCCTGTTGTGAGACAGAAAGCGGATATTGCTCTTTGTATGGTAGGACTTTGGGGTTCTTCAGGGTCACAGTGACTAGTGGGACATTAAGGCGTCTGATATCCTGGGGTCCTTTGGCCCAGACAGTATCGGGGATGAGGTGCAAAATGGTTTGCAGCGAATCCCCTTGCTCATATGAATCGGTGCAGAATGTTATTGTCAGACATCCGGCAGCAGTGGGCGTCACATAATTTGAGCGAAAACCATAAAGACAGAGAAGTGAGACAATTTCTTATCAGAAAGAGGATCTTAAACTTAGAATAGGAGAAGCTAGCATTTCTAAAAAGAGAAGGGGGGGGGGGGTGGATTGATCTGCCAATTTTGCTTTTGCCCATTTCTGTAGTTGCTCTATAAAGTATTCCCCAGACTTATGATCCTGGGGGTCAAAGTTCTGACCCCTTAGCTCAGGGATAGGAATGTGGTCCATTATCTGTGAGGAGTATTCGCCTGTCTTGTTCTCCACGATGCTTTGCAGGTCTGACCATGTGCATCCATAGGTTTGATGCACCTGAGACAGTTTCCTGAAAAAGGGCATGGGGTGGGTCTCAGGATCAGGCAGTAAGTTCACTATAGTGAACAACTGTTGTGGAGTAAAAGACACATATTTGGGGCGGGCCCTGGGAACGTGTTAGTGCCAGGGCTTCCATAAGGGTTTCATATTTGCCCCTCTCTAGATCTTGCATGTTTCTTTGCAATGCAGTAATCTGAGACTGGAGGGCGGTGTTTGGGTTCTGTGCAGCAGGACTACCCTCGTTCCATGGTGCCAATTGGGGAGGGGTGGGAGTCCTTGTGCCCGACACAAATTCTGCCGCCTCGTCAGACTGCGTTTGGTTAGGCTCTTCTGTCTGACCTCCCACCATTATTGGTGTGGGGGTCGTGATCTGACGGGGAGTTATAAAAGTGCCATCCGGGTTTATCATCGGGTACAGCATAGAGACCATCGGGACACTAGGGGTGACGGGGGGATCCAGGCCAACGGAGATTAAAGGTCCAGCCATGGGCGTTGGCTGTGAAAAAGATGGCTCCGTAGCGGGGACTGATGAGATGTGCTTGGGAACTACAGAGGTGTGGTTATGTGGGCGGGCTTCTGTTGACCGCACACTTTACAAGTCCATCCTTTTTCCTGTCTGACGGCGCCATTATAGGGTGGTGGCTGCTCGCGCCCAGTTAATATACCGGGTTTACAGTAGTATCTCCGGCTGCTTTCATCATAATTTAGTTCTCCCCCGTCGTTTCAAAATTTCCTTACTACAGTCCAACCACACACGGATGGTATCTATTAACTTTTCGTATTCCAACTTCCCTCTTTTCTCACATTTTTTTTTAACAACGTCTGCCACGTAGCAGGGAAGTGTGCCACCTTTTGGTATGTTATACAATTTTTCTAGCTTGCTTAAACATTTAACATCGCGTTTGCCTCTCCGGTCCGCCACATACTGTTCGGGTGAACAGTAGCTCTTCGGGACACTTTCCTCATTCCCCATCTTCTGGATCCTTCACCTTGTTCTGAACAACACAGAAACCTGATATACAGGAAAAACTCGAAAAATTTGAATATCGTGCAAAGTTCATTTTTTGCAGTAATGCAACTTAAAAGGTGAAACTAACATATGAGATAGACTCATTACATGCAAAGTGAGATATTTCAAGCCTTTATTTGTTATAATTTGGATGATTATGGCTTACAGCTTATAAAACCCCGAAGTCACAATCTCAGGTGCCCTTTACTCAGGGGGTATGGATTAATTAGCTGACTAGAGTGTGACACTTTGAGCCTAGAATATTGAACCTTCGCACAAAATTCTAATTTTAAGCTGCATTAATGCAATTCTTTTTAATTTGCATTACTGAAATAAATGGACTTTTGCACAATATTCTAATTTTTCGAGTTTTACCTGTAACACGTTGAGCCTATTGTCCCACACACTTTGGGTAGACACTGGCCGGTCTCCTCCCTTCTGTCATCTCTCGGTCACAACACCGGGGGGACCGATTGACACAGGCACTTTAGAAGACCTTGGGGTTTCTATCAGTCTGTGTTTCCGTTACAAAGGGTCGCACATTAAAAACAATAAACCACAATACATCAAGGAAGAACCCTTGCGTAATGTCCCATCGCCCCATTGTCTGAGATGGGAAAACCCCTTTTAGGGTGGATTCACACTTTGCATACGTGATGCAGAGTTTTGGTTGCTGAATCCAAACTGAAATTCTGGAACAAAGTACAGCACATTGTTAGTAAATGGGGCTTTTACAAATGGTGTAAAAAATCCTTGTCAGATTGCTGTCATGCTGCAAGTTTCCAAATCCGACCGCAGCCTGCCCTATCTGCTGTTGAAAAAACGCTATGGATTTCATTCATTGTAAGGTGTGATACATGTGGCTCAATCCACAATCCATATGTGCAGTAACACAAGCGGATTTCATTACATAGAAACATAGAAACATAGAATGTGTCGGCAGATAAGAACCATTTGGCCCATCTAGTCTGCCCAATATACTGAATACTATGGATAGCCCCTGGCCCTATCTTATATGAAGGATTCTCATGCAGGTTTCACAGTATCATTTTTAGGGCTCATGCACGCGACTGAATTTATTTTGCGCTCTGCAAAACACAGATCCACAAAAAATACGGATGATGTCCGTGTGACATCCGTATTGCATCAGTTTTTTTTTTTTTTTTGCAGATCCATTGTAAGGGCTCATGCACACGACCATATGTATTTTGCAGTCTGCAAAAAATACGGATGACGTCCATGTGCATTCTGTATTTTGCGGAACAGAACAGCTGGCCCCCTAAGGGTGCTTTCACACTAGCGTTTTTCTTTTCCGGCACTGAGTTCCGTCCTAGGGGCTCTATACCGGAAAAGAACTGATCAGTTTTCTGAATGGAGAGCAATCCGTTCAGGATGCATTAGGATGTCTTCAATTCAGTCACTGAACGGCGTTTTGGCATGCTGCGGTATTATCTCCATCCAAAATCCCAGATCAGTTGCCAGAATGCCAGATCCGGCATTAATTTACTTTGAAATGCATTAGTGCCGGCTCCGGCATTAAAAATAGCGCAATGCCGGATCCGTCCTTCCGGTTTACGGATCCGTTTGTCCGTATGACAAACGGACAGACTGATCCGTTCTGGCAATGCATTTGTGAGACGGATCCGCATCCGGATTCGTCTACAAATGCTGTCCGTTTGCATGCAGATTGCCTGATCCGGCGACGGAACTGCTTGCCGGATCACTCTGCCGCAAGTGTGAAAGCAGCCTAATACGTTTTTTGGTGGTACGGAAATATGGACATATAGAAACGGAATGCACATGGAGTAAGCGTTTTTTTTGCTGACTTATTGAAATGAATGGTTCCATATAAGAAACGGACACGGAAAGAAAATACGTTCTTGCGCATGAGGCCTAAACAATGCCTTTCCTGGTCTGCAAAATGGACATGAATAGGACATGTGCTATCCTTTTTGCGGACGTATGGAAACTGAATGCATGCGGAGTCATTTCCATTTTTTTCAAGCCTCATTGAAGTGAATGGTTCCACATACGGACCTGTAAAAAAATGGAAATGGAAAAAGAATACGTTCGTGTACATGAGCCTTTACACTGTGTCCATATACCTCCTGCATACGACTATATCCAGACAAGAATACCACAGGTTCTAGAATTTGTGGAACGGGTGCAGAAATGATGAGACCCATGTGCTGTCCAGATATTTTGTACCCCCGTAAATTTGTTCCGCATGCAGCCGAATAAAGGGGTGTCACTTGCACTGTTTGTGGTTCACATATAGTAGGTGGTGGGGATTTTGCCACTTTTCAGGATCTCCATGATTTGCCTTGATATTCTCAAAAGTTGGCAGGTACACACTAGACTGTTCACCAGCACATCACATGTAGTTGAAATTCCAGCTCTGACCACACGGGGGCGCGCGCCTCACAATCAGAGCTCGGGCTATAAGCCGTGAGTACAGACGGAGGCCACGTGCTCCGCCCACTTCCCAGGTCGCTGGGCGCTGTGTACATCTGCGCTTTAAATGAAGAGGCGGTTGCAGTGCGGTAGGTCGTGGCTGCGTATCGCTTGCTGCACAGGAACGGTGCTCGTCATTTACCACCTGGTGCTCATCACTTACCACCTTCTGTGCTGTGACGTGCCCCCGGGTCTAGCTATGGACAAGAGCCGTGGTAAGGTTCTGTGCGGGATGATACCGCAGCTGTCAGAACATATGTCTGTGTGTGATACGCGGTATGCCGGGGTCGGGAGGATCTCCCAGTGTGTTGTGTGGCCGCAATGTCGCTCTGCTAGACAGCTGCAACTGGTCACATATAATGATTGTCAATCGTGTGGGGGAGGGGAGGGGGTCACAAAAAATCCAAAGAACATTTTTCATTTAATCGCAAGTCGCCCCCCCCTCCCCCCGCAGAACCAGATATCTCAGTGCAGCACAAAATTCCCCCCCCCTCCCCCCCGCAGAACCAGATACCACAGTGCAGAAACCCCCCCGCAGAACCAGATCTCAGTGCAGCACAAAATACCCCCCCCCCTGCAGAACCAGATATCTCAGTGCAGCACAAAATCCCCCCCCCCCCGCAGAACCAGATACCACAGTGCAGAAACCCCCCCGCAGAACCAGATCTCAGTGCAGCACAAAACCCCCCCCCCCCTGCAGAACCAGATATCTCAGTGCAGCACAAAATACAGCCCCCGCAGAACCAGATACCACAGTGCAGAAACCCCCCCTGCAGAACCAGATACCTTTGTGCAGCACAAAATACAGCCCCTGCAGAACCAGATATCTCAGTGCAGCACAAAATACCGCCCCCGCAGAACCAGATATCTCAGTGCAGCACAAAATACAGCCCCTGCAGAACCAGATATCTCAGTGCAGCACAAAATACCCCCCCCCCGCAGAACCAGATACCTCAGTGCAGAACAAAATACAGCCCCTGCAGAACCAGATATCTCAGTGCAGCACAAAATACCCCCCCCCGCAGAACCAGATATCTCAGTGCAGCACAAAATACAGCCCCCGCAGAACCAGATACCTCAGTGCAGCACAAAATACAGCCCCCGCAGAACCAGACCTCTCAGTGCAGCACAAAATACAGACCCGCAGAACCAGATACCACAGTGCAGAAACCCCCCTCCCCCGCAGAACCAGATACCTCAGTGCAGCACAAAATACCGCCCCCGCAGAACCTTAAACCACAGTGCAGAACCCCCCCCCCCCCTTCCCCGCAGAGCCAGATACCTCAGTGCAGCAGAAAATACAGTTGCCTTCACTGCAGTATTCAACTCTATCATTTCCCTTAGGGCGGCGATACAGTTGAATTCAGGCCACCATGTGCATAGGAGAGAATCAGACTGGTATGTACCTGGCTGGCGGCCATGAGAAGGGCTCAGTTGGTTCCCTGGGCATCGTCCCTGTAGGGTCTATGGCCAGTCCGCCCCTGAATACAAGGGCACTCCTGCAGTACTCATGGCGTAAAATCTCGAGGAGCATGTCGGCTCTGGAGTACTGCAGGAGTGCACCTGGATTATTACATGTTGGAGTCAATATTTTGTCTTCAGTTTAGGGACACTTCAACATGCGACAGGAACCGGTGCATGAAGTTCAAAGGGGTGAGCTGGCTATTACTTTATATTGTTTCCAGGGGCAGACTGGCCCTAGACCCTACAGGGAGACTCCTTGGTTGGCCGATGCCCAGGGGGCAGCCCGAGCCCTCCTCACGGCCACTGGCCAGGTACATAATGATCTGATGCTCTCAGCAATAATTGATGCTATAAGTACCAGGTACTTATGCACTTGGCTGGTGGCCACCAGTGCACTCCTGAATCCAACTCTATCACTGTCCGCAGTAGTTTATGCTGCACTGTGGTATTTGGTTCTTCTGGGGCAGTATTTTCTGCTGCACTATGATATTGTTTTCTGTTGCTTTGTTTCTTTAAAAAACGCACTTTTATAATATGTTAATTACCTCGCTACCAGCAAGTAGGGCGGTTACTTGCTGGTAGCCGCCGCATCCTCCTTTTAAAAAAAACGCCCCCTCCTCCTGTTGATTGACAGGCGCTCTGGGAGAAGGACGCTCGCTTCCTCAGCACTCCCTCAGTGCGCCTGCGCCGATGACGTCTTCTCTTTTGGGTTTAGAGGTGACGTCATCGGCGCAGGCGAACTGAGGGAGTGCCGAGGAAGCGAGCGTCCTTTTCTCAGAGCGCCTGCGCCGAATGAAGACACGTAAGGCGCAGGCGCGGGATTTGAATTGCAGACAGGGCCAGCCGGAGGAGGAGAGCGCTCGCTGGCCCTGTCAATCAACAGGAGGAGGGGGCATTTTTTTAAAAGGAGGATGCGGCGGCTACCAGCAAGTAACCGTCCTACTGGTAGCAAGGTAATTAACATATTATAAAAGTGCGTTTTTTAAAGAAACAAAGCCACAGAAAAAGGTAAGAGCACTATATATTGAATAATCGCACTATAAGGATTTTAATTAGCCCAAAAATGAAAAATGACTTTTGGGGGGTGACAGAAGCCCTTTAATATCAGCTCATGAGTGACTGACCAGTGAAATCATCATGTCTGTCACTACTTTATGCTGCCATCAGCGAGGGAAGCCTAAAGTTGAGGACAGGTTCCCTTTAAAGGCTATGTACAAGTAAAGTGCAATCATAAACAAAAAATGCCTCAAAAAGTTTACATAGCCTTTAAAAGTGGTCCTGGAAAATAAATAAAAGGGTTCCCATGTTGTAGGCGGGTCCAAACTGACAAAAGTCGGGGCAACACAAGTAGACAAGGCCAACAGAGGTAGGCGGGGCCAACAATATCATAGTGCAGCAGAAAATACCGCCCCAGAAGAACCAAACACCATTTATTGCTCGGTCATGCAACTTACCACCCAAATGAATTTTACCTCCTTTTCTTCTCACTAATAGAGTTTTCATTTGGTGGTATTTCATTGCTGCTGACATTTTTACTTTTTTTGTTATTAATCGAAATTTAACGATTTTTTTTTTTTGCAAAAAAATGACATTTTTCACTTTCAGTTGTAAAATTCATATATAATTTTTTCTCTAAATTTATTGTTCTACATGTCTTTGATAAAAAAAAAAATGTTTGGGTAAAAAAAAAATGGTTTTGGTAAAAGTTATAGCGTTTACAAACTATGGTACAAAAATGTGAATTTCCGCTTTTTGAAGCAGCTCTGACTTTCTGAGCACCTGTCATGTTTCCTGAGGTTCTACAATGGCCAGACAGTACAAACACCCCACAAATGACCCCATTTCGGAAAGTAGACACCCTAAGGTATTCGCTGATGGGCATAGTGAGTTCATAGAAGTTTTTATTTTTTGTCACAAGTTAGCGGAAAATGATGATTTTTTTTTTTTTTCTTACAAAGTCTCATATTCCACTAACTTGTGACAAAAAATAAAAACTTCCATGAACTCACTATGCCCATCACGAAATACCTTGGGGTGTCTTCTTTCCAAAATGGGGTCATTTGTGGGGTAGTTATACTGCCCTGGCGTCTTAGGGGCCCAAATGCGTGCAAAGTAGTTTGAAATCAAAATCTGTAAAAAATGACCTGTGAAATCCGAAAGGTGCTCTTTGGAATATGGGCCCCTTTGCCCACCTAGGCTGCAAAAAAGTGTCACACATGTGGTATTGCCGTACTCAGGAGAAGTTGGGCAATGTTTTTTGGGGTGTCATTTTACATATACCCATGCTGGGTGAGAGAAATATCTTGGCAAAAAACAACTTTTCCCATTTTATTTATACAAAGTTGGCATTTGACCAAGATATTTATCTCACCCAGCATGGGTATATGTAAAATGACACCCCAAAACACATTGCCCAACTTATCCTGAGTACGGCGATACCAGATGTGTGACACTTTTTTGCAGCCTAGATGCGCAAAGGGGCCCACATTCCTTTTATGAGGGCATTTTTAGACATTTGGATCCCAGACTTCTTCTCACGCTTTAGGGCCCCTAAAATGCCAGGGCAGTATAAATACCCCACATGTGATCCCATTTTGGAAAGAAGACACCCCAAGGTATTCAATGAGGGGCATGGCGAGTTCATAGAATTTTTTATTTTTTTTTGGCACAAGTTAGCGGAAATTATTATTATTTTTTTTCTCACAAAGTCTCCCTTTCCGCTAACTTGGGACAAAAATTTCAATCTTTCATGGACTCAATATGCCCCTCACGGAATACCTTGGGGTGTCTTCTTTCCAAAATGGGGTCACATGTGGGGTATTTATACTGCCCTGGCATTTTAGGGGCCCTAAAGCGTGAGAAGAAGTCTGGAATATAAATGTCTAAAAAATTTTATGCATTTGGATTCCGTGAGGGGTATGGTGAGTTCATGTGAGATTTTATTTTTTGACACAAGTTAGTGGAATATGAGACTTTGTAAGAAAAAAAATAATAATTTCCGCTAACTTGGGCCAAAAAAATGTCTGAATGGAGCCTTACAGGGGGGTGATCAATGACAGGGGGGTGATCAGGGAGTCTATATGGGGTGATCACCCCCTGTCATTGATCACCCCGCTGTAAGGCTCCATTCAGATGTCCGTATGTGTTTTGCGGATCCGATCCATGTATCCGTGGATCCGTAAAACACATACGGACGTCTGAATGGAGCCTTACAGGGGGGTGATCAATGACAGGGGGATGATCAGGGAGTCTATATGGGGTGATCAGGGGTTTATAAGGGGTTAATAAGTGACAGGGGGGGGTGTAGTGTAGTGTGGTGCTTGTTGCTACATATTACAGAGCTGCCTATGTCCTCTGGTGGTCGATCCAAGCAAAAGGGACCACCAGAGGACCAGGTAGCAGGTATATTAGACGCTGTTATCAAAACAGCGTCTAATATACCTGTTAGGGGTTAAAAAAATCGCATCTACAGCCTGCCAGCGAACGATCGCCGCTGGCAGGCTGTAGATCCACTTGCTTACCTGCAGTTCCTGTGAACGCGCGCGCCTGTGTGCACGCGTTCACAGGAAATCTCGCGTCTCGCGAGATGACGTGCCGGCGCGTCCAGGAGGAATGAATCGACCGCCGCCGGAACGCAATCCTGCGTTAGGCGGTCGGGAAGCAGTTAAGTGGTTGCGGAGAACCAGCATCATAATGATTGCAGCCCTGGCCTGGAAAAGTGTCCTGAATTCCTGAGAACCGTCACAGTTAGACTCATTCAGACGGCCGTATAGTGTCCGCAAAAAAATGGACTGCATTCCATTTCTTTACTGACCCATAGACTTCAATGGGGCCACGTCCTGATGTTCACTGACAAGTATAGGACATGTTTTATTTGTTTTGCTGAGCCATGGAAGTGAATAGAGCAGCATCTAATCCGCGAAAAAACGGATTCCCATTTCGGCCATCTGAATGAGCTCCAGTTCTACATGTCTAACTTTTTGTTGCTTCAGTTCTCTCCCCATTGTAGCGCAGATGATCAGGGATGATACGCCCGTTCATTGGGTGGAAAATTCGTTCATGCAGGCAACTAAATACGGTAATTGTTTCTGGGCAGCAGATGGTGCAGTCTAAACAGTGCTCTGCTGCCCAGAAACAATGAGATTGTATGGGAACGAGCGATCGCAATAGCTTATTCTCATATTGTGGAGCATGCAGCGCTTCACCACCATTGAACGACCAGCCACTTGTCGGCAAGGAACGATTTCTCCCCGATAATTGGCTGCTCCTCGGAGCGCGTAAAGCCGCCGTTCGTTTTCTCTCTAGGTGAAAACTGACGTCCTTCCGCAGATTGGTGGGGAGAGCAGTAGCTTGTGAATAATCATGACTCTTGACAGGCAGCCGTGACTCTCTTCTAGACCCGGACTGCGAAGATTATACTGCTAGTTCTTTGCAATCACTTAATATTGGCTCATGAGTGACACACCACTGAAATCCGCATGTCTGTTACTACTCCATGCTGCCTTCAGTGAGGGAAGCTTAAAGTGGATGACAGGTTCCCTTTAAGTTCCTTTGTAACAGCAATACGAAGGATATGGGCTAATGTATAAATTAATTAGTAATCGGTCACAAAGAGAGCTGAGCCATTGCTCCTAGAGGCTCATTTGCATGTATTAAAACTTTCTTTTTCTCAGCAATGTGGGCACATATGAACATGGGACCAACACAGATGCCCTCAGCTGCCAAGCGCACATGTAACAGGTCAGCCAGGTTCATAGGTACAGATCTGCTGACCGACGCCCTTTAAAACAATCTCCTTTATGGTTATGGTTATGGTCAGAGGGCAGAGAGTATCTAACATAATGAAATGTAACATGATTCATCAGTACACAACTACTGACTACTTTCACACTTGCTGTAGCCTTTTCTGGCATGCTGTTCCGGCAGGTGTACTGCACACAAACAATGAGCCTGTATGAAGAAGAATGATCGTAGTGGCGATCATTCATCCCCTTGCAGAGGAGATGATTGCTGCTTGTAAATGGCCCTGTAAAAGGACACCAAGTAGGACGCCTGCAGGCAGCTTTTATAGAGCAGGAGGAGCTGAGCAGATTAGTATCTAGTATTATGGGAAAAGATTCAGTATAACTTGTCATTTAATAATTTACACTCCCCTAAAGAATTATTAGGAACACCTGTTCTATTTCTCATTAATGCAATTATCTAGTCAACCAATCACATGGCAGTTGCTCCAATGCATTTAGGGGGGTGGTCCTGGTCAAGACAATCTCCTGAACTCCAAACTGAAGAAAGGTGATTTAAGCAATTTTGAGCGTGGCATGGTTGTTGGTGCCAGACGGGCCGGTCTGAGTATTTCACAAACTGCTCAGTTACTGGGATTTTCACGCACAACCATTTCTAGGGTTTACAAAGAATGGTGTGAAAAGGGAAAAACATCCAGTATGCGGCAGTCCTGTGGGCAAAAATGCCTTGTGGATGCTAGAGGTCAGAGGAGAATGGGCCGACTGATTCAAGCTGATAGAAGAGCAACGTTGACTGAAATAACCACTCGTTACAACCGAGGTATGCAGCAAAGCATTTGTGAAGCCACAACACGCACAACCTTGAGGCGGATGGGCTACAACAGCAGAAGACCCCACCGGGTACCACTCATCTCCACTGCAAATAGGAAAAAGAGGCTACAATTTGCACGAGCTCACCAAAATTGGACTGTTGAAGACTGGAAAAATGTTGCCTGGTCTGATGAGTCTCGATTTCTGTTGAGACATTCAAATTGTAGAGTCCGAATTTGGCGTAAACAGAATGAGAACATGTATCCATCCTCTGATAGCTACTTCCAGCAGGATAATGCACCATGTCACAAAGCTTGAATCATTTCAAATTGGTTTCTTGAACATGACAATGAGTTCACTGTACTAAAATGGCCCCCACAGTCACCAGATCTCAACCCAATAGAGCATCATTGGGATGTGGTGGAACGGGAGCTTCGTGCCCTGGATGTGCATCCCTCAAATCTCCAACTGCAAGATGCTATCCTATCAATATGGGCCAACATTTCTAAAGAATGCTATCAGCACCTTGTTGAATCAATGCCATGTAGAATTAAGGCAGTTTTGAAGGCAAAAGGGGGTCCAACACCGTATTAGTATGGTGTTCCTAATAATTCTTTAGGTGAGTGTATATTCCTGTTCATTCTGGTCTTTGAAGTCCAGGAGACGGTCCTATCAGTAATTGACAGCCATAAGGTACTTTCACACAAGCATTTAAGTTTTCTGGTATTGAGATCCGTCATAGGGGCTCAATACCGGAAAAAAATCTGGGACAAAACGTAACTGAACAGAATGGAGTGCTCCAAAATGCATTCCGTTCCGTTTTCATACCTGAGAGCAAACCGCAGCATGTTGTATTTTGCTTTCCGTCCTGGGAAACTAATCAAGACGGATCCGTCATGACCCCCCAATGCAAGTCAATGGGGACGGATGCGTTTTCTCTGCCACAATAGAAAACTGATCCGTCCCCCATTGACTTTCAGTGGAGTTAATGATGGATCCTTCTTGGCTATGATAAAGATATGTTAAAGATAATACAACCGGATCCGTTCATAACGGATGCAGATGGTTGTATTATCAGTAACGGAAGCGGTTTTGCTGGACCCTGCCTGATCCAGCAAAAACGCTAGTGAGAAAGTAGCCATAGAGAGCAGACTGGCAATCACTGACAGCTCCTCCTGCTCTATAACATGCTGCCTGCAGCTCAGAATCAAGTTCAACCTGACAGTTTCCCTTTGAACACGTAGAACAATTATCTTTAATAAAACTAGTTCTTTGGGTGCTACCAGTGAGACATGCTGATAATTACCGGATTACGAAATGAAAATGGTGGGAATATTCGGTTAACCGTTTCATGACCACTTGCATCTACTTTCTTACTGTCTTTTCTTGTATGAATATACACTCACCTAAAGAATTATCAGGAACACCATACTAATACGGTGTTGGACCCCCTTTTGCCTTCAGAACTGCCTTAATTCTACGTGGCATTGATTCAACAAGGTGCTGATAGCATTCTTTAGAAATGTTGGCCCATATTGATAGGATAGCATCTTGCAGTTGCACATCCAGGGCACGAAGCTCCCGTTCCACCACATCCCAAAGATGCTCTATTGGGTTAAGATCTGGTGACTGTGGGGGCCATTTTAGTACAGTGAACTCATTGTCATGTTCAAGAAACCAATTTGAAATGATTAGAGCTTTGTGACATGGTGCATTATCCTGCTGGAAGTAGCCATCAGAGGATGGATACATGTTCTCATTCTGTTTACGCCAAATTCGGACTCTACCATTTGAATGTCTCAACAGAAATCGAGTATTACTTTACTGAGAGAGTAGTGGATGCATGGAATAGCCTTCCTGCAAAAGTGGTAGCTGCAAATACAGTGAAGGAGTTTAAGCATGCATGGGATAGGCATAAGGCCATCCTTCATATAAGATAGGGCCAGGGGCTATCCATAGTATTCAGTATATTGGGCAGACTGGATGGGCCAAATGGTTCTTATCTGCCGACACATTCTATGTTTCTATGTTTCTATGTTTGCTGCATACCTCGGTTGTAACCAGTGGTTATTTCAGTCATAGTTGCTCTTCTATCAGCTTGAATCAGTCGGCCCATTCTCCTCTGACCTCTAGCATCCACAAGGCATTTTCGCCCACAGGACTGCCGCATACTGGATGTTTTTCCCCTTTCACACCATTCTTTGTAAACCCTAGAAATGCTTGTGCGTCAAAATCCCAGTAACTGAGCAGATTGTGAAATACTCAGACCGGCCCGTCTGGCACCAACAACCATGCCACGCTCAAAATTGCTTAAATCACCTTTCTTTCCCATTCTGACATTCAGTTTGGAGTTCAGGAGATTGTCTTGACCAGGACCACCCCCCTAAATGCATTGAAGAAACTGCCATGTGATTGGTTGACTAGATAATTGCATTAATGAGAAATAGAACAGGTGTTCCTAATAATTCTTTAGGTGAGTGTATATTGTGCCATGTATCGGTTATATTTGGAATACTATAAGATTATTCATAATTACATAATACCCATTAGTATCCTACATAGCCCAATGGAGGGGGACAAGTGTTTGTTTTGTCCATGCATTACCTGTCTCTTCTATCCCTGACCTACACGAGGGGGTCCGACATAGGGATCCACATGTGGATCCCCACAAATTGCCAGGCTGCATCGGTACATGCTACTTGTTTCACCTAGCATGTACAGGCAATTAGTGGTGATCTGCTGCCAGACCCCCTTGTGTACGGACAGCTTTAAGCCTCATGCAGACATCCGTGAGATACCGGACTAGCATTGCAGGAGCTCCTGCAATGCCAGTCTAGTATCTCACGGACCGTGTTCCACGGACGTCTGCATGAGGCTTTAGGCATGGTTTACACATTGAGTTTCCTTACAGGGGCCATCAGTGTGGAAAAGGCTACCGCAAGTGTGAAAGTAGTCAGTAGTTGTGTACTGATGAATTATGTTACATTTGATTATGTTAGATACTCTCTGCCCCCTGAACATAAATGAGATTGTTTTAAAGGGCATCTGTCAGCAGTTTTGTACCTATGAAGCTGGCTGACCTGTTACATGTGCACTTGGCAGCTGAAGGCATCTGTGTTGGTCCTATGTTCATATGTGTACCAGGCGGTGTAAACCTGATCACACCCAGCCCTGACTAGAGCTGAACCGTGCCCTTTGGCACAATACAGAAGAGGACTGCCGGCGAGCCCCAATCCTCTACTGCACCTGTGCCGGATACTGAAGGACAGGTTGCAGCGCGAGACTTTAGGAGAAGTCAGGGCACTGTGAAAAATGCACATAGGTCATTTAAAACAATTGCAATAAACCTGAACAAGACAAGTTACAAACTGGTACAGCAAGGAGAGAGGGCTTACAATCTACAAGAAATGGGAGAAGGACACAGTAGGTGAGGATAAGGACTCATGCACACAAACATATTTTTTTGTCTGTGTCCGTTACGTTTTTTTCGCAGCCTGCATTTGCACATAGAAATGAATCCGTGTGCATTCTGTGTCCGTATGGCCGTTCCTCCAAAAAGAATTAGAACATGTCCTATTATTGTCCGCATTACAGACAAGGATAGGACTGTTCTATTAGGGGCCAGCCCTTTCCGTTCTGCAAAATGCGGAATGCACTCGGCCGGTATCCCTGGTTTGCGGATCCACAATTTGTTGTGTGCATGAGCCCTAAAGCTCGTCATATGTGGTATAGTGGTAAAGGTGGTCTTACGGTGGGTTTTTCAGTTTTCTTTTGAAGGTTTCAACAGTAATTGAGCATTTAATATGTTGGGGTAGAGAGTTCCAGAGTATAGAGTAGAGAAGGAGGCCTTATAATGATTGGAGATTACCAGTGGGGATGTACCCGGAGATCAGGTCACAGATGTATGGAGGAGACATGTTGTAGACAGCCTTGTAGGTCATAGTTAGTTTTTTGTACTGGATTCTCCAGGCAACGGGGAGCCAGTGAAGAGATTGGCAGAGAGATGAGACAGAGGAGTAACGGGGTGAGAGATGGATTAGTCGGGCAGAAGAGTTTAGGATAGATTGAAGGAGTGCGAGACTGCTAGGTGGGAAGCCACAGAGCAGGATGTTTCAGTAGTCTAGGCGGGAGATAATGAGGGCATGTACAAGCATTTTTGGAGACTCCTAGTTGAGGAATGTGCGGCTCTGAAAGAGATTTTTGAGTAGGTCTGTTGGCGGGGCTGCATGAGATGGGGCAAAGATGATAAATTCTTTTTTTATCCATTATTATTATTTATTATTAAAGCGCCATTCATTCCATAGCGCTGTACATATGAGAAGAGGTATACATACATAATACAGACAATTGCACTAATCATAAACAAGACACGTTACAAACTGGTACAGAAGGAGAGAGGGCCCTGCCCACGAGGGCTTACAATCTACATGGTATGGGAGAAGGACACAGTAGGTGTGGGTGAAGTTGGTCACGGCGGTATAGAGGCAGCAGGGTCACTGGTTGTAGGCTTGTCTGAAGAGGTGGGTTTTCAGGTTTCTTTTGAAGGATTCCACTGTAGGTGAGAGTCTGATATGCTGGGGTAGCGAGTTCCAGAGTATGGGTGATGCACGGGAGAAATCTTGGAGTCGATGGTAGGAAGAGGTGATAAGAGAAGAGAAGGAGGTCTTGTGAGGATCGGAGAGTGCGTGTGGGGATGTATCGGGAAAGTAGCTCAGAGATGTAGGGAGGGGACAGGTTATGGACAGCCTTGTATGTATTTTAGTACTTTGAAGTGAATTCGCTGGGCAATGGGGAGCCAGTGAAGGGATTGGCAGAGGGGAGAGGCAGAGGAGTAATAGGGTGAGAGGTGGATTAGTCGGGCAGCAGAGTGGAGGATAGATTGGAGGGGTGCGAGAGTGCTAGATGGAAGGCCACAGAGGAGAGTGTTGCAGTAGTCTAGGCGGGAGATGATGAGGGCATGTACAAGCATTTTTTCGCAGATTCAAAGTTAAGGAAAGCACGGATGCGGGAGATGTTTTTGAGTTGGAGGCGGCAGGTGATGGAAAGGGCTTGGATGTGTGGTCGGAAGGAAAGGGCAGAATCCAAGGTCACTCCAAGGCAGCGGACTTGGTTGAACGGGGAGAGTGTGCAGCCATTGATCGTGATAGATAGGTCTGTTGGGGGGGGGGGTTGAGCAAGATGGGGGAAAGATGATGAATTCTGTTTTATCCATGTTAAGTTTTAGAAAGCGAAAGGCGAAGAAGGATGATATAGAAGATAGACATTGTGGGATTCTTGATAGTAAGGTGGTGATGTCTGGACCAGAGAGGTAGATTTGTGTGTCGTCAGCATAGGAGTGATACTGAAAGCCATGGGACTATGAGCTGTCCCAGACCAAAATTGTAGATAGAGAAGCGCAGAGGTCCTAGGACAGAGCCTTGTGGGACACCAACAGAGAGGGAATAAAAGAAGGAGGTGGTGCGGGAGTGGGAGACGCTAAATGTCCGGTCTGTGAGGTATGATGTGATCCAGGAGAGGGCCAGGTCAGTGATGCCAAGAGATGAGAGAGTTTGCAACAGAAGGGAGTGGTCAATAGTGTTGAAGGCAAAGGACAGATCAAGGAGAAAGAGGACAGAGTATTGTTTCTTGGTTTTGGCTGTTAGTAGGTCATTGGTGACTTTGGTAAGGGCAGTCTCAGTCAAGTGGTGGGGTTAGAAGCCAGATTGTAGGTGGTCAAAGAGGGAGCAGGAGGAGAGGTGAGAGGACAGTTCAGAATAGACATGTTGTTCAAGTAGCTTTGAGGCATACGGAAGAAGTGATATGGGGCGATAACTGGAAAAGAAGATGGGTCAAGTGAAGGCTTTTTGAGGATGGGTGTAATGGTAGCATGTTTAAAAGCAGAGGGTAAGACACCAGAGGTTAGTAATAGGTTGAAGAGATGAGTTAGGGCTGGGATAAACACCTACTCGTGAGGTTAGGGATGAGGTGGGATGGGATTGGGTCAAGTGCACAGGTGGTCAGATGAGATCTGGAGAGTAGAGTGGAAAGTTTTTCTTCTGTAATGGTGGAGAAGAGGACCGAGCAGTTGTGTAGAGGGTCTGTGGGAACTGTATAGCGAAGCTTTCTCTGATGTTGATTATCTTTTGTTTGAAATATTTGGCAAAGTCCTCAGCTGAGAAGAGAGGGTGGCGGCGCTGGGGGACGGAGAAGGGAGTCAAAATTGATTAAAAAGTTGTTTAGACATACCAGGATTTAGAAGGAAAGATGAGTCCATGTTAAGTTTTATGCCCCTTGCAGACGAGGGAAAATAATAGCATTCTAAATACAGAATGCTTACTAAAATGTAGCTTTAGGGGTTAAAAAATAAAAAATTAATTAACTCACCTCATCCTGTTGTTCGCGCAGCCGGCATCGTCTTCTTTCTTCTTCTTTCAGGACCATTCATTCTATGGGGCCTGCGTTGCGTGAAAAACGCAGAATATAGAACATGCTGCGATTTTCACGCAACGCACAAGTGATGCGTGAAAATCCCTGCTCATCTGAACAGCCCCAGTGAAGTGAATGGGTCCGGATTCATTGCGGGTGCAATGTGTTCACCTCGCTTATTGCACCCGCACGGAATTCTCGCCCGTGTGAAAGGGGCCTTAGAAAGTGAGAGGAGAAGGAGAAGGATATAGCAGACAGGCATTGCAGGAATCTGGATAGTAAGGTGGTGATGTCTGGAGAGCATAGAAGTGGTACTGAAAGTAATGGGACTCTATGAGCTGTCCCAGGCCGAAGGTGTGGATCGAGACGAGGAAGTGATGTTCAGGGGCCAAACCAGTTTACAGGTAAAACACGTTGATGTAACAGATCTCACCTGTAAAAAAAAATGCAGTTGCGGTGAAAACGCATGCATTTTTAATTATCTTTTTTTCTGATGCCTTTTTTTTTTTTACTAAGTTAATCTGGGCTCAGGACTGTGCCTCCAGGACTTGTGTCCTATTACTGTGCCTCATAGATGTTCATTTTTTGGTCTTATTAGATCCATGGAGTGAAAGTATATTGGACTATTTCTTGAAGAAAGATCTGATAAAAGCCAGAGATGGAGTAGAAATAATCTGGGAGCATGCAGCAAACAGCAAGGAGAAGTTACGCCAGGCCCTGCGGAGTGAGTAACGTATTGGTACCCCATGTATATCACAGGACCTATATGTATAAGGTCTGATCAGCGATGTAAATGTAAGGCCCCTTTCACACGAGCGAGTTTTACGTGAACGCATTGCACCCGCACTGAATCCTGACCCATTAATTTCAATGGGTCTGTGTACATGAGCGTTTTTTTTTTCACTCATCAGTTCTGCGTTGCGTGAAAAACGCAGCATGTTCTATATACTGCGTTTTTTTTCACGCAGCCATGGCCCCCCAGAAGTAAGGCTACTTTCACACTACCGTTCAGAGCGGGTCCGTCTGATGTCTGCACAGACTGATCCGCTCCTATAATGCAGACGTTTGGATCCGTTCAGAACGGATCCGTCTACATTATAGTTTAAAAAAAATTCTAAGTGTGAAAGTGGCCTGAACGGATCCGTCCAGACTTTACATTAAAAGTCAATGGGGGACGGATCCGTTTGAAGATTGAGCCATATTGTGTCATCTTCAAACGGATCCGTCCCCATTGACTTACATTGTAAGTCTGGACGGATCCGCTTACCTCCGCACGGCCAGGCGGACACCCGAACGCTGCAAGCAGCGTTCAGGTGTCCGCTTGCTGAGCGGAGCGGAGGCTGAACGCTGCCAAAATGATGCATTCTGGGCGGATCCGCGTCCACTCAGAATGCATTAGGGCAGTACGGATGCGTTCGGGGCCGCTTGTGAGCCCCTTCAAACGGAGCTCACAAGCGGACACCCGACGCTAGTGTGAAAGTAGCCTAAATGGGGCTTCAGTGAAAAACGCATTGCATCCGCAAGCAAGTGCGGATGCAATGCGTTTTTCACTGATGGTTGCTAGGAGATGTTGTTTTTATCACGCACGTTAAAAAACGCATCAAAATGCATTGTACCCGCGTGGAAAAACTGAACAACTGAAAGCAATCGCAGACAAAACTGACTGAACTTGCTTGCAAAATGGTGCGAGTTTCACTGAACACATCCGGACCTAATCCGTATCGTTCGTGTGAAAGAGGCCTTACAGACAGGACCAGCTATTATGATGGGCTGCGGTGCAATTTAACACTTTCCTGCCACCCACATACCGTACATGTACATTGTAGATACAGCCACCCTCCCACTTTCCAAATTGTTTGTACTTGATTGCAATCCCATGTGAGAGTAAGATTGCAACCTTCCTCCACTAATGGCTGGGGACTGATAATTTTTTTAATTAACTCCTTCAGCACTGCGATCAAGGTTGATCATAGGCCTGGCAGTGTGTGTGTGTGTGTGTGTGTGTGTGTGGGGAAGGGGGGGGGGTCCCTTTTGTTACTTAGCTGTTCTGCATCAATCCCTGCTGGGGGTTTCTGGTTACACAAAAATAAATAACACTAGCATTGAACCTTGCGGTATTATACAGTACAGACCAAAAGTTTGGACACACCTTCTCATTTAAAGAGTTTTCTTTATTTTCATGACTATGAAAATTGTAGATTCACACTGAAGGCATCAAAACTATGAATTAACACATGTGGAATTATATACATAACAAACAAGTGTGAAACAACTGAAAATATGTCATATTCTAGGTTCTTCAAAGTAGCCACCTTTTGCTTTGATTACTGCTTTGCACACTCTTGGCATTCTCTTGATGAGCTTCAAGAGGTAGTCCCCTGAAATGGTAAAGTAAAGAAAAACGAGTGGCCATCATTGCTTTAAGAAATGAAGGTCAGTCAGTCAGCCGAAAAATTGGGAAAACTTTGAAAGTAAGGGCTATTTGACCATGAAGGAGAGTGATGGGGTGCTGCGCCAGATGACCTGGCCTCCACAGTCACCGGACCTGAACCCAATCGAGATGGTTTGGGGTGAGCTGGACCGCAGAGTGAAGGCAAAAGGGCCAACAAGTGCTAAGCATCTCTGGGAACTCTTTCAAGACTGTTGGAAGACCATTTCAGGTGACTACCTCTTGAAGCTCCTCAAGAGAATGCCAAGAGTGTGCAAAGCAAAAGGTGGCTACTTTAAAGAACCTAGAATATGACATATTTTCAGTTGTTTCACACTTGTTTGTTATGTATATAATTCCACATGTGTTAATTCATAGTTTTGATGCGTTCATAGTCATAAAAATAAAGAAAACTCTTTGAATGAGAAGGTGTGTCCAAACTTTTGGTCTGTACTGTATGTCAGATGATAAGGTTCTAAGTGCATTTGACTCCTCTAGTGTAATTGTGATCTGTGACCCGCACCCTGTGTGTGCATCCTCGCACAAGACTTTCAGGATGTGTCTGTAGCATCAGGTCTCTGCCTCTCCTTTCCCTCCCAGCTTGAACGTCACAGACCCAAGCCTGCTTAAGGCCCTGCTGGAAAAACCACCGCCTAAGCCATGGCATCAATGCTGACATCATGTCTCTAGGGCAGGGCCCTGGAGTTTGAGAAGAACACTGCTCTCAGAGGCACGGTCATTGATTATGTGTTGACAGGAAAGAGCCTTACAAGCCTTGCCATATGTCAGATGTCAACATGATGTCTTCAGTATAGGGAACCAACAAAGCGGACAATGTCTCATGACCCTGATGGAGTACAGGAAAATAGATACTAGTTAGACTAGTTTCACACTAGCATTAAAATCAGAGGAACAGCCAGAGTTCATTGTATTCGGCATAGCCAGAAAGGGATAGAGGCCCAATATACTCTACATCTGGCCTATTTCCGGGATTAGTGCTGGGATTTGGCATGACCAGAACCAGTGCTGGCCAAATCCCGGCACTAATGCCACAATTACCAACTGGCCCTATTATAGTTAATGGCTATGCCGTATAGGTTGTGCTGGATACGATGAACTCTGGAAGGCTTTTCCTCTGCTGAAACAGCCCGCCGAAAGTGATAACTTGTGGTTTCCCATCAATTGATACGGAAAATTCAAAACTAGAATACCCCATTACATTATAGGTAAAAAAAAATTAAAAGTGAAAGTCCCCCGAGGAGACTTATAAAAATGTAAAAAATAATTAAAGGAGTTTTCCAAGACCTCCCAAATTTAGATAACTAGTTTAGATTATTATAAAATAACAGAGAAAGGATCTGTGTTGCCGGTCCGCCCGTACGTCTTTGTGTTGCCGGTCCTCCCGTATGTCTTTGTTTCTGTCGCTGCAGCAATGATTTTCCCATATACCTCACATGACCGCTGCAGGAATTCACTACCCTTATCAGTCATGTGGGTTATTATTATTATTATTATTAAAGCGCCATTCATTCCATAGCACTGTACATATAAGAAGAGGTATACATACATAATACAGACAATTGCACTAATCATAAACAAGACGAGTTACAAACTGGTACAGAAGGAGAGAGGGCCCTGCCCGTGAGGGCTTACAATCTACATTGTATGGGAGAAGGACACAGTAGGTGTGGATGAAGTTGGTCATGGCGGTATGGAGGCAGCAGGGTCACTGGTTGTAGGCTTGTCTGAAGAGGTGGGTTTTCAGGTTTCTTTTGAAGGATTCCATTGTAGGTGAGAGTCTGATATGTTGGGGTAGCGAGTTCCAGAGTATGGGGGATGCACGGGAGAAATCCTGGAGGCGATTGTGGGAAGAGGCGATAAGAGGAAAGAAGGAGGTCTTGTGAGGATCGGAGAGTGCGTGTGGGGGTGTATCGGGAAAGTAGCTCAGAGATGTAGGGAGAGGACAGGTTATGGACGGCCTTGTATGTATTTGTTAGTACTTTGAAGTGAATTCGCTGGGCAATGGGGAGCCAGTGAAGGGATTGGCAGAGGGGAGAGGCAGAGAAGTAATAGGGTGAGAGGTGGATTAGTCGGGCAACAGAGTTGAGGATAGATTGGAGGGGTGCGAGAGTGCTAGATGGAAGGCCACAGAGGAGAGTGTTGCAGTAGTCTAGGCGGGAGATGATGAGGGCATGTACAAGCATTTTCGCAGATTCAAAGTTAAGGAAAGCACGGATGCAGGAGATGTTTTTGAGTTAGAGGCAGCAGGTGGTGGAAAGTGCTTGGATGTGCGGTCTAAAGGAGAGGGCAGAATCCAAGGTCACTCCAAGGCAGCAGACTTGGTTGACCGGGGAGAGTGTGCAACCATTGATCGTGATACATAGGTCTGTTGGGGGTGTTGAGCAAGATGGGGGAAAGAGGATGAATTCTGTTTTATCCATGTTAAGTTTTAGAAAGCGAGAGGAGAAGAAGGATGATATAGAAGATAGACATTGTGGGATTCTGGATAGTAAGGTGGGGATGTCTGGACCAGAGAGGTAGATTTGTGTGTCGTCAGCGTAGGAGTGATACTGAAAACCATGGGACTCTATGAGCTGTCCCAGGCCAAAAGTGTAGATAGAGAAGAGCAGGCGTCCTAGGACGGAGCCTTGCGGGACACCAACAGAGAGGGAATGAGACGAGGAGGTGGTGCGGGAGTGGGAGACGCTAAACGTCCGGTCTGTGAGGTATGATGTGATCCAGGAGAGGGCCAGGTCAGTGATGCCAAGAGATGAGCGAGTTTGAAACAGAAGGGAGTGGTCAACAGTGTCGAAGGCAGAGGACAGGTCAAGGAGAAGGAGGACAGAGTATTGTTTCTTGGTGACTGGTGACTTTGGTGAGGGCAGTCTCAGTCAAATGGTGGGGTCGGAAGCCAGATTGTAGGCGGTCAAAGAGGGAGCAGGAGAAATGGTGAGAGGACAGTTCAGAATGGACATGTTGTTCAAGTAGCTTTGAGGCATACGGAAGCAGTGATATGGGGCGATAACTGGACAAAGAAGATGGGTCAAGTGAAGGCTTTTTGAGGATGGGTGTAATGGTAGCGTGTTTAAAAGCATAGGGGAAGACACTAGAGGTTAGTGATAGGTTGAAGAGATGAGTTAGGGCTGGGATAAACACTCGTGAGGTTAGGGATGAGGTGGGATGGGATTGGGTCAAGTGCACAGGTGGTGAGATGTGATCTGGAGAGTAGAGTGGAGAGTTTTTCTTTTGTAATGGTGGTGAAGTGGGTTTTGGGAGAAGAGGACCGAGCAGTTGTGTAGAGGGTCTGTGGGGACTGTGTAGTGAAGCTTTCTCTGATGTTGACTATCTTTTGTTTGAAATATTTGGCAAAGTCCTCAGCTGAGAAGAGAGGAGAGGGTGGGGGCGCTGGGGGACGGAGAAGGGAGTTAAAAGTGCTAAAAAGTTGTTTAGGGCTGAGGGCCAAGGAAGATATGAGAGATGAGAAGTAGGCCTGTTTTGCATCAGCGAGTGAGGATTTGAATGTGAGGAGGGATTGCTTGTATGCGGTGAAATGATCTTTAGAATAGGATTTCTTCCATCGCCGCTCAGCAGCCCTGGAAGCTTGTCTTGAGTTTTTTGGCCAGGTCGGTGTGCCAGGGTTGTCTGTTGATTTTTCGGGTTTTGTTGTGTGTGAGGGGGGGCAACAGTGTCCAGAGCTGTACTTATTGTGGTGTTATATGGGGTGGTGGCAGCATCTGGGTCTTGGAGGGAACAGATGGTAGAGAGTGGGAGAAGAGAGTCAGAAAGCAAGCGAAAGTCTACATGTTTAAGGTTTCTGCAGGGGTGTGCTAGTGTGTGAACCGGGGGAGCAGCAGAAGAGACCAATGAAGAGAAGGTGAGTAGGTTGTGGTTGGATAGGGGGAGAGGCGAATTAGAAAAGTTAGATAGGGAGCAGAGGCGGGTAAAGATAAGATCCAAAGTGTGACCATCTCTGTGGGTGGGAACTGAAGACCACTGTGATAGGCCGAAGGAGGAAGAGAGCGATAGGAGTTTAGAGGCGGCTGAGTGGCAGGTGTCAATAGGGATGTTGAAGTCACCCATGATGATAGTGGGGATGTCGGCAGAAAGAAAGTGTAGTAGCCAGGTGTTAAAGTGGTCAAGAAAGATGGTGGCTGGGCCTGGGGGGCGGTAAATGACGGCTACTTGGAGGTCGGAGGGAGAGTAGATGCGAACAGAGTGTACTTCAAATGAGGTGAGCGTAATGGAGGGTGGCAGTGGAGGTGGGCTGTAGGATCAGGTGTCTGATAGGAGAAGACCAACTCCTCCACCATGTTTGCAGCCAGAGCGAGGGGTGTGAGTGAATTGAAATCCACTATATGAGAGTGCAGCAGGGGAGGAGGTGTCAGAGGAAGTCAGCCATTTTTATGTGAGACCCAGAAAGGAAAGGTTTTGCGAGATGAAAAGTTCATGAATGTACGACAGTTTATTACAGACAGAGCGTGCGTTCCATAATGCTCCTGCAAGAGGAACCAAAGGAGCAGGGGTCACAGGAATGGTTATTAGGTTTAAGGGGTTGCAGAAATTTGTAGAAGGAGATTTGTATTGGGACGTAGAGGTGATAGTGGGGATTTGTTCAGGGAGCCCTGGATTTGGAGAGATATCACCAGCAGTAAGGAGAAGCAGAGAAAGTGTTAATAGGTGAGAATCGGAGAGGGCAGGAGGTATCTGTGTGCGTTTGGGAAGGAAGTGTTTTATGTTGCCAAGCAGGTTTGTGCAAGCTGTCAGATGAGAAGGTAAGATGGAGGGAGAGATGAATAGTTCCTTGCTGGGTGAATGAAAGCGGGGGTTTTTCAGGAGGTTGTTGACAAGTGGGAAGAGTAAGATGAAAAATGGAAACATTGTTTGCATTAACTATGTCTGTAATTACCTGTGGTCCAATTCTGGTAGAATTCAGTCTGTGCACTTAAGAGTTGCACTTGAGAGATGTTGCATTTGGAAAGACCAAGGTCTGAAAAGACCTAGGACCTTAGATTTATACCACTCAGTGTTCAATCAGGTGTAACCAAGAGGGGAGGGGGGACATTTGGCCTAATCAAGGAGGACCAGATACAGGGGTGAAATAGTCAATGTAAACAAATACTCAATAATTCCAGCAGGGAAAGAGACATTAATAGTTCAGACAAGACATACCAGGATTTAGAAGGATTGATGAGAGGGATGGACAATATCAGACTGTGGAAAAGCTGGGTGTAGCAGCAAGCTTCAGACAAGACATACCAGGATTAGCCATGAACATCATCACTACTGAGTAGGCTTGAGCAAATCGACCTTCGTACAGCATTAAAATGTATTGAAACAGTGGAGCCAAAGTTCCTTTCACCCGAAGTCGCGCGAGAGTTTGGTGAATTCATATCTGCTTATTTAAAAACATTTTAAAAAAGCAATCCAAACTGAGCTTTGGTACTGTCTGGTATCAAAGCCCAGGAGCAAGTTGTGCTCTTTTGTCTGGTAAAAATGATACACACTAATGTGGGAATAGGGTTGGGCAATATCAAAAATATTCCCACGCAATCGATATTAAGAAATGTATCGCAATAACGATATATATCGCGATAAATACCCATTTACAAGAAAAAACACTTGGGGTCACAAGGAGACATTATACTGTATGGGGCGGTGGGCTGCAATTAGACATTATACTGTATGGGGACCACAAGGAGTCATTATACTGTATGGGGCGACATGCTACAAGGAGACATTATACTTTATGGGGGCCACAAGGAGACATTATACTGTAAGGAGACTAAAAGGAGGCATTATAGTGTATGGGGCGGTGGGCCACAAGGAGACATTATACTGTATGGAGTGGTGGGCCACAAGGAAACATTATACTGCATGGGGGCCACAAGGAGACATTATACTGCATGGGGGCCACAAGGTGACATTATGCTGTATGGGGCGGCATTCTATAAGGTGACATTATACTGTATGGGGGCCACAAGGAGACATTATACTCTATGGGTCTGCAGGCTATAAGGTGACATTATACTGTATGGGGGCCACAAGGAGACATTATACTGTATGGGTCGGCAGGCTATAAGGTGACATTATACTGTATGGGGGCCACAAGGAGACATTATACTGTATGGGTCGGCAGGCTATAAGGTGACATTATACTGTATGGGGGCCACAAGGGGTACAAAAAATACAGTCGGCACTCCTCCGAGACCTACATATCTTTGGTGCAAAGAGATTTCAATGTTATTATCTCTGACTTTTAGCACGAGGGTCTGCCTTTTGCGCATAATCTATCCAAAGAAGAAAGGCATGCACTGCACACTATACTAGATGATAAATCTGTCATTTTTAAACCGGCAGATAAAGGGGGTGCGTTGGTAATGTTAGATAGGGAATATTACGTTTCAGAAATTTTAGCACAACTGTCTGACCGTGATGCATATCGCCCTTTAGATAGGGATCCGGTTTTTGAAATTAAACGTAAATTGTCTTATATTGTGCAAACACATAAAGATGTAGGTTTAATAGACGAAAAGTTGTGTCAATTCTTGATTAACCAACATCCGATTACCCCCGTATTATATACGTTGCCAAAAATTCACAAATGTCTAACAGCCCCCCCAGGCCGGCCAATCGTGGCCTCCAATGTTTCTATTTTGTCTGCACCTGCTATGCTTATAGAAAAGGTACTAACTCCATTGATAAAAAAGACTCCGTCCTTTTTATTGGACACGAATCAGTTCTTGTCTGATATTAAGAGTATACATCTTGAGACAGGAGATTTTTTAGTGACATACGATGTATGTAGTTTGTACACATCAATTGAACATGTGAAGGGTCTTACTGCTGTGGAATGGATCCTCGAATTTTCTAATTACACTCCACAAGAAAAATTATTTTTCTTACAGTTACTTAATGGGGCGGCAGGCTATAAGGTGACATTATACTGTATGGGGGCCACAAGGAGACATTATACTGTATGGGTCGGCAGGCTATAAGGTGACATTATACTGTATAGGGGCCACAAGGAGACATTATACTGCATGGGGCGGGCAACAAGGTGACATTATACTGCATGGGGCAACAATTTTACCCCAGCCCCACCCCGCCCCTAACAGTATAATGTCTCCTTGTTGCCCCATACAGTATAGAGTATAGTCTCCTTGTTGCTCCTGCATGGGGGCATCAGGGAGACATTATACTGTATAGGGCTTCTACTGATGGGACTCCCCTGTGCAGGGGCTGCTGATAAGCCTGAGCAGATCTAGACATTAACACCTTTCTCCATGAGTACCTAAATATTATCTCGCCTCCCTTTCCGCTTTCGCACTTCACCTGCCTTGGAGAGTGCATTTCCAGACGTTGGTGGGCGGGGTCATAGGGAAGAAGGAGAACGGAGGTTGCAGCAGCTGCGTAAACGGACATGTAAGCAGGCGTCAGGACGTGGACATTTTAGGAGCGGTCGGCACACATGTGACCGCTCCTATGACATAATTAAATACGGTGGTATATTGTGGACACCGGTATATCGCTCAACCCTATGTGGAAGCCCAACAGACCCCAGTATATAGTCAGTGGGGACTGTGGGGCAGCGCTGGTGTTCATCATATACCACATACAGCAACAAGTTGCTTCTTTTTGCCTGATATACACTGGGAGAATAGGAGACATTGGTTGTGAAGGTGGACATAACCGTGAAAGGATGAAGGTCCCATCCAGCTATAGCTTTGGAGGTTCATGTATGAAACCTAGCAGTGGTGTGAAATGTTAGGATTCAGTTTTACGATTAATGAAGCCTGTACATTTGGTTCACGTACACAGGTGATGTGCATATGATCGAGGCCGATGTTCTCCTCCGAGGGGCTGGGCGTAGAGAACCTATAATGGCTCATCCTCCTTACACTGACAGTGACATAAATCTACAGGACTGGCTGTCTGAGGTCTCTGCATCTAGTAAAGGCATTAAGCTTGATTTCAAAAGGTAAGTTATCATGACGAGATGGGTAAGTTGCATTGTTATGACCTTTTCTTTTTGGCAACACACAGGCAGGGGATTCTGTTAGGCCACAAGACTGCTTTGTAACTGAATAATTAGTGAAACCCAGGAAGTGAGCTGAAGATTGTTGTTTGACATGCGTTTTTGACAAAATGCTACCAGTCGACAGAACTTCGTTTTCCGTCCTGCATAACGGAAACCAGACGGATCCGTTTTGCTTGCCCATAGACTTCTATTATGACGGTTTAAAATGGGAAGTCTCTTAAAGGCTTCCGTTTTGATTTCCGTCTTATGGATGCAATAACGGAATGCATAACGATGATGTGAACCCGGCCTAAAAAGTCGCACCTATGATTTTTCAAAAATGTTTTCGCATCTATTGTTTTTATGATGTCCTTGCCACTTTTTTTAAAAAAAAGGGGGTGTGGCCAGTGACCCCGACAAACCTGTCTTCGTTTATGGCAGTTTTCTGGCAAAATGAAGCCATAAATCTACAGTAGCTCCGAGCTGTCGTAGATTTCTGTTTAGGCACACGAACTGCCAGATGATGCGCCTCATCATAAACTAGGCGTAGCTTCTTGCAGCGCAGTGGATATCAAGAGCAGCGCACAAGGCACCAGCCTTGATAAATCTCCCCCACAGTGTTTGTTACCACTTGCGTTTTGTTCGTGGTGTTTTTCCCCACAGATAAGGGGCCAGATTTATCATTAGCTCAGGTCAAAATAATGGAGTGAAAAAGTCTCAAATTTTTGCGCAATTGCTAAAACTGTGAAAAAATTTGCTACTTTTATTGGCTCTGCGCTATGCTCGCCAGTTTTCTGAAAGTAGGCGTGTTTTCTTATGTAAATTAATCTCTAGACAGATTTACTATTGCGACAATTAAAAAAGTTGCAAAAAATTGCGCAATTTCACTCCATTGAGGACCATGCTTATCTTATGCGCCTTTTTAATAAAACATGCAACTTTTTCATAAGACGTGTGACTTTTCTAAAGCTGCTTACTGAAGGATAAACTGCTACCGTCAAACCACATTTATCACAGTATTAAAGGACCATTAATAAATATGACTTAGGCCTCATGCACACGACCGTAGTTCGGGTCCAGATCCGAGGCAGCATTTTTTGCGGCTTGGGTGCGGACCCATTCACTTTAATGGGGCCGGAAAAGATGCGGACCGCACTCTGTGGGCTGTTCGCATCCGTTGCTCCGTTCCGCGGCCCCGCAAAAAAAATATAACATGTCCTATTCTTGTCCGTTTTACGGACAAGAATAGGCATGTCTACAATGGGCCGCCCGTTCCGTAAATTGTGGAAGGCACACGGGCGGCTTCCGTGTTTTGCGGTTTCTCGGTTTGTGGACCGTGTGCATGAGGCCTTAGCCAAAAATGACTTTGGACATATGTAAAAGTAGAGTAAGATGTAAATGCAATGATAAATGTGGCCCAAGCTGTTGTGAAAACACCTGAAAAGCGACAGTATACTCTGTTTTTGAAAATCTACCTAATTAACAAAAGTGGCAGTAGCAAAAAAAATAATCCTTGTGTGTCCTGTGTTTCATGCTTCCCATAGACGTTCAGTTAACATCTGTACCAGGCGTTTTTATGTTTACTCTGTTTTATTGGTTTAAGTATGAAATCCAAAAATCCAAACAGTTAGTCAAGTACCGTGAAGCAAAAAGACCACAACGTAGATTAATATAGTGCAGCAGCAAGTAGTCAGCATATAAGTATCTGGCCTATATATGTCCATAAGAATATTATACATAAGCTACTAAGCCATTAAAGGCTCATATCCATATGGTAAGACATTTCAAGTGGTACCTTGGAACCGAACCAGAGTTCGGTAAAAGGTTTTTAACAGTAGAAATTAATCTCTGAAGTCTTGCGAGACTTTGCGAAGTAATAACTTCGGCTCAATGGAGTCAATACATTCTAATACAGTACGCAGCACTCGCTCCATACAGTATTCTAATGAAGTTTAATGCGAAGCGACTTCGGATGTTTCATCTGAAGTCTATTCTCTCATCCCTAGTAAGGACCTGTTCCGGAATGAAATACATAGGAATTCATAAACGTGATCATACGATGCCACCGGTTCATGGACCAGGTGCTTTTACAGCACAAAAGCAAGCAGTGCAGAAAAACGCCACTAAAAGGTTGTGTGTGAAACCATACTTATAATTATAGTAACAAGTGAGATCAGCAACACATTAGGCAAACTGTTAATCTCATGGCACAGACAGTTTGCAGTCGTAGTTCTAAAGCTGCCTGTACACCTTAGGCAGTAGCAGTGGTCAAACCTTCATTCAACCGACGGCTATCTCTCCCAACTCCCCCATACACGTATGCTTAGTTTGGCTGAGTGTATGTGATTTCAGTAAGGAGATAGTAGAAAACCGCCAGCAGACATCTATGGTGGCTTATTTTCCAGGAGAACTAAAGTATCAGGTGTTAAAATTTAAAGTGCTCCACCCTTCTCTTCCCTGACATCATCAGTTTGGATAGTTGAAGCTCCCTATATACATTGGATTCTCATTGGGTTTACCTAACAATAGCCTAATATGTAAGGGGGTTGTTTTGAGAGGATTTTTTGCAACACCCCGGGCAGAACTGCAAAGGGGAGTATACTTGCCTGCTTCCCGATACTGGCTTCCAGCTTCTTCTCTTCCCAACCTTGGCTTCTCCACTCAGCTGCCTGGATGTAAACTTCCGTTTCGACGCCGCTGCAGCCAATCGCTGACTGCAGCAGTGACATGCTCCCCTTGCATCACATAACCAATTGACATGATGCAAGAGGGGCTGCGACCAGGGCAGTTTCTGGGCAATATGTTCAGCAGGATTAACATCAAAAAAGCACCCCCACCGCCCGCATATAAAAATTGAGTGCAGGAATTTCAGAATTTCACCCTCTATATTAGAATAATGTTGAGACCACACACACTAGCTATTAGCTCCCCCTTCAAGAACACGGAAAGCCAAGTGACAACCTATACTGTCCCCCAAGGGTTAGAAAAGCTTTCAGACATCTATAATGCCCCTCAAGAGCAAGTGACAACCTATAACTTCCCCCAAGGCTATTTTCACCTGCTGTCATAGGCTCTGCTCCGAGCCTCTGTCAACAGTTCCTTCAGATTTAACAGAGATTAGCTCAGCATGCAGCACTAATCTTCTTTTCAAAAAGACAGATGCCCAAGATGGATGACTATTAACATTGAAATTACATTCAGCACTACCAAACATACAGGGCAATACAGCACCACATACCTAATACATCCAGTGATGTCTCCTTTGATGTAGACATTCTCTTTCCTAATCTCCATTCAGACCAGATCACCATGATGACTTCTTTCAGACAGGTCTTGTCTGCTGAGTTTGACACACAGACATCTTAGTTTCCTACTTTTTCATCATTCTCCCCATCTTCTGAACACCCCATCCTGCCATCCCTAATAGTGTGCCCAGTGTTCTCCCCAGTACTATACTGCAGAAACAGTCTCCATGAAAATACTTGTACCACACAGATAGTGCCCCCTTCAATAATTAACACACCGTGTCCTTAAAAAAATACAGTAATTATGCCCAACAAATCTGACTATAATAGACCTAGTGTCCCCCAAAATAATTGCTCTAAGCTGATACTGTGCCAGGATCCCACCCACATTATTAGTGCTCCCAGAAGTTCCACCAATAGTAGTAATTCTCTCCCAGAGTGCACTTAGTGGTAACAATGCCCCCAGTAGTAGTAATGTTCCCAATTGTGCCCCAGAAGTAATAATGCCCCCCCAGGATAAATAATTCCCCTTATGTGTGCCACTACAAAAATACCCACCCTTGGAGGCGGTCATGCCTGCGGCCAGCGAATAGCTGCAGTAGTGTCAAAACGGAAGTTCACGTCGAGGAAGCTGAGTGGAGAAGGAGCCAGGAGCCAGTGTTGGTAAGCAGGTAAGTATGCTTCCCTTCTCAGGTTTGCAGGTTTGGGTGGGGTTGCCAATTCCCCCCCAAAAAGTGCACAAGCTCTTTAAAAGCTATGTACATCTTCAGCTTGCTAAGAGAGAATGTCAAGGCTGTACAGAGCAAGGGGCTTAACATTTTTAATAAAGAACAATTGAAAATATGATTTTTTGCTCAAAATGAATAAAATGCATTCATGTAAAAAAAAAAAAATTGCCCAATTGCCTTGACGACCTTTGATGTACTAGTACAGGGGTACTCAACTAGTTTTATTAAAGGTCCACATACCTGGGTCTGCAGTCAGGTGAAGGTCCGAGCTGAACGCCAACAGTAAAGATGCCATGCGATCATGTGATCCATGCGCGTGGGGCGCTCTGCCGTTATAGTGGAGTGCCCCGGGTAAGTCCCAGAATTAGTAATGGCCACATTAGTGCCCCAGTAAGAGTAATGCCCCCATTAGTGCCCCCAGTAAGAGTATTGCCCCCATTAGTGCCTCCCTTCTCTGCTTTTGCAAAAAAAATAAAAAAATTAGCATTCACCTGGCTGCGGTGAACATTCGCTGCTGACTGCAAGCTCAGGACCGGTGCTCTAACGTGATGGCGTCTTGTAGGTCCTGTCCTGAGCTTCTAGTCAGCAGGGAGTGTTCTCCACAGCGTGAGCAAATGGAGGTGGAGGTACCGTAATATATATATTTTTTAAGTAGCGGTGGAGGTAAATGCTGTACTAATGGACGTTCCATGATGGAAGCGCTCATTAGTAAGGGTACTTTCACACTTGCAGCAGGACGGATCCGACAGGCTGCTCACCCCGTCAGATCCATCTTGCCACTACTTTGCCGTGCCGCTGCTCTGTGCCCATCGACTATAATGGGGATGGGGGCAGAGTTACGGCGCAGCACGGTGAGAGGCCGCCAGACTAAAAGTACTACATGTCCGACTTTTTCGTCTGGCGGCCTCACGCCGTGTACTGCCATGCTGCACCGTAGCTCCACTCCCGCTATAGTCAATGGGGAGTGGCAGTCCGGCAAAATAGCGGCAGGACGGATCTGACAGGGTGAACAGCCTGTCGGATCCGTCCTGCCGCAAGTGTGAAAGTACCTTAACAGTCCTTACAGGAAAATTCTGGCACCGGCAAGGGAACTAAAATACCAGCCTTGCTGGTGAACTACTGGCCGGGTGGCTACCCAAGCCACAGAACAGACATATGATAGTTTTGTTCCGCATCCAATTCCCATTATTGGGGCATTGGATGCGGCCCCTTAATTACAATGGGGCCACAAGAGATGCAGACAGCACACTGTGTGCTGTCTGCATCTTTTTCCGCTCCATTGAAACTAAGGGGCCGCATCCAATGCCCCAATAATGGGAATTGGATGCGGAACAAAACTATCATGGTTTGATGGGCTTAATCACTTTATTTAATCAGGTTACCTAAAGAAGATGGCCCAGGAGAGATGGGAACACGACACTGACTGGAGTCCTTTCCTGCAGTCAGTGACGTGTTCCCGCCTCTCTGTAGCCCTCTCCACGCCCCCCTTCCTCCCCAAATGTGACATTTATTTCATTGGTGGCAGCGGTGATGTCCCTCCCCTCTCCAGCAGCTTGAAGCTCCCTTACGTGCTGCCGCTGCTGCAGGGGAGGAGGGACCTGCAGTGCTCCAGCCTAAAAAAAAATACCTAGTAGCCATTGGCTCCTGAACTGAAAAATTTAGGAGCCAAATCAAATTTTTAGTCGCCAAATCGAAACTGAATCAAAATTTTGGTATCGTGACAACGCTACGCCGTAGGGTTGTTTTGAAACCAAAATTTTGATTCGCTTTGGTCACCATAAAAAAGTATTACAATACTCAATATCGCGCAAAAAAAAAAAAAAAACACCAAAAAAAGCTGCGTGCATTTCGCATTTTATTAAACATTCGGCCCATAATAGAACAGTCCTATGCTATTTTTTGGGGTGACAAGGTGACTAAAAAATGGCGAATGCTCACCGCATAGGAGATATTTTTGAATAATTGAATAGTTTGGACAGCGCTATGTAATATGTTTATTTATTTATTGTTTATATATTTTATATGTAAAATTGGGAAAGGGGGGATTTAAACTTAATATTTTAGGGTACTTTCACACTAGCGTTTTTCTTTTCCGGCACTGAGTTCCGTCACAGGGGCTCTATACCAGAAAAGAACTGATCAGGCATATCCCCATGCATTCTGAATGGAGAGTAATCCGTTCAGGATGCATCAGGATGTCTTCAGTTCAGTCATTTTGACTGATCAGGCAAAAGATAAAATCGCAGCATGCTACGGTTTTATCTCCGGCGGAAAAAAAATGAAGATTTGCCTGAATGCCGGATCCAGCATTTTTCCCCATAGGAATGTATTAGTGCCAGATCCGGCATTCAAAATACCGGAATGCACCCGCACTGAATCCGGACCCATTCACTTCTATGGAGCTGTGCACATGAGCGGTGATTTTCACACATCACTTGTGCGTTGCGTGAAAATCGCAGCATGCTCTGTTGTGCGTTTTTCACGCAACGCAGGCCCCATAGAAGTTAATGGGGCTGTGTGAAAATCGCAAGCAAGTGCGGATGCGGTGCGATTTTCACGCATGGTTCCTAGGATGAAAGTCTATTCACTGTATTATTTTCCCTTATAACATGGTTATAAGGGAAAATAATAGCATTCTGAATACAGAATGCATAGTAGAAGGTCAATATAATAAACATTGGTGGCGCAGTGCGCCCCCCCATCACCCCAGTATAATAAACATTGGTGGCGCAGTGCGCCCCCCCCATCACCCCAGTATAATAAACATTGGTGGCGCAGTGCGCCCCCCTCAATATAATAAACATTGGTGGCGCAGTGCGCCCCCCCTCAAAATAATAAACATTGGTGGCGCAGTGCGCCCCCCCCATCACCCCAGTATAATAAACATTGGTGGCACAGTGCGCCCCCCCTCAATATAATAAACATTGGTGGCGCAGTGTGCCCCCCCATCACCCCAGTATAATAAACATTGGTGGCGCAGTGCGCCCCCCCTCAATATAATAAACATTGATGGCGCAGTGTGCCCCCCCATCACCCCAGTATAATAAACATTGGTGGCGCAGTGCGCCCCCCCTCAAAATAATAAACATTGGAGGCGCAGTGCGCCCCCCCCCAATATAATAAACATTGGTGGCGCAGTGGGCAGTGCCAATGAGGGTTAAAAAATAAAAAAATAATTTACTCACCTCCTCCAGTTGATCGCGTAGCTGCCGGTCTCCTGTTCTTACTTCTTTCTTCAGGACCTGTGGTGACATCACTGTGCTCATCACATGATCCATCACCATGGTAATGGGCCATGTGATGAGCTCAGTGACGTCACCACAGGTCCTGAAGAAAGAAGTAAGAACAGGAGACCGGCAGCTACGCGATCAACTGGAGGAGGTGAGTTAATTTTCTTTTATTATTTTTAACCCTCATTGGCACTTCCCACTGAGCCACCAATGTTTATTATACTGAGGGGGGGGGGGGGGGGCGCACTGTGCCACCAACGTTTCTTATACAAATACAGGAGGCGGGTGCTGGAATCAAATAGCCGGCACCCGACCTTTGTGACAGGGGGCTGCGATCAGCTACAATTAACCCCTCAGGTACCGCACCTGAAGGGTTAACTCAACTGCAGCTGATCGCAGCTCCCTGTCACAGAGGTCGGGTGCCGGCTATTTGATTCCAGCACCCGCCTCCTGTATTGTATTACAGGTCAGTTATCTTCATTGGTGGCGCAGTGGCCACAGCCCCTCCCCTCCTCCTCCTGCCTCTTCTTATTGGCAGCGGCGGGGGCAGCAGCACAGGGGGGAGGGAGAGAGAGACTCCTTCTGCGCTGCTGAGAACGATCATCTCCTGTGCCCGCCGCTGTATTGAGCAGAGCTGCCAGAGTGTGCAGGAGGAGGAGCGCTACATGTGGAGGAAGCCTTGTCTCACTGCGCTTTGGGACAGGCGGAAGTGCGCCGGTAAGCTCCTCCTCCTGCACGGTACAGCGTGCAGGAGAGGAGGAGCGCTCTGAAGGATGGCCGGGGTCCGGACAACTGGCGGCCGCGGTCCGTATTTGGACCGCGTTCCGCCAGTTGAGTACCCCTGTACTAGTACATCAAGATAATTGAGTGGGCATCGGAGCGGTGCCCACCCGATAAATGCAGTGGCCCAGCTGTGACCCCATAGGATCCCCGAGCTGCGGTGATGGGGACCTGATGGCTGGAAAGGCAGCCTGATGCCTTCTATAGACATCAGGGCTTGCCTTCCACGGGAACCTATGAGATCCAGCCTTATTAGGCTGGGTCTCCTATGCAACTGTCAGCGTAAGGCTACATGCACACGAACGTTGTTTGTTTCCGTGTCCATTCCGTTTTTTTTGCGGATAGGATGCGGACCCATTAATTTTAATGGGTCCGCAAAAAATGTGGACAGCACACCATGTGCTATCTGCATCCGTATGTCCATTCCGTAGCCCCGCAAAAAAATATAACATGTCCTATTCTTGTCCGTTTTAGGCATTGTTACAATGGATCCGCAAAAAAAACAAACTAATGGCATACAGATGTCATACGTTTTTTTTTTTTTGCAGATCCGCAATTTGCGGACCGCAAAACACATACGGTCGTGTGCAAGTAGCCTAATGCTGACAGTCAATGTATTGCAATACACGATGTATGGTAATGCTGTAGAGGGGATCAGACCCCAAAAAGTTGAAGTCCCACAGTGAGACAAAAATAAAAAGTAAAAAGAAAGTTAAAAAAATGTGTTTTTTATAATAAAAAAAAATAACGTTTCAAGTAAAAAAAAAAAGCCCCTTTCCCATAATAAACAGTTGTAAAAATAGAAAAAGAAAAAAAAAAAAGAAAAACAGACAGATTAGGTATCGCTGTGTCTGTAACAACCGACTCTATAAAATATCATATAATCCACCCAGTCAGGTGAACACCATTAACAATTTTTTTTTATAAAAACTGTGCCAAAAAAGCTATTTTTTGTCACCCTATATCACAAAAAGTGTAATACTAAGTGATCAAAAAGCCGTATGTACTCCAAATTAGTACCAAACGGTCATCTCATCCCACAAAAAAGAGCCCCTACATAAGACAATCGCCCCCCCCAAAAATATGGCTTTCAGAAAATGGAGACACAAAAACACGATTTAAAAAAAAAATATATGCTTTTATTGTGCAAGGCTACATGCACACGACCGTATGTGTTTTGCGGTCCGTCCAAAAAATGGATGACATCCGTATGCCATCCTTTTTTATGCGGATCCATTGTAACAATGCCTAAAACGGATAAGAATAGGACATGTTCTATTTTTTTTGCCGGGCTATGGAACGGACATAGCGCTGTGTGCTGTCCACATTTTTTGCGGACCCATTGTAATAAATGGGTCTGCATCCTATCCGCCAAAAAAATGGAACGGACACGGAAGCAAACAACATTCGTGTGCATGTAGCCTAAAACTGAAATAAAATTGAAAAAAGTAGACCTATTAGGTATTGCCATGCCTGTAATGACCTGCTGTATAAAAATATCACATGATTTACCCCCAAAGGTAAAAAAATAAATAAAAACTGTTCCAAAACAGCCAATTTTTTTGGTCACCTTGCCCCACAAAGTGTAATACTTAATGATCAAAAAATCATATGTACACAAAAATGGTACCAATAAAAACATCAACTCTACCTACAAAAAACGAGCCCCTGCACAAGACGATCGGCAAAAAAAATTATGGCTTTCAGAAAATAGAGACACAAAAACATGATTATTTATTATGTAAAACATATAGTGTTGAGCGAAGCGAGTTTCAAAACTTCGGAATAATACTGTACAGAGAGCCGTCTCCGTACAGTATTAAATATGGGCTCCGATTGGCTAAAGTTAGTGATTCACGAAGTTGCTCGTGACTTTATTGAAAAACTTCGGTAGTGGATTTGTAAAGTGGAAAACCACTTTAAAACTTGAAACCAAACTCTGATTCGGTTCCAAGGTACTAGTCCGTAAGAACTTGCTCTGTAAAAATAGCACATGATCTAACCTATCAGGTGAACATTATGAAAACAAAAAATAAAAACTGTGCCAGAACAGCCATTTTTTGGTTTCCTTGCCCCACAAAAAGTGTAATATAGAGAGATCAAAAATCATATGTACAAACAAAACTGTAACTTTATCCCTAAGTTTCCACTTTTTGGGAGTTTCTGCTGTAGGGTGCATCAGGGGGTCTTCAAATGTGACAATGTTCCTAAAAACCAGTCCAGCAAAAGCTGCCCTCCAAAATATGTTGCTACTTTCTTTTTGAGCACTGTGGTGTGCACATACATCAGTTTACCACCACATGTGGGGTGTTTCTGTAAACGGCAGAATCAGGGTAATAGGTATTGAGTTTTGTTTGGCTGTTAACCCTTGATGTGTTACAGGAAAAAATGAATGAAAACGGAAAATCTGTTAAAGTGAAATTTTGGTATTTCATATCCAATTTCCTTTAATTTATATGGAACACATAAGGGTTAACAAAGTTTGTAAAATCAGTTTTGAATAACTTGGGTGCAGTTTCTAAAATGGGGCCATTTATGGGTGGTTTCTACTATGTAAGCTTCACAAAGTGACTTCAGAACTGAACTGGTTCTTAAAAAATGGGTTCTGTTTTCTTAAAATGCTAAGAATTGCTTCTAAAATGTCACTGACATTTACAAAATTATGCAAACATATTAAGTAGATGTGGGAAATGTAAAGTGATAACTATGATTTATGATTATTATCATATGTATTAAATCGTTTTTTTTACACAATAAAAGCACACAGAGCTATGGGGACTGGGTATTGCGGATGTGCTAGCGGCCATCTAGCAACCCATGTCCTCAGCTCTATACCCAAAATCCCGGTGACAGGTTCCCTTTAAGTGATTAAATAAATAAGTCTCATATACTCAAGGAGGAGCTGGTAGTTGCAGAATCCCTAGCGTGCCTCTCAGACTTAAATACCACAGGTTGAGTGGTGAGATCAGTTGTCGAAATGTGAAGTAGTCATTTTATAACAAATGCTCCCCATTTACCAACAAATTGTGAAGTACGGTTATTTCTGTTTAACTCGGTTACTAAACATTCTAAATGCAAACATTTTATTTGGTCCAATACTCTGTCTAAGGTGGGTGGGGAAGGAGGGGGGACTTATTTTTTTATTTGACAAGTTGGACAAGTTGTGAGCTCCTCCCTCCAGCTGTACCCTTCCTACAGGGACTAAGCTAAATCAGTTTTTAGCTTAGTGTCTGTAGGAGGCAGACTTCCCTGCTTTGCAGGTCTGCTTATTTTTTTTCCCTTTCTTCTAGCTGATTTACAGGCAGTCCTAGTTGCCTGCATTCCTACCCAGGAGACGGGAGACCAGGGGTTCCCCAAGCCCGCTGCTCCTTCCTGGTCTCCAGAAGACAAGTAGGACCAAAGGTTCCCAAAGCCTCTGCATCCCGCCAGCCTTTGGGTCACCACGATCGCCCACTATAAGTCCGCTCTGTTCCGGTGTAGCAGCCCTCCCCAAGGCGCCACACACCGAAGGTGGTGACCTGGCTGGAACCAGGGGTGCAGAACACGACAGGTGAGTATGCTTGGCCCCAACCACCTCCCTTCTTCCTCCTCCTTCCCTCTTCTCAGGTTACCTTGTGTGAATGACCCCCACAGAGGCATTGATTCCGCCATGCGTGACCTCCTGTCGGGAGTGGGGGGGGGGGGGGGGAAACCTCTTCTCTACGGGGTCTTTTCTCCTGGGGCCACCGTCTTATTCGGCATTCCTGATCCTGTTCTCCGCCAAGGCCGATTGTAATTGAGGCCCCGGCTTCTCTGTGGCCTACACCCGATCTGGCTCCCTGCGGGTACGTCACACCCGGCCGGCATCTCCGTTTGGCAGGGGCTTGTAGCGGCAGCACCGCTATATCCGCCATGGTAGAACCGGAGTGGGCTCGCTCCCTGTCAAAGATGATACAGGACGTCTCCCATACTAACAAAGCCATTGTGGAAATACTGGGACGTTTGTTCGCAAGGCCGTCCTCTGACCAGTCCGACTCTGGGGATCGTGGAGCTCATTCCCATTGCGGCCGTCCTGCAAAACTGGCCAGACCACCCTCCTCCAGAGCGTTCACAGTTTCTTTTGCCTCTCCACTACCTCCTAGGGAGTCACGCTCTGACGTGTCCTCCTTGGAAGAGGCATGTTCAGAGGAACAGTTTTCAGATCCGGACTTTGTCTCTCCTGAGGACCAGTCTTCAAAACTGTCCTCTATGGTGGACAATCTCATTACAGCGATTATAGAACCCTTACAGGTTGAAGACCATGTGCCCTCATCGTCTGGCACAAGTTTTTCCTTCAGGAGATCCCGCCGCTTGCCCCAAAAAAGAGGGTACGTTCCTTCCCATTCTGGACCTCAAATCCCTCAACCGCTTCCTTCGACTCCGCCGCTTCCGAATGGAGTCCCTCAGATCGGTCATTGCGTCCCTAACCACCAGGATTTTGATTCCTCTCTTTCCAAGGAGTGGAATTTTCCTGACAGACGTTTTGCTTTGCCAAATGCTTAGACATACTTTAACCCTTCCTGGAGGATTTGACAAAAAAGTGGTCGTCCTCACCTATCGTTGACCCTCCAGTATCCCACTTGGCTAAACATACCACTGACCACTGAGGAAGGGGCAAGTTCAGGCCCCGAAACGCATATGGTATCAGCAGCCACTATCAATCAGTCGCAACTTATTGATTGCACCAATGTACCTTTGGATGTGAGCAATACATTTGAAACATTCACTCACATTGCTCCAGCTTGCAAGCAAATATAGGCGCGCGGCTAAAACAGTGACATCATCCGAGGCAGTCCGGCCTCCTCAAACACCTCTCCGATCATGTGGACCTACTCCGATCACGAGACCCGGCACGATCACGTGGAGCAACGCGGAAGGTCCCAGACATACAGCGGCCGCAGCATCGCACGCCGACTGAATCCTCCAGCGAACTATTACCGGACAGAACGTCTGCAGGAGGGGTAAAGTACATGTGCCATACATACCAGTAAAAATGTCTCTATTGTAGCTGCGGTTTAGTGTATAACTTCAAGAAGGGCTGCCGTACAAGTGTTGCTGTCAAAGTTATGACACAAAGCAATGACATCCGTTAATATCGCTGCTAATACAGCCTCTTATAATAGATTGAATACCTTATCCTATCTAAGAGACATATGATTATAACCTGATTTTTTTTTTTGTCTGATTTTAATAGTGACCAGCGATTATACATTTGTATAAAGTGGGCCACACCACCACAATATTTTATCCAGTAATAAATCCTATTTTACCTACCATTTGATACCACCTTGTCCATTTGGCATCGGATAGTTGAGTGCCCCCTACTGCTCACTTACCGTACTCATTTATCACTTTATTCATTTTGACCAGGTGTAGGTCGTCAAGGGTTGTGCACCGTACCATTAGCTGACACAGTAGGTTCAGAGCCGCTGATACACATTTAATCCCCTTTTTGTTTCAAACATACCACTTTGCCTATGGCGGATGGGGCTTCCTTTTCTTGTTGTAAAATTATTATTTTTTTTATAAATTGTTTATTTTATTGATTTTTTTATCAATGAAAAAATAATACAGGTACATTGTCTCATAGCACAATCGTAAGAGGCAATACAGGTACAATACTATGTTGCATAACGTCAGTATCAACAAATGTACTTTAGTATACAAAACATACATTTTGCATCTGAGGCCCATAAATGCACCAAGGGCTGAAACCACAAAAGGACATAAGACAATCACAATGACACGACACATAGGGGAAATTAAAGGAAGGGGGAAAAATAACAGTCTAACTGGTAATCAAAGGTCTTTTATTGTAAGTGATCAAAAGCGTCATCCCATGTTTGCCAGATCTTTGTAAATCTATCGACTGAGTTAGTAATACATGCAGTTAAGTATTCCATTTTTCTAACTTCTCTTACACTATGCATGAGGTCCATTCGGGTAGGTGCGTCTGCCCTCAACCAAAACCTCGCAATTAGGCGTCTGGCCGCCGTTAACACCTGAAGGACTAATAGGAGGAATTGTTTTTTTAATGACATTTTTGGCATATTCAGTAAGTAAAAAAAAGGTGTAAAAGGAAAACGAATTGCGAGGAGTTGAAAAAAGACAGACTCCACCATTCTCCAGAAGGGCACAATCACAGAACATTCCCAGAAAATGTGAAGGTGGGTCCCCTCACCTGTCGTACACCTCCAACATCTATCAGAGATATCTTGGCTAAAGTGTTTTAATAGCTGTGGGGTATGATACCAAAACATAAGCACTTTATATGTGTTTTCCCTATATGTGACACATGAGGACGACTTCGCTGCCCGTTCCCATATCTGTTTCCACTCTGCATACGTTATAGGTTGGCCTAGAATTGCTTCCCATTTAGACATGTAGGAGTGAGTGACAGAGGAGGATGATAGGATAAGATAGATGCCTGAGATGAGACCTTTCGTTGTAACAGTCAATTTACAAAGTTTCTCAAACGGCGTGGGGGTTGACACCTTCGTTGAGTGAAAGAGGTCCGAAAAAAAATGGCTAATCTGCACATATTGATACCTACAAGACTCTGGTAATTGATGCAAGGAACGTACCTCGTCAAATGAGAACAAGCCCAGAGTCCTATAGTTTACAACATCCGCAAATCTGAACAACTTCTTGGGAAACCATGTTTTAAGAAAAACTGTGCTCATTCCCAACTTAAATAGTGGGTTATACAGAAAGGAGACCATAGAAGATTTTTCTGATGCAAGTGAAAACAGTCTGTTACACCTCGACCATATGTTACATGTAAAAGACATAGGGCCCAATAGTTCAGGTCTAAGTGAGGGTTGTAGGGAGTACCAAATAAGTGAGTTCGGATGTACAGGGGCTATCCACAACTTCTCTATTTCCATCCATCTGGAGTACGCGTACATATTGGACCAGGCTGGCAGTCTTCTAATGTGTGTAGCCCAGTAATATTTTTTAATATTTGGAACTGCTAAACCACCTTGAGTTTTGGGTGACATTAAAATTGAGCAAGCTATGCGATGTCTCTTTCCATTCCAGATGAACCTGAATATGGATGATTGAAAATCCCGCAGCTCCTTCTCAGGGACAGGAATTGGGAGAGTCTCAAACAAATACAGTAATTTAGGCAAAACATTCATCTTGACTGATGCTATACGGCCCAAAAGGGAGATGGGAAAAGGCATCCATTTAATCATTAAGGCCTTGAGTTCTCGGAACATAGATGGAAAGTTTTGAGCGTACAACGAGGGATAAGTAGGGGTTAAGTTGACTCCCAAATACCTCAAGGACATTTCCGTCCATTGAAAATTAAAGTTAGATTTTAAGGTGGTCAAAATATCAGGGGCTAGGTTAAGAGGGAGAGCCTCAGTTTTTGTGGTATTAATTTTATAACCGGATAATCTACCATAAGTCTCTAGTAGTTTAAAGAGGTTGGGAAGCGAAATATGCAAGTCAGTTAATGTTAGCAGGATATCATCTGCGAATAGTGAAAGTTTGAATTCTACTGCATTCACTTTAATCCCATGAATATCAGGATGAGACCTAATGGCCGCCGTTAGGGGTTCTATGCATAGAACGAAGAGCAGAGGGGACAGTGGACATCCCTGTCGCGTACCATTTTTTATAGGGAAAGGCAAAGAATGAGCATGTTTCATTTTCACTATCGCTGTAGGTTGGGCATATAGAACATGAAGGGCTGTAAGGAAAGGGCCTTTCAGACCGAAGGCCTCCATGGTAGAGAACATAAAAGGCCACCCTAAGCGATCAAACGCTTTCTCTGCGTCAAGACTTAGCAACAACGCCGAGTCTCTGCGTTTATTTGTGATATCAATTAAGTCAATAGTGCGCCTTGTATTATCTCCGCCCTGTCGGTTTCGAACGAAGCCCACTTGATCTTTATGGATCAGCTGGGGTAGCCAGTCTGAAAGTCGGTTAGCCAGAGTTTTCGTGAAAATTTTCAGATCTGAGTTAAGAAGTGCAATGGGCCTATAATTTCCACATTCTAGGGGATCTTTACCTGGTTTAGGTATTAAAGTTATATAGGAGTGCGACATTGAAGTGGGTATTGGTGATCCTTGTAGGAAAGAATTAAACAACAGCGTCATATGTGGCAAAAGAATATCAGAAAATGTTGCGTAATAGATGTATGGTAGACCATCTGGCCCAGGGGCTTTATTATTGGGTAGCTGCTTCAGTACTTCCTGCAGTTCCTCCACAGTAATGGGAGCGTTTAATGAGGCAAGAGCTTCTCCTGACAACTGAGGAAGATCACACTTAGAAAGAAAGGAATCTAGGAGGAGTCTACTGCGCCCTGGGTCAGATGGGAGTTGTTGAGGGATAGAGTAAAGTGCCTTATAATAATCCTGAAATAAGTTGGAAATGACCTCTGGGTCATACACTATTGCCCCATCCCCTCGCCTCATTGCAGTCGGAGTGTTTATAGTGCCAGAGTCCCGAAGCTGTCGAGCCAGGAGGGTATGCGGTTTGTTTCCCCACATATAAAATCTTTGACGCGAATATAGTAATTTTTTCTCAGTTTTATAAAACAATAATTCCTTCAATCTAGCACGCAGGGTTATAATGCGCCTAAGCAAAGGCCGCGAGCAACGGGACTCTAGCATCTTTTCTAAATCCTTCAGCTGTGAGGTGATATTGTGTTGTTGCATAGTACGGTCTTTTTTCAGTCGAGACCCCATCGCTATACATGCGCCTCTAAAGACTGCCTTGTGGGCTTCCCATATCATAGATATAGGGGGTCCTGAGGACTGATTTAAGGTGAAGTATTCTGTAAGGCCCTCACGTAACTCCTGCCTAAGCGGCAACTGGTGTAGGAAGGATTCATTAAGGCGCCAATGACATACTCTAGGGTAGTAACCTGATGTTTTAATGTTAATTGACACCGGAGCATGGTCCGACCAGGAAATTGGTCCTATGTCGGCATCCGCAAGCATCGTTAAGATTGGGATATTACCAAAAAGTAGTCTATACGGGAATGTGTATTATGTGGATGTGAGAAGAAAGAAAATGTTTTTGCAGTGGGATAGTTAATTCTCCAGAGGTCATATAATTCGAATTTTCTAATAAGACGTCTAAAAAGACGTGAGTTTCGACACTGATCCTTAGTAGGCGGTCTATTCTGAAGGGTTAATCTATCTAGACGCTCGGAGAAGGAGAGATTAAAGTCTCCTCCTACTAGCAATGCAGCTGGGAGCAACTTCGATAGTTTTAAAAACACCTTATTAAGGAAAGGGATTTGGGCAGTATTCGGAGCGTATAAATTGCACAGTACGTGTGGGCTACCATTGAGTGTGGCTTTTAGTATGATATACCTGCCAGCTGGATCAATAATAGCATCTTCCACCTGTAAAGGGCAATCAGCAGACATGAGAATGGCAACACCTGCTCTCTTTCTCCCAGAGGAAGCAGAATATATACGAGGGAATAAATATTGCGCAAACTTGAAAGAGCCCTGGTGATCAAAGTGGGTCTCCTGAAGAAAGACTATGTCAGCTTTCTGAGACTTGCACTCAGTAAGTGCCAGGCGTCTCTTCACATTAGAGTTAAGACCTTTTACATTAAGCGATACATACTTAATCATTTTCAAAGCATGGAATATATGTACTTGCTATGTGGTTGCAATGGATCCTTTTCAAGGACACTGTCATAGATGAAAACACCTTAAGGCATTCAGTCGATTGTGATTTGGAATCTGGAGACCTGAGTATAAAAAACAATAAGAAGAGACACAAAAGGGAAGGGGGGGAGACACAGGACCATACAAACATAAAGAATACACCATTTAGTATCCGAACATTGGGTGTTGCCACCCAGATACAGATCAGTGAGCAACAACTAGTGATATTACTATCAGCAAACTGCCGTCCCTCCAGCCCAACCAACAGAAGCTGGGGGGGGAGGGCGAAACTACTGGTCTGCTTATTGGAAGCATGACTGGACCGGCACAGGATGGGCCAGGTTTCAAAGCTTATTAGAGCATGAAATAACCAGAGAATTGAACAATAAACCAATTCTACTAACATAGGACCTTAAACAGAGAACCATAAGGCCGTCGCCTCCTGGCGAATAAGAACAGTAGGAGATACAATTTAAGCTAATGAAGTCCATGCAGCAATCATGGGGGTTCATCTTGTGGTTCACGTAGAGGGGTCCCTCCAGTGGGGGAAGATCTTCTTCTCTTCTGTCTGGCAGGTTGCCAAATTGGACCCAGGGCAGGTTGTGGATCCGGTAGTTCCCAGTCTGTGATGGGTGGAATCTCAATGTCCAAAGCAGCACAAAAATCAGGGAGGTCTGAATGCTGACGCAAGATGGAGGATCTGCCATTTTTCGTGACTATTAATGCAAACGGGAACCCCCATCTATAAGGGATCTTCTTTTCCTTCAGCAGTTGCAATAAAGGCTGTAATACTCTTCTTTTTTGGAGTGTGCACCATGATAAGTCCTGATATAAATGAACAGGAGCGCCATGAAAATCAATGGAGCGTGCTTCCCTGGCTTTGGACATAATGCTTTCCTTCACCTGAAAATCGTGCACGCAACAAATTACATCTCTGGGCTGCATGGATGAGGACTTAGGCCGCAGCGCTCTGTGAGCTCGATCAAGCTTAATAAGCTGGGGTGGCTGTGTGCCTAGTAAAACATTAAAAAGTTCAGATAATATTTCCTGCAGATTTTCTTCCGCATTAGCTTCTGGCAAACCCCGTACACGGATGTTATTTCTGCGCCCTCTGTTATCTAGGTCTTCCAGATGACGTGCATTGTCCCTGATAACTTGGGATTGAGAAGCAATAACAGATTGTAAATGTGCCACACTTCTACGGGTGTCATCATGGTCTATTTCAATAGTGTCCATGCGGTCTGCTAAGTGCTTCAGATCCTGCCTTAAAGTTGAGATTTCCGATTTACAGGCATTTCTGACTTCTGAGACCAGCATTTTAAAATCATCCTTAGTAGGCAAATGTTGTAATGTCTGCTGAAGTATTGTAGGGCCCTGGGAGGGTTGCAGAAGATCTCCCTCTCCCTCGTCCTCATATTCACTTCCCTGCTCCCAAGTAACAGCTTCTCCTCCCTCTCTCCTTCTATGATGCTGCTGACTGGGGGGATCCTCAGAGGATTCGGCCCAATCTTGCCGTCTCTGGGACGGAGTGGCCACTGGTTTGGCTTGTTTAGCTGCCGATTTTGGCGCCATAATGGCGGCTATGCCTCCTGTTAGGTGTAGCCCCTCTCCTGCCCCTGTGCGCTTTAGCTGCGTCCCCACAGCGCTAGTGGGTAGGAAAGTCCTTGCTAGTGGGGACAGGGAGGAGGTAGGAAGCCGTAAGGCTGGATTGCTGCTCGTACCTGTCGGCGGCTGTGCGCTCTTCACTTCACCCTCGCACGCGCCGGAGGCCTGAGATGGAAGCAGGCCGCAACCGGACGGAGCCGCGCGGAGTGGACGGCTGAGGTAGGAATCAAGCGTCTTATTCCCCCAGGCGGATGGTCGGGACGAGGTGGAGGGCTTGCCCAGCAATTTTTTCCCCATGTGCTGCAGTGGCGCGGTAGGAAAGTCTCCTTTAGAAGCTAATGGCGGCGGAGCTCTGTCTTCACGCGGCCATTCCTGAAGACGTCCAGGCCACGCCCCCCCGTAAAATTATTTTTATTGAGTTTTTTTCATGGACAATAAGTTTTGTCACAAATGATGAAACATTATGCATTATAACAAGTAGGTATATAACATAACATAACTTCTGTATAGTTGTACATTGAGATGTCAGAAACTATTACGGAATACAGTAAGAAGAGTCTGTACATTACTACATAGTTTTACAAAATTGCCACATAGTAATTGGGACTTCCTTTTCTGACCAAAGGGATAAAAAATTTGAATCTTTCACAAAATCATCCTTTGAAGCGATGGGCACAGCACTGTGCCTGGTATTTGCCTCTACATGGGTGAGCAAAGCTATGGGTGAGTGGGCAAACAAACTACATCAGGGTCTCTCCTTGGAGGAGCTTTCCGATATTGCTCTGCAACTCTCCCATGCCAGTTCGTGCATTTATGAAGCCTCTCTGGATGCGGCCATACTAATGGCTCGCTCTTCAGCCCTTTTGGTGGCTATTCGCCGAACCCTATGGCTCTCCTGCTGGGCGGCAGATAATGCCTCAAAGCGGTCCTTGACGGCTCTCCCCTTTTACCAGCAGCAGACTTTTTGGCAAATGCCTGGATGAGATCATTTCTGATGCTACACGTGGTAAGCGCACTCATTTACCACAGAACAGGGCGTGTTTCAACAATTCAAAAAAACGTAGGCCTCTTTTTCGCCCCTTTCGGAGTTTTTGCAGCCCCAAGCGGCCAACCGAGAAGTCTACCCTGGATCAGAAGCGCAAGTGTTCCTTCAAACCTTGCCCTTCCAGGCATCTCCGCCAACAGGGCTCCATGCCTATACCCCCAAGACCTCCTCTGCATGACGTGTGGCTTTCAGCGCCCTCTGATCGGGTGGGTGGCCGTCTTCATCTGTTTCGTCATGTCTGGCTGTCTCACGTCTCGGATACCTGGGTGAGAGAGGTTATCTCAGAGGGTTACAAACTGGAATTCTGGTCCCCCTCTCCGCCCCGTTTTTTTTCACTCTTCTCCCTCGACCTCTCCCTCTACCGCAAATGCCTTTTTTCAGTCTATCCTCGCTCTTCTGCGGCAGGGAGTGATCGTCCCGGTTCCTGCGCAGGACTGTTTTCACGGGTTCTCCTCCAATCTCTTTGTGGTCCCCAAAAAAGAGGGTACGTTCCTTCCCATTCTGGACCTCAAAGCCCTCAACCGCTTTCTTCGACTCTGCCGCTTCCAGATTGAGTCCCTGAGATCGGTCATTGCCTCCATGGAATCGAGGGAGTACCTGTCCTCAATAGACATCAAGGACACTTACTTCCCATGTCCCCATTTGCGTCAGTCACCAAAAATGTATCCGGTTCTCAGTGGGTCCTCTTCACTACCAGTTTGTGGCCCTCCCATTCGACCTGGCCACAGCTCCCAGATTTTTTACAAAGATTCTGGCGGTGGTCATGGCTCTGCTCCATGCCAGGGGTTTAGTGACGATTCCATTCTTGGACAATATCCTGATAAAGGGTCCATCATTCCGGGCAATGGCGGAAAGCCTGCGCATTGTCCTGGACACCCTGGAACATTTAGGATGGGGTCTGAACCGGCCAAAGTCATGTCTTTATCCATCTCAGCGGCAGACCTTTTTAGGCATGTTACTCAACACCTTTCAGGCCAAGGTATTCTTGCACCCGGAGAAGCTATCCACCCTCCGTCTTCAGAGTCTTCCCTTGTTGTGGCGCCATCCTCTTCCCATTCGTCACTGCATGAGGGTTCTGGGTCACATGGTCTTTACCTTTGAAGCAGTACCATATGCTCAATTCCATACCAGGACTCTTAAGCGAGCCATTCTAACCTATTGGGACCGATCCCCAGCCTCCCTGGATCGACTCATACGTCTCCCTGCCCTAACCCGCCGGGCCCTCAGATGGTGGTTGATTTTCCCGATGCTGACGTTGGGCCGCTCTTTCCTTCCCCTCCGCTGGACGGTGCTGAGAACGGACGCAAGCCTCCGAGGCTGTGTGTGTGGGGAAGGGGGGGATTGGAAAATCTATCCGTTCAAGGAGTGTGGTCTCGCAAGGAGCACTCCCTCCCAATCAACATTCTGGAATTGAGGGTGATTCGTCTCTCTCTGCTTCATTGGACCGACCATCTCCGGGGACGGCCGGTTCGAGTTCAGATTGACAACTCCACGGCTGTAGGACGTCACCTGGAGCCCGGCAGCCATGACGGAGACGGCACTGATTCTCAGCTGGGTGGAGAGCCATGTTCTGGCTCTGTTGGCAGTTCACATCCCCAGCATCGACAACTGGATCGCCGACTTCCTCAGCCAGGAGTGTCTTGATCCCGGCAAATGGGCTCTTCACCCGCAGGTTTTTCTAGCCATCTCAGAGCGATGGAGTCAACTGGACGTGGATCTCATGGCCTCCCGCTTCAACCACAAGGTCGAAAACTTCATTGCGCGGTCCAAGGATGCCATGGCCCTGGTGTGCGATGCCCTCGTTATTCCATGGAGTCAGTTCACGTTTCCCTACGTGTTCCCTCCTCTTTCCCTCATTCCGCGTCTCCTCCGGAAAATCAGGTCCGAAGGTCTGCCCATCATTCTCTTGGCCCCGGATTGGCTACGCTGACTGTGACACACATCCCTAGTCGCCATCCTCACCGACGAACCCAGGCATCTTCCCCTTCGGGAGGACTTCTTGACGCATGGACCTATCTTCCACCCGAATTTAGGGTCGCTACATTTAAGGGCATGGTTGTTGAAGCTGTCTGTCATGGCCGGGGAGTGGGGAAACCCCCCATCGTGAGGTGTCAAAGGGTAAAAGGGTATCAGCCTGGCCAAAAGGAGTAATAAGGGTGCAGGTCACCTCCTACAGCATCCCTAATCCTCTCCCTGACTCCTCACCGTATGAGCGGACCCCGATGGTAGGACGGCTCATACTCTGGATCCCTAGAGACCCTGAGTCACCCTGGTAATCCCTCACCAAGGAGCAGGGAAGAGACGACCTGTTCATCCCAGTTATGGAGGAACAGGAGTCTCTATCTGAGGCCAGGCTGCAAGGAGAGGGGAACACATACAGCATATGGAGTTGGCAGGTAAGCGAAACCCATAACACACTTACCTGCCACAGACACATTGACTGGAACCCGTGCACAAGTGCTGCTTTCCACACCAACATAAAAGGACACAGCACAAACCACAAGCACCCAGGACACCCATAGCTGCAATAAACGTGAGACAGGGGAATGTCTAGCAAACATGCTGGACACCAAACATCACCAGCCATGTAACACAACACAAGACATACAACACCCTGAACATAACCCACGCAAACCAAAAGATAAGAAGGGAAAGAGACACCATAATAACATCAATGACCACAAGGGTGGCCCTCACTGGACAGATGGTAAAAGCCAGGAACAGTGAACCACCAGCATACACCAAGGCTGGAGGAACCCTCAGCTTCAGGCATCCAGCAGAGGCTAAATAGCCCAAGCAGCCACACCCACACACACAAACCCAGTGTTTATAAAACACTAGGATGGGAGTTAACCCTTCCAACACCAGACAGAGGAAGGAAGCCACTTAAAGGGGAAGTGCACACACAAGCATACCAAACCACACGTTACCACCGGCAACAGCATGCGTGGCAACCATGTCACGGCAATCACCCAGAAGGCCGAGACACTGCCACCGCATGTTCTCACAGCAACACGTTGCCGCGGGCAACCGCAAGTGTTGCAACAGTGTCACAGCGCAAACCAAAGGCCGTGACACTGTCGTATTTGGGGCTCAGGGTTTCTCAGAGGCTGTTATCCAGACCATGATTCGTGCTAGGAAAGCGTTGTCTTCTCGGATCTATCACCGGACATGGAAGTCCTACTTTAGTTGGTGTGAACGCCGTCGGCTGTCCCCCATTCGTTTTTCGTTGCCGCAACTAGTCTTTCCTGCAGTTGGGCATGGACTTGGGGTTGGCTCTCAGCTCTCTCAAAGGGCAAGTTTCGGCTCTTTCCATCCTATTTCAGCGGAACTTGGCTTTGCTTTCGGCGGTTCGGACCTTTCTGCAGGGGGTTGCGCAGGCTGTGCCCCCTTACCACCCTCCGTTGAATCCTTGGGACCTTAATCTGGTACTCAACGCTTTACTGTCCTCACCATTTGAGCCTTTGCAGCAGGTGTCCCTTCGCTTCCTGTCCTACAAGGTAGCCATTTTAGTGGCAATCACTTCCATACGTAGGGTGTCGGAACTCGCAACTTTTTCCTGTCGGTCGCCCTTCCTGATCCTCAATCAGGACAAAGTGGTTCTTCGCCTTGTTCGGTCCTTCCCTGCCGAAGGTTGCATCGGCATTCCATCTCAATGAAGATATCATTCTACCTTCCTTTTGTCCTGCCCCGTCTCATCCTCGTGAGCTGTCGCTTCGCACTCGGATTTGGTTCGAGCCGTTCGCATCTATTTGTCACAGACGTCCTCTTTCCGACGGACAGAGTCGCTGTTCGTCATTCCAGAGGGGCCAAGACGAGGGTTGGCTGCGTCCAAAGCTTCAATTTCCCGATGGATTAGTTTGGCCATTGTGGAAGCGTACTGCGTCAGTGACAGGCCTCCAGCCTTCCGGGTTACTGCTCATTCTGCTTGTGCAGTAGGGGCCTCTTGGGCGGTGCATCATGGGGCTTTGGCCCTTCAAGTATGCAAGGCGGCTACTTGGTCGTATTTGCCCACTTTTTCAAAATTTTACAGAGTACACACCTTTGCGTCTTCTCTGGGGTGTAGAGTTTTGCAGACGGCGGTTCTCTGATTGGCTGGAGGAATTCTTTGTTTATGACCCACCCTTGGGACTGCTCTGTAACATCCCATGGTCAAGCCTGTGTCCCCCAATTATACAGATGAGAAAACTAGATTTTTTGTACTTACCGTAAAATCTGTTTCTCTTATGTTCTTGGGGGACACAGCTCCCACCCGTTTTTTCTTTTACTGGCCTCTTAGGGCCTATGTGGTTCTGGGTTTGTACATAGTTTGGTTTTCCTGTTTTTTTTTCTTGCTTCTCCTACTGCTTTTGCACTGATTTAGGTTAATCCCTGTAGGAAGGGTATAGCTGGAGGGAGGAGCTCACACTTTTGTGCTTAGTGTCTGCCTCCTAGTGGCAGCAGCTGTACCCATGGTCAAGCCAGTGTCCCTCAATGAATGGAAGAGAAACAGATTTTACGTTAAGTACAAAAATCTAGTTTTTTATAAAAAAAAATTCGAGAGGTGAAGCGACAAAAAATGGTGACTCAGCTATTTAGATTTTTTTTTTCTGTTGTGTTGGGATAAATGTGTTTATATTTTAATAGTATTATTTTTTTTTTTTACTATATCTAACTTATATTTTAATAGTATGGGTGTTTTGGAGCATGACAATACATATGATTTTCTTATTGCTTATTTTTAATATAGGGAAAGGGGGTGATTTTAATATTTTATATACTTTTAAAAAAAAACTTTTTTGTACACTTTATTTTAAGTCACCGTAGGGCACTTGAATATGCAATCTTCAGATCGCTTCTCCCATAGACTGCAGTAAATGGCTTGAGACAACTACGTGGAACAAATGGCTCCCCACAAAAGCCTCTCAGAGGGGTTAAATGTCTGATTAGTGTTTTCACCGATCACAAATATTAGGCTACTTTCACACTAGCGTTTTTTGCGGATCCGTCATGGATCTGCAAAAACGCTTCCGTTACAATAATACAACCACATGCATCCGTCAAGAACAGATCCGGTTGTATTATGTCTTCTATAGCCATGACGGATTCGTCTTGAACACCATTGAAAGTGAATTGGGGACAGATCCGTTTTCTATTGTGCCAGATTTTGTCAGAGAAAACGGATCCGTTTGGCTCCGCTTTGTCAGGCGGACAGCAAAATGTGGCAGGCAGCGTTTGGATGTCCGCCTCCAGAGCGGAATGGTGACTGAGCGGAGGCAAACTGATGCATTCTGAGCGGATCCTTTTCCATTCAGAATGCATTAGGGCAAAACTGATCCGTTTTGGACCGCTTTTGAGAGCCCTGAATGGATCTCACAAACGGAAAGCCAAAACGCTAGTGTGAAAGTAGCCTTAGCTCCGAGTGTCTGTTTATACAGGTAACTAAACCTTTGTATCAAATTTTTATGTAATGTCCCTAATGCCCTAATAAAACGTTTTCTATTATACTTTATTAATGAATTTTTCCCTACCTAGAGTGGTGTACGGAGTACAGACTGTGAAGTTTATGATTGGGGCCGCAGCAGAGCAATATGCGCTCCTGCCCGTGCTCCCCGGAGGATTACTAAACTCCTGGCATAGCACATGGGTACTCTGTACCCATGTACTATGCCAGGATTAGCTGATCGGAGCGGGCTCCTGCCCTTGCCTGCTCCGCTAAGCTAAGAGCTGACATGCAGTTTTCTTAGCTTAGTGGAGCAGGCACAGAGAGGAGCTCGCTCCGCTCAGCTAATCCTGGCATAGTACATGGGTTCAGAGTACCCATGTGCTTTGCCAGGATTTAGTAATGCTCCGGGGGGCACGGGCAGGAGCAGCAATATGCACTCCTGCCCGTACTCTCTGTGCTGCTGCTGCCCATTCATAAATTGCACACTCCGTACACCGCTGAGCTGTCAGCTGTGTACAGAGAACTGAGTTTTAAGCGCACAGGGAATGGTGCACTTTCGGTAAGGAAAAGACTAGGAAAAAAAACAAATTATTAATAAAGTATATTAGAAAAGTTTTATTAGGGCATTAGGGACATCATTTTAAAATTTGATACAAAGGTTTAGTTACTGTTTAAAACAACAGGAACCCATCAGCTATGGCCCCCGCTCTGCTTCTGAGCGGCCACCATGTTTAAATGCCAGACTTTGTAAGGGGTTAATTATAGTCCTTATAATTATATTTTTTTTTTATATATATATATATAAAACTTCATGTACATGTAGGAGTTGGATTTGGGTCAGAGCCATTTAGGGCTGCAGCTATTGACTATTTTGTGATAAAAAAAAATTATAGGAGATCCCCCTGCGCTACCGTTGTCTAAAATCGTCGAACTACCTATAAAGGGAGGTCCGCTGCTCGGGGATCTGTTAAGGTGCTGTTGTCCTTCTTAATTAGAAAATTATATGTATCACTTGTATGGCACCCATGGGTGATATAAGAGACCGGCGCTGGTTGACGAACTAGAGAGTTGCTCCCAATAGAGCTTGAATGCTATATTGAATCTACCTCTTATATTGTGGTAGAGTCTATGAAAAAAACGCGATGTGCTAAGATCAGCCTGTTAGTATCCTATTATGTAAAGAAATACGTATAACTGGTGGGTAAAATATTATTATAAGTACTGCAATATATATGAAAAATCAAAGCCTACGCTGGTATTATTTAGTCCGGTCCGTTACCTTCTTTGAGTTTCCCTCAGATTTGCTGTGTTCTTCTCCTGCTCGTACGTAATCCTTTCTATGTAGGTGCTTGATGTAAGAAAGCGTCCTCCTTGTTCACCTCCTGACACCAGCGCTGCTCCGGCCGGAAGCACGCGCAGTGCAGGGGAACCTGTGATACCGTTACCCGGGAAACCACTGCTGGTGACGTCACCGTTGAAAGTACTGATGCCTCCGTGGGTCAAAAAGCATCCGACGCGTTTCAGAGCCTGCCGGGCTCCTTCATCAGGGATAGTCTGCTGAGCCGTATGGGCAATACCAGGGGCCAGTGGGCGAATTACAGGAGTGTGAGGTCCGACTCACAGACAACTCACCAGTTACCTCCAGAATCTACCATGACAGCAATGGGAGGAGGGAGGAGTATTCTATTGATTAATCCAACGATTAATCGAGTACTCTAATAAAAAGCAAATTAAAAGAACGTTTTTCTTTATAAAAACTCATCAGCCCCCCCCCCCCCGTTCCATCAGGCTCCCCCCTCATTGCCACCAGCTGCTCCCCCAGTGCCATCAGCTCCCCCCCCAGTGCCATCAACTTCCACCCAGTTCCATCAGTCTCCCTCCATAGTGCCACCAGCTTCCCCCCCTCAGTGCCACCAGCTCCACCCCTAGTGCCATCCGCTGTCCCCCCAGTGCCACCATCTCCCCCTCCTTGCCATGTCCCCAGGGCCAGTGAAATAAAATACTTACATCTCCTGTAGGGGCGCCGCTCCACAGCTCGTTTTGCATTGAGGATTGCAAAACGATGAGGATTTTTTTGTGTCAAATTACTCGATTCAATCGAGTAATTGTTTCAGCCCTAGAGCCATTACTGGATGTGACCTTCTACTCCCACACCTTATTACAAGGGGCAGGATGCAGAACAGCCCACGATGCGAAGCCGCCGTCTCACAGGAGAGGTGACACAGATACTGTTTGTAATAACAGATGATGCTTCCTAGTGAAGCTGTGAGGATGGCAGCCAGCATGGCACAAAGCACATCAAGTCTACGGGAGGAACGCTGAGACTCTTCTCTTCAAAATTGTAAATCAAATACGTAGCTGAAAAATACAAAAATGCTTCAGGGAAAATAACCTAGTTTGAATACATAAAGAAATACTGAGGTGAAATCATCTGCTGTAAATATTTTCACATGATTAGTCATAACCATGACCACCAATAAGTCTCATTACAGTGAAGACCACCTGAGACTTCTGCCATGTAATCCCATAGCTGTCACTTCCTTCATCCTGTCCTTTCCAGTAGCGAAGTGGGGACTGAATTGCTATATAGCTGTGATCACATGAAACTTTTTTTAGAGGACCTGAACCTCCTCACAGAACCCAGACAGGCCGCCTGGTTTTACAGCCACCTCTTCATTAGTTTCAGCTCTGTTTTTCTTTTTCTGGTACTTTCATTGTCCCTTTGCTCATGCCTGTGCCCTGCCCCCAGGATTTTCCAAGGTGTGAGCATCCATAGCCTTAGGATTGCTTGGTGGTCCACCCTCCATTTCCTGTATTGTTTAGGCTACTCTCACACTGCCGGCAGAGAACAGACTGCCAGAGTTCCCAGACGGTAATGGAATACTCTCTGGTGCTATTGATTTTAATGGGGTCCATCAGAGATCTGGCTGCATACCAGCATATTTGTCGGGTAGCGGGTGGATCTCCACCGACCGTATCCCATTATACGTGCAAACAACAGGTGTGGGGGGGGGCACACTCCAAGAGGAAACACCAGGCAGTATAGTGATTATACACTTTAATGTGTTAAAATATTTAAGAACACACCCCTAAAACATACATAAAATATGATTCATAAACAAATCAATATAGTGCACACTCAGTTACAATAAACCGCAGTGGAACCGCGTAATGGCTAATGGTTCCAATCCTATATTGTTGTCCGCAATCAATGAGGTGGTCCACAATATATGACATCCAGCAAGTGTCCAGATATTATGATGCTGAGGTCAATTGTTTTAAGCCGATATAGTGATGTTATACAGTTCTCATTCAATAGCCCACCAAACCGTTGGTAACGGAGATGCAATGCAGGGCCCAATTCAGTCCAGTGCACTTGCAATATATAGCCCGTAATGGTGGGCTCAATACCGCTTACACACACAGTACCAGTATTATTCACGCTCCAAACCGAGCCCGGTCTTACCCGTCTTCACTGCTAGTCCTGCAGCGTTGGTCTAGGAGGCCGCACACCCGCAGCGTCCCATGTGGTGTGCTTCTGCCTGTACGTGGCATCCCACGTGACCTAGTAACCAGGGGGACCGGATGCTTACTCTTGTGACGTAGGTGTTGTGCGACCGCTTTCAAATCAGCGCTACTTTGTCCGCTTTACTTTACTTCCTTGCCGGCTTTGTTTCTTTTCTTTGGCTTTAGGTGGATCAACGCTCACTCTAACAACCGCCAGACGCGTTTCAGGGTCTCACACCCCTTCCTCAGTGGCCATATATAGCCATTACGGGCTATATATTGCAAGTGCACTGGACTGAATTGGGCCCTGTATTGCATCTCCGTTACCAACGGTTTGGTGGGCTATTGAATGAGAACTGTATAACATCACTATATCTGCTTAAAACAATTGACCTCAGCATCATAATATCTGGACACTTGCTGGATATCATATATTGTGGACCACCTCATTGATTGCGGACAACAATATAGGATTGGAACCATTAGCCATTACGCGGTTCCACTGCGGTTTATTGTAACTGAGTGTGCACTATATTGATTTTTTTATGAATCATATTTTATGTATGTTTTAGGGGTGTGTTCTTAAATATTTTAACACATTAAAGTGTATAATCACTATACTGCCTGGTGTTTCCTCTTGGAGTGTGCCCCCCCACACCTGTTGTTTGCACGCATTTTCTTACCTGGTCCTGAGGGTGGGACCTGGGGGAGAGCACCTTTTCCATATAGAGAGGGGGTGAGCCGCTGTATCTTTTCTATTTTATTTGTATGTATCCCATTATAGTTAATGGAGCTGACAGACATTCCGGTACCATCTGGCATTGCCAGACCCAGAGAACAACCGGTACCGTCTGAAAGAAAGCAGTCGTGTTTTTCTAATCCCAGACAGCCCCTTTAAGAATTGTTTATGATAATATTGCACCTAGACACCAAATGATAGTCCTCTAGAATTTTTTTTAAATCAACAAAGTTTGTTGAAATGCATCAGTCATATATTGAGGTATAGTGTGATATGCAACATACATATAGAGTAGTGATGACCAACCTACGGCCCGCGGGCCAAATGCGGCCCGCGAAGCCGTGTCATGCGGCCCGCGCAGTGACAGGACTTTATCAGCGCAGGGCGCGCTGCGAACGGCACAGGCAGCAAGGCGATGCTGCCTGTGCTTGCAATCGCCCCGCCCAGCGCCGCCTCCTAGCTAATTTATTCACTGCACTTGCCTCTGTGAAATTGAAGAGAAGCGCCATAATCTCGCACAGGCGCACTGGCAGAGGCATCGAAGTGCGCATGCACCGTCTTCCTGGCCTCTGCCAGTGCGCCTGTGTGAGATTACGGCGCTTCTCTTCAATTTCACAGAGGCAAGAGCAGTGAATAAATTAGCTAGGAAGCGGCTCTGGGTGGGGGGGGGGGATATCTGTGGACGACACTTAGGGGGATATCTGTGGACGACACTGAGGGGGGGATATCTGTGGACGACACTGAGGGGGGGGATATCTGTGGACGACACTGAGGGGGAAATCTAGGGAGGGGTGTGGGGATGTTGGGGTGGGAGGTCCTGGAGGAGTGTTTGAGTGGGAGCTCTGGAAGGGGTGGGAGGTCCGATAGGTATGTGGGGGTGGGAGATCCGGAAATTTTTTTTGCTATGGGGCCCAGTTATTTCTAGCTACGCCCCTGATTGTTAAGATTGGGCGGGCACTGGAGCGATAGATCGCCCTGCTGTAGGAGAAGCCGGCGGGAGATGAAAGGAGGAGGGGCCAGCTCCTGGTGGTGTCGGGCACACGGCGCAAGCATGGCAGTGGAGGATCTGACTGAAGCCTAAAGACCAGACATCAAGGTAGACCTGCAGAAGAAGGTGACAGCGCAGTATGTGATGTATACATGTGTGTAATGTATGTAGTGCAGTATGTGATGATCACACACTGCACTACATACATTACACACATCACATACTGCACTGCATACATTACACACATGTAAACATCACATGCCCCCTCACAGTAATAATGCCAAGATATGTGCCCTCTTCACAGACGTAATGCTCACACATGCCCCCTCACAGTAGTTATGCCCAGATATGTGCCCCCCACAGTAGTTATGCCCAGATATGTGCCCCCTCACAGTAGTTATGCCCTGATATGTGCCCTCTTTACAGTAGTTATGCCCTGATATGTGCCCTCTTCACAGTAGTTATGCCCTGATATGTGCCCTCTTCACAGTAGTTATGCCCTTATATGTGCCCTCTTCACAGTAGTTATGCCCTGATATGTGCCCTCCTCACAGTAGTTATGCCCTGATATGTGCCCTCCTCACAGTAGTTATGCCCTGATATGTGCCCCCTCACAGTAGTTATGCCCAGATATGTGCCCCCTCACAGTAGTTATGCACAGATATGTGCCCCCTCACAGTAGTTATGCCAGATATGTGCCCTCTTCACAGTAGTTATGCCCTGATATGTGCCCTCCTCACAGCTCACAGTAGTTATACCCTGATATGTGCCCTCCTCATAGTAGTTATGCCCAGATATGTGCCCCCTCACAGTAGTTATGCCAGATATGTGCCCTCTTCACAGTAGTAATGCTCACAGCGTTTGCATTTCTTTCTGGCAAAGCTACCTGGTTCCGGCCCGCGAAATTTATACCAAGTCTAGTGCGGCCCTCAGACGAAAAATGGTTGGGCACCACTGATATAGACCATATCAAATAGTAATGCCTGACATATATAATAATAATAGTAAAGAAATACACAGCAATCATTAATAAAAGAAAGGAGAAATAAACTAGGACAAATAAATAGAATATAAAAAAGTTAATTTTCAGTCGTTTCTCCACCGGGGTGCAGTATCCTTCCATCCATTTATAGTTCGTGTTTAAACACAGTACAAGGATAATCGACTACAGTATATAAGGGTAATTGGGTAGAGCATTTTGATGCTAAGCTTCTCAGTGCATTGACTCGTTCCCCAAGTTAAGATGTGGGCTGAACTAAATTTTTCAGAAAGCCGCAGGAACTGTAGGTGTTTTGTAAAGGCTTTGAGTCAGAGAGAAAATGTCACTTGGGAAATAAATCTGCTAGAAATTGCCCTGCTGTCTTCATAGACATGTCAAAACTAGAAGGACATTTTATTGTGATCAAAACTTCAACCCACCAGGTACTTGATACTTAAAGGGATATTTCCATCTCAGAAAGTGATTACATGTTCAATCACCCTGCAATGGGTGGTGGCCTATCTGCCACGTCCTCCACCGGTCCTGAGATTGTAGAGCACCGACAATGGCGTAAATTAAATGTGCTCACAGTCAGCGTGCCAAATTTCTGAAGAGACATGCACCTTCTAATCAATTTGAAAGCAACTCAGTCCAGCTTATTGTAGGACGTGCTGTGGTGACTAGATTAAATTTGATGTGAACCCAGCCTAGGATACGTCAGACATTACTGTAAAACCAAAGTGGTTCAAGCTGCTCAGAACATATGCCCAGTATAAGTCATGGCTGTGGCTAGTTACTTAGAGTACTTGGCAGATGTGCCCAGTATTAGAATGAACAAGTAATGTAGGATAACTCACCGCAGTCAAATGACCTTACTCTATCTCTCTGATAACTAACCTCTGGCACTCCAGCTGTGGTTAAACTACAACTCCCAAGATGCACACTTGCTTAGCTGTTCTCAAAACTCCACAGAAATGAAAGGAGCATGCTGGGAGTTGTAGTTTCTCCACAGCTGGAGTGCCAGAGGTTAGTCATCACAGAGATAGAGTAAGGTCATTTGACTGCAGTGAGTTATCCTACATCACTGATCTATATACTCTCATATACTGTGTGTTTATGTACCTGGATAGTAGTCCGCTAAAGACAATGTTCCTTAGATGTCACAGTCTTCTCTGTCACAGGCAGATAATTCCTCTGGGTAATTTGGTTTACGCTCCTGGCACCCGGCTTGTTCTGTGTAGACATATCCCTCTCCAATTAATAGCTGTCATGTTTTATCTTGGCGATGTAAGAGTATGACACTTTGTGCATTTTCAGCTTTCAGAGAATGGTGTGACCCTAAGGGATAATGGCTATATAAAGATAATTGTTATTGTATGGAAGACAGGGCGGTCGAGAATCTCATTACATAAATTACAGCTAGGGAAAGAAGATGGGCTAAATTTCCCGGACATTAGAAGATATAACTTAGCAAACAACTTGCGACACTGTTTATACTGGGTGTCGCAGTCCAGTCACTATTCCAACTACTCAGTAGAGCCCAGCTTAGAACAGCCTTGGTCATTATCGGCTTTATTGCATAATAGATACTCAGGTTTACCTCCTAATGTCAAAAAGAGTCTTTTAATTAAGGATACTATAGCCACGTGGAAGGCCACAAGGAGGATGTATAATCTACCATTTTTGCTTTCCAATCATTTAAACCTTTGGGGTCACCCAGAATTCCAGGAGGGCCTGCATAATAAGCAGTTCCAGAAGTGGAAGGAAAGAGGCATACACAAAGTACAGGATTTGTGGCATGGCTCAGAGAAAAGGTACCTCACCTTCTTGGAGGTGTGTATCAAATTTATGTTGGCTCCATCACAATTTCTGGCATACCTCCAAATAATGGGGTTTCTAAAGGAATTTTTCCCTACGCAATATGACTTACTTATTCAGGGAAACACTTCAACCCCTCATTCTTTGTCAGATTTGACACTCAGATTGAGAAAAGCATGCCCAAGCTACTCTACGGTTTCTCTGTTCAAACCCTGGAGCAAACAACTGCAGATCCCGGAACTGCAGGACAAAATTCTACAGGGTTTGGGAAGGGTTAGGAAGGCAATACCTAATGAAATATGGAGAGAAACCCAATTTTAAATAATACACAGGGCAATCTATGGATTTTATGACTCCCGCCATCTAAAGAAGGACAGAATTACTATCTGTCTCAAACGTCATCACCCAGACTCTGACTTATTACATGGTCTATGGTTATGCCCAAAATCGAAGACATACTGGGAAAGGAGTAAAAGCCTTAGTCGCCAATCTGATGAATATAGACCTACCATTGTCCCAGGAATTGGTTTTATTCCATTGGCAAATTGAGGGGCAGTCTACCTCCCAAATAATACGTGTGAGTATTCTTGCAGCTAAAAGGTGTCTGTTGCAATGGTGGCTAAATCCCACAACCCCAGACCCTTCTATAAATGAAACACTGCCTCAGGATGGAATTGTTGGGAGCAGAACACTCCAAGGAGGTTTTAATAGGAAACATAATGAAAAAATGGAGGAGATTTATATGCGCAGTATTGAATGATCATTGATGAGGAATTGAAGCTCTTGGTCAAGCTTTTTGCAACACCAAATGGTTCTTAACAGAACAACTAAAGGGTACCCTGGGACGTCTAGAAATAGCAGATAAATAAAGTATTCTCGTAGTGATAAGAAATGGCTAGAAGATCTGTGTACCAAATAGGATGATCATGGTCTCTTAGGGAGGATGGGTGGTCTCATTGCGGAGAGGGGGGGAAAAGGGAGGTAAATGTTTCTGTAAGGGAGTTACTGTATTATTCTTTTCAGATTTGAATTTTTTTTGAAAAGGAGGTAGCTAAATATGAAACATGTGACTGTGTCAAAGAAGGAAATATACACTGCCCGTCAAAAAAAAAAAGTCGCCACCAAAAATATTTCATTGGACCGCCTTTAACTTTGATTACGGCACGGATTCGCTGTGGCATTGTTTCGATAAGCTTCTGCAATTTCACAAGATTTATTTCCACCCAGTGTTGCATTAATTTTTCACCAAGATCTTGCATTGATGATGGTAGAGTCTGACCGCTGCGCAAAGCCTTCTCCAGCACATCCCAAAGATTCTCAATGGGGTTAAGGTCTGGACTCTTTGGTGGCCAATCCATGTGTGAAAATGATGTCTCATGCTCCCTGAACCACTCTTTCACAATTTGAGCCCGAGGAATCCTGGCATTGTCATCTTGGAATATGCTAGTGACATCAGGGAAGAAAAAATCCATTGATGGAATAACCTGGGCATTCAGTATGTTCAGGTAGTCAGCTGTGACCTCATTCTTGGAGCACATACTGTTGCTGAACCTAGACCTGACCAACTGTAGCAACCCCAGATCATAGCACTACCCCCACAGGCTTGTACAGTAGGCACTAGGCATGATGGGGGCATCACTTCATCTGCCTCTCTTCTTACCCTGATGCGCCCATCACTCTGGAACAGGGTAAATCTGGACTCATCAGACCACATGACCTTCTTCCATTGCTCCAGAGTCCAATCTTTATGCTCCCTTGCAAATTGAAGCCTTTTTTTCTGGTTTGCCTCACTGATTAGTGGTTTTCTTACGGCTACACAGCTGTTCAGTCCCAATCCCTTGAGTTCCCTTCGCATTGTCGTGTGAAAATGCTCTTACTTTCACTATTAAACATAGCCCTGAGTTCTACTGTTGTTTTTCTTCGATTTGATTTCACCAAACGTTTAAGTGATCGCCGATCACGATCATTCAGGATTTTTTTCCCGCCACATTTTTTCCTCAAACGATGGGTCCCCACTATCCTTCCCGTTTTTAATAATGCGTTGGACAGTTCTTAACCCAATTTTGGTAGTTTCTGCAATCTCCTTAGATGTTTTCTCTGCTTGATGCATGCCAATGATTTGACCCTTCTCAAAACAGACTAACATCTTTTCCACGACCACGAGATGTGTCTTTCGACATGGTTGTTTAAGAAATGAGAAGCAACTCATTGCACCAGTTGGGGTTAAATAACTTTTTGCCAGCTGAAAGATAATCGCCCATGCAGTAATTATCCAATAGGAGGCTCATAACAACTTCACTCACCGACTCCCTGCGTCTCCTGCATACTAATGAGCACTTCCATAATGGAAGGCTCATTAGTATTCGCTTTATAAGATGCACTTAAATTTTTTCCCACCCCACTTTTGTGTGTGTGGTGTGTGTGTATATGTATGTGTGTGGTGTGTATATATATATATATATATATATATATATATATACAGTACAGACCAAAAGTTTGGACACACCTTCTCATTCAAAGAGTTTTCTTTATTTTCATGACTATGAAGGCATCAAAACTATGAATTAACACATGTGGAATTATATACATAACAAACAAGTGTGAAACAACTGAAAATATGTCATATTCTAGGTTCTTCAAAGTAGCCACCTTTTGCTTTGATTACTGCTTTGCACACTCTTGGCATTCTCTTGATGATCTTCAAGAGGTAGTCACCTGAAATGGTCTTCCAACAGTCTTGAAGGAGTTCCCAGAGATGCTTAGCACTTGTTGGCCCTTTTGCCTTCACTCTGCGGTCCAGCTCACCCCAAACCATCTCGATTGGGTTCAGGTCCGGTGACTGTGGAGGCCAGGTCATCTGGCGCAGTACCCCATCACTCTCCTTCATGGTCAAATAGCCCTTACTTTCAAAGTTTTCCCAATTTTTCGGCTGACTGACTGACCTTAATTTCTTAAAGTAATGATGGCCACTCGTTTTTCTTTACTTAGCTGCTTTTTTCTTGCCATAATACAAATTCTAACAGTCTATTCAGTAGGACTATCAGCTGTGTATCCACCTGACTTCTCCTCAACACAACTGATGGTCCCAACCCCATTTATAAGGCAAGAAATCCCACTTATTAAACCTGACAGGGCACACCTGTGAAGTGAAAACCATTTCAGGGGACTACCTCTTGAAGCTCATCAAGAGAATGCCAAGAGTGTGCAAAGCAGTAATCAAAGCAAAAGGTGGCTACTTTGAAGTACCTAGAATATGACATATTTTCAGTTGTTTCACACTTGTTTGTTATGTATATAATTCCACATGTGTTAATTCATAGTTTTGATGCCTTCAGTGTGAATCTACAATTTTCATAGTCATGAAAATAAAGAAAACTCTTTGAATGAGAAGGTGTGTCCAAACTTTTGGTCTGTACTGTGTGTATATATATATATATATATATATATATATATATATATATTTAAATGAGTTTCTGTCTGTCTGGATGTTCTTTATGCGTGACCAAACGACTGGACCGATCCTCACCAAATTTGGCACACATGTACATCAGGTGTCCGGAAAGGTTTTAGACCGGGTCTCAGCTCTCTAGGACGTACCGTTCCTGAGATATTCCCAAAAAATTAGCCCCCCCCAATACAAGCCTGCAAGTCATTCTCTTCAAATCCCAACTGATATAAACACAATTTTACTCCAGGTTTCCATAACAACCCAGCCATTTTTCTTTACTGCTTAAAGGGGCGGGCACAGTGGAGGTCACTGTTATTAAATGGGCGGGCACTGTGGAGGTCACTGTTATTAAAGGGGCGAGCGCTATGAAGGTCCCTGTTAAAGGGGCGGTCACTGTGAAAGTCACTGTTAAAGGGGCGGTCACTGTTAAAGCAGTGGTCGCTGTGAAAGTCACTGTTAAAGGGGCGGTCACTGTTAAAGCAGTGGTCACTGTGAAAGTCACTGTTAAAGGGGTTGTCATTGTGAAAGTCAGTGTTAAAGGGGCGGTCACTGTAAAAGTCACTGTTAAAGGGGCGGCCACTGTTAAAGGGGTGGCGACTGTGAAAGTCACTGTTAAAGGGGCGACCACTGTGAATGTCACTGTTAAGAGGGGGGTCACTGTGAAAGTCACTGTTAAAGGGGCGGTCACTGTGAAAGTCACTGTTAATGGGCGGTCACTGTTAAAGGGGCAGTCACTGTAAAAGTCACTGTTAAAGGGGCGGTCACTGTGAAAGTCACTGTTAAAGGGGCGGTCACTGTGAAAGTCACTGTTAAAGAGACGGTCACTGTGAAAGTCACTGTTAAAGGGGCGTTCACTGTGAAAGTCACCGTTAAAGGGGCGGTCACTGTGAATGTCACTGTTAAGGGGGCGGTCACTGTTAAAGGGGCGGTCACTGTGAAAGTCACTGTTAAAGAGGCGGTCACTGTGAAAGTCACTGTTAAAGGGGCGTTCACTGTGAAAGTCACTGTTAAAGGGGCGGTCACTGTGAAAGTCACTGTTAAAGAGGCTGCCACTGTAAAAGTCACTGTTAAAGGGGCGATCACTGTTAAAGTCACTGTTAAAGGGGCGATTACTGTTAAAGTCACTGTTAAAGGGGCGGTCATTGTGAAAGTCACTGTTAAAGGGGCGTTCACTGTGAAAGTCACTGTTAAAGGGGCGGTCACTGTGAAAGTCACTGTTAAAGGGGCTGTCACTGTAAAAGTCACTGTTCAAGGGACGGTCACTGTTCAAGGGACGGTCACTGTTCAAGGGACGGTCACTGTTAAAGGGGCGGTCACTGTTAAAGGGGCGGTCACTGTGAAAGTCACTGTTAAAGGGGCGGTCACTGTGAAAGTCACTGTTAAAGGGGCTGTCACTGTGAAAGTCACTGTTAAAGGGACGGTCACTGTTAAAGGGGCGGGCAATGGGAAGGTCACTGTTAAAGGGGCGGCCACTATGAAGGTCACTGTTAAAGGAGTGGCCAATGCTAAAAGGGGGTCACTGTGAAGGGGTGAGCACTGTGGAGGTTACTGTTAAAGGGGCAGGCACTGTTAAAGGAGTGGGCACTGTGGAGGTCATTGTTAAAGGGGCGGGTACTCTATAGGTCACTGTTATGGGGGAAACTGTTGATTATCTTTTTACGACACACGGAAACATAAAATGAAATAGATGAAATATACCCCTGCGAAGCCGGGTCCTTCTGCTAGTCTCTTATATATATAAAAATGAGTTTCTGTCTGTCTGTCTGTCTGTTCTTTATGTGCGACCAAACGACTAGACCAATCTTAATTAAATTTGGCACACAGGTACATCAGGTGTCTGGGAAGGTTTTAGACCGGGTCTCAGCTCTCTAGGACGTACCGTTCCTGAGATATTCCCCAAAAATGACCCACATTAGCCAATACAAGCCTGCAAGTCTTTCTCTTCAAATACCAACTGCAATAAACACAGTTTTACTCCAGGTTTCCATAACAACCCAGCCATTTTTCTTTACTGCTTAAAGTGGCGGGCACAGTGGAGGTCACTGTTACTAAAGGGGCGGGCACAGTGGAGGTCACTGTTATTAAAGGGGTGGGCACTGTGGAGGTCACTGTTATTAAATGGGCGGGCACCGTGGAGGTCACTGTTATTAAAGGCACGGGAGCTATGAAGGTCCCTGTTAAGGGGCGAACACTGTAAAAGTCACTGTTAAAGGGGCGGTCACTGTGAAAGTCACTGTCAAAGGGGCGGTCACTGTCAAAGGGGCGGTCACTGTGAAAGTCACTGTCAAAGGGGCGGTCACTGTGAAAGTCACTGTCAAAGGGGCGGTCACTGTGAAAGTCACTGTTAAAGGGGCGGTCACTGAAAGTCACTGTTAAAGGGGCGGTCACTGTGAAAGTCACTGTTAAAGGGGCGTTCACTGTGAAAGTCACTGTTAAAGGGGCGTTCACTGTGAAAGTCACTGTTAAAGGGGCGTTCACTGTGAAAGTCACTGTTAAAGGGGCGTTCACTGTGAAAGTCACTGTTAAAGGGGCGAGCGCTTGTACTGTAGTTGTAAGTAATACACAGCGCTCATTATGCGATTATATGCATAACAATTTACTATTAGAGATACAATAATATACAGTGAGCGGGGCCCGTGTAGTAGAATACAGTCACTGCATGGGCCCCGCTGTCATTATAAAAGCAGATGCCAGCCCCCAGCCCGTGTATTGAGGGTCATTCACTACAGGGACACTTATGGAGGGGATCTGTGGATGACACATAGCATAAGATGCTATATATGTGTCATCCACAGATCCCCCCATAAGTGTCCCCCACAGATCCCCCATAAGTGTCCCCCACAGATCCCCCATAAGTGTCCCCCACAGATCCCCCATAAGTGTCCCCCACAGATCCCCCATAAGTGTCCCCCACAGATCCCCCATAAGTGTCCCCCACAGATCCCCCATAAGTGTCCCCCACAGATCCCCCATAAGTGTCCCCCACAGATCCCTGTCACGGAACCATGAACCAGACGTACAACAAGAGATAAGTGAAAATAAGAAGGCTTTATTGAAAATAAAGCTGTAAAGCAAAAGTCCAAACGGATGGTGAAACCGAGCAGAGTCTTTGCGAAGCCAGAGGTCAGGAACCAGAAGGGTAGTCAGACGAAGCCAGGATCAGGAACCAGCAGGGTAGTCAGACGAAGCCAGGATCAGGAACCAGCAGGGTAGTCAGACGAAGCCAGGATCAGGAACCAGCAGGGTAGTCAGACGAAGCCAGGATCAGGAACCAGAAGCAGCAGCAGTCTTAGAAGCATGTGAACACAAGAGGACCAAGCAAGGAACTGAAGCCACAGACCTCCTATATATATGAGCTAGGCATCCAGCTCCTCCCAGGGGAAGGAGGAGCCGCAGGGTGGAAGGCTACAAGAAACCCAGGACCCAAGATGGCCGCCAGCACATGTCAAACGAAGGAGAGCAGCAAGCAGGTAAGACCATGACAGTACCTCCCCCTCAAGGGCCCCTCCTCCGCGGAGCACAAAACGGTTTCTGAGGGAAGCGTGCGTGGAAGGCTCGGAGCAAGGCAGGAGCATGGACATCTGCGGAGGGAATTCCTGAACGCTCCTCTGGACCATAACCACGCCAATGGACCAAAAACTGCAACCGACCGCGGACCAGGCGTGAGTCCAGGATATTGCTCACCTCATATTCCTCACGATTGCCCACTTGGACCGGACGAGGCCGAGGAACCGAGGAAGTGAAACGATTACACACCAGTGGCTTCAACAGGGAGACATGAAACACGTTGGAGATCCGCATGCCAGGAGGAAGCGCAAGGGCAAAGGCTACCGGGTTTACCCTGCGAAGCACTCGGAAGGGACCAACAAAGCGAGGCGCCAGCTTGGGAGTGGGCACTCGAAGGTTGAGGTTGCGGGTGGACAACCATACACGGTCTCCGACCTGGTAGGAAGGAGCAGGCGCTCGTCTGCGATCAGCCTGGAATCTCTGGCGCTGCGCAGAGACCTCAAGGGACTTCTGGATCTGTACCCAAGAAGCACGTAGGACGGAAAGGTGATCCTCCACAGCCGGAATATCCTGGGGAGAGAATACCTCCGGTAACACGGCAGGTTGGAACCCATAATTGGCCATGAAGGGAGACGTCCCAGAGGAAGAGTTCACCGCCGTGTTCCTGGCAAACTCAGCCCAAGGCAGGAGGTCAACCCAATTGTCTTGGTGATCGGAGACATAGCAACGAAGGAATTGCTCCAAGGCCTGATTGGATCGTTCTGCGGCCCCATTGGACTGAGGGTGGTAGGCCGAGGAGAAGGAGAGATGAATCCCCAACTGGGAGCAAAAGGCGCGCCAGAACCTGGACACAAACTGACTCCCCCGATCCGACACAATCTCCTTGGGCAAACCGTGCAACCGGAAGACCTCCCTGGCAAAAATCGTGGCCAACTCTTGTGCAGAGGGTAACTTCTTGAGAGGAACACAGTGGCACATTTTGGAAAACCGATCCACAATCATGAGAATGACCGTATGGCCTCGGGATGCAGGGAGGTCCACAATGAAATCCATCCCCAGGTGTGACCATGGGCGCTCCCCGGTGGCTATGGGTTGCAGAAGGCCCAACGGAAGGTGCCGAGGGGACTTACTCTGGGCACAAACGGAGCATGCCGCTACATATGCGGCGATGTCGGAACGTAGGGAAGGCCACCAGAACAGACGTGAAACAGCCCAGGACAGCTGATTCTTTCCAGGATGCCCCGCGGTCTTGGAGTTATGGTAGGTTCGCAACAACCGAGTGCGCAACTCCTCAGGCACAAAACATCTGCCGTTGGGTCTCCCAGAGGGAGCACCAGATTGAGCCGCCAAAATCTGCTCACCCAGGGGAGAGGTCAGGCTGGTGCGAATGGCGGCCAGGATCTGATTCGGAGGTATGACCGAAGTCGGAATCGACTCCTCCCTGGACAGCTCGGAGTACTGCCGTGATAAGGCATCCGCCCTGATGTTCTTGGAACCGGGTAGGTAGGAGACCACGTAATTAAAACGTGACAAGAACAGAGCCCATCTGGCCTGACGTGGTGTCAATCTCTTGGCCTCAGAAAGGTAGGTCAGATTCTTGTGGTCCGTCAGGATGAGAACCGGAACCACCGAACCCTCGAGCAAGTGCCTCCATTCTTTAAGGGCCTGCACGATGGCCAATAACTCCCTGTCACCAATCTGATAGTTGCACTCCGCGGAAGACAGTTTCCGGGAGTAAAACCCACAAGGAAGCAGAGGACCCTCTGGTGTTCTACGCTGAGACAGAAGGGCGCCTACTCCCGTCTCAGACGCGTCCACCTCGAGGACAAAGGGCAACCCAGGGTTGGGATGCGACAGAAGCGGAGCCGACACAAAGGCGGACTTTAGGGCCTCAAAAGCTCGGATGGCCTCGAGCGGCCAGACCTGGGAATTACTGCCCTTCCTGGTCAGATCCGTGAGAGGCTTGGCCAGCATGGAAAAGTCCCTGATGAACTTCCGATAATAATTGGCGAAGCCCAAAAAGCGCTGCAGGGAACGAAGACCACTGGGCTGGGGCCACTGTAAGACAGCCGAAACCTTCTCAGGATCCATGGAGAACCCCTCAGCGGAAATGATGTAACCTAAGAAGGTTACCTGGGATCGGTGAAATTCGCATTTCTCAAGCTTACCGAACAGCTTGTTCTCTCGTAACCGTTGCAACACTCGTCTGACATCCAGAATGTGGGCCTCCATGGATTCAGAATATACCAAGATGTCATCCAAATAGACTACCACACACTGCTGCAACAGGTCACGGAAAACATCGTTGATGAATTCCTGAAAGACTGCGGGCGCATTGCACAACCCAAAGGGCATAACCAAGGATTCGTAATGACCGGTCCTGGTGTTAAACGCGGTCTTCCACTCATCGCCCGCCTTGATCCTTACCAGGTTATATGCCGCCTTCAGGTCGAGTTTGGTAAAGACCGTGGCCCCTTTAAGGCGATCGAACAGCTCGGAAATCAAGGGTATCGGGTAAGCGTTCTTGATCGTGATGCGATTGAGACCCCTGTAATCGATGCAAGGCCTCAACTCACCGCCCTTCTTTTTCACAAAGAAAAATCCAGCCCCTGCCGGGGACGAAGATTTGCGAATGTGTCCGCGTGAAAGCGCCTCCCTCACGTACTCCTCCATGGCCTCATTCTCCGCTACCGACAGTGGATAGACTTTGCCACGAGGAGGAACGGCACCAGATTGTAACTCTATGGCACAATCGTATGGGCGGTGCGGAGGTAGGGCAACCGCGCGCACCTTATCGAATACATCCCGGTACTCCTCGTATTCAGGAGGCAACAGAGAGTCCGAGGAAGTACACAGCAACTTGACAGACCCATGGATGCAACTAGCCCCACACTGCGGTGACCACGAGAGGATCTCGACCGATCTCCAATCGAAAGTCGGATTATGCTTCTGGAGCCAGGGGTACCCCAAGACCACCGAGTAGTGTGGAGACGAAATAACCTGGAGGCAGACCGACTCTCTGTGAACGGCACCAATGGCTATCCCCACTGGAAGGGTCTCATGAGTCACGTGTGGCGGCAGAAGGGGTCTGCCGTCTATCGCCTCAAGAGCCAGTGGGGAACCTCGAGCCTGCAGAGGAATGGAATTGGCGGCAGCGAACACACTATCAATGAACAAACCACCAGCACCAGAGTCCACCAACGCCTGGGTCGTCACCGAGCCCCCGACCCAGGCGAGGACAACAGTGATCAGTGGTTTGTCAACACGGGAAACCGGGGACGAGGAGACTCCACCCAAGATCTGCCCCCGACAGGATCTCAGGGTACGAGCGTTTCCCGGACGGTTCGGACATGCCAACCGAAAATGCCCACCGAGACCACAGTACATGCATCGGCCCTCGCGTCTCCGGAGTGCCCTCTCCCCCTCGGACAGGCGAGCAAACCCCAGCTGCATGGGTTCACCCCCAGACAAGTCATCCCCAGGAGGCGTGGGAGGAGAGGGAGGCACGGGTGGGACAGCAAACGTAGGCACCAATCTGTTAGAAGACCTCCGCAGGTTCTCCTTAAAGGAAGGTCTCTCCCTGAGTCTGGTGTCAATCAAAATCAGGAAAGAAATAAGAGACTCGAGCTCAACTGGTAGGTCCTTAGCTGCAACCTCATCCTTCAAGGCATCCGAGAGACCATGAGAGAAAGCAGCGACCAGAGCCTCATTATTCCAGCCCACCTCTGCTGCCAGGGTACGAAACTCAATGGCGTATTCAGCTACGGATCGTGAACCCTGTCTGATGGACATAAGGAGCTTCGCAGCAGAGGCAGCACGAGCCGGCACATCGAATACCTTCCGAAGAGAAGCAACAAAACCGGAAAACTCGGCAACCACCGGATTGTTGTTCTCCCATAAAGGGCTGGCCCAGGCCAAGGCCTTGTCCGAGAGCAGCGAGATCAAGAAGCCCACCTTTGATCTCTCAGTAGGAAAGGCATGTGGCAGCAACTCGAAATAAATGCCCACCTGGTTAAGGAAACCTCGGCACTGAGTTGGCTCTCCCCCAAAGCGCTGTGGAAGAGGGGCAGAACCGGTCATACCCCAAAACACCGCAGGCGCAACAACAGGTGTCGGGGTAGACTCTGGCGCAACAACCGGAGCGGCAGTAGGAGCGAGCCCAGGAGCGACAACCGACCCATCGGCAACGGGAGCGAAATGAGCCGTGCGTTCAAGCAGGGTTTGCAACGCCACAGCGAACCGACCCAACAGGTGATCCTGCTGATCAAGTCTGGCAACCAGCGTGGGTAGCGAGGATGGCCCTGTACCGTCAGAATTCATGGCTTGGTCCTAATGTCACGGAACCATGAACCAGACGTACAACAAGAGATAAGTGAAAATAAGAAGGCTTTATTGAAAATAAAGCTGTAAAGCAAAAGTCCAAACGGATGGTGAAACCGAGCAGAGTCTTTGCGAAGCCAGAGGTCAGGAACCAGAAGGGTAGTCAGACGAAGCCAGGATCAGGAACCAGCAGGGTAGTCAGACGAAGCCAGGATCAGGAACCAGCAGGGTAGTCAGACGAAGCCAGGATCAGGAACCAGCAGGGTAGTCAGACGAAGCCAGGATCAGGAACCAGAAGCAGCAGCAGTCTTAGAAGCATGTGAACACAAGAGGACCAAGCAAGGAACTGAAGCCACAGACCTCCTATATATATGAGCTAGGCATCCAGCTCCTCCCAGGGGAAGGAGGAGCCGCAGGGTGGAAGGCTACAAGAAACCCAGGACCCAAGATGGCCGCCAGCACATGTCAAACGAAGGAGAGCAGCAAGCAGGTAAGACCATGACAATCCCCCATAAGTGTCCCCCACAGATCCCCCATAAGTGTCCCCCACAGATCCCCCATAAGTGTCCCCCACAGATCCCCCATAAGTGTCCCCCACAGATCCCCCATAACAGTGCCATCCACAGACCACAATTAGTTCAAAACCCACCAAAAGCACACCTTTTGGTTCAAAATATTTTTTTTCTTATTTTCCTCCTCAAAAACCTAGGTGCGTCTTATGTGCCGGTGCGTCTTATAGGGCGAAAAATACGGTATCTGTTTTGGAATGGAGAGCACAATTTGCAAAATTTGAATTCCAGCACCCAACATAATAAGATGTGGCCTCAGTCAGGAAATTTACCTTTAAAGAGGTTGTCCAGAATCTTATTTTTTTTTTTTTTTACTTCTTCTTTTATTTATTTTTTATTCTCTGTGATGAGATATATACACTGCTCAAAAAAATAAAGGGAACACAAAAATAACACATCTTAGATCTGAATTAATTAAATATTCTTCTGAAATACTTTGTTCTTTACATAGTTAAATGTGCTGACAACAAAATCACACAAAAATAAAAAAATGGAAATCAAATTTTTCAACCCATGGAGGTCTGGATTTGGAGTCACACTCAAAATTAAAGTGGAAAAACACACTACAGGCTGATCCAACTTTGATGTAATGTCCTTAAAACAAGTAAAAATGAGGCTCAGTAGTGTGTGTGGCCTCCACGTGCCTGTATGACCTCCCTACAACGCCTGTGCATGCTCCTGATGAGGTGGCGGACGGTCTCCTGTAGGGTTGGACGATATCAAAAATATTCCCACGATAACGATATTAAGAAATTTATCGCGATAACGATATATATCGCGATAAATGCCCAGTTAGAAGAAAAAAACACTTGGGGCCACAAGGAGACATTATACTGTATGGGGGCAGCCACAAGGAGACGTTATACTGTATGGGGTAGCCACAAGGAGACGTTACACTGTATGGGGGGCAACAAGAAGACGTTACACTGTATGGGGGGGGGGGCACAAGGAGACGTTATACTGTATGGGGGCAGCCACAAGGAGACGTTACACTGTATGGGGGCAGCCGGGCAGCCACAAGGAGACGTTATACTGTATGGGGGCAGCCGGGCAGCCACAAGGAGACATTACACTGTATGGGGCAGCCACAAGGAGACGTTATACTGTATGGGGGCAGCCACAAGGAGACGTTATACTGTATGGGGGCAGCCACAAGGAGACGTTACACTGTATGGGGGCAGCCACAAGGAGACGTTACACTGTATGGGGGCAGCCACAAGGAGACGTTACACTGTATGGGGGCAGCTACAAGGAGACGTTACACTGTATGGGGGCAGCTACAAGGAGACGTTATACTGTATGGCGGCAGCCACAAGGAAACGTTACACTGTATGGGGGCAGCCACAAGGAGACGTTATACTGTATGGGGGCAGCCACAAGGAGACGTTATACTAGTATTAATCATTGGTGGCAGTGGCCACAGGGTCCCCCTCCCCATCATTGGTGGCAGTGCCCCTTCCCCCCAGTATTAATCATTGCTGGCTGTCGCCACCGGGTCTCCCCCCCCCCCATCATTGGTGGCAGTGGGCAGTGCACCCCCCCCAGTATTAATCATTGGTGGCAGTGGCCACAGGGTCCCCATCCCATCATTGGTGGCAGTGGGCCCCCCCCCTCCCCAGTATTAATCATTGGAAGCCACAGGGTCTTCTCCCGATCATCGGTGGCAGTCGGCCCCCCCTCCTCCCTCCCCAGAATTAATCATTGGAGGCCACAGGGTCGTCCCCCCATCATTGGTGGATGTGGGCAGTGCCCCCCTCCTCCCTCCCTCCCCAGTATTAATCATTGGAGGCCACAGGGTCGTCCCCCCATCATTGGTGGCAGTGGGCCCCCCCTCCTCTCTCCCTCCCCAGTATTAATCATTGGAGGCCACAGGGTCGTCGTCCTCCTCCCCCCATCATTGGTGGCAGTTTGCAGTTCCGATCGGAGTCCCAGCAGTGTAATGCTGGGGCTCCGATCGGTTACCATGGTAGCCAGGACGCTACTGAAGCCCTGGCTGCCATGGTATGTTAGTGAGCAGCATTATACTCACGTGCGTCGTGGCCGCCGGTCGCTCCTTCTTCTGTCTGTGCGGCGCATTGCTAAGGCTTATAGCATTAGCAATGCGCCGCACAGATCTATGAGAAGAAGGCGCGCCCGGCGGCCACGACGCACGTGAGTATAATGCTGCTCACTAACATACCATGGCAGCCAGGGCTTCAGTAGCGTCCTGGCTACCATGGTAACCGATCGGAGCCCCAGCATTACACTGCTGGGACTCCGATCGGAACTGCAAACTGCCACCAATGATGGGGGGAGGAGGAGGACGACGACCCTGTGGCCTCCAATGATTAATACTGGGGAGGGAGGGAGGAGGGGGGCACTGCCCACATTCCCGGCACCCGACCTCTGAGAGGACGCTGTGATCACCTGAGGGGTTAATTGCGCTGATCACAGCGTCCTCTCAGAGGTCGGGTGCAGGAAATGCGAGTGACAGAATTCCTTCCCTCCCCCACGCCGGCCGAACTGCTAAGAGCGCCGCCGCAAGCGGCCAGCAGGTATCGGGGACATTTGCACGAGTAGAAGTACTCTGCAAATGTCCCGTATCGGTTCATGGTGGGGGCGGGCGGCAGCAGATTTAGAAGCGGTTAGCGTACATGACCACGCCTATGACGTCACGAAATACCGCGGTATTTACAAAACGGCGATATCGCCATATCGCCGTTTTTTTAATACCGCGGTATATCGTGATACCGGTATATCGCTCAACCCTAGTCTCCTGAGGGATCTCCTCCCAGACCTGGACTAAAGCATCTGCCAACTCCTGGACAGTCTGTGGTGCAACGTGACGTTGGTGGATAGAGCGAGACATGATGTCCCAGATGTGCTCAATTGGATTCAGGTCTGGGGAACAGGCGGGCCAGTCCATAGCATCAATGCCTTTGTCTTGCAGGAACTGCTGACACCCTCAGCCACATGAGGTCTAGCATTGTCTTGCATTAGGAGGAACCCAGGGCCAACCGCACCAGCATATGGTCTCACAAGAGGTCTGAGGATCTGATCTCGGTACCTAATGGCAGTCAGGCTACCTCTGGCGAGCACATGGAGGGCTGTGCGGCCCTCCAAAGAAATGCCACCCCACACCATTACTGACCCAATGCCAAACCGGTCATGCTGGAGGATGTTGCAGGCAGCAGAACGTTCTCTACGGCGTCTCCAGACTCTGTCACGTCTGTCACATGTGCTCAGTGTGAACCTGCTTTCATTGGCACAGGGCGCCAGTGGCGAATTTGCCAATCTTGGTGTTCTCTGGCAAATGCCAAACGTCCTGCACAGTGTTGGGCTGTAAGCACAACCCCCACCTGTGGACGTCGGGCCCTCATATCACCCTCATGGAGTCTGTTTCTGACCGTTTGAGCAGACACATGCACATTTGTGGCCTGCTGGAGGTCATTTTGCAGGGCTCTGGCAGTGCTCCTCCTGTTCCTCCTTGCACAAAGGCAGAGGTAGCGGTCCTGCTGCTGGGTTGTTGCCCTCATACGGCCTCCTCCACGTCTCCTGATGTACTGGCCTCTCTCCTGGTAGCGCCTCCATGCTCTGGACACTATGCTGACAGACACAGCAAACCTTCTTGCCACAGCTCGCATTGATGTACCATCCTGGATAAGCTGCACTACCTGAGCCACTTGTGTGGGTTGTAGACTCCGTCTCATGCTACCACTAGAGTGAAAGCACCGGCAGCATTCAAAAGTGACCAAAACATCAGCCAGGAAGCATAGGAACTGAGAAGTGGTCTGTGGTCACCACCTGCAGAACCACTCCTTTATTGGGGGTGTCTTGCTAATTGCCTATAATTTCCACCTGTTGTCTATCCCATTTGCACAACAGCATGTGAAATTGATTGTCACTCAGTGTTGCTTCCTAAGTGGACAGTTGTATTCACAGAAGTGTGATTGACTTGGAGTTACATTGTGTTGTTTAAGTGTTCCCTTTATTTTTTTGAGCAGTGTACTTACGTGCTCCCCGCCACTCCATTCTTCACTGCACTTTTAGTCCTGTCAACTTTCACATGAATAGAGGCACATGTGCCACTGCAGGCAGTGACTGGCTTCAGCAGTGATGTGCCAAGCAGCAATTGACCAATAAATGACATGCCACTTTGAGCCACTTCACCACTGAGACCAGTTATTGGCTGCAGTAGTTATTGTGACTGGAATGGAGCTGTGGGGGAAGCAGGTAAGTGTGGATCTCTTCACAGGTACCACTGGAAGAGGATTTCCAAAAAGAAAAAAAAATAATCCTGAACAACCCTTTTAACGTTTGTGGCTCATAAAATGCTCCCACTATACATAACTGGAGTTTGAGGGGTTGCATATTGTACTTTGCAACTAGTAGGCACTTGAAAGGAGCAATGTAAGCTGTCCTCAGCAAACCAGCATCTTGTGTGGTTACTATGTTCTTCATTTATGTATTTTAGTTTGGAAGCTGTGCTGCCTTCTATGAAGATCTTGGATGCAATGAAGGATAATCTTCATCAACCTGTTTGGATAAATGCGGACATACTTCCTGGGCCTGGTGGAAGTGTCACAGTGGATGCAAGAGAATTTCTTCAAATCGTCACCTCTTTCTTTCCAAATGTTACTCTATCATTGGGCTGGACAACTGCATGGCATCCTGATAAAAGCAATGAAGGTACAACCTGTGTGTGTTACTGGATTCACCACTGATGTGCCTGTTTCTTCCAAGGCCACTTTATTACATAAAGGCAAGCCAAGTGAATTAATTTGTGGACCTAAAATTTCCAAAATTGATGTGGTATTATGGTGAGAGTATTGTACTTTGAGTTGGTCATAAACATCTTAGAATAGCAGAGGTGAGAGATGGTCTACAGGCTAGCTCTCTCATAGATTTAGCACAGAACAGCTTCTTGTAGACACTATGTACTGTGTTAAAAACTTTTTTAGCCCAAAATTACAACTATATCGATTAACAAAACAGCCTAAAAGGTGTCCATAGCCTGTATGAAGATGTATTTTACTATTTGGATACCTTTTCTTCTTTTATTTCTTAGCCCAGTGTAAACTTTTTGGTCAAATTACCTCTGAGATTGAGTGATGCATAAATGGCCCTGACCCTGAACATGTTCTATCGCTCAATGATGTGATCTCTTTTGCATTCAGAGAATTCCATTATTCCGTTGATAAAACAACATATTCAGTCGTCAGTATACTTATCATGGTGATGTATATGCCTGTTTTTTCCTGCTACTGAACAATGAATGGCCTTGACGTACAGAGCAGAACCAATTCAAATTGACATTCATGATGATGTGGGAAAGTAACGCTTGTATCATCCAAAGGACAACCAATTTTTTTTTCTTTGAGTTGATGGTTATATAAAAACTGAAAATTTTTGCAACATCTGAAGTATTTGGCATCGTTGTGATTGTTATATTTCTAGTCATAAACCTGATGATTCCTTACTTTTCAAAGGCAGTCAAAAAAGTGATGTTGAAATATACAGTACAGACCAAAAGTTTGGACACACCTTCTCATTCAAAGAGTTTTCTTTATTTTCATGACTATGAAAATTGTAGATTCACACTGAAGGCATCAAAACTATGAATTAACACATGTGGAATTATATACATAACAAACAAGTGTGAAACAACTGAAAATATGTCATATTCTAGGTTCTTCAAAGTAGCCACCTTTTGCTTTGATTACTGCTTTGCACACTCTTGGCATTCTCTTGATGAGCTTCAAGAGGTAGTCCCCTGAAATTGTTCAAGAGGTAGATAATAATACCTCCAAAATAGTTATTGCTGTACATTTCCCAATATGTCTACTTCATGTTTGGATCATTTTGTGAATGCAATTTTTTTTTTTTGGGGGGGGGGGGGGGGGGGACGTTAGAAGGCTTAGAAGTTTAGAAGCAAATCTTTAAATTTTTCAGAAAATTTCCAAAACCCAATAGTCCTGCTATTAAATCAAGCGAAAGAGAGACAAATGACCTCACAGTGTTTTTGCAGCTGTAGACCAATCTCTGGCGACTTTCTTAGGATCGGTTGCCTTGGCGATGAGGGAACTGCAATGCCCCATTGTTTCAGAAGCAGGATGCCTTGTTCCAGGGTAGATCATGTAGTGAGTTCCATTCATAGAAATCTGAATTTTTGTTGGAAATCCCCACTTATAAGGAGTCCCTTGATTGCAGAGAGCTTGTGTGACTGGAAGCAGCTTTCTTCTCTCTTGCAGAGTTGCCTGAGAAAGATCCATAAATAAAGTAATGGTTTAAAAGGGATCCAGTAGCTTCTGTCGTTTTCTTGCTGCTTGCACGGCATCGGGGAGATTTTTGGGCTTCTGTAGCCTGTGGGCCCGATCTATAACCAATTCAGCTTCAGGTACATGTGGGAGAACCTTTTTTGATTATTTTTGTTATGTATGATGATAATTCTGATGGAGGAACTGATTCAGGAATGCCCCGAAACTTCATGTTGTTGCGGCGGTCTCTGTCATCTATATCCGCCATCTTAACTTTGACCGCCTCCAGCAACTCTGCGATAGTATTATGTGCATCTCATTGCTCGTTATGGGCAGATGAGAACTCTCCCATTTTATGTTCCACATCACCTATTCTACCGCTCAACTCCTCTACAGTGGATGTTATGGAAGTTATAGCTTGTGTAATGTATTTTTGTATTGAGCGTCTCAAGGCCAACATGGCCTCCTTCATGAACAATTCAGAAGCCGCTTTGCCACTTGGTTGTATGGCAGCTAATGCGTCGGCTGGCTCTGTGTATAGATCGGATTTTGCTGAAGCGGTAGAGCCTTCAAATGAAAGTGAAGTGTCCCACCTGTTTTTTTGCTTGGCCTGGCCGGCTGTACTGGAGTCCCCTGACTGTGGGATGGCCTCCGTGCGGTATGTCGGCTGGTTAGGCCCTTCCTTGGCCTCTTGATTTCTCTTTAGTAGTGATGATCGAGCATGCTCGGCCGAACACCTGTTCGGCTCAAGCATCTCGATGCTCGGCACATGGCGGTACTCAGCCGAGTACCGCATGTGCTCGAGCGCCATGCTCGAGTCTCCTCCCCGCACGTTTCTTGGCTGCTATGCAGCCAATAAACGTGCAGGTAAGTACTGCCCTCACTGTAATGCCAGTAGCCATGTTGGCAACTGGCATTACAGTGATTGGCTGGCCGAAATGCATCATCGGGTGCTATATAGCACCCGATGGCGCATGTTTGGCTCGTTCGTAGTCAGGGAGAGCTGAGCATAGGAAGGGACAGAGAGTGTAGGGAGTGTAATTGAATATTTTTTTTTTGTGCAAAAACGTTTTAGAGACCCAAAAGTCCTTGTAAGGACTATTGTGTGATGGCAGCAATATATGTTTGTAGCGCAACTTGCGCTAAATTGCTCAGTGTTAGGCCTCATGCACACGACTGTTGTGCGTTTTGCGGTCCGCAAATTGCGGATCTACAAAACACGGATCCGCAAAACGGACAAGAATAGGAAAGGTTATATTTTTTTGGCGGACCACGGAACGGAGCAACGGATGCAGACAGCACACTGAGTGCTGTCCGCATCTTTTGCAGCGGCATTGAAGTGAATGGGTCCGCATCCAAACCGCAAAAACTGCGTCTCGGATGCGGACCAAAACAACGTTCGTGTGCATGAGGCCATAGGGAGAGCTGTGCATAGGAAAGGACAGACAGTGTAGGGAGTGTAATAGGAAGATTTTTATACAAAAAACTTTTCAGAGACCCAAAAGTCCTTTTAAGGACTATTCTGTGTGACAGTAGCAATATATATTTTTAGCGCATCTTGCGCTAAATACCGTGTGATAGGCCGCTGCGGACAGTTAAATTATTTGCGCCACATCTCCTGTGTAAAGTGTGCACATCCCTAAAATATCAGTGACATCCAGTGTACTTTTTCCGTAGACTGTGTCTGCTGCGGACATTTAAATTATCTGCACCACATCTCCTGTTTAAAGTGTGCGCATCTCTAAAATATCAGTGACATCCAGTGTACCTTTTTCCGTAGACGCTGTGAGCAGTGACATTACCTGTGGTACCTGTCCTGTATAGTGTTTCCTAATCACAAATACCTTTGTAAATTTTTTTGCGCATAGACTTCCAAATTCTACGCTACTGTACGTGTGCCATACTTTCAAGCATATATCACATTTAAAATGAAGAAGGCGAGCAGTAAGGGACGGGGAAGTGGCCATGATGCTGATGGTGCACGCAGATAATGCTTCCAGTCGGTTAAGCACCACCCTGTCTTCCACCAAGTCTAGTCTCAGTAGCCAGGAGTCTGGTCAACACAATCCTCACCCTGATCCTCCTTCCTCCCACCATATACAGTCTGGCCAAACAAGTGATCCCACACTCCATTCCAAGGACCTCTTTTCATGGCCATTACTTGATTTGGCCCTCTCGCCAAGCACACTTGAAGAGGGACATGCCCTGATTCCCACCCTCTTGAGCATCCACATTCACAAGAACATGACGGTGCGGAATGGCAGTTAGTGTTTAATGAGGTGGATGATGATGAGACACAGTTGCCAATGACTCAACCGCAATTACTGTCTCAAGAGGTGGATGAGACACAGTTGTCAATCACTGAGTTTGTGGTTAGGTCAACAAATCAGGAGGATGAGCAGAGTGAGGAAGTGGAAGAGGAGGTGGTGGACGATGAGGTCACTGACCCAACCTGGGAAGGTGGAAAGCTGAGCGAAGACAGCAGTATAGAGGGGGAGGGATCTGCAGCACTGCAACAGGCTGTCCACGGAAGCTGTCCAATAAGTGGGACGAATGCCTGGGTCCAAAATCTGTGTCTGCAGGTCACACCACTGCCTCCTCTTTCCCTATGTTACGTGCTGGCCAATCCCCTGTAGAAGGCGCAGGACCGGATGCCTCTCCCGCCCTGCACCTGGACCTTTGCAAGTACCATCAGCAACCACATCCACTTCCGTGTCCCAGCACAGGGTTCAAATGTCCTTACCCCAGGCGTTTGAACGCAAGCGAAAATACCCAGCCCACCCACCGGCCATAGCACTAAATGCACAACTTTCCAAATTACTGGCCCTGGAAATGTTGCCATTTAGGCTTGTGGACACTGAGGCCTTCCGCAGCCTGATTTCGGTGGGCGTCCCGCATTACGCATTCCCCAGCCGCCACTATTTTTCAAGGTGTCGTGCCCGCCTTACACCAACATGTGTCCCGTAACATCACACGTGCCCTGACCAACGCAGTTACTGGGAAGGTCCACTTAACCACGGACACATGGACAAGTGCATTCGGCCAGGGACGCTACGTTTCCCTGACGGCACACTGGGTGAATGTTGTGGAGGCCAGGAGCAAGTCGTACCCCAGGATGGCACAGGTGCTACCGACGGATTGCGGGCCCTACGTCGATCAGGGATTCTGCCAGCACCTACGTTAGTGGCTCCAACTCCCACTTCTCCTCCGCCTCCTCCTCCACTTCCACCTCCGATTTATCCGCGTGCAGCACCAGTCAGTCATCCGTCGGTAGCTGGAAGCAGTGTAGCACTGCAGTGGGGAAGTGGCAACAGGCCGAGCTGAAGCTGATATGCTTAGGGGACAAACAGCACACCGCTGCAGAGCTGTGGCAGGGGATAAGAGACCAGACTGAGCTGTGGCTCTCGCCACTCAACCTACAACTAGGCATGGTTGTGTCTGATAATGGCCGTAACTTGGCGGCTTTGGAGCTCGGCAAGCTCAGACACATCCCATGCCTAGCCCACGTGTTCAACCTTGTGGTTCAGCAGTTTCTCAAAGCTTTCCCCAATTTGCCTGAGCTACTGGTGAAGGTGCGCTGCGTGTGTGCACATTTCTGCAAGTCATCGACAGCTACTGCCGTTCTGTCCACGCTGCAGCAGCGCTTGAAATTGCCAGCTCAACCGGATGTTGTGCGACATGAGCACGTGCTGGAACTCCACGTTCCACATGTTGGCCAGGCTTTGTGAGCAGCAGAGGGCAGTAGTGGAATACCAGCTGCAACATGGTCGCCGCCTTTCCAGTCAGCTTCTGCTATTCACAGGCGAGGAGTGGGTATGGATGTCTGACCTCTGTGAGGTTTTAAGAAACTTTGAGGAATCAGCACAGATGGTGAGCGGGGATAACGCTATTATCAGCGTAACCATCCCACTTCTGTGTCTACTCAAATGCTCACTGCTCACAATTAGGGACGACGCTTTGCATGTGGAAGAGGTGGAAATGGGGGAAGACATTACACAGGGTGATAGCTAGAGCACAATCAGTTCGTCTTCTCAGCGCGAATTGGACGATGAAGAGGAGGAGCATAAGACGGTTGCCTCTGCTACAGAGGGTAGTACCCATGGAAGTTTAATTCAATCTGTTCAGTGTGGGTGGACAGAAGAAGAGGAAGAGGATGAGGAGATTCAGAGTGATCCTCCTGATGATGACAGCAAAGTCTTGCCTGTTGGTTCTCTGGCACACATGGCTGACTTAATATTAGGCTGCCTTTCCCGCGACCCGTGCGTTATACGCATTTTAGACAACACTGATTACTGGTTGTTCACCCTTCTCGACCCCCGCTACAAAGAGAACTTCTCATCTCTCATTCCTCTGGTGCAGAGGACGAGCAAAATGGTGCAATACCAGAAGATCCTTGTTGAAAAATTGCTCCAAAAATTCCATCTGACAACGCTGGCGGCAGAGTCCGTAGTTCCTTGGCCAACCGAGGAGGAGAGACAAGGGGAACACACAGCAGTTCCAACAGAGGCAGGACAACACTCTCCAAAGCCTGGAACTGTTTCATGACACCCCGCCAGCACCCTCACCCTGATGCATGGCCTAGTGTCACAAGAAGGGAACAATTTTGGAAGATGGTGAAGGAGTACATAGCAGACCGTGTCAGCATCCTCAATGATCCCTCAGTGCCTTACAACTACTGGGTGTCCAACCCTGCCACCATTGTTTTGTCTGAGTGGGTATTTAGTGCTGCTGGTGGCATTATAACAGATAAGCGTATCCGCCTGTCAACTGAAAATACTGACGGGTTGACTCTTATAAAAATGAACAAGGCCTGGATTGACCATGACTTCTCAACTCCACCAGAGGAAAGCTGATGAAAATAAAGGCACTTTAAGGCCCCTTTCACACGAGCGAGTATTCCACACGGATGCGATGTGGGAGGTGAACGCATTGCACCCGCACTGAATACCGACCCATTCATTTCTATGGGGCTGTTCAGATGAGCGGTGATTTTCACGCATCACTTATGCGTTGCGTGAAAATCGCAGCATGCTCTATATTCTGTGTTTTTCACGCAACGCAGGCCCTATAGAAGTGAAAGGGGTTGCGTGAAAATCGCAAGCATCCGCAAGCAAGTGCGGATGCGGTGCGATTTTCACGCACGGTTGCTAGGAGACGATCGGGATGGAGACCCGATCATTATTATTTTCCCTTATAACATGGTTATAAGGGAAAATAATAGCATTCTGAATACAGAATGCAAAGTAAAATAGGGAAAATAATACAATCTACAGAACACCGATCCCAAGCCCGAACTTCTGTGAAAAAGTTCGGGTTTGGGTACCAAACATGCGCGATTTTTCTCACGCGAGTGCAAAACGCATTACAATGTTTTGCACTCGCGCGGAAAAATCGCGGGTGTTCCCGTAACGCACCCGCACATTTTCCCGCAACGCCCGTCTGAAAGAGGCCTAAATGTGTTGTTTATAATGTACTGAATACACTGTATTCCCATGCACCCCTTCCACCACAAACAAGGGTATATGGTTGAATCTTCCTTTTCTCATCCTCGTTCTCCTCTTCCATCATATTAACATGCTTATTCGGCGCATATATGCCCTTCGCATATAATGTTTTACAGGGTCAGCTCACCAGCAGGCCCTCGCATATAATGTTTTAAAGGGTCAGCTCACCAGGAGGCCCTTGCATATAATGTTTTACAGGGTCAGCTCACCAGCAGGCTTTCACCTACAATCTTTTACAGGGTCAGCTCACCTGAAGGCCCTCGCATATAATGTTTTAGAGGGTCAGCTCACCTGCAGGCCCTCACCTACAACCTTTTAGAGGGTCAGCTCACCAGCAGGCTCGCACCTAAAATCTTTTACAGGGTCAGCTCACCTGCAGGCTCGCACCTAAAATCTTTTACAGGGTCAGCTCACCTGCAGGCCCTCACCTAATTATACCTAATAGGTAATTTGCGCGCATGCTACCTTGCTTGGATGTGATAGCAGTAGCTGTTTCTCAGGCTCCCTCTCCGAAATCAAACCCTGATTCCCTGTTACCTGTAGTCACCATGGTTTGCGTTGACAATAACATCGAAAGTTGATAGGCCAGACATCCGAATGGATCGTCGCCGTCACGGGGACGTGCGATCGGCCCCAGGTTATCTAGAGTCACCAAAGCGGCAGCAGGCCCTCACCCGTAATGTCTTAGATGGTCAGATCAGCAGGCCCTTGCTCCAAATGTTTTTGAGGGTCACCAGCAGGCCATCAATCATAATTTTTCAAGACTGTGTATGATACCCTCCTTTATGTGTAACAAAGGGTGTATTGTAGTGCCGGTTCCTTGTAATTTTTGGCCGCCCTTTCACTTAGTGCATAGGCTTTATGAGTGTAGGAGTCCCACTACATGAACAATTGTACCACAATGTGAATGAGGCCGTACTTTATGTGATATACAGGTTGTTTCGGAGTGCCTCTTTCTTGTAATTTTTGGCAGCACTTGCACTTTATATACAAGTAAATATACAGGAAAGAATGTTTCCTAACAATTTTTCCTCTAAAATCGATTTTATCTTTGGTTTTGTGCGTATTATTGTCGAACAACATCGTTCCCAGCAGCGACCTGGGAGTCCAAGATGCATCCAGACATCCTCCCCATGCTGTTCCCGAACCATTTCGTTGGTGTTTCCATCAATTTCTGACCTTTTCCTATGAACCAGGCACCCTCCCCTCTTCAGAGCAGGGGGTGTCTGGTTTAATGCTCGGGTTCTCCCATTGACTTCCATTATATTCGGGTGCTCGGTAGAGCACCCAAGCATCCTGACGTGTTCGGCCTGAGCCCCCGAGCACAATGGTGCTCGATCAACACTACTCTTTAGCTTATGTCCTACCTCGGTAAGGAGGACGAGCATTGTGCCGGGTCTGGCGGGCTGGTGTCATGCCGGTCAGATGGAGATTCTGGCGAGCTAGTTGGAGAACCCGACAGTTCTTTTGAGGTGTCTTCTTCAGCGCCCTGTCTGTCCTGCTTAGTTTGCGTCATACGGGTAGCGCTGGATTCAGGGCGGCTGCCATTGCTACCTGCCGTGTGTGGCGGAAAGAACTCTGTAAGGAACTTTGGTGCTTCTTTTTTATTCCTTTTCGACATTCTTTGATTTGGGGTGGCTTTAGAGCTCTGTTTCAGGGTGCTCATGGCCATATTGTCTAGAACCACTGCTAAGCAGGATGCCTGTGAGTAGCTAAGCTTTCAAGCAGCCATCATGCTCCCCTGCCAATACCTGTTTGGGGGGTGACAGAAGCCCTTTAAAGGTCTTTCTAAGGGTGCATACACACGACCGTAATTCTGGGTCTGCATCCGTTCCGCAATTTTGCGGGACAGTTGTGGACCCATTCATTTCAATGGGGCCGCAAAAGATGCAGACAGCACACTGTGTGCTGTCCCCATCCATTCTTCCTTTTTACGTCCCCGCATATAGAGCAAGGATAGGCATTTTCTATATAGCGCCGGCCATGTACGATCCGCAAAATGCGGAACGTACACGGCCAGTATCCATGTTTTGCAGAAATGCAATTTACAGACCGCAAAACACTTACGGTCGTGTGAATGCACCCTAACTGTGAGGGGGAGGATGCCAAAACACTACCCATTCGTGCATAAGTCTTTTAACTATGTTATCCACTGGTCTAACTACCAGCATCTTTGAAGACTATAAAGGGGTTGTCCCCAGGTCCCCCTTAACGGCTAAACAAGCCATCCCACCTTACTAAAGTGTTATATGGGGGCGTGGCCTGAGCATGAACATTTGAGCAGCCGGTGTACAGAGCTCCCAGACCCTGGGCCCTCTTTAATACCTTTTACAAGTCTCCTAAGGGCCCTTTTCTCCTCTTTTGGGCATGGTGAGACGCTCTAGACGACGAGGGACCCGCTTTGTGCCAGCTGAACCGCAGATAGCACAGTATTTCTCCCAGCAGCCGCCGCCAGTACCACATGCCGACACCACTAAGATGGAAGTGACGGGGCCGGACGCGCTGGAACAGCCGCGATTCCATCTGACCCAAGCCCCTACTGGCCTGCTCTCCGGCTCCCCTGCCATCACAGACCGGATCTCTGATGGGGCCCCGATGGTGCCTGCAAAGGCCTCCTTCACCTCCGGCACATGGGCCTCGATGCAATCGGCCTCCCCGCCAGCTGCACCGGCTACAGGGAGCACTGGAACAGAGGTGAGGCCGCCGCCTGACTCCCCCTGTCATGTGATACGACGGGCACAGATACCCGCATCGCCCTCTCTTTATGCAGAGACTTTGGGGGGGAAACCCTCTCAAGACACTGGTGCCTGATGTAGCAGGCCCTCAGTTGCAGCCCCGACAATCCAACATTACAGGGTCGCCCCCTTTGGCCACCATAGGATCCTTACCATTCAGTGCCTCTGAAGGTGTCCCTAACTTAGCGGGGGACCCCATGATGGAACAGATGTTACCGCAGGACATGCCAGATACCCCTGTTATCTTTCATTCTCAATCGTTATCGGTCTCAGAGGCCTCTGATTCGGCGTCCTCAGCCTCCTCTTCGCCTAATAAACGCGCTAAAAGGCCTAAACTACGCGATATTTGGTCATTGCTCAGCACTCTTCCCACTAAAATGGACTTAGAGGCGATGTTATTGAAGCTTGAATCTAAACAAGACAAGGCCATTGCCTCAGTCAAAGCTGATATTATTGCCATTTCTACCAAACTGACCTCCCAGGAGCATCTTTCTAACTCTCTGGACTCTCGTTTGACACAGGTGGAGGCGAGCATGGCCTCCCAAAAAGCCCTAAACAGACACCTGCTGCTTCAACTTGATGACCAGGAGAATAGAGGGCGCCGTAACAATATTAAACTGCGAGGGATCCCCGAAGAGATCCAATCTTCAGAATTGCGTACAGCAGTGACGGCGGTTTTTAACAACCTCCTCGACGGACCGGAAGAGTCCGAGATTGAGCTGGACAGGGTTCACCGAGTCACGGGTCCCCGATGAGTAAGTGCCTCCAATCCGCGAGACGTGCTGTGTCGCGTCCATTTCTTCAGGGAAAAAGAGGACTTGATACAGAGAGCCTGGAGACTGGGCACGGTACCTTTTGCAAATTCTCAAATCCACATTTTACCGGATGTTTCTAGAAGAACTTTGATGATGAGGCGTATTCTGAAGCCGATCCTCCAAGTTATTACTGAAGCCGGAGCCATGAATCGATGGGGTCACCCCTTCCACCTGATTGTCCGCAGGAATGGAACCACATTCGCTCTTCACTCGCCGGACCAGACGGAGGACTTGTCCCGATTTTTAGATGTACCTATAGTATCTCTACCGAACTGGTGGGACATCCCGATCCCTGCATCTTTTGTCCTGGACTCATCTAGTCTTCAGGGTGTTGATGACAACCAGACATTGACTCAAGATGTACCAAGAGAGAGACGTGATCGTTCTCCCCGCTCTGTTCCGGATTGATGAGCCCGTGCTGGGGCTTGAAGGCCTCTATTGTCATAACCGGTGACTGGCTCTCTCAGAGCCACTATATAGGATGATCCGAGTCCTACTATCTCACCCATGTCATATGGGCTTATAGTTATGTTTTTTTTGTTTTTTTTCACTAGCCGTTTTGTTCTTGTTGCCACCCAGATTAATATGACCTGGGCCCAGGCAATGGGACGCATTTGCTGATTGCTCTCCCTCTCTCCAACTAGGTCAAGCGAATCTTGGTTGACTCTCTCTGAGCCTTCCAAGAATTGCATAGTGGGAGTTCTTCCCACCTTTTTCTGCGGAGTTTTTCTCTGCAGGCTTTGTTATACCCTCTCTGGACTAGCCGGTTAGGGTTATATTGTTAAGTCTTTTCTGTTTGTCCTGTCTTTCCCCCTCCCTTTTGTCTCCTTTGTCTGTTATTACGTATTTTTCATTCTCCCTTTCTCTTAGCAGATTGAGGCCATGACTAATATCCAGTTTGCGTCTATCAACGCAAATGGGCTGAATACCCATGAAAAGCGCTCTTCCATTCTCCGGCTCCTATGGAGCAAGAAGGTACAGGTAGCATTTATCCAAGAGACCCACTTCCGCAGGGATGCTATGCCGTCGCTTAAATGACTAATATCCAGTTTGCGTCTATCAACGCAAATGGGCTGAATACCCATGAAAAGCGCTCTTCCATTCTCCGGCTCCTATGGAGCAAGAAGGTACAGGTAGCATTTATCCAAGAGACCCACTTCCGCAGGGATGCTATGCCGTCGCTTAAATCCCCTAGGTATCCGGATACATATCATAGCTGTTTTTCGGGGTCAAAGTCGAGAGGAGTAAGCATACTCATTGCCAGATCTGTCCCTTGGGAATTCTTAGATGCTCGCACGGATGACAACGGTCGCTTTCTATTTCTCAAGGGACGTCTTGCAGGGCAGCTGTACACCCTAGCAAATGTATACCTACCCAACACCAAACTCAAGGCCCTAACTGGGATCTTAACTCGCCTGGATGACTTTGCGGAGGGCACCTTGTTGGTCGGGGGGGATCTCAATGTGGCACTAGACCCTGTCGTGGATGTCTCTAGATGGACCTCTTACCTTGCCCATTCATATCTTCGGGATATTAAAAAACTTCTCCACTCCCATCAACTAGTAGACGCGTGGCGGGTTCTTAACCCTGAGGTCAAAGACTTCACGTTTTATTCGGCAGCGAAGGACACTTATTCCAGACTAGACTATTTTTTACTGAGACACTCGGCGGTGCCCCTCTTGGCTTCATCAATTATAGACCCGCTGACTTTCTCGGACCACGCAATGCTCCATGTTTCCTTGAAGTCCCCCCTCCCTGCTCCGAAATCTTGGCAGTGGCGACTAAATGAATCCTTACTGCAAGATCTGGAGGTAGCTCAAGGGGGTACATACGGAGATCTCTCAATACTTTGAAACCAATCAAACTGATGATATGTCACCTATCTCGGTTTGGGCAGCTCACAAATGTGTAATCCGTGGGGAATTCATCAAACATGGAGCGAGACGTAAGAAAGAAAGGGCAGCTGAAATCTCTCGGCTTTTGGCAGAAATAGTCACCCTTGAACAGGCCCATGAAAAGTCTCACGCAATGGCTGCACGCACCCCCCTCCTCTTGGCCAGAAGTAAGCACAAGGAGAAGTTGGACATACGTACAAAAACCATTCTAGCTAAGGGCCGCAGGTACTTCTTTGAGTTCGAAAACAAAAGTGGCAAATTGCTAGCCAGATTACTCAGAGAGCAAAGGGCTAGAAATTATGTTCCCCGTATAGCCACTGCCCGAGGATCACTCCTTAATGACCCAGCCGCTATTGCAGAAGCCTTTGCTCAGTATTACCAATCATTATACAATCTCTCACAGCCCAACGACACTACAGGGTCTATGCACTCGGTGATGAACAAGTATCTTGTTGATTCGGGTATGCCAAAGATACCTACAGACTCCCTCTTAGACTTAGACAGGCTGATTTCTACCGAGGAAATAGCAGAGGCTTTGAAAACTATGCAACCCAGTAAGACCCCGGGTCCTGATGGCCTCCCTGCCTCCTGTTACAAGAGATTTTTACCTCTTCTCCAGGCCCCACTAGCTAAAGCACTTAATGTACTCAGCACAGGGCACTCACTCCCTGCAGACATGTCACATGCTCATATCACAGTAATACATAAGGAAGGAAAGGACCCCACCCAATGCGGCAACTACCGTCCCATTTCACTTTTAAACGTGGACCTTAAATTGTTCGCTAAAATCTTGGCCACACGGCTGGTTCCGCTGCTTTCTAATCTCATACACAATGACCAGGTGGGTTTCATTCCGTCGCGTGAGGCGAGAGATAACACCACTAAGGTTCTCAACCTAATTTCACCATGCCAGGATCCGAGACGTCCCACTCTGTCTTTTGTCCACGGATGCTGAAAAAACTTTTAACAGGGTGGGGTGGTCTTGGTTGTTTGCGGTATTGCGCTACATTGGCATAACCGGTCCTCTGGCAACATGAATCCGAGCTCTATATGAGTCTCCGTCTGCGACCACAAAGGTGATTGGTGTGCTGTCTCCGTCTTTTGCGATACGGAATGGGACCCGCCAGGGATGCCCCCTCTCCCCACTGATCTTTGTTCTTACCCTGGAACCGCTCCTGAGGGCAATTCGCCAAAACCCAAATATATCGGGACTCTTGGTTGAGGGCAAAGAATTTTAGATAGCAGCTTATGCGGATGATCTGATGTTCACGCTTACTAACCCCAAGATTTATTTTCCGAACTTGATGGCGGAATTTCCCACATTTCATGGCCTCTCTAATCTGAAGATTAATTTTCAGAAATCAGAGGCCTTGAATATTTCCCTACCTGATACGCTAGTGGCCGACTTGGTGGCTTCCTTCCCATTCAAGTGGGCCACCGGAGCAGTGAAGTATCTAGGCACGTTTATCCCCTCGGATCTGAAGGAGGTGTACCACAGGAATTTTATCCCTCTCCGGGACCGGATCAGGGAAGATCTTAAGAGGTGGTCGAAAGGACTACACACATGGTTTGGAAGATGTGATATTTTTAAAATGAACATCCTCCCACGGGTGTTTATACCTCTTTCAGACCCTCCCCATTAAACTCCCCTCCAGTTTCTTCGACAGGATACATGGGGACTTATTCAGATTTATCTGGGCCAGGGGTAGTCCGAGACTTGCTAGATCTCTCTTACACATCCCGAGGGATAAAGGAGGGCTAGTTGTACCTGACTTACGTAAATATTACTCAGCCTCCTTGCATCAAAGGATAGTGGACTGGTGTCGTCACTCATTGCTCAAACAATGGGTCTCAATCGAACAACTATGCTTGAGCTATCCTCTAGCCTCCTTACCTTGGGTAGATATGAAACTCCCTTCAGCTCTCTCTAACCATCCCATAATCGGTCCCACCATTACACTATTTCATAAAGTCAGAGACAATCCTTTGATCTCCCCCTCCCCTTCCCCATTGTTCCCCATCTTAGGAAATCCCAGTTTCCCGGCGAGCTGCCGAGGAGGGCCATATTTGCAATGGCGGGAAAATGGGAGGTCCCGTGCTCCCTTTTTCAGAACCTCGGGCAGATGGTTTACTTATAATGAGATATTGAGTGTGACAGATCCCTGCCCTTTGGGATTCTGGAGATCCAGACAACTGACGCATTTTCTATCCTCTATTCCGGCCTCCGCAGGGTTTGACAGGTCTCTCACCTCTTTCGAGAAAGCTTGTATTGGGTCGTGTTCCTATAGACATTCCTTATCTGAATGTTACCAGTTCTTGGTGGCTCCTCGACAGGACTACCTGCCCCCTTATGTGGCGAAGTGGTCTCAAGACCTGGGAGTAGACATCCCCCCACTAATTGGTCGAAACTATTCTGCCTGCTCTACAGGTCATCCATGGCGAGTAGATTCCAGGAGGCGGGATATAAGATAATGTCCAGATGGTACTATGTCCCTGTCAGATTACAGAAAATGTTCCCATCTGCGTCCCCTGTTTGCTGGCGCTGTGACTCAGCCATGGGCTCAATGCTACACATTTTTTGGGAAGGCCCAAGAATCAGTCCTTTTTGGCAGATGATCCATAAAACATTGTCCTAAATTTTTCGGCTTACGGTACCAAATACACCTGGTTTCTTTTTACTATTTCTATCGGATCTCCCAATGAGCGTGCTTCGTAAGTCTTGTCTGTGCTCCTTGGTGATAGCGGCTAGGTCATGCATCCCTGCGAGGTGGAAGCTCTCCTTGCCTCCGACAATTAGCTGCTGGATCCAAAAGGTGTAGGAGATCCGGAGAATGGAGGAACTTACCTCGCAGCTACGAGCTAAACATTAAGCTTTCCTTGATGCTTGGACCCCCTGGTTTTTCTTCCAGGAATCTCAGGAATTTCGGAGCCTACTGTCCTGAGTGGCTGAACTTTTCAACCTAGTACTCTTTTGTGCTCCCCCCCCCCCTTCCTTCTGTGTCAAGTGTTCGTATTTTACTATATGTTTGTCGGGAACACCTTCCAATACAACAAGTACGTTGTTTCTTTTTTCCTGGACATTTTTGTTTATGAGGCCAGGAGTACATTTTTGCCAATATCTCCCGGCAGGATTCCTGCTTAGACAAATCAGACCCTTTTTTAATGGGGGTCTTCAGCTCATATTTCAGTTGCCAGCAGGTTTTATTAAGATGACTGTAAATTGATGACTTCTCATTGTAGTGCATTATTTTTGAAGCACTTGTACTCTATCTACTTTGCTGATGCACGGTTTGTTATCCGTATATATTTAAATAAAGAATTGAAAAAAAAAATAAAAAATAAAGTGTTAACCCCTTAGGGACGCATGACGTACCGGTACGGCATGTTTCCTGAGTCCTTAAAGGGGTTATGTGTTAGGGCTGCATTATACATCATTAAAGATACATTTCTAATGTACTCACTTTATTGATTTTGCGCTGTTTCCACACTGCTGATTTGGGTCATGTGACCCCCGACGTCATCAACCCTTCTCTGGTGCTGACGTCTCGTTTACAAGCTTCTCCCTGCTTGAGGGAGTGGCCCAGCTCTGTAAACGAGACGTCAGAGCCTTTGGTGCCCGCCCCCTCTAACCCTGTATCTGGCTGTCGCGATCTCATTAGCATATCAATAGAGCAGCAGGGCTGATAGTACTGTGCAAAACAGAAGCTCCTGTGTTGCACTGAAAGAGTGTACAGGAGAGCTCTGATAAGGAAAGGGTTACCCAGGTGCTGCCAGTTGCTGTATTGCTGTGATCCAGGAGCAGGAATGAAGGATAAGCAGCTCAGCCAATAAAAGGGAGAAGGCAAGCTGTTTACACTGGAGAGTAAAGACATGTGCTTCTGCCTGGGCTCTTAGGTTTCCCGGGGAGAGGAAGGTGGGGGACACTGCATTGTGTGTATTGTGTGTATGGAGGGGTGGGGGACACTGCATTGTGTGTATGGGGTGGGGGAGGGGGATACTGCATTGTGTGTATGGAGGGGTGGGGGACACTGCATTGTGTGTATTGTGTGTATGGAGGGGTGGGGACACTGCATTGTGTGTATGGAGTGGTGGGGGACACTGCATTGTGTGTATGGGGTGGGGGAGGGGGATACTGCATTGTGTGTATGGAGGGGTGGGGGACACTGCATTGTGTGTATGGAGGGGTGGGGGACACTGCATTGTGTGTATGGAGGGGTGGGGGACACTGCATTGTGTGTATGGGGTGGGGGAGGGGGATACTGCATTGTGTGTATGGAGGGGTGGAGGACACTGCATTGTGTGTATTGTGTGTATGGAGGGGTGGGGGAGACTTCATTGTGTGTATGGAGGGGTGGGGGACACTGCATTGTGTGTATCGAGGGGTGGGGGACACTGCATTGTGTGTATGGGGTGGGGGAGGGGGATACTGCATTGTGTGTATGGAGGGGTGGAGGACACTGCATTGTGTGTATGGAGGGGTGGGGGAGACTTCATTGTGTGTATGGAGGGGTGGGGGACACTGCATTGGGTGTATGGGGTGGGGGAGGGGGATACTGCATTGTGTGTATGGAGGGGTGGAGGACACTGCATTGTGTGTATGGAGGGGTGGGGGAGACTTCATTGTGTGTATGGAGGGGTGGGGGACACTGCATTGGGTGTATGGGGTGGGGGAGGGGGACACTGCATTGTGTATATTGTGTGTATGGAGGGTGGGGGACACTGCATTGTGTATATTGTGTGTATGGAGGGGTGGGGGACACTGCATTGTGTGTATTGTGGGTATGGAGGGGTGGGGGACACTGCATTGTGTGTATGGGGTGGGGGTGACTGCATTGTGTGTATGGGGTGGGGGAGGGGGACACTGCATTGTGTATATTGTGTGTGTATGGAGGGGTGGGGGACACTGCATTGTGTATGGGGGGGGGGGACAGTGACTACATAGTATATAGTCAACATAGATATGGCTGTAATATAGCTTAGATAGATATAGGGGTCATATATGACCCCTATATCTATCTAAGCTATATAAGATACATACACAGAGCTGCCTCAGAGCTTAGATACACAGAGCTGCCTCAGAGCTTAGATACACAGAGCTGCCTCAGAGCTTAGATACACAGAGCTGCCTCAGAGCTTAGATACACAGAGCTGCCTCAGAGCTTAGATACACAGAGCTGCCATAGAGTTTAGATACACAGAGCTGCCATAGAGTTTAGATACACAGAGCTGCCATGGAGCTTAGATACACAGAGCTGCCATAGAGCTTAGATACACAGAGCTGCCATATAGCTTAGATACATAGAGCTGCCATATAGCTTAGATACATAGAGCTGCCATATAGATTAGATACATAGAGCTTAGATACACAGAGCTGCCATAGAGCTTAGATACACAGAGCTGCCATAGAGCTTAGATACACAGAGCTGCCATAGAGCTTAGATACACAGAGCTGCCATAGAGCTTAGATACATAGAGCTTAGATACACATAGCTGTCATAGAGCTTAGATACACAGAGCTGCCGTAGAGCTTAGATACACAGAGCTGCCGTAGAGCTTGGATACACAGAGCTGCCATAGAGCTTAGATACATAGAGCCTGTGTTTCTTCAATGTGACAGGATGATCTGTCTGTGTGAGCTAGGAGATGATCATGTGACTGGTTTATGCAAAGTTAGGATGTGCAGAGCAGGGTGAGGGGAAGGTCAGATTGTTCACGCCCACAAATATTTATGAGGCAGAGCTCAGGCTTTGTTATACGCCCCCTCAGCATGTACTTCAGCATGTAAACAAAGCAATGACAGAACCATGAAAAGGTGTACATATGGGTTTTAACTTGATGAAATCTAGCTTAACCAAATTATATGTATATCCAGATGGGTTTTAAGAGTTTTTTTATTTTTTTTATTAACTCGGATAACCCCTTTAACCACCTCCGGACCGCCTAACGCAGGATCGCGTTCCGGAGGTGGCAGCCCTGCGCACAGTCACGCATATATGCGTCATCACGCGAGACGCGAGATTTCCTGTGAACGCGCGCACACAGGCGCGCGCGCTCACAGGCGCGCGCGCTCACAGGAACGGAAGGTAAGAGAGTGGATCTCCAGCCTACCAGCGGCGATCGTTCGCTGGCAGGCTGGAGATGTGATTTTTTTTTAACCCCTAACAGGTATATTAGACGCTGGTTTGATAACAGCGTCTAATATACCTGCTACCTGGAACTCTGGTGGTCCCCTTTGTTTGGATCGACCACCAGAGGACACAGGTAGCTCAGTAATATGTTGCACCAAGCACCACTACACTACACTCCCCCCCCCTGTCACTTATTAACCCCTTATTCACCCTTGATCACCCCTGATCACCCCATATAGACTCCCTGATCACCCCCCTGTCATTGATTACCCCCCTGTCATTGATCACCCCCCTGTAAAGCTCCATTCAGATGTCCGCATGATTTTTACGGATCCACTGATAGATGGATCGGATCCGCAAAACGCATCCGGACGTCTGAATGGAGCCTTACAGGGGCGTGATCAATGACTGTGGTGATCACCCCATATAGACTCCCTGATCACCCCCCTGTCATTGATTACCCCCCTGTAAAGCTCCATTCAGACGTCCGCATGATTTTTACGGATCCACTGATAGATGGATCAGATCCGCAAAACGCATACGGACGTCTAAATGGAGCCTTACAGGGGGCGTGATCAATGACTGTGGTGATCACCCCATATAGACTCCCTGATCACCCCCCTGTCATTGATTACCCCCGTCATTGATCACCCCCCTGTAAAGCTCCATTCAGATGTCCGCATGATTTTTACGGATCCACTGATAGATGGATCGGATCCGCAAAACGCATACGGACGTCTGAATGGAGCCTTACAGGGGCGTGATCAATGACTGTGGTGATCACCCCATATAGACTCCCTGATCACCCCCCTGTCATTGATTACCCCCCTGTCATTGATCACCCCCCTGTAAAGCTCCATTCAGATGTCCGCATGATTTTTACGGATCCACTGATAGATGGATCGGATCCGCAAAACACATACAGGCGTCTCCCTGGAGCCTTCCGGGGGGGGGGGTGATCACCCCATATAGACTCCCTGATCACCCCCCCTGTCATTGATCACCCCCCCCTGTCATTGATCACCCCCCCTGTCAGGCTGCATTCAGATGTCCGTATGATTTTTACGGATCCATGGATACATGGATCGGATCCGCAAAACACATACGGACATCTGAATGGAGCCTTATAGGGGGGTGATCAATGACAGGGGGGTGATCACCCCATATAGACTCCCTGATCACCCCCCTGTCATTGATTACCCCCCTGTCATTGTTAACCCCCCTGTCATTGATCACCCCCCTGTCATTGATCACCCCCCTGTAAGGCTCCATTCAGACATTTTTTTGGCCCAAGTTAGCGGAAATTATAATTTTTTTCTTACAAAGTCTCATATTCCACTAACTGTCAAAAAATTAAATCTCACATGAACTCACCATACCCCTCACGGAATCCAAATGCGTAAAATTTTTTAGACATTTATATTCCAAACTTCTTCTCACGCTTTAGGGCCCCTAGAATGCCAGGGCAGTATAAATACCCCACATGTGACCCCATTTCGGAAAGAAGACATCCCAAGGTATTCCTTGAGGGGCATATTGAGTCCATGAAAGATTGAAATTTTTGTCCCAAGTCAGCGGAAAGGGAGACTTTGTGAGAAAAAAATAAATAAAATCAATTTCCGCTAACTTGTGCCCAAAAAAATAATTCTATGAACTCGCCATGCCCCTCATTGAATACCTTGGGGTGTCGTCTTTCCAAAATGGGGTCACATGTGGGGTATTTATACTGCCCTGGCATTTTAGGGGCCCCAAAGCGTGAGAAGAAGTCTGGGATCCAAATGTCTAAAAATGCCCTCATAAAAGGAATGTGGGCCCCTTTGCCCACCTAGGCTGCAAAAAAGTGCCACACATGTGGTATCGCCGTATTCAGGAGAAGTTGGGGAATGTGTTTAGGGGTGTCATTTTACATATACCCATGCTGGGTGAGATAAATATCTTGGTCAAATGCCAACTTTGTATAAAAAAATGGGAAAAGTTGTCTTTTGCCAAGATATTTCTCTCACCCAGCATGAGTATATGTAAAAAGACACCCCAAAACAAATTGCCCAACTTCTCCTGAATACGGCGATACCACATGTGTGACACTTTTTTGCAGCCTAGGTGGGCAAAGGGGCCCACATTCCAAAGAGCACCTTTAGGATTTCACAGGTCATTTACCTACTTACCACACTTTAGGGCCCCTGGAAAATGCCAGGGCAGTATAACTACCCCACAAGTGACCCCATTTTGGAAAGAAGACACCCCAAGGTATTCCGTGAGGGGCATGGCGAGTTCCTAGAATTTTTTATTTTTTGTCACAAGTTAGTGGAAAATTATGATTTTTTTTTTTGATTTTTTTTTTCTTACAAAGTCTCATATTCCACTAACTTGTGACAAAAAATAAAAACTTCCATGAACTCACTATGCCCATCAGCGAATACCTTGGGGTGTCTTCTTTCCAAAATGGGGTCACTTGTGGGGTAGTTACACTGCCCTGGCATTCTAGGGGCCCAAATGTGTGGTAAGGAGTTTGAAATCAAATTCTGTAAAAAATGACCAGTGAAATCCGAAAGGTGCTCTTTGGAATATGGGCCCCTTTGCCCACCTAGGCTGCAAAAAAGTGTCACACATGTGGTATCTCCGTATTCAGGAGAAGTTGGGGAATGTGTTTTGGGGTGTCATTTTACATATACCCATGCTGGGTGAGAGAAATATCTTGGCAAAAGACAACTTTTCCCATTTTTTTTATACAAAGTTGGCATTTGACCAAGATATTTATCTCACCCAGCATGGGTATATGTAAAATGACACCCCAAAACACATTCCCCAACTTCTCCTGAATACGGAGATACCAGATGTGTGACACTTTTTTGCAGCCTAGGTGGGCAAAGGGGCCCACATTCCAAAGAGCACCTTTCGGATTTCACTGCCCATTTTTTACAGAATTTGATTTCAAACTCCTTACCACACATTTGGGCCCCTAGAATGCCAGGGCAGTATAACTACCCCACAAGTGACCCCATTTTGGAAAGAAGACACCCCAAGGTATTCGCTGATGGGCATAGTGAGTTCATGGAAGTTTTTATTTTTTGTCACAAGTTAGTGGAATATGAGACTTTGTAAGAAAAAAAAAAAAAATCATCATTTTCCGCTAACTTGTGACAAAAAATAAAAAGTTCTATGAACTCACTATACCCATCAGCTTAGGGTGTCTACTTTCCGAAATGGGGTCATTTGTGGGGTGTTTGTACTATCTGGGCATTGTAGGACCTCAGGAAACATGACAGGTGCTCAGAAAGTCAGAGCTGCTTCAAGAAGCGGAAATTCACATTTTTGTACCATAGTTTGTAAACGCTATAACTTTTACCCAAACCATTTTTTTTTTTACCCAAACATTTTTTTTTTATCAAAGACATGTAGAACAATAAATTTAGAGCAAAATTTATATATGGATCTCGGTTTTTTTTGCAAAATTTTACAACTGAAAGTGAAAAATGTCATTTTTTTGCAAAAAAATAGTTGAATTTCGATTAATAACAAAAAAAGTAAAAATGTCAGCAGCAATGAAATACCACCAAATGAAAGCTCTATTAGTGAGAAGAAAAGGAGGTAAAATTCATTTGGGTGGTAAGTTGCATGACCGAGCAATAAACGGTGAAAGTAGTGTAGGTCAGAAGTGTAAAAAGTGGCCTGGTCTTTCAGGGTGTTTAAGCACTGGGGGCTGATGTGGTTAAGGACCCATGACGTACCAGTACGTCATGTGTTGTTCCGATCACTGCCGCCCAGCCTCCCCTTGAATAATCGTTGGTGTACAGTGGGTGCGATGTGATGCGATGTCAGCCGTTTAACCCTTTCCATACCGCGGTCCGTACGGACCGCTGTATGGAAAAGGTTAGCAGCTCAGGGTCAGGGAGCTCCCTCCCTCTCCCATCGGGGGGCTGCTGTGACTTTGCAGCCCCTCGATGGAGAGGGAGAGAGCCCCCAGACAGCCCCCCTCCTTACCCTTCCCCGTCTGCGCAGTTGTGGCCACAACTGAGCAGACGGGGAAGGTTTCTATGGCAACAGGACGCCTGCTAAAGGCTGTACTGTATTATACAGACATCAGACCCACTGGATCTTCAAGAACCAAGTGGGTCTGGGTAAAAAAAAAAAAAGTAAAAATCAAAAAAACACATTTATCACTGATTAAAAATGAAAAAAATAAAATTCCCTACACATGTTTGGTATCGCCGCGTCCATAACGACCTGATCTATAAAACGGTCATGTTACTTTACCCAAACGGTGAACGCCATAAAAATAAAAAATTCAAAACTATGATGAAATTGAAATTTTGCCCACCTTACTTCCCAAAAAAGGTAATAAAAGTGATCAAAGAAGTCGCATGTACGCCAAAATTGTAACAATCAAACCGTCATCTCATCCCGCAAAAATCATACCCTAACCAAAATAATCGCCCAAAAACTGAAAAAACTATGGCTTTTAGACTATGGCTTTTAGACTAAAACATGATTTTTTTTGTTTAAAAAATGAAATCATTGTGTAAAACTTACATAAATAAAAAAAAGTATACATATTAGGTATCGCCGCGTCCGTATCGACCGGCTCTATAAAAATATCACATGACCTAACCCCTCAGATGACCACCGTAAAAAAATAAAAACGGTGTAAAAAAAGCCATTTTTTGTCATCTTACGTCACAAAAAGTGTAATAGATTGTGATCAAAAAGTCATATGCACCCCAAAATAGTGCCAATCAAACCATCATCTCATCCGGCAAAAAAAAAGACCCTACCTAAGATAATCGCCCAACGACTGAAAAAACTATGGCTCTTAGACTATGGAGACACAAAAACTTTTTTTTTGTTTTAAAAATGAAATCATTGTGTAAAACTTACATAAATAAAAAAAATTGTATACATATTAGGTATCTCCGTGTCCGTGACAACCTGCTCTATAAAATTACCACATGATCTAACCTGTCAGATGAATGTTGTAAATAACAAAAAAAAAAAAAAACAGTGCCAAAAAAGCTATTTCTTGTTACCTTGCCGCACAAAAAGTGTAATATAGAGCAACCAAAAATCATATGTACCCTAAACTAGTACCAACAAAACTGCCACCCTATCCCGTAGTTTCTAAAATGGGGTCACTTTTTTGGAGTTTCTACTCTAGGGGTGCATCAGGGGGGCTTCAAATGGGACATGGTGTCAAAAAAAACAGTCCAGCAAAATCTGCCTTCCAAAAACCGTATGGCATTCCTTTCCTTCTGCGCCCTGCCGTGTGCCCGTACAGCAGTTTACGACCACATATGGGGTGTTTCTGTAAACTACAGAATCAGGGCCATAAATAATGAGTTTTGTTTGGCTGTTAACCCTTGCTTTGTAACTGGAAAAAAAATATTAAAATGGAAAATCCAAAAAGTGAAATTTTGAAATTGTATCTCTATTTTCCATTAAATCTTGTGCAACACCTAAAGGGTTAACAAAGTTTGAAAAATCAGTTTTGAATACCTTGAGGGGTGTAGTTTCTTAGATGGGGTCACTTTTATGGAGTTTCTACTCTAGGGGTGCATCAGGGGGCTTCAAATGGGACATGGTGTAAATAAACCAGTCCAGCAAAATCTGCCTTCCAAAAACCAAACGGCACACCTTTCACTCTACGCCCCGCTGTGTGGCCGTACAGTTGTTTACGGCCACATATGGGGTGTTTCTGTAAACGGCAGAGTCAGGGCATTAAAGATACAGTCTTGTTTGGCTGTTAACCCTTGCTTTGTTAGTGGAAATAATGGGTTAAAATGGAAAATTAGGCAAAAAAATTAAATTCTCAAATTTCATCCCCATTTGCCAATAACTCTTGTGCAACACCTAAAGGGTTAACGAAGTTTGTAAAATCAGTTTTGAATACCTTGAGGGGTGTAGTTTATAGAATGGGGTCATTTTTGGGTGGTTTCTATTATGTAAGCCTCGCAAAGTGACTTCAGAGCTGTAGTGGTCCCTAAAAATTGGGTTTTTGTAAATTTCTGAAAAATTTCAAGATTTGCTTCTAAGCCTTGTAACATCCCCAAAAAATTAAATATCATTCCCAAAATAATTCAAACATGAAGAAGACATATGGGGAATGTAAAGTCATCACAATTTTTAGGGGTATTACTATGTATTACAGAGGTAGAGAAACTGAAACTTTGAAATTTGCACATTTTTCCAAATTTTTGGTAAATTAGGTATTTTTTTTATGCAAAAAAATTATAATTTTTGACTTCATGTTACCAGTGTCATGAAGTACAATATGTGACGAAAAAACTATCTCAGAATGGCCTGGATAAGTCAAAGCGTTTTAAAGTTATCACCACTTAAAGTGACACTGGTCAGATTTGCAAAAAATGGCCAAGTCCTTAAGGTGAAATAGTGCTGAGTCCTTAAGGGGTTAAATGAAATATATAGCCCTATCTTTGGAATTGTAACTGTAACTACACACACTTATCCATGACTTTAATTATCAACATTGCCAACTTGCTGGTTTATGAAAGTTTCACAGAATTCTTCCTCTAAGCACATGCAGACTAATAATGTGATCTGAGAATGTAGATCCCTGATTTCACCTGTGTATGACATCAGTCTGGCGTCTCGTGTTGTAGCTGGATAGTACGACAAAATAGGCACATCCATTGAAATGAATGAGAGACATGGAAACCGCGAAAGGGGCCTTTCACATGGTGGATTTTGCCCCTGGAATTTTGGCACGCACACTCCACCAAAATTCCGCCAGTCGCCTGCTATCTGCCTTACATTGTTTTCAATGGGAGGCAGTTCTGACGTTGGAGGGCTAATAGTTAAAAGCTCGGACTGCGCCAGCATGGTATGTGGATACCATGGCAAAAACTGCCATGTGAACGGGCCCCCAAAAATTGAAGAGAAGACCACATGTAATCTGTATTGACTTTTAGGCCTCTTTCACACAAACGATACGGATTGTGTGGATCTGTTTAGGAAAAAACTGATGGTTCAGTCAGCTATTTTAGGGGGATATCTGTGTGTGCAGGTGACTATTACTGTGCATAATTATTAGGCAACTTAACAAAAAACAAAAATATACCCATTTCAATTATTTATTTTTACCAGTGAAACCAATATAACATCTCAACATTCACAAATATACATTTCTGACATTCAAAAACAAAACAAAAACAAATCAGTGACCAATATAGCCACCTTTCTTTGCAAGGACACTCAAAAGCCTGCCATCCATGGATTCTGTCAGTGTTTTGATCTGTTCACCATCAACATTGCGTGCAGCAGCAACCACAGCCTCCCAGACACTGTTCAGAGAGGTGTACTGTTTTCCCTCCTTGTAAATCTCACATTTGATGATGGACCACAGGTTCTCAATGGGGTTCAGATCAGGTGAACAAGGAGGCCATGTCATTAGATTTTTTTCTTTTATACCCTTTCTTGCCAGCCACGCTGTGGAGTACTTGGACGCGTGTGATGGAGCATTGTCCTGCATGAAAATCATGTTTTTCTTGAAGGATGCAGACTTCTTCCTGTACCACTGCTTGAAGAAGGTGTCTTCCAGAAACTGGCAGTAGGACTGGGAGTTGAGCTTGACTCCATCCTCAACCCGAAAAGGCCCCACAAGCTCATCTTTGATGATACCAGCCCAAACCAGTACTCCACCTCCACCTTGCTGGCGTCTGAGTCGGACTGGAGCTCTCTGCCCTTTACCAATCCAGCCACGGGCCCATCCATCTGGCCCATCAAGACTCACTCTCATTTCATCAGTCCATAAAACCTTAGAAAAATCAGTCTTGAGATATTTCTTGGCCCAGTCTTGACGTTTCAGCTTGTGTGTCTTGTTCAGTGGTGGTCGTCTTTCAGCCTTTCTTACCTTGGCCATGTCTCTGAGTATTGCACACCTTGTGCTTTTGGGCACTCCAGTGATGTTGCAGCTCTGAAATATGGCCAAACTGGTGGCAAGTGGCATCTTGGCAGCTGCACGCTTGACTTTTCTCAGTTCATGGGCAGTTATTTTGCGCCTTGGTTTTTCCACACGCTTCTTGCAACCCTGTTGACTATTTTGAATGAAACGCTTGATTGTTCGATGATCACGCTTCAGAAGCTTTGCAATTTTAAGAGTGCTGCATCCCTCTGCAAGATATCTCACTATTTTTGACTTTTCTGAGCCTGTCAAGTCCTTTTTTTGACCCATTTTGCCAAAGGAAAGGAAGTTGCCTAATAATTATGCACACCTGATATAGGGTGTTGATGTCATTAGACCACACCCCTTCTCATTACAGAGATGCACATCACCTAATATGCTTAATTGGTAGTAGGCTTTCGAGCCTATACAGCTTGGAGTAAGACAACATGCATAAAGAGGATGATGTGGTCAAAATACTCATTTGCCTAATAATTCTGCACTCCCTGTAATTCCGTTCAGTGTTTCAGTTTTTTTCTGCGCAGGTGCAATTTTATTCGTTTTTAAAGCGTGTGGAAAAAAACTGAAGAATTACAAACTATGTCTCCTAGCAACCATCATTAAAAAACGCATTGCATCTTGATAGCATCCGTTTTTCACTGAAGCCCCATTCACTTCTATGGAACCAGAGCTGAATGAGAAACGCAAAATATATATATAATATAAGAACATGCTGCGATTTTTCCTGAACGCAGAAATGATGCGTGTAAAACAACGCTCATGTGCACAGACCGTTGTAAAATGAATTAGATGCTATGTGTTTACTTCACGCATCGCACCTGGATGAAAACTCACTCTTGTGAAAGAGGCCTTATATGGGGTGGGGGAAGGGGGTTAAATTAGTTGTGGTTTTATTTTTTTAAATAAAATAAACCTGGTGAATGAACCGATCCATCCTCTGGCTGTCTACTTCCACAATGTAACCACTGAAAAGCTGAAAGCACATCCTCTCCTTAAAGATGACCTGTCACCACTCCTGACATGCCTGTTATAATAGCTTCATGCATCCCCCATGTAATAATGATTCTAGAACATCTATTTTTATGGCTCTATGTTGTGCCATTCCTTTAGTATTTCTACTAGAAGTTATGAATGAATTCCTAGCAGTCTGCAGTAAAGGTACAGAGGGGAGGTAACCAGTTGGGGGGTGTACCTGCACAGACTCACTCTATCCAATCAGTGCTGCCATTGTCAGACTGTGCAAGGACACCCCTGAGGAGTCTGAAGAAAGCACAACTCACAAAACAGCTGCTAGTCAATTTTTACAGGTGCACCATAGAATCTGTTATCACATACTGCTTTACAGTGTGGTACTCCGGCTGCTCTTCTGAGGACAAGAAGACCCTCAAGCACATCATCAGAATGGCTGGCAGAATCACTGGTACTCAGTTACCATCACTGGATGACATCTTCACTGCTCGCTGCAGCAACAGGGCAAAAATTATCTGCGGGGATCCAACTCACCCCGGCCACAGCCTTTTCATTCCCCTACCCTCTGGTAGGCGTCTTAGAGCCCTACATGCCCGCACCACTAGGCTGAAGAACAGCTTTTACCCCAAAGCAATCAGTCTCTTAAATGCTCAGAGACTATTGCCCCTTCCTAGGATAGAAACTACCACAGACTGAAAGCGACTGCTGCATTAATGAACCTATGATGATCTCTTGTCTGCAGTGGTGTCTGATCAGTCTGTATATATACTCATAAGCACTTCCTACTTTGCTCTTGCTATATATATGCTGTGAACTGTGAATAGTAATGCTTTCTAGTGCAATGTTTTTTGTTTTTTTTTCTAGTGTAATGCTTTAGTTTAAATGTCAGTTCTTGTTCCTCTGTCCATGGCATCTAGGATTGCTCCAAACAACATTTCATTGTATTGTACATTGTATTACATTGTATTGTACAGTGACAATAAAGGCATCTTATCTTATCTTATCTTATCTCACCTGGTTACCTCCCCTCTGTACCCTTACTGCAGACTGCTAGCAATTCATTCATAACTTCTAGTAGAAATAAATAAAGGAATGGTACAACATAGAGTCATAAGAATAGATGCCCCAAAATTGTTATTACATGGGAAATGCATGAAGCTATTAAAACAGGCATGTCGGGAGTGGAAACCATTTGGTGTGTGTGTGTGTGTGTGTGTGTGTGTATGTGTGTATGTGTGTATGTGTATATATACAGTACAGACCAAAAGTTTGGACACACCTTCTCATTCAAAGAGTTTTCTTTATTTTCATGACTATGAAAATTGTAGATTCACACAGAAGGCATCAAAACTATGAATTAACAAATGTGGAATCATATACATAACAAACAAGTGTAAAACAACTGAAAATATGTCATATTCTAGGTTCTTCAAAGTAGCCACCTTTTGCTTTGATTACTGCTTTGCACACTCTTGGCATTCTCTTGATGAGCTTCAAGAGGTAGTCCCCTGAAATGGTTTTCACTTCACAGGTGTGCCCTGTCAGGTGTAATAAGTGGGATTCCTTGCCTTATAAATGGGGTTGGGACCATCAGTTGCATTGAGGAGAAGTCAGGTGGATACACAGCTGATAGTCCAACTGAATAGACTGTTAGAATTTGTATTATGGCAAGAAAAAAGCAGCTAAGTAAAGAAAAACTAGTGGCCATCATTACTTTAAGAAATGAAGGTCAGTCAGTCAGCCGAAAAATTGGGAAAACTTTGAAAGTAAGGGCTATTTGACCATAAAGGAGAGTGATGGGGTGCTGTGCCAGATGACCTGGCCTCCACAGTCACCGGACCTGAACCCAATCAAGATGGTTTGGGGTGAGCTGGACCGCAGGTGAAGGCAAAAGAGCCAACAAGTGCTAAGCATGTCTGGGAACTCCTTCAAGACTGTTGGAAGACCATTTCAGGGGACTACCTCTTTAAGCTCATCAAGAGAATGCCAAGAGTGTGCAAAGCAGTAATCAAAGCAAAAGGTGGCTACTTTGAAGAACCTAGAATATGACATATTTTCAGTTGTTTCACACTTGTTTGTTATGTATATAATTCCACATGTGTTAATTCATAGTTTTGATGCCTTCTGTGTGAATCTACAATTTTCATAGTCATGAAAATAAAGAAAACTCTTTGAATGAGAAGGTGTGTCCAAACTTTTGGTCTGTACTGTATATATACACATACACACATACACACATACACACACACACACACACACACACACACACCAAATGGTTTCCACTCCCGACATGCCTGTGAAAATAAAGAAAACTCTTTGAATGAGAAGGTGTGTCCAAACTTTTGGTCTGTACTGTATATATATATATAAGAAAAAAGCAGCACACATTAAACGCGGATGCTGTGACCAAGGTCCCAAATATATAAAGAAGAAAAAAGGCAGCACTCCAGATTAGTGATGAAAAAAGTGGATGGTTTATTCACCCATCTAGCTAGATGGGTGAATAAACCATCCACTTTTTCATCACTAATCTGGAGTGCTGCCTTTTTTCTTATATATATATATATATTACATACAGTGGTACTTGAGTTTGTGAACTCTTCCGAATTTTCTATATTTCTTCATATATCAGATTCTCACATGTCTTAAAAGTAGATAAAGATAACCAAATTGATTGAACATATGAGTCAAAACGTCGACTTGGGAGAATTTTAGCTCATTCCTCCATGCAAAAAAGATCAGCTCTGTGATGTTGGTGGGTTTCCTCCTTTGAACTGCTCGCTTCAGGTCCTTCCACAAATTTTATATTATATTATAGGTGCTGGTCCAGGGTAGGATAGGTCATTGCTAGCTGATTGGCGTGGGACGGGTGCAGCACTCCGCACACCTGCCGATCCTGTGGTCTGTGTAACTCCATTGACAGACATCAGCACCAGAGCTACACAGCACTGTTGACATTGTAACGGCGGGAGCATACTTACTACGGCGCTGTTCCCATGGACAATGGAGCTGTACAGACCAGCTGATCAACTGTGTCAGACTGCCACCTGTCAGCTTGAGATGGCCTATCCCAAGGATAGGCCATCACTTAAAGGGAACCTTTAACAGTGGAAATGCAATATAACCTGCCAGCGGCATGTTACAGAGCAGAAGGAACTGAGCAGATTGATATTTAGTTTTGTGGTAAAATATTCATTAAAACTTGTGTTTCATTCATTTGAATGTCTTCTTGTTTTGTGCTTTGAAGTCAAGGAGGAGGTCCTATCAGTGTTTTACAGTTTTCCCTCTATTACTGTGTATACAGAGACAGCTGTCAATCACTGATAGAACCACCCCCTTGACTTCAAAGTCCAGAGCAAGAAGACATTCAAGTTTTACTGAACCTTTTCCCTCAAAATCTATAAATCAATCTGCTCAGCTCCTCCATCTCTGTAATATGCCATCTGCAGCTCAGATACCTTGTTGGCCAAAACAGGTTCCCTTTAAACCCTGGACAACCCTTTTAAGGCCAGGACTTTGACCTTCCAAAACTTAACTTTATTCTTCATTAACCATTCTTTATTTGATAGAACCACTTGTTTTTTCACAAAGGATTTACAAACTTTCAGGCACCACCATATGTATTTATATAAGGGTACTTTCACACTAGCGTTTTTCTTTTCCGGCATAGAGTTCCGTCCTAGGGGCTGTATACCGGAAAAGAACTGATCAGTTTTATCCCCATGCATTCTGAATGGAGAGCAATCCGTTCAGGATGTCTTCAGTTCAGTCTTTTTGACTGATCAGGACAGAGATAAAACCGCAGCATACTACGGTTTTATCCCCGGCCAAAAAAACTGAACACTTGGAATGTATTCAAAATAGTGGAATGCCGGATCCGTCATGCGCAGGCCGAAAAAAAGATGAAAAAAATAAATGCCGGATCCGTTTCTCCGGATGACACCGGAAAGACAGATCCGGCATTTCAATGCATTTCTAAGACGGATCAGGGACCCGATCAGTCTTACAAATGCCATCAGTTGGCATACGTTTTGACGGATCCGGCAGGCAGTTCCGGCGACGGAACTGCTTGCCGGATCACTCTACCGCAAGTGTGAAAGTAGCCTAAGGCTGTGGAGTTGTAGTAAAAATATGACATAATAGTGATGAAAACCTTGAGAAGTACTGTGATTTGCTATAGTAAATATATTACTGATTATTATACATGAGCCAGTTATGAATCATTGTGTGGATAAATAGTCGGTAGTTTGGCTTATAGACTCCACATTCCTGCTGATACGTTAATGTTAGACACGTGGAGGGAACATGAGGGGTACAAGACGCATTTGAGCTGCACAATTTCCTTAGTTCCTTTATGGTAATCTATCAAAGAAAGTTATGTATATTGTGGACAGATCCCGGCTTTACAGCCTTCACATTTGATTATGTGGCTGAAGCTAGGGACAGTATTTGTAATTTCTTGTATTAAACTTGGTTTTAAGGCTACAGCTGGGAGATGGTGAGAGAAATGGAGAAGATATGTAAGAATCTGAGCCAGCTTGTGACTTTCCCAGTCAGAGCAGCTTTAGTGCGACAGTCGTGGCCTCAGCTGCAGTGGCTGCTGCAGACGTCAGACAGGTAAAATAGTGTTGATGCATATTTTTTGATGATCATATCTCGCCACATGTTTGCCTGCACTGTTTGCATATGTCTGTATTCAGAGGTGGGGCTAGGGGCCTACATCCCAGGTACATGGTGTTATAGTGGGAGTTAACAAACCACTGTGCCATACTCACTATAGAAAATGTGCTATTGCTACGTGATAAACGTGAGATTCTTGGCAAATACATTTTGTACAAAATCATTTGTGCCTGTCCGCCAACGAGAAGGTGATCTCTTTAGGACAGGAACCTACACTAAATTCTACCTCTGGTGCCATACTGGCCTCCATTAAATTCAGGGAATTCAGGTTCCACATGTAACGGCATTCCCTGAATTTAATAGAGGCCATTGTGGCACCAAAAGAGGTATAATACAGTGTGGGCTCAGTATGCATGTGGAACCTGAATTTTATGGAGGCCAGTATGGCACCAGCGGAGGTAGTATTTTAGTGTAGGTTCCTGTCCTAAAGAGATCGCCTTCTCGTTGGCTTTTTGACTGATGTCAAGTTATGTGCAGATTTGTTGAGAACATTTACTGCTCACGGATAAGATTTTTTTAGTATCGTGCTTGCTACTGTAAAATGCTAATTTTCCAACCAGAAGTCCGGTATGAAAAACCTGCAGCATATCTGCCACGTGGGGCTGTACCTTTATATGTTCCTTGTCCATGAAGCTGGAGAACAATAGTCGTAGGTCTCTGACTGGTTCACACTTCGTGGAATCATTTAGTTTATAAGGCCAGCCATCTCTAAACAGATTTACATTATTTTTACTCTCTGCATTCCCCAAGCCGTAGCGTTTTTATTTTTCTGTTCTTATAGCTGTATGAGGGCTTGTTTTTTGCAGGAAAGGTTGTACTTTTTAATGACATTGTTTTATATTGCATACTATCTAGTTGGAAGCTGTAAAAAAATCTAAATGGAGTGGAATTGAAAAAAAACACGCAATTCCGCCAGTTTTATGGGTTTTGTTTTTTTGGCATTCCCCATACAGTAAAACAGACCTTTTACAACAATTGATTAGGAGAAGAGAGTCGCAATGGACCTTTAGGTTGCCGGAGAGGATTAATGACCACATCTCATTTTCTTGCATCACTGATTAATGGGTCTCTTAGTGGCTTGTATACCTCTGGTGAACTGCCCATTGCTTGACTGCCTGCTATATGTGCCATCAGTTCAAATTGCCATCTATTGTAGTCTCCCATTTTTCTTTCTTCATCTCTCTTGCCTAACCTATGGATTTATATTTGGATTTAATAGATCTAATGAGCTGGGTTTATGTCTCTCTTCCAAGATTTTTTTTATAATTATAAGTTGTAGGATTCAGCCGAAGTTCTGCTGTCCCTTTATGAGAATACCCAATATCCTGTTTCCTGGATGGGTTATGGCTATCCTGGTGACCCCCTACATGGGTTCCCAATCCACTTTTGTTAACCATCTCCTGAACCCTTACCATGTTTGGTCTGGTTTGTTTTCTTAGTAGACTTAGGCCTCATGCACACAAACGTGTTTTTTTTTCGTTTACGCTCCGTTTTTTGCGTTCCGTATACGAACCGTATACGGAACCATTAATTTCAATGGGTCCACACAAGAAACTGAATTTATTTTGTATGCATTCCGTTTATGTGTTTCCGTTTTTCCGTTCCGTTCAAAGATAGAACATTTCCTATTATTGTCTTCATAACCGACAAGGATAGTACTGTTCTATTAGAGGCCAGATGTTCCGTTCCGCAAAAAACGGAATGCACACGGATGTCATCCATATTTTTGGCGGATCCGTTTTTTGCGGACCGCAAAACACTGAAAAAGCCATATGGTCGTGTGCAATAGTCCTTAACCGCATGGCATCCTTCTGTGTGAAGTGGCATGCAGGCTGTGTACTTGATAGCCTGCGATCCTGCATGGGTCGTAAACATGTGTTCCTAAGGGGACTTAAACATGTGATCATCTTGTTGCTTCTCCCATACACTGCAATGATTTAACATTGCAGCCTGTAGGTGATTCACTATATTACTACGGAGCCCTGCCACAGGCTGTGCTTGAACTTTGCTATGAAAAACCTCAAAGCCTTCAGGAGGCCCAGTTCACCAAATAGCCAATTTGTGTAGCCATTGGAGATTTATTAAAACTGATCATAAAAGTCATGTTAATTAATGGTGAATTTTAGTGCAGAGACTGATGACGAATAACATTGACTCATTGCAGGTACAGCCTGACCGTCTGGTCAGGGAAGGATGACATCTACCCTGTGGAGGACCTGCTGTACATTCGACAGCATTCTGGGGCTGATCAGATATTTTATGATGTGTTTGAACCTCAAAACGGTGAACTGAAGCAGGCCGTGAAACGAAAACAACAAGCAAAATAAAAGTAACACTAAATAATGGTAGTAGCTGACTGAGGGAGGTTCATTACATCTTTTGGTGGAACTGTATGCCACAGAAAGCAACACTGCAGGGAACATAAAGCAATAAATAGGCCTCATTAAAATCAATGATCCATCCACAAAATACTATACATCGACACTATTTTGTTTTACTTTGGCATAATTTTACATTTTTCCTATTGCATAGTGTGTCTTTAGGTCTGTTTTGGGATAGTTGGGTCAGATTTTCAGTTACAGCTAATAATGATTTGTCATAGGGGGCCACATATGGTCCCATTTATCATGTCCTTGTTGTATTTCATTTCTTAGGTTCTTCACACAATCCCCCACCTTCCCGGGGCTCACGCTACAGCTAGAAAGACTTTTAGCGCGCAGTAATGTTTTTATTGGCAATTTAAAGGGGCTGTCTGAGATAATTAAAGTCTCAGAGATGCTACTGAATGGTCTGAATTAAAAGAAAAATGGTCTTATACTTATTATTTGCAGCGATGTTCTCTGTTTCACCAGTCCAGTGCAGCGCTGTCGTTCCCGTATACGGTACATGACCACTACAGCCAATGCCTGTCCACAGCAGTCTACCATTGAGGAAAGTAATTGGCGGTTACATGTCACTGTGACATGCGGGTGTACAGCACGCCACCGCTGCAGTTGGTAAACAGGAGTGATCGTAGGACTGGAGGCACAGAGAATGGCGTTGTAGAAAATTATAGCGTCATTTTTATTATATTTGTGAGGTTTTTTTTAGACAATTTGGGGTCTTGTCTGAGATTTTTAATTATCTTGGACGACCCCTTTGTATCCATTACACAAAATCGAAGTAGGCAGAAGACAGCATGACTTTCGCATACTGAGACTGCCCCGATCCATGCTTCAGAGACGTTTGTCGAAGGGAGAGAGTACTCTGAGCAGCACTTCTGCCTCTTCATTTATTTTTATTTTTTTACAAACATGTTTATTAGTACTGCATCATGATCTTGAAAAAACAATACAATATCATCCATAATACAATAAAGTTCACATTTCCATAATCTTCCATGTCATACATATTAGTTGACACATCTTTGTCAAGATCTACTAACATAATACAATACCATTTTTCCCATTTTAGTCCCCTCCCCCCACGTACATGGAAAATAATAATAACAATTCAAATGTATCTGTCAAGGGTATACATATCTCTCTGAGCCCCTTCTTATTCGCCACCAACGCTAACCTAATATCCTGACTCTTCTTTATCTCCTCCTACTTATCCTGTCCTGAATCGCTAACGACTACAAACCTTAAGCCTCCCCAGCCGTCCCTTGATATCTTCCTGCAAATACCAAGCAGTTAGGGTAAACGGCTTCATGATCATTGATGTTTCAGCAATCTCAATGAAATTTATCATGAACTTTTTCCAGGTTTTATACAGCTTCTTTCCGGCTATTTCTTTTTTACCCGTTGCTTCCAGCCACTCTAAATGAAGCATGCGACGTAGACGTCTTAGAAGTTCATCCTTTGATGGGACCCTTGGTTCTAACCAGTTGGACAACAAACATCTTTTGGCCTCAAGGACTATCCTGTGCCCCATTGCTGTGAGGCCCCTGTTCTGCCCATTTCCCCCCTCATTTGACTCCTCCTGCTGTCCTGCATGTAGTATTGCCATTTGGATATCCAGTTCCTCCTTAAAATTACTGCCGTCACGTAGAATCAGACCCACCATCTTCCAATACTCCACTAATTTTGTGCAACTCCACAACCCATGCAAAAGGTCAGTTTTAGGTGTAGAGCACCTAGGACAGGCCACTATCCTATTAGGCTTTGTACTAGTCACTGGCATATCAAATCCATATAGGGCATGATGTATAATTTTAAAGTGAGTTTCTCTCATCGTCTCGTTTACCACTGCTTTGTGTTAGGCTGCTATACCAGTTCTCGCAATTGGATAAACCTCCACTAGATCTAATTTGTTCCCCTATCTCCCGAACAATCCCTGAGAGATAGAGTCCTCCAAAAGGTACCGCAAACTGCCGTATAAGTGTGAAATAGATTGTCTGTTACCAGAAGTAATGAGTGAATCAAATTTATTCCGGTTCCACTCACCAGTCATGTTGATAGCTAGACTTTTACAATAATGCTTAATCTGCAGATATGGGAACAAATTAGATCCTGTCAACCCCCACCTATCCTCTAGTTCTTGTAGAGTCGCCCATCTATTTTCCTGGGTATGGAACAGATCACTTACTGTCTTAATGCCTTTGATCTTCCATTCCCTGAACGACCGCTCGGATTGCCCTGGTGTAAAAGCTGGATTATTGTGCAAAGGGAGGTGTTTTGAGATCTGGTACGGTAATTTGTACAACTTTCTAAGGTTTTTCCATGTTATAATGGAGTCTCGTAAGATTAGCGAGCATCTAGCTAAACGGGGTAGTTGAGATAGTTTGGTATGCACTAGAGCCTTTAAATCCCAGGGTGCCGCTAACCTCTGACGTCAGGCACATTTAGCCCTCCAATCTCCCTCCGCAGTTTCAACTTCCTCAGTGTGAGACTCTTGATTTCTTGCCATTCCAAATGAATTTTGTAAAGCATCTCTCCAAGTTCCTCACATCTACATGCCTTAGGAGCACCGGTATGGTCTGTAGTGGATACATCAGTTTGGACATTGCTAACATTTTAATTAAATGGCACCTACCCATTAAAGATAGTGGTAATGTCTGCCATCTGGTTAGATCATCTTTAATTTTATTGAGTAAAGGTGGATAGTTAAACTGATAGATGGAATGCGGCGTCCGTCCAATCTTTATACCTAGGTATTTAACCACCTCCGGACCGCTGTACGCACAGACGCGTCCTGGAGGTGGTTGATTCATTCCTCCTGGACGCGCCGGCGCGTCCTCTCGCGAGACGCGAGATTTCCTGTGAACGCGCGCACACAGGCGTGCGCGCTCACAGGAACGGAAGGTAAGAGAGTTGATCTCCAGCCTGCCAGCGGCGATCGTTCGCTGGCAGGCTGGAGATGTGTTTTTTTTAACCCCTAACAGGTATATTAGACGCTGTTTTGATAACAGCGTCTAATATACCTGCTACCTGGTCCTCTGGTGGTCCCATTTGTTTGGATCGACCACCAGAGGACACAGGTAGCTCAGTAAAGTCCCACCAAGCACCACTACACTACACTACACCCCCCCCCCCCGTCACTTATTAACCCCTTATTAGCCCCTGATCACCCCATATAGACTCCCTGATCACCCCCCTGTCATTGATTACCCCCCTGTCATTGATCAACCCCCTGTAAAGCTCCATTCAGATGTCCGCATGATTTTTACGGATCCACTGATAGATGGATCGGATCCGCAAAACGCATCCGGACGTCTGAATGAAGCCTTACAGGGGCATGATCAATGACTGTGGTTATCACCCCATATAGACTCCCTGATCACCCCCCTGTCATTGATCACCCCCCTGTCATTGATTACCCCCCTGTAAAGCTCCATTCAGACGTCCGCATGATTTTTACGGATCCACTGATAGATGGATCGGATCCGCAAAACGCATCCGGACGTCTGAATGAAGCCTTACAGGGGCATGATCAATGACTGTGGTGATCACCCCATATAGACTCCCTGATCACCCCCCTGTAAAGCTCCATTCAGATGTCCGCATGATTTTTACGGATCCACTGATAGATGGATCGGATCCGCAAAACGCATCCGGACGTCTGAATGAAGCCTTACAGGGGCATGATCAATGACTGTGGTTATCACCCCATATCGACTCCCTGATCACCCCCCTGTCATTGATCACCCCCCTGTCATTGATTACCCCCCTGTAAAGCTCCATTCAGACGTCCGCATGATTTTTACGGATCCACTGATAGATGGATCGGATCCGCAAAACGCATCCGGACGTCTGAATGAAGCCTTACAGGGGCATGATCAATGACTGTGGTTATCACCCCATATAGACTCCCTGATCACCCCCCTGTCATTGATTACCCCCCTGTAAAGCTCCATTCAGACGTCCGCATGATTTTTACGGATCCACTGATAGATGGATCGGATCCGCAAAACGCATCCGGACGTCTGAATGAAGCCTTACAGGGGCATGATCAATGACTGTGGTGATCACCCCATATAGACTCCCTGATCACCCCCCTGTCATTGATTACCCCCCTGTCATTGATCACCCCCCTGTAAAGCTCCATTCAGACGTCCGCATGATTTTTACGGATCCACTGATAGATGGATCGGATCCGCAAAACGCATCCGGACGTCTGAATGAAGCCTTACACGGGCGTGATCAATGACTGTGGTTATCACCCCATATAGACTCCCTGATCACCCCCCTGTCATTGATCACCACCCCTGTCATTGATCACCACCCCTGTCATTGATCACCCCCCCTGTCATTGATCACCCCCCCTGTCATTGATCACCCCCCTGTCATTGATCACCCCCCTGTCATTGATCAACCCCCTGTCATTGATCAACCCCCCTGTCATTGATCACCCCCCTGTAAGGCTCTATTCAGACATTTTTTTGGCCCAAGTTAGCGGAATTATTATTTTTTTTCTTACAAAGTCTCATATTCCACTAACTTGTGACAAAAAATTAAATCTCACATGAACTCACCATACCCCTCACGGAATCCAAATGCGTAAAATTTTTTAGACATTTATATTCCAGACTTCTTCTCACGCTTTAGGGCCCCTAGAATGCCAGGGCAGTATAAATACCCCACATGTGACCCCATTTCGGAAAGAAGACACCCCCAGGTATTCCGTGAGGGGCATATTGAGTCCATGAAAGATTGAAATTTTTGGCCCAAGTTAGCGGAACGGGAGACTTTGTGAGAAAAAAATAAAAAATATCAATTTCCGCTAACTTGTGCCAAAAAAAAATAATTTCTATGAACTCGCCATGCCCCTCATTGAATACCTTGGGGTGTCTTCTTTCCAAAATGGGGTCACATGTGGGGTATTTATACTGCCCCGGCATTCTAGGGGCCCCAAAGCGTGAGAAGAAGTCTGGTATCCAAATGTCTAAAAATGCCCTCCTAAAAGGAATTTGGGCCCCTTTGCGCATCTAGGCTGCAAAAAAGTGTCACACATCTGGTATCGCCGTACTCAGGAGAAGTTGGGGAATGTGTTTTGGGGTGTCATTTTACATATACCCATGCTGGGTGAGATAAATATCTTGGTCAAATGCCAACTTTGTATAAAAAAATGGGAAAAGTTGTCTTTTGCCAAGATATTTCTCTCACCCAGCATGGGTATATGTAAAAAGACACCCCAAAACACATTCCCCAACTTCTCCCGAGTACGGAGATACCAGATGTGTGACACTTTTTTGCAGCCTAGGTGGGCAAAGGGGCCCATATTCCAAAGAGCACCTTTCGGATTTCACTGGTCATTTACCTACTTACCACACATTAGGGCCCCTGGAAAATGCCAGGGCAGTATAACTACCCCACAAGTGACCCCATTTTGGAAAGAAGACACCCCAAGGTATTCCGTGAGGGGCATGGCGAGTTCCTAGAATTTTTTATTTTTTGTCACAAGTTAGTGGAAAATGATGATTTTTTTTTTTTTTTTTTCATACAAAGTCTCATATTCCACTAACTTGTGACAAAAAATAAAAACTTCCATGAACTCACTATGCCCATCAGCGAATACCTTGGGGTCTCTTCTTTCCAAAATGGGGTCACTTGTGGGGTAGTTATACTGCCCTGGCATTCTAGGGGCCCAAATGTGTGGTAAGGAGTTTGAAATCAAATTCTGTAAAAAATGACGAGTGAAATCCGAAAGGTGCTCTTTGGAATATGGGCCCCTTTGCCCACCTAGGCTGCAAAAAAGTGTCACACATCTGGTATCTCCGTATTCAGGAGAAGTTGGGGAATGTGTTTTGGGGTGTCTTTTTACATATACCCATGCTGGGTGAGAGAAATATCTTGGCAAAAGACAACTTTTCCCATTTTTTTATACAAAGTTGGCATTTGACCAAGATATTTATCTCACCCAGCATGGGTATATGTAAAATGACACCCCAAAACACATTCCCCAACTTCTACTGAATACGGAGATACCAGATGTGTGACACTTTTTTGCAGCCTAGGTGGGCAAAGGGGCCCACATTCCAAAGAGCACCTTTCGGATTTCACTGGTCAGTTTTTACAGAATTTGATTTCAAACTCCTTACCACACATTTGGGCCCCTAGAATGCCAGGGCAGTATAACTACCCCACAAGTGACCCCATTTTGGAAAGAAGAGACCCCAAGGTATTTCGTGATGGGCATAGTGAGTTCATGGAAGTTTTTATTTTTTGTCACAAGTTAGTGGAATATGAGACTTTGTAAGAAAAAAAAAAAAAAAAAATCATCATTTTCCGCTAACTTGTGACAAAAAATAAAAAGTTCTATGAACTCACTATGCCCATCAGCGAATACCTTAGGGTGTGTACTTTCCGAAATGGGGTCATTTGTGGGGTGTTTGTACTGTCTGGGCATTGTAGAACCTCAGGAAACATGACAGGTGCTCAGAAAGTCAGAGCTGCTTCAAAAAGCGGAAATTCACATTTTTGTACCATAGTTTGTAAACGCTATAACTTTTACCCAAACCATTTTTTTTTTACCCAAACATTTTTTTTTATCAAAGACATGTAGAACAATAAATTTAGAGCAAAATTTATATATGGATGTCATTTTTTTTGCAAAATTTTACAACTGAAAGTGAAAAATGTCATTTTTTTGCTAAAAAATCGTTAAATTTCGATTAATAACAAAAAAAGTAAAAATGTCAGCAGCAATGAAATACCACCAAATGAAAGCTCTATTAGTGAGAAGAAAAGGAGGTAAAATTCATTTGGGTGGTAAGTTGCATGACCGAGCAATAAATGGTGAAAGTAGTGTAGGTCAGAAGTGTAAAAAGTGGCCTGGTCTTTCAGGGTGTTTAAGCACTGGGGGCTGAGGTGGTTAATTTGGGATTTTATTAAGGACCCTATAACACCCCCATTGCCGTCCACCTCAAACTTATTCCTCTGGCCTATCGGCAGAAGTTCACACTTTGACATGTTTACTTTTAGGGATTGACCGATTATCGGTTTTACCGATATTATCGGCCGATATTGAGGATTTTGACAGTTATCGGTATCGGCATCTATTTTGCCGATATACCGATAACGTAATGGGAACACAGAACGCGCTGCTCTTAGCGCTCTCTGTGTTCCCTCCGCAGCACAGGGGAGAAGGAAGCAGTGTCTCCCTCCCCCTGTGCTGCTGCTGCCGCTGCCGCCAATGAGAGGGGAGAAGACAAGAGGAGGGGAGGGGCTGTGGCCGCTGCGCCACCAATGAAGATGAGTCTTTCATTAATTCATATACAGGAGGCGGGAGCTGCAGAATCACATAGCCGGCTCCCGACCTCTATGAACGGCAGCTGCGTTCCGCGGTAGTTAACCCTTTAGGTGCTGCGGATCGCAGCTACTGCTCATAGAGGTCGGGAGCCGGCTATGTGATTCTGCAGCCAGCTCCCGCCTCCTGTATATGAATGAGAGAGGTATCCTCATTGGTGGCGCAGTGCGCCCCCCCCAAGTTCCCCAGTATTAATCATTGGTGGCGCAGTGCGCCCCCCCCCCCCCAGTATTAATCATTGGTGGCAGTGGCCACAGGATCCCCTCTTCCCTGCTCCTCCGATCGGAGCCCCAGCTGTGTAATCCTGGGGCTCCGATCGGTTACCATGGCAGCCAGGACACTATTAAAGCCCTGGCTGCCATAGTCAGTAACCTTGCTGCTGTGTGCACAAAGCACAGAGCAGCAGGGACAGTGTGAGATCCTATCTCTATCAGGGTGAATAGGACAAGGATTCTAGTCCCTAAGGGGGCTAAAAGTTAGTAAAAAAAAAAAAACACAAAAATAATAAGTATAAATGAAAAAGATTTACAAAAAAATAAAATAATAATACACGTTCACAATAAACATATTAATTTTCAGCAGATTTGTGTAGGAAATTTTTTTTTTTCTCAAAAATAAAAATACCCAGAATATCGGTATAAATTATTGGCTATCGGCCTGAAAGTTGACAAATTATCGGTATCGGCCCTAAAAAAATCAATATCGGTCGATCCCTATTTACTTTATACCCGGAGTACTTTCCGACTCTCTCCAGTGCCCTAAAAACGCTATCGATCTGCCCCTGTGGTTTAGACATAAATAAGATAATATCATCGGCGAATAATGCCGCCTTCACTTGTGTCTTTCCTATCTTAATCCCTTCAAATAAGTTAGACCTGCATAGTTCTCTAGCCAGTGGTTCTAGTGCCAGATTAAATAATAATGGGGATAGGGGGCATCCCTGTCGAGTCCCTTTTTGTAGGTCAAAATGGTTTGGATAAGTGCCCCTGCGTAAAGACCCTCGCCTGCGGCCTATGATATATCTGTGACAAGACTCCCCTAAAGGCACCCCCATTTTATCCAGGACCGCCTCCAGCCATGCCCACCTAACATTGTCAAATGCTTTTTCTGCATCTAGTGTGAGCATGGCTGGTGACTCTCCCTTCTCCGGGTCATGTTGCACCCTATCCAAAACAGCAAGTACTGTTCTGATATTTGTCACCGCGGCACGACCCTGAACGAAACCCACCTGCTCCTGTCCTATCAAAGATGGCATCATTTTAGCCAATCGATCTGCAATGATTTTGGACAGAATCTTCGCATCTACATTTATCAGGGAGATGGGCCTGTATGAACCTGGTAACAATGGATCCTTCTCAGGCTTGGGTAACAGTTTGATATAGGAGAGGTTAGTTCCGTCCAGGGTCGGTCCACCTCTAAACATGCTGTTATAAACATCCACCAACACTGGCGAGACCTGGATACATAAGGCCTTATAATACTCTCCAGTATAACCGTCCGGTCCTGGAGTTTTAGAATTACCCAGCCCCTTTATCACTCCCTGCAACTCTGTCTCCGTGATTTCTGCGTTTAAAGTATGTCGTTGTTCCTCAGTCATCTTAGGTAAGCCAATTTTGTCAAGAAGGGTGTCACTTAAATCCGCACTCTCCCCGTCCTTATATAGATTTTCATAATACTCTCCCAGAATGGAATTAATCCGTGCCGGATCATGTGTAATTGTCCCTGCAGAATTTTTCAAGCTGTTAATATACTGTGGTTGTCTCAGACCCTTCGCTAAATTGGCTAGGAGCCTCCCTGACTTGTTACCATACTTAAATAGCCTTGCCTAGCCTGACATCTGTGGGATCCTGTTTAAATTCTATATAAGTCAACCTAACCTTTTGGCTTGCCTGGTCAAACTGTGATTGTACTTTTTTTTTAAGACCTGCCAGATATCCCATGATTCTGCCTCTCAGCACCACTTTGGAAGCGTTCCAGAAAAGGCTTGGCGTTTCCAGATGATTTACGTTATCTGATTTAGATTCCTCCCACCAAATAGTTCTCTTTTCCACAAACTCTTCCCTGGCGCAGAGCTGTGAGGGGAATCGCCATATGAAATCAGGTCCCCTAGGAAAGTCATCACTAATCACTAGTGTTACCGGCGCGTGATCTGAGATCACAATGTCCCCTATATCCGATAGTTTTACCCTATGCACTAAATTGTGAGTCACTAGTAAATAATCTATACGAGACCAGGAATTTTGGGAATGAGAATAGAAAGTATAACTGCTATCATCAGGGTGAGTTCGTCGCCAGTCATCTACCAGTCCCCCGCCCACCAATAACTGCTGCAATGCTTTGTCCTGGGAGTTCTCCCCCCCCACCTTTCCTTCCACTCTCTTCCAATCTGCCACACTATGTAGAACTGCGTTAAAATCACCTCCTACAATCTTATTTATGCACGAATCACCTAGCAGCCTCAATTCCAGATCTTTTAGGAAGGAAGAGTTCCCCGTATTGGGACAGTATGCATTGTGTATGCTATATTGCGTATTCTGCACCTGTAATAAAATATGTGCCCATCTTCCCTGAGAATCATTGGTCTGTGATAAAACCTGGCAGTTCAATTGCTTATTGATAAGCGTTATTACCCCCGCCTTTCGGTTGAGTGACGGGGACCCAACCACTCTGCCCACCCATAACTTTTTCATTCTATCAAAATCCTGCTCCTCAAGATGGGTCTCTTGCAGAAGAACCACATCTGGCTTGAGTTTTTTAAGGTGCCGTAGAACCATCCACCTTTTATGGGGTGATTTCAGACCCTTAATATTCCAAGTTATCACCTTCATGTCTGTCGCCTGTTTTTTGTTCCCCCCCCCCCTTTGGAGTTTATTACAACCTACCGAGCCAGGGGTCCACGTCACTCACCGAAAAGGCCCAGAGAGATCCCTTGCAAATGAACAAACAGATAAACAAATGTTAGATCACCAACAATTTTTTGTTCTTCTGTAACGCACTCTTAACGCCACTACCCTCACACTCCTTTACACTCCTCCAATTTCAACCACTTAAACTACTATAGTAACTTCCCTTTTTTTCTGGGTTGCAGCTTCCTCCCACCATGTTAACTAGGAAGTTAATCCTACTTTTCCCGCTAGAGGTCTCTCCACTAAAAATGCTGAACCTTCGCCTGTGGCTATCTACGGTGTAACTAATACCATCTACCTCAAGTATAGCATTTCGCTGGTACTACAATTGACATATATTGAAAACATAACTTGGCGGACCCAACTGAAGCCCTCCCCAACATAGACGTAATACCAGATCAATACCACCAACATAACCCAGTAGATGAATCAGTCCCACAGGAAACTTGTAATATCTTATACATCCCCTAATAACAAGACGAGGGACATAAGTCATCCCCTAGGGTAGGAGTCTGCTCTTCTGCCCGAAAATATTCGCCCCCTTGCTCCGGGCTCTGCATACTCTCTTTCTCTCCCTCTTCTCCGCTCCAGGTCACTTGGATTTTCTGCACCATATGAACCTCTTCCTCTTCTCTGGTCTTCTCCCATTGGCTCCCCTGGGTTCTGTATGGATTTAATCCACTCTTCTGCTGCTGTCGGATCATGATAGACCGTGCTGGATCCGTTAGAGTGTAGTACCCTCAGCTTTGCGGGATATTGTAATTGAAACCTGCGGCCCTTTTGATGTAGTAGAGTGCAGACGCGGCTAAACTCTCTCCTCTTCCTGGCTACGGCCGCAGAGTAGTCTCCAAACAGTCGCACAGAATGTCCCAGCAACTTTAATGGGCCTTTCTTAGCTCTATAC